>NC_138908.1:22905882-23562715 GCF_965231255.1 Vanellus vanellus
GAGGACCCGGGTAACTATAGACCGGTCAGCCTCACCTCCATCCCTGGGAAACTGATGGAGCAGCTTATCCTTGGTGCCCTCTCAAGGCATATCAAGGATAAGAGGGTTATTAGGGGCAGTCAGCATGGCTTTTCCAAGGGGAAGTCATGCTTGACCAACCTCATAGCCTTTTATGAGGAAATAACGAGGTGGATGGATGATGGCAGAGCGGTGGATGTGGTCTACCTTGACTTCAGTAAAGCATTTGACACGGTCTCCCACAGCATCCTCATGGCTAAACTGAGGAAGTGTGGACTGGATGACCGGATAATTAGGTGGACTGCGAACTGGCTGAAGGAGAGAAGCCAGAGAGTTGTAGTCAATGGGGCAGAGTCCAGTTGGAGGCCGGCAACCAGCGGAGTGCCTCAAGGGTCGGTACTGGGGCCCATATTATTCAATATATTCATTAATGATTTAGATGAGGGAATTGAGTGTACTATCAGCAAGTTTGCTGATGACACTAAGCTAGGAGGAGTGGCTGACACGCCAGAGGGCTGTGCTGCCATCCAGAGAGACTTGGACAGGCTGGAGATTTGGGCAGGGAATAACTTAATGAAATACAACAAGGGAAAGTGTAGGGTCCTACATCTGGGCAGAAACAACCCCAGGTTCCAGTATAGGATGGGGAGCTACCTGCTAGAGAGCAGTGTAGAGGAAAGGGACCTGGGGGTCCTGGTGGACAGCAGGATGACCATGAGCCAGCACTGTGCCCTTGTGGCCAAGAAGGCCAATGGCATCCTGGGCTGTATTAGAAGGGGGGTGGTTAGCAGATCGAGAGAGGTCCTCCTTCCCCTCTACTCTGCCCTGGTGAGACCGCATCTGGAATATTGTGTCCAGTTCTGGGCCCCTCAGTTCAAGAAGGACAGAGAGCTGCTGGAGAGAGTCCAGCGTAGGGCAACTAAGATGATTAAGGGAGTGGAGCATCTCCCTTATGAGGAAAGACTGAGGGAGCTGGGTCTCTTTAGTTTGGAGAAGAGGAGACTGAGGGGTGATCTTATTAGCGTTTATAAATATATAAAGGGGGAATGTCATGAGGATGGAGCCAGGCTCTTCTCAGTGGCGACCAGTGATAGGACAAGGGGTAATGGATTCAAGCTGGAACACAAGAGGTTCCACTTAAATTTGAGAAGAAACTTCTTCTCAGTGAGGGTGACAGAGCACTGGAACAGGCTGCCCAGGGAGGTTGTGGAGTCTCCTTCTCTGGAGACATTCAAAACTCGCCTGGACACCTTCCTGTGCAACCTCGTCTAGGTGTTCCTGCTCCGACAGGGGGATTGGACTAGATGATCTTTTGAGGTCCCTTCCAATCCCTACCATACTGTGATACTGTGATACTGTGATACTTCTGTACATACTCAGTGTCAAAAAACTGTCAGGACTTTGTGAATCTGAAGCACTCCCTGCCTGGCTCAGGTGAAAAATTTAAACAATAAAAAGACTACTTCTGCCAGCATACACCATCCTTCCCTCTAGCCCTTCATAATTATTTCGGTACTTACATTTTCAAGTGTCTCATCAAGAATAATTGCACCATAGGTTGGCACTCCCATTTTATATTCTTTCCACTCATCTAAAACCTTCTGTACATCTTCACCTTGAGGCAGTAAAAAAGGGCAGTGACTGAAGAGTACGGCAGCACGTTAAGGAAGATAAATTTAAGCATCCAGTTTCAAATCACGTGCAGACATACAAGAGATACCCACTCAATATTTACAATAAACACACTCCCTCCCCTGAGCGCTTTCAAGATATATTCTCTTGGAAGTTAAAAATATTATGAATAACCCATTATCAAAATCTAAAGGTTGGAAAGGATCAAGTAATTTGGCAGTTCCAATAGAAGCCAATTAAAAAAATAAAAAAAAAGACAAGAAAAAGTATGGCAGAAGGCTGCTTGTTTGAAGGAAGGCCCACCCTAATTTTGAAGAAAAAGAAACCATGTAACAGTTATTTTGAATATGTATTATTTTTAAACACATTTTTTTCATTTTGAAGTGAGACAGACAAAAATAGTTTCATCTCCTGTTTGAAGTAAATGGAGATAATTTTTTCCCACTAATTTGTTAAGACTACAGTACAGAATCTGTACTTAAGTAGTTACTATGCAAAAAATGTTTTAATGGCATCAAGTTAGAGTTCTAAATTCTAACACACTTTACCAAAACTCACCATGCAGAGAAAACATGAAGAACCTTTATAACTCTCAAACTCTGAAAGCAAATCTACAAGTCCTTAATAAAATATGATGTATTACATATAAAATTATACTACTAATAAAAAATATTCCATAGTAGAGTACTTAAAAACATGGCACTGCATCAGAACTAATATTTCTAGCAACTGTGAGCTGGAGAGGGACAGGTAGTCATTAACAAATAACATCTATTACATTGTACTTTTCCTGCACTGCCTACAATTACTAGAAGAATTCTGTTGGTCAAAAAATAAATTAAAAAATAACTGTGTAATACCAAGCATTAGAAAATGATCCTATTTTAAGAGTTTATTTTTAAAAAAAAAGCTGTAGTGTTTCAAAGTCTCTGTTATCAAACAGAAGTACATTGTGTAGTGAAGACACAGATAAAGTCAGCATGAAGTATTTCGGGTAGTGAAACCACAGGGAACATTATGAAAAGTTAAAAGCAACACTCCAATCCCACATCAAGAACATCTGGGAAAAGATTAAAACTAAAAACACTTGCTGGATAGAAGTCACAAGTTTTTCTCCAGCAAGGACTACATAATGTACGTACCAGCAGCCCTTGTAAGCAATAAAAAAAAGCAGAGGCCAACCATATGAATTCAGTAAAATGTATCCTCTCCCCTACCAACAGAACTGTTTCTAGGAGCAACTGTCAGTACTTCCAACAAATAAATACCACTGCCCGTGGGGGAACACATACCAACTTCAAATATGTTAACATTCATGTCACTATATACTCGGAAAGGGATTAAATTAAGGAGACAAAACAGCATGCAGAGGTCCAACAGCTCATCTTTGAAACCCACCTAGTCTGCCAAAGTGCGACCATGAAAAAAAAAAAACTCTCAAAGATCAGAAATTACCTGGTTTCCATAGTTCTTTAGCAGTCTGAGAAACATCTCTTTTGTGGATGACACAAAATTATGGGAGCAATGAACAGATAAAAATCACATACCACATAATCACATATCAATACTAACTTTCAATCACTAACACATGAACTGCTATTTTCCTGCTCTAAGTATGAAATTTCATTAACAATATTCAGCTTTAGCCACTAAGACAGAAAATAATCACAGTAATAAAAAGGATATCAGCTTTAGCAAAGTCTCTTATCCCACACTGAGGTAATCCTGGTGTGTTTTGCATGTAGAAATCCAAGTAAAACCAATGGGCAAGTTCAATCTGAAAACACACTCTAATTGCATTGTCTCTCTCCTCACTTGGAATGTGCAAAATAAATCGGCTGCCAGAAAAGAATGAAGAGTAAGATTAGCCAAATCTATCGATTTAAGTAAATCTAACAATAAAAATGCATTGCAACAGTGGAATTCCTGATCCATTAGCACAGAGCAACAGACCAGCAGATCTTCCTAGTGGTCTGGACAGCAAAAGGTTTTCACATCAAAGTAAAATACAGCTTCTAAAGTCAAGACAGAGAATGGATCATGATGTTCTTTCACAAAAGTCAATTACAATAAACTAAGTAAACTAACTGTTGTGAAAATAGGGAGGGTAAGTACATCCCACGTAAATGGCTGTGTTACAAGAATGAAAGCATTTTTACATGTCCAGTAAAGAATATCTGAAAACGCTGGTAACAGAAGTCAAGGCATTTTTTTTCTGGACACGTTAAACATAGCTATGTATTTTCAATTAAAACCACAGTAAACTATTAATTTATGTAGATTTTCAAATTCAATATGATCCAATTAGTTTTCTCGGTCTGAAACAGAACATGGACAATTGGTTTATTTTTCAAGTCTACTTTATCCTTTAGCTCAGATACTGGCATACAAATACAGAGTCCCAGAGATCTAAGTGTAAGGAGCACAGTGTGAGAGGTTATTTCACTTAAGCAGAAGCAGCTTTGCTTATTTATTTATTTGTAAGATCAAGACAGAATCTTCTTTTTAGAAATTTAAGGTCATCCAGTCCGTTGAACTTAAACCATTTGACAGAGATCGTTTACATTCAACTCCTGAGCACCACCAGCTAAATTCCAAAACTGCATAATGTCATTGCCAGAAACAGAAATGCTTAAGACATCTTTGTTGAAAAATTTGCTAAGTATAAATTGTTAAGGGATGTCAAAAGCAGTTGCCTCTCCCAAGGCAACGCTGGCCAAGGACTACCTCCTGCCTGGCCATTGGAGCCCAGCCCCATGCACCGTGGTCTCTGCCCAAGCTGAGGGACACGGCTGCCGCTTTCCCTTTGGCAGTAGCCTTCCTGTTCAACAAGCAGCAAAGCCCAGCATGTATCCAGGGATGGACACACACACACAGAGGACACTAACACAGCTGGTCACACAGGCTGCCACAGACAAGGCGCTGCCTTCAACAGCAACTATGTACAGGACTCACACAAAACACAGGCACAGAGAGCCAAGGTTCCTGTTCTTCAGCTGGCAGAGGCAGAAAGAAGGTCACTAGCACAGGTGCACACTTGACACACTCCCGTTTCACAAGTACATGCACATTTATGGGCCCCCCCAGTACCAGCATGGCTCCCCCTCTCCTCCCAATATCCCTGCCCAGATCCCAGGCCCTCACCCATCACACAGGTCCCCAGGCTTGTCCATCTTGAAGTTTGCTAGTGAATACACGTGCACCACAGGTTTTGGGAAGGTGAGACACTCTCTCCTCCACCAGCCCAGCAGCTGGCACCAGGCACATTGCCTGTGACCCACAGTCCTGCTCCAGCTGTCACACTCTGCCCCTCACTCACACAGTTCCCCGGCAGTAGCTGGTTATCAGGACACTCACCATTCCCACCCCAGAGGCTGGAAGCCAAGACCCCCACTCATGCAAGTAGTTGGCATCAAGACATCCCCCCTCGCTCCAGTAGCTGACACCTTGTCCACTCACATACAGAGCTGGCACTTCATCCTTGCAGCACACATGTGCATGGGGTGGAGAGTAAGATTACGCAGAGAGAAAATTAAGAAAAGATTTAATAAGAAGATGTAAGAAGATAGAACAGATCATGGCAATCATGCAAAAGGCTCAGCCAGACAAGCGTACTGACTGGCCCAGTTTTACACACAACCAGCCCCTCTTATACCCCTTTCTGCCCAATTTGTCTCTGCTGCACCTGCACCCCTCCCAGCCCACTGTGTGGGATCCCCCCTGTTTTACAGCCTTATCTGATGCAACAGCAGGTTTGTTACTTGTCATTGTCTTCACTCTTGTTTTCTGAGGTCTGTGTCTGTACATTTTTTGGCTTCAATTTCCCCCTTTTTCCCCTTGGCTTCCCAGGAGCAGGTCCCTGCTCAGATAAACTTGCTGGGATGAACATTTCCACACCTCTTCATCAATCCTTGGCCGGGTTTGGTTCTCATCACTACCTCCCTTGTCGTTGCTCCCCCAGGTTTGTGTCCCTGTACTTTTTACTTATGGTTTCCTCCTTTTCTTATTATCCCATTTCGCATTCAAAAAGATCCCTTAAAGAAGCAGACACTCTCCGTTACATAAATAACCTTATTCACTTCAACAACAATAATTACCTACTTGCCAATTTTCAATTGGCAATACCACCTCCCAACTGCTTCTTTCTTTTTGAAGGCTCTATTACTGCTGAAAATAGCCCTTACATATAAAGCTGCTGTAGATTAAAGGTAAAACAATAAAAGTCTATTTTATAACTAGCTAATGCTGTTTTCTTGCCCCACCGCTGCAGCTGAAGATAAATCCGAAGCTACAATGTATAGAAGTAGTACCAAAAAGGAGTAAGAACATGCCAGCATTAAGCTTAGAGTAACAAGAGCAAAGCCAATGAGAACACTACTTATTAACCAAAAAGTTAAACTCTGAAGTTACTTAGAGTGACTTAAGTGCTAACAACGGGCATCTCTAGGTTGTACTAGGTGCAGGTGCCAGCAGCGGGGCGGCTGCAGGGTGGCCTCCATTGAGAAGAGTCCAGGGCTGCCCCACGCTGGACACTGCAGACAAAGAAAGAGAGAAAAAGAGCATGAAACAACTGCACAAACACTAAGGTCAAAGAAGAAGGAGGGAGAGGAGGTGTTCCATGGCAGAGCAGATGTCCACACTGCAGCCTGTGAAGGATCCCATGCCGGAGCAGATGGATAATTCCTGAAGGAACTTGCCCATAGGATTGACCTCACACTGGAACAGGGGCAAAGCATAAGGAGGAAGGAGCAGCAGAGACGAACTGTTATGGACTGACCACAATCCCCGTTCCCCATCATCCTACACTATTTAGGGTGCAGGAGGTAGAGCAGTAGGGAATGATGGCATGAAGTTGAACCTGGGAAAAACAGGGATGTAAGGGAAGGCAGTGTTTAAACTTTGTCTTTGTTTCTGTCTACCCATATATGTTTTAATTGGCAACAAACTAAATTAATTTTCCTCAAGTCTAGTCTGTTTTGCCCATGACAGTAACTGGTAAGAAGCCTTCCTGTCTCATCCTGAGCAACAAGCTTTTCCACCCCATTTTCTCCCCCCATCCTGTTGAACAGGGGGAGTGAGTGGTTGGGTGGGCATCTGGCTGCTGACCGCGGTCACCCACCACAGTCCTGAAGTCAAGACAGGATAACAGCACTTGCTTATAGGAAAAAGAGAGCACCAGGAAGCCCCAAAATCTACATTAAGACTCTGTACCTCCACTTATTTATTCAGTAAAGAACAAACCAGTAGCACAAGAGAGCATGACAAAAAAGAGAGACGTGGATGCCTGTGACTTATTATTTAACACACTGGGTCAGAGCGCCCTACAACTGAAGCTTAAACACACAACACATTACCAGAACTAGAATAAATTGTATCCTGGCATTGTGTGATCTAAAACAGCCTAGGAACTCAACAAATGTTTGAAGACATTAAGTACCTGGCTTTAGCTTTCAACTTGTTTTCACATGTTGCCAAGTTAACATTTTACTCTCTGAGTAAGTATGGAAGTATAACATTTTACTCCCTGAATATGAATTGCAAGTCTAGAAGGCTCTGAATTTAGTTTACCAGCAGGGAAAAACTGTGCAGCTTGGAAAAACAAAAAAAAAACAAAAAACAAAAACCCAGCACACATGTTAAATGAAAGTGCATTAGACGACTGGTTTTAATCTTATTTTTGTTATCCTTAGGAGAATGGTTTTGCAATGAAAGCATTTAACAATAATCACCACCACCATTACCACTTATACTCAATTCTCACATAGATATCTATAGCTGAATACAAAAGCCTACTTGTTATTTTACACTGTTGGAAAAAGTTGTGGGGTTTGGTTTTGGTTGGGTTTTTTTGTGTTTGTTTTATTTTGTTTGTGTGTGTTGGGTTTTTTTGTGTTTGTTTTTTGTTTTTTTTTTGTTTGTTTGTTTGTTTTTTTTTTGGTTTGTTTTTTTTTTTTTAAGAGCTAGCTTATGCTGATTCTCTAGTACAGGTTTCAGTCCTGTATAATTTCTGTATTAGATTCTGTGAAGTCAATGATGAATGTTTGACTCTGAACATACCCATTACAGCAGGTAATTTTACATGTTGAGCTCCACAGGACAAACAAAGCCCAGGGCCTGAGAGACCTTCATTCAATGTACTTGATTTAATAAAGCCAACATGCAAGAGAATTTTTAGTAACATACATTAAAAAAATCTACATTTAAGCTTAGCTAGAACCTATATGAAATTATTATGTATTCCACTAAGGTTTTATCAGAGAGAACATCCCCAAGTACACATTGAGCCTGCAGGGTTTGGGGGCTTTTTTCTCCACAGAAGAAATAGGTATACTAAATTTCCCTTGCCCAATTAAAAACTTGATTTGATGCTGAATGAAACACTTGCTACTAAATAGCCAACCTTTACCCTAGGAAAATACATGATCACACAAATACTGCAAGTGAAACCTTGTTAAAGTAACATCCAGCCACAAACCCGGTCTAAGAACACAATCCAGAGCCTCCTAGAAGTTCATCTCAAAACTGAGTTGCTTTAAGTGACTACAGACAATAAAAATGTGGAGTCTTAGCCCAATTAATTATACAATTGAACAGTATTTGTAGTAATCAATTTTGATCTTAAGCTGACAAAAAGAAATCCAGTCGTTCTGCACAGTACCTAAAAACTTGGAAGCTTTAACTCACAATTGCAAAAATGAAATAATTAAATAATTCATGTGGTAGAGGTTACCCAGCAGTACTGGGTTTTTTAACCCATCGGGCTCAACAAAAACAAACGACAAAAAAAAAAAAAAAAAAGAACCACCACACCCTCCCTTCAAGGCACACAAAATTAAGATACCAGCTAAGACACCTTAGTATGCCTTTGGAGCTAGCAACTGCCATGAGAATTACCTGTAGGCACTAAAACAGCTGTAGCTGCCCCAAACAGTGGAATTATTATTTAGACTAATTGGCTGAATTAGTTGGAACAGCTGCAAGTGATCTGAGGACCTATACATGAGCCTCTTTGAGTAGCTTCTGTGTGGAACCTCCCTGAACCTCTGCAAGGAACCTAAAGAAAGTGATTCAGCTTAAAGTAAAATCCAAACATATTTTAATTCAGCAATGCATTATGTTCATAGAATTAGCATCAGCTCACAGTGGTCTTTCCGTCATAACGAAATGTATCAAGCAGGTAAAATGGCAGATACAGTGAGAAGTACTGATGACTGCATCTCCTACAAACACAAACTTTTAACAACTAAGAGTTTTCTGCAGAGAATCCAGACGTTTTGCTTCAGGACAAAGGAAAGTATTCCTGTCCAGAGACAACACATAGAAGTCTGACAGACATCCTAGCACTCTCAAGATACAAATAAAACCAAAAGCTCGGTTTTGTGGACATCTTAAGCTTTAAATTAGCTTTTTGGTTTTCAAATACACCCCTCCCCCCAAAAAAAACTAAAAAAATATTCTCAAGCTACTGGGCAAGCTTGACTTGAAGGCAGATTTATTTCATTGTTTAGCTTAGCAAGAGTAATGTGAATTCTTGCCATCTCCTAAAAATTCACTAAGAGTTATTTAGATTTGCAGCTCACACTGCTACAGATCATATAAAATTCATATAGAATTCCTGCAGGCCTTATAACTTTCCAAACCTTTTATACTGATATTATAATTATTTTAATACTGAGGTTTATCTGCTGACAGAAAAAAAAAAAGAAAAACAAAGTATCAGTTGTGCTAGAAAACATTTAGAATCTTCTCAATAACTGAGCATGAAAAATTGCTTGGTTCTTTCTACAAAAATTTCCACTCAAATCATATATAGATTGAATAATGTGGGAAGTGACAGATATTTTAATAGCCCATTTATAGCCAACCACCTGAAGCGCAGCACCACTGACCTTGCACTTAACAGTTTTTCTCCTCTCTTGAGCCAAGGGCTATCAGGCCCTGTCACTCCTCTAGTGCATACCAGAATTACTTCTCTTTTTGCCACAGGCAAACCTGACTCCTCTGCTCCTTTCAGTTGTTCTGTCCATGTCCAAGCAATGCAAAGTATATGAAGCAGGGCTGATCTGTTAGCACTAACAAAAGTCAGCAAGGTGAATTAGGAAAAGATGAAGAGTGAGACAGATGGTAACTACAAGCCACTGATCTACCATTCTAAGGCTTTTTTTATTTTTTTAAATTAAAGTCACACGACTACATTCACACAATGAACACCATTGCAAAGGTAGAAGACAACAGCAGCTCGGGGGAACGCAGTAAGACAGCGGGACTGACCCTAAACCAATGTAGGCACGTGCCCTTCTATCAGTCACACTGATGAGTGACACTAACAGGCTATTTGTAAGCATTGCGATTCCTCTCCGGATTTTCTGAAGAAGTCTTAAACCTCGCTTCACATGTGAGCAGCCACCTAAAAGCCAAGACACATCTATCCTCTGTAGGGAACCGAAAGGAGACATGATGGAAACACGAACATGCCAGACTTAGAAAATTGAAAATTAACTGTCATATTGTAAACTCTGACTCTTGCATTAGATACATGACTAAAGCTACTGAGTGGAGTAGTTCTAGCTTCCTGTGGTATTCTCACTTCTAAGTGTTTTCATTCATTTGATAACAGTAATTCCAGTAAGTAGACTATTCTTTGTCTCTAGTAACCTTTCCCTCTTCTACATAAATACTTCAGAAGGGGTCCTTTGGAGGTGGTAAAACAGAAGGATTATTTCATGTCAAATATCACATCCAGTTTGGAGCACCAAACTCTGGGGATGAAAGATAAAGAGTCCAAAGGGCTATGCCACAGATGATCAGAGGTTGGGATCATAAGGGGAAAAATAGCTTCCCCCCCTTCCCAAGAAAACAGAACCCATGTTTTATGAAAATACAAACTTGTAGCCTTTAGGATAAGAAAAGCTAACCAATTCACTCCAAAAAGAAAGACAAGTGGGAGAGGTCAGTTTCAGACTGAAGGGAATTCCCTTGGCTCTTCCTTTTCTGTCTCACTGGAACATTTCTATTCCAGCAGAGGTAAACGAGCAGAAGGGTCTCCCGCCACCCCTTCTAAATGAAACCAGACTTCTGAACGGTTGAGTATCACATCAATTCATCACCACGCACATCACATCAACCTTTGGCTTCTAACTCATCCTTCACCCGCGCAAACACCGCCAACGCAGCTTCACCTTCCTCGGCCACACCGAGAAAAAAAAAAAAAAAAAAAACACCAAAAAAACCAAACCCAAACAATCCACGAACCATGTTCTTCTGCCTCTTCTTCCGCGCTCCACTTCTTCCCCACCGCCGGCTTAGCCCTACACCGGGCTCCGCCGGCGGCAGAGAAGATCTGGCGGGCACCCTTTCCGCCCCGCCGGGCCCGCTTCCACCGGGGGGCGGCGCCTCGGGCCAGGAAGCCCGAAGGGGGGGGGGGGGGGGGCTGTTGCAGACCCGTACCGAGCCCCTTCCTTCCGCTGCGGGGCTACAGACACCGCCCCGTTCCCTGGGCCGCCCCGCTACCCCCCTCCCCCCCCTTCCGAGTCATGCTTCAAGTAGCCCCGATCTACCCGGGCGCCACGCCACGCCACACCGGGGGAAAGGGGGAGGGGGGCGGGGCAGAGCGCGGAGACGGCGCCCACCTCGTCCTCCTCAACGGGTACCACCGGACTGGGGGGGGGCGGAAGCAGGAGGCGCCGGCCGAGTGGGGCTGGTGGGCATGAGGCAAGCCCGGGAGAGCTCCCGCGCCGCGGGTACCTGCACAGGTCGTCCAAGACGCTGCTGGGGATCTCGGCCCGTTTGGTTTCCATGGGGAAACGCGGCTCATCCCGACGCGGCAGAGCCCGAACCACAGTGCAGCGGGGCGGGGGCGGGAGCGGGAGCTGCTCGGCGCCCTCCCGGCGGGGAGCGGGGCGGGAAGACAAGGGAGCGGCAGTTGCCTCCGCCAATCGCCTCTCGCCGGCGGCTCCGGGGTCCTCCCGCGCGGCGGCGCGGCCTGACGCGGCCAGCCAATCAGCCGGAGAGCTACTGAGGGGACGGGACCCTCAGGTGATAGCGGGGGGCAGCCAATGGGCGCTGTGGCCAGTCTGGGGTGTCATCGTCGCGTGCGCGCGGGCGGGCGGTGCGTAACGTCACAGCACGTCACGCCATCAGCCGCTGGTGGCAGGTTCGTGCCGCCCGGCGTAGGCCGCGGCCTCCAGCGGTGGCAGGCGGGAAAGCGGGCGCTGTCGCCGCCGAGGCGAGGCGAGGCGAGACGAGACGAGACGAGGCACGGCAATCCGCGGCCGCCCCCTGCGCTCGCCTCTCGGCTCCCCGCCGCTCTCAGCGCGGTAACAAGGTTTCCCCCTCCTCGTGAAGTTTAGCGCGTGGAGGTGTGTCAGCCTGGCACTGCGAAGGCTCAAGTGGAGGAAACGTTTCTGACTGCGGCGGAGAGGAGAGGAAGAGGAGACGCCTGCGGGTCGGCGTTCACGGAACACCGCCCCCGCTGCAGCCGGCAGAGGGTGTCGCTGCTTTCGGCGTTGCAGTTGCTGAGGCGACTCTGCCTCACCCGCCTTTGATTTCTATTAGAAGTGAATATTTGAAGCATTTCCCGCCGCGTCCCCACCTCGCCGCGGTGCCTGAGCTCCCTCAGACCGCGCTTCCGCGGCTGCTTCACTGAGGTTGGCAGTGGTGCAGTCCCACCCTCCTCTGCACTGGAACGCAGGGAGCTTATGGGGGACAGAACCAGTAGAAAAAAAAAATGTATAAAGCAGTGAACAGTTTTCTACTGTAGGTACCAGAAACAGCGAAACCGGCTAGGTCAGTATCAGCAGAGGAGAGGGGTTAAGAGCGGATGATCGGGAGGATGATGGCATGATAGCTGCACCAGCCTGCAGCAGCTTAATTGTTTATAGTGAATTTACACAGAAGAACTTGCTGAAAGCACCAAAAGGAGGATGTCATGTTTTATGCATCCCTCTGCCTCTCTACCTTTGGCATTCCACCAGGCCTTGTTCAACTCCTCAGTTTAAATTTCAGCCTTTTGAGAAGAAAAAGACTAGTAGCAAAGAAAAAAATCTAGAGAAATACAACGAAGTGAAATACAATCTAGAGAAATTTTGGCTCTGGCTGTGCTATGAAATAAAGCACGCTAATATTAACTCAAGTGCGTTTACAAGCTCATTTCAATAAAGAAAGGAGCTAACAGACACCAGGCCAGTGTTACCGTGAAGACACAAAAAGTATGTATATTCACAGCTCATTTCTTAACTGTTAATAGAACTGTCTCAGAAAATGAGAAATGTATGCTTTGCCTCCTTTCCAAAGTTAAAACAGAACAAGAGAATCTATGATAGCTCCAGAAGTACAAGGGAAGGGCATTCAATGAGATATAGAAGGAGCAACATCGTAAGACACTAGAGCACAATCTTAGTAGAAGCAGCACATTTGCATATATTGGTGCCTCTCTTCTGCAAATACCACGCAGTGGTATTTGACAATGACTATTGCCCAACTACCTTTATTACTGTGATATTTGAGATGATGGGTGGCTTACATCTGTAAGTCAATGTTGACTTACAGAAGTACTTTGGCAGAGGAAGGGAAGTCAAGCACTAACAATACCATTACTATGCCTAGACAGAGGGACAGATGGAAGGGTCAGAATGCAAATTGTTAAATCCCATTGCTCAGGGTTCCAGAGAGTTCAGTTTCTACCAGAAAGGGTAGACACAGAAGGTTCTGTAAAAGTTACATGATCTGCATCCCTTTGCGGTATTGGGGTACATCTTCCAGTAAGTGTTGTTCCCTGCTCTGCTACATCTTTTTTTTCTACTTTTTTTTTTTTCCCCATGTGGATGTGGTACCACAAGCTCCTACAACTGATAAGGAGAAACAAAAATGTTCTAGAAAGTGAACTTTAACACCTTATGTCATCTATGCTGCTATTAGGCCGTTCATAGCTTCTGCAAAAAAAAACCCTGACACAATGCAAAAGTAAATGTGTCAAATGTTACCTAGATTATGAAACACTCTTGGATAATAAGCTGCTTAACATAGGAGAAATGTACTAACTGAAGAACATAATGAAGGTTTACAGACAGTGCTCCCAAGACCCAACGACAGGTGAGTGAGAAGAGACGCATTTGAACATTTCTGCTTGCTCCGTTTTTGAGATATTACTGAAAGACTCAAGGTTAGCCAGAACAGAAATGTAAGAAAAAATGTGTTCGTAAGTGGGACTTGGTACTGTGCATCATTGTGATTTCTTTTTCCTCACTTAGAACTTTGTTATATGTTTTCTAATTTCCTTGCTAAAATAACATGAACTCCTTTCACCCATTAGCTCATGCAAAGCAAGTTTAGTTAAAGCTGACACATTCAGGTTATAATATTTCCCCAGAGATAAACCTGCACTTAGGCCCCCTCCAGAAAACTTGCATGCACAGAAGTGTTGAGGGTGAAGTTGGTGTACTGGTTTGAGGTAAAACAGAACCAATTTTCTCTTCAGTAATTTTACTTTGCAGCTAAGCCTCTTCTAACTAACTGAACTCTCTGAAATCAAAATCATATTGTCCAGACACTGCTTGCTCCCAGAGTGATAAGACCTGATTTTTTCTAATTTAGCCAAGGAATGGTATGGCGAGAGGTTCACGCTTATACGTATTGCTGTAACAACCAATGTCAGCTAACTCTGTTATTTGCCCCGTTGGAGGGTCGGAAGCGGAATAGCATTGCAGGGAGAAGTGGACAGAACAGGTGATCCAAAAGTGACCAATGGGGTATTCCATCACATTTGCCTTATGCTGAGTAGAAAAGATGAGGGATCAAAGGGTTAGCCCTCTTTCTTCAATGGCCGGCATCCACAGAGGACTGTTCATCTGCCTTTGATCCTGATCTGTGCATTCCTGAATCTACATCCAGAATCCAGTTCCTGTCCATCACTGAGTCCAGTCTGGGACTTCCCCTGTGCCTGCTGGTGACGTGACCGTCATCCTGGGAGTTTGATGCGGTTATGTATATATTTCATTATTTTCTTTTTATTTTATTATTAATATACGATTAAAGTAGTTTAGTTTTTTCTAAACTCAGAAATCTCCTTCTCTCTCTTCCACCTATCCCTGGGGGAGAGCATCAGTCATTCCTTTCAGTGGCCAGTCTGGCCCAAACCATGACAGTTGGCAATGCCTCTTTGTCAAGCTGCAAGGGCAATTAGGATAGTAGGAGGGTCAGGTATAGCATTGAGAAGTTTACCTAGTACTGGTAACACCTCACAGTTCCAAGCAACCTGCAGAATCACCCAGCGATGTAGTCAAACGGGTTTTTAATCTTTGCTTATCAGTCAGCCTTGGCAGTCAAGTCAGAAAGGCAACAATAACGTAATCGGGAAATCATGTTTGTTGTCTGTTTGCGCTGGGACAAGGAGAGAAGGTAGCAGAAAATAAAAAGAGTCAGCCATTAGTGCAGTCAGAAAGGAGTCTCAGAAGAGGAGCTAGATTGCACAGGAAAAGCAACAGTTGAGGGTGGAGAAAGTTTTGCTTGGAGAAGCTGACCAAAGTGGAGAATAGAACTGCATTGAATAGGAGGACACTCTCAGAAGCCAAGAACAAGCCAGACCCAGAGCTCAATAAACACGCATTTGCAGCTTACGTTAATTAGAGTAAAGACTGAGGCAGAACCTGGAGAGTGTGCAACCAAGTGAGCTGGTCTGAGGCTTGCCTGGGTCATCAGAAAAGGGCATTAATTCCACTCAGCCCTTCAATAAACAGTTGCAATACTAAGATCTCCAACAAAAGATAGCTAATGGCGGTACCAGGGAAGAGGGATAAAAAGCACTGACTTAACTTTCATAAGCAGTATGAGCTCAGCACCCCCAGTTGTTGCAAGCTGGTATTTTGGGGTCAAATTTCCATAAAAGTTACAAGGAGACAATGCAAGCACTACTCCCCTGCTCTGCTCAGTTAGTGTGTTAAATGGGAAACAAGGTGAATGGGAGAGCTCACACATACCTGTCTGTATCTTAGGTGGATGGTGGATATACTACATAACTGATACTATATAACCCATGCTGAGAAACATATATAGTTAAAATATTTTGAAGCAAGGTTTAGGTATAGCAAATCACCCCCACAAAGTTAATGAAAATATAGGCTTAAATCCATGTTTGCCTTAGTTCCCCAGTTGTTAAGGAAAGATAACCACAAAGATCTTCTGAAAATAATCTGGCAGGGTTTGTGATTTTTTTTTTATTAGATAAGAAGCACCATGGGAAGGGCCACACATGTAGTTATGCACAAGAAATTATAATAATTAATAAGATGCATTCAGTAGAAGATTTGGATGAAGTATGATAGCTAAACCCTGGTGAGTTTCTCTGAACCCTGCAGAGAAGGCAGGAAATCAGTGAAAAAAAAAGAGAAGTCAGTGATCGCGTGGTTACTTTATAGAGAGCTCTGGTAAACCTGCACAGAAAAATCTGCGTTAGGCTTTTCCTAACATTACAGTACTTTAGTCAAATAATTTTCTGATTTAAGACTTTGCAGGTAATCATTTATTTAACGGCAATAATGTCCATTGTTATATACGCAGGACAAGCACGCAGTAAAACACAGTGCATGCTACAGGGCATGACTGCATGGTTTGCTTAAGGCAACACTGAATTCAAACAGGCTTAACCAGCTGATCCAGGTAACACATTTACACATCCTTTGGGTAGGATGTGTCCACTCAAACTCCAAGTTAAGCAGACTGTTGGAAGAAGTATGCACCTGTGCTAAAGCCAGAGGCTAACCTTTAGCTCTGGGTGGATGATAGGAATGGACCACAGCTCAGGATTAAAAGACATGTATTGTGGAAGACAGATAAAGAAGCCAGTGAGCACATCTTGTCCCTAGGCCATTCTGATCCTAAAATCAGACTAAATAGCTTAAAACATCAAAATAGAGAAGCAAACAGACTAATTTGCATTAACTGGGAAAAAAAAATGAAGACAAAAAAATAGGATACAAAAAGGGAAAAAGAAGAACGGAGGACAGTAGAAAGAAAATAACCCTGTTATGTGCTGTTGTCTTTCAGCTCCTTTCAGAATGCAACCCTCAGCAGGTAGAACATGCAGCCTGCCAGTCCGCATGTGGTCTAAGGGCACAATTCCTCTCCCAGCCCTGGTGTGTTCTGTAGCCTGTGACTTTAGATGTCAGCTTGGGTATTTCATGATAATCTACAGCTAGAGGCAGGGTAGCCTGGACAAACTGTCTACTACTGCATGTGCTTTGGTTCTGCTATCTAGGACACCACTACTTTCAAAACTTGCAAGGTGTGAAGGCATTCATCTCTTGGTTCTCCACGGGATAGTCCTGCTGCATTTTTCTGCGTTTCCTCATCTCCAGCAGAAGCTCCTTGAGGAGGTCACGCGATCCTCCTTTAACCTTCCTCTCTAGGCTAGTTCGTTCAAGTTACAGCCTTCCTTCCTTGTTCTTAGTTTCAGCCTTTTCTGGGAACAAGGAGCACTACCCAATATTATGCATTCTCCATATTGTGTTGGAAGAGCATTGGCATTTTCTAGTAGCGTACCCTATCTTTGTTTCTATTTGCCTTTCCAGTTTGCTGCTTCTAATAACCCATTCTTCTCTTGCTCCATAAGATTAAAGCACCATAAACAGAACAGTTATGCACTTTACTGCTAAAAGAAGTTTACACAGCTGTCCTGGTTTGAGCAACACAGGACTAATTTCTCTTCTAATACTTGGGAAGACTGCACTTTTAGAAGACTCTGATGTCTTAATTTCTGAAAATATTTACTTTACAGCCAGCTATGGTGTGTGGGTTTCAAGGTGCAGGGATGAGGAGGAGCGAGACCCAGGCACTTGACCCAGGCTGGCCAACAGGATTATTTCATACCATGAACATAATATTCAATATAAATTAGAAATTTTGCTGCAGAGTTCTCTCTCTCCCTTGAGAACTTCATGCCCTGGTGCCAGACCCCTAAGCCCTTCCCTTCCTCCTGAAGCTGTAGTGCTCACAGTGTCTGACATTTGCTGTCCACTGCAGGGAGCACACAGCTTCCTACTGATAGAATTGGCTGAGTGTAATCTTTCCATATTCTCTATGGGTATCAGGATCAATATTGGTTCTTTAGTGCTGCTAATGTTAATTATCTAATCTTACTCTATTAAATCTGTTTATACTTCAACTTGTTTTTCCTGATTCCCTTTCCTGGGTGGGGATGGGTCATTGGGTTATAGAATGATTGTCTAAATGACAATAAATTGTTATGGGTCTCTCAAACCATAACAACAGCACGTTGTAGTACACTGAAAATGGTTGTCTAGCACAGATCAACTGGGGGAGATATTAATGCCACATTTAAAAGTATGTTTTTGAATAAAAGAACAAAAATGTAAACAGACAGTTCTTATGAAAACTTGGCTAGAATTCAGTTGTTTTTAACATTTTTAGAATCATAGAATCATCTTTTAAATATGTCCAGGGAAGGTGACTCCACCACTACCCTGGGCAGCCCGTTCCAATGCCTGACAACCCTATCTGTGAAGAACTTTTTCCTAAGGTCCAATCTAAACCTCCCCTGACACAACTTGAGGCCATTTCCTCTTGTCCTATCTCTTGTTACTAGCAAGAAGAGACCGACCTCACCTCTCTACAGCCTCCTTTCAGGTAGTTGTAGAGAGCAATAACGTCTCCCCTGAGCCTCCTTTTCTCCAGGCGAAACAACCCCAGTTCCCTCAGCCACTCCTTGTAAGACTTATTCTCCAGACCACTCACCAGCTTTGCGGCCCTTCTCTGGACACACTCCAGAATCTCAATGTCTTTTTTGTAGTGAGGGGCCCAAATCTGAACACAGTACTCAAGATGCAGCCACACCAGTGCCGAGCACAGGGGAATGATCCCTTCCCTAGTCCTGCTCACCACACTATTCCTGATACAGGCCAGGATGCTGTTGGCCTTCTTGGCCACCTGGGCACACTTCTGGCTTGTATTCAGCTGGCTGTCAAACAACACCCCCAGATCCTTCTCCACCACACAGCTTTGCAGCCATTCTTCCCTTTTCTATAATAGTTTTGTCTTATCTGCTCTCTTCCTTGGTCCTTCAGTCTTACAGGTAATGATGAAAAAACACAGAATTTTTAGAGGGACTTTATTAAGCATGAGGAGATAGAGCATGGGGGAGAAAACAAAACCCAAAAGACTAGAGTAAGTTTCCATGGGGTTTCTTGCACTCTTGCAAAACGTGATACGAGTCCACAGATCCCTTTTCAGTTTGAGAATTGCTCATTTAGAAGTCAGCAGGTCCTGTAATTTCTCCACATCCCAGCATGCCCATAAGCAAAACAGGAGTCACACTGCTTTCTGCATCCTCTGGTGATGCTTACCTTATGTCACTATTAACCCTTAGGCACATCAGAATAGCAAAGTGTTCTCGTAAGAACGGGGAATTGCTACACAGCAATGTCTTTATAATTGACAAAGGGAACCTCAGTGAAGTTGCTAATATTTTTAATATTGCTGTATTTTAAATTCAGTTGTAGAATGTTGTTCTGTCTGCAGCTGAGAATTAAATCTCTCATACACCTTGTTAAGGACAATTTCTTAAGGATATCGGCACTGTCACTAGTCATTATTAATTTAAAAGCAGCAGCATCCCTTCATGCTATTAACACCTGTCCCAACAGTCTGCCACATTCCCTATAGAAGACAAGCCACATCAGATGGATACAGCAAACAAAGAAAAGGAAAGGAAGGTGACTGGAACACATGGCATAGGAGGAGGCTCAGGGATCTGGGATTGTTGTTCTCGTTCTCAGAAGTGAAGCTAAGTGGAGACATCAGACTGCTACCTTCAGCTATCTGTTTGGAGGTTAAAGAGAACGAGACCCTCCTCAGTGGATAGAGGACCAGGGCAAAGGACAAGATGAAACAGTCACACATGACATTAAGACAAATTTCAATTTCAAACATGAGGAAAAAAAACTTCTCTGTGATTGCAGTTAAGCACAGCAATGGGCTGTCCAAGGAGACTGCAGAATTTCCATCCACAAGGATTTTCAGACAGTAATCCAAACCCTGAGTGCCATGGTCTAGCTTTGGCATTAGCCCTGCTTTGAGCAGAAGACCGGACTACGTAACCTGCAGAAATTCCTTTTAACTGTATTTTATGATTCTATTAAACAAGATGAAACCTCATATCACAAAAAAAAAAAAGTGATATTACAGGACAAACCTTTTAGCTGGGGTTATGGACTAGGTATTTTTCTCCCTCTTCTCCTCACCTCTGCTTTTAGTAAGACAGAAAGAAACATACTTGAAAGAAGAAAAGGTATTTCAGGAGTTAAACGTATTTCTTTTAAATGAATTCTTTGCAAGATGACTTCCCCTAAAACAATGAAAGCTCGAAAGCACACTGTGCCATTTAAATTTTTCTTAGCTGATGATAAGACACAAAAAAACCCAATTCAACTTCGGAAGACTGATTTTTATTTTCTGGCATGCTTAGAGTGACACAGGCTTGAAGAAGGCACAGAGAGTCAGCTTACGAGTTGTAATGCTGAGTCAGATGCAGAGGAGTTGCTGGGAAGGGTCAGCCCAGCCAAGGAAGTTTCCAGGACTACATCACAGCCAATAAATTATATTTAGCTGGCAAGAACATTGTGCACACCATAAATTCTAGGGTTCAGTTACAGCTGGGAGCTGCTGCCCTCGGTCTTGTCACACGCCTTTCGGGTGGCTGCACGATGATGTTGTCATAACCCTTCTTCGCCACCGTGGCAGTTCCTACCATCTGACTGTTGCTCATCACATCTGAAATTAGTGATAACGCATACTGCTTTTCTTAAAAACAAACTAGCAAAAAACAACCAGAAAACCACCTTTTGAGCAATTTTAGGGGACTGGAGCTGGCTATGTGTAGGCCCTTCCTCCTCCTTAGCTTCCTTTATACAGGGGACTCACCACCTGCTTACTGAAACAAGGACCACCTTCCTTGCAGGGCTGTCCCGGGCCGCCCCGCTAAGCTTGAAAACCCGCTCCGGCCCCTCGGCAAGGCCGTGGCCGTGGCCGCGGCCAGACGGCGGGGCAAGGACAGCAGGAGGCTGCAGGGAGACGCCGCTTCGCCCCCTGCCTCTGTGCCGCAGCACGGCCTGTGTCCGGGCCCCCCCGGAAACAACGAGGGCGGGCGGGGGCGGGGGGCTGGCCCAGGCAAGGCGGCGCCCCCCGGCCTCCATTTCGCGGCGCGGGCACGGCTCGGAGGGCCGGCGGAAGATGGCTCCCTGCAGCCTGCCACCGCCTCCCCGCGGCGGAGCGACGGTCCCTCGCCCCCGCCTCGCCGCTTCCCGCCAGCGGGGCCCGACGCGCTGCCTCCTCCCTCCGCGGCTGTGGGCGGGAGGGCGGTGCCAGAGGCGGAGTCTGCAACTCGGCTGCCGTGCGCCCCGGGGCTGTGGAGGCTGAGGAAAGGGGACCCCGCGGCTGCCTAGCCATGACCGCGGCGATGAGGCAGAGGTTCGACCGGTTCCTGCACGAGAAGAACTGCATGACCGCCGTGCTCGAGCGCATCGAGAGCAAAACCGGCGTCAACCGCACTTACATCGCGACCGGTGAGCTTCGGCTGCCGCCCCCCGCCCCGTCCCGCCGGGTCCCCTCAGGCGCTGGGAGCCGGGGGCCGCCTGGCACGGGGGGCTGCGGGGGCGGAACGGCCCATGGCGGCGGCCGCGCCCTTCCCGCTCCTCCTCGTCCTTCCCCGGGCGGCGCGCGGGGAGGCGAACCCCTCCGGCGCCGCGGGGTGCGGGGCCGCCTGCCCTAACGGCTCTCTGCTCTCTCTTTCCTCCTCCCCGCAGCCATCATCGGGGCGGTCGCCGTGTACCTGGTGGTGGGCTACGGCGCCTCCCTGCTCTGCAACATCATCGGCTTCGGCTACCCCGCCTACGTCTCGTGAGTGTCGCGACTTTCGCCCCTCTTACCGCGATGTGTGCCTCGCGTTACCCGCGGGGGGGTGGGGTGGGGGGAGAGAATACGGTGGCAAAACCACAGTATCGCAGTATCGGTGTCCTGTCACGGTGGGATTCCAGGACCCCGCTGCTAAACGCTGTTTTTTTCCCGCCCACCTCTTTCCCCTCAGCGCGTAGGGGCGCGGGGCGCTCAGCGAAGAGCGGGGTTTCTTCCATCTGGCGAGTGCTACGTGATGAATTACAGATGGGAGATGCGGGGTAATTTCCACGCTCAAAAACCAGTTCCTGCAGCGCGCTACGTTTCAGCTTTTAAATTCCCAGCTTTGTCATCTGTAGTGAGGAGCTGGAGCGCTGCGCTGCTGCTAGTAACGGGAGGGAAGAATCGCTGCTGTTAACAGTATTTGCTAAAACTTACACTGATATTTTTAGTTGAGGACACTCCCAGATATGCAGAAAGGCAATGGTGCAGTGTCAGCATATGTTTGATACGAAGCGCTCACTAACATGATGGGCTGGAGACAGAGATGCATTAAGAAGTGCTATTTACTCCAAGACCACCTAGCTGATGAGAAGGTGGAAAGGAAGACACCGGAGCTCCTCTTGGGTGTAAAAGATGTAGAAAATAACTGATTTTTCAAAGGAAAGCCTCCTTAGATGTTTTGTTTTTAATAATACCTGGCATCTTTCATGGGCGTTATGTTGTTACTAGATCAAAATGGATTTCCTGTTAGGTAAGGTGACAGTGGAGTATGTTCCAAAAGATTTCAGAAGTTACTAAATAAAACCTTCTGTGTAGCCTAATACGTTCATAAAATGGAAGTCCTTCCCAGCTATACTGCTATATTGTTGAAACACAGTGCTTGCCTTTTACGTAACTCTAAATACAGTCAGCAACTTGTAAGAATATGTTCTCTGTAAGTAGGTCCTGGGCAATACAAAGTAAGTTCATCCTCTATTGTTTTTTTCAGAGATGTGGGAGATTGACTTAGTTTTAGACTCCCTGGAAACACCTTATGGTTGTGATGCTTAAAACTAAGTAACACTCTTCTCTGTTTCCGCTGAGCACTAATTTAGGACGTAATAGGCCAAGAACTCTGGAGAAACTTAGGTTTTATTTTCTATAAGGCAATTCTTAGTGAAAAGATTAGTTAAAAGATTTTTTCATCAAAATCTGAAAGTGAAAATATTAGCCAACAAAGCTTCAAAACCTTAAAATAGTTGTGGAGGAATTACGGTTATGTAATATTTTCTGTCTGACTCAGGTCACTTTTAAACTTACCTAATTACTCTTAAAATCCTATTTAAATTTTTAAATTTGTTTTAAAACTGGTTTCGGATTATATTTTAAATCTGCCATTATGCAACTATGGTGAATAAATTGATAATAAAAGCTCTTAGAGCTCTGAAGGCAAGACAGTAGCAAATCAAATAATGGATTCTTCTCTCCCAATTTTTTTTTTTTTCCAAATCTGGAAAATTAATTTTTTTTTAATCTTTTTGTAGGGTGTCTACCCTTTTTAATGTTAGAAGATGGCTTTACATGTATCTTAATGTGAAAAGTTACCTCCCAGATGTTAGTACCATAAGATGTTTTGGGGGTTGGTTTTTTTTTTTCGTAGTCATTAGTGCATATGCCATTGCCCTACAAATTTTACTTAAAGAAAATTATGAATAACATGTACATGAATACAGGGCCAGTTCTGTTTTTTCCAATTCATGCTCGGTTCATGCTTTCCCTTTAGCTGCCTTGTTAATGCTGAAACATTTTTAGGAGAAAATTGTAATCATGGGTGAAAATTTAGCACGCATGTGATGTGCTGCATGCCAGTGTCTTTCAGTGGCAACCTGCAGACAGGTTCCAGCTCATGAAGCAGCCTGCTGGCAGCACTGCTGGGCTGCATCCACTCCCCTTTCCTGCCTTCCAAGTGCACAGCTGGTACGTATTGTTTTCCCACATGCGTTGCTCCTCCTGCAGGCCTGTGGAGCCAGTAGTGTGGGTCCAGAGGAGACGTGGGAGGACATGCGCTAGTGCACACATTTCACGGTCCTGTTCAGTTTCACCTTTTTTGGGGGTGAGGTGTGTGAACTTAGGATAGGCAGTATTGCCTTTGCTGGCCTGTACAGTGTTATGGAATCAGGGTGACAGCAGCACACCAGGACATCTGTGTCATCTCCTGAGATGGCTTTCAGTCTGGAATCAAGCACGGGCTGCCTGACCATGAAAAAGAGCAAGAATCCTCTTTAGTGATTACCCTTTTTCCATCATACGTGCTTGTTTTTGTCTTGGTGCTACCAGGCCACTCTGTATATCTACTGTAGGATCTCTATCTGAATGCTGCAAGAAGATAAAGTTGAATTACTAGAGTGATTTCTGCTTTCATTTTTGCTGCTCTGGATCCTGTACTGCAGCCAGGGTGCTCCCAAGTGCTGTCCCTCATGCTGATAAAGCATAAAGAACCCTAGCCAGCATGGTTTGTTTATTCCTGGCTGTTTGTCTGTCCCCTTTGAAAAGACAGCCGAAGACCCTGCTACATGAATTAACAGTAGTGAGACTTGCTTCCTAGCGTTGGGTGAAAAACAGTTTTCAGCTCTTTTCATCATCTGCGAATGCCCTCAGATGTTTTTTGCTGTAAGAGCTGTGGCTTCTGGAAGGGGTCAGGAGCCGTAAAGGGAAGGTATTGTGCAGTGTGTTAGTTTGATGTTTACACAGGTGTTTCAACAATGGATCCAAGCCTGAAAAGTCTCAGAAAGGTACTGAAAGAGAAAAAGCAGATTACTTTTCCCCGGTTAACTTACTTTCTTCTGTTGTGAAGTAGATTAGTGTATCATTTCTGTGTTGTCAGTGACTGAATTGTTTAAAGTGAAAAACAACAAAGTACTGGGTCAGGCTTCTGTTCAGCAGAAAAGACATTCATGAGGGAGTGGGACAGATGCCTGTGTTCTGCAAGGGAGATCACCTCCTCCCTTTGCAGTTTTTTAAAATGACAAACAGGCCACCAGGTGAGCAACCCATTAGGCATGTTCCAAATGTGTTTTATTAGGATTTTAGTTCTGGGTTACCTTGGTCACAGTAGTTATGGTTCATCTCTGTGCTTGCCTGAAAAAAAATCTATTGGGGGGGGGGGAACAACAAAACAAACCAGAGAAGGATGCTCAGCTCAGATTTCAGTCTGTTCAACAGGTGAAACCAGGACAGTTTTATGGATGTGCAGGTATCTGCCTGTCAGGCCTGTATAATTCTGTAGTTCATTTTCTTTTCTTTGCATCATTCTCTGTAGTCATTGTCAGTGTGTGCTGTGCAGCAGGTGCGAATTTCAGTGGAGAAGTGCTGGAGGCTGTAGCCGCTGGATTAGACCTGGCGGATGGGGTGTGTCTGGGCATCGGCATGAAGTGGTACAGCTGCAGCTGTGCTGCTGCCAGCTTTCACATCACGGCAGTCGTGGCTTCAGCCAAGGGTCAAAGCCAATGTGAGGGGAGGGGGCAGCTCCCTGGTTAATGCCTATTACAATTTCAGGCAGGCATAGCTGTTTCCCTTCTCCTTACCCCCTTGTTCAGCTTCACCTTCAACTTTGCTTTGTGTAGGTCTTTAGTGGTTTTATACATGGAGGAGTTTCTTCTCTAGTGATATAAAGTCCTCTCAGGAACCCAAGTCTTCTATGCCATGTCACCAGCAAGGACCCACCTGAGGCTCTTAATGTAGGCTAAATTAAGCAGTAGTTTTCAAAGTAAATGTTGTCTGGCTGTTTCCCAGTAAGTCAGACAATCTGGATTAAAGTTTGTCATAACAGAATTTTAGGGAATAAGACTAGGGTTTTAAGTCCTATGTGATGAAATAGAATAATTAATTTTAAGTCGAAATCTAACATTTGTGTACAAGTTTTTGTGTTTGCAGTAGACCAGCATTGAAAAGTTTACCATAAATGATAGAAGCAAATTTTTATACTTTCAGTGAGCTTTAACTGCACAGGGCAATATTCGGACTAGCAGATGGAAGAAGTGAGTGTTGGCAGTATATAAATGATACTGCCAATATTTTCACTGCTTCTCTAAACTTTCCAGAGCTAGCCTGTTTAAATGTAGCTCCACCCATAGCCAGTGGTGGTTAACTGCCTGAAAAAAATTAGAGTGCAAGCAGGAAGGGAGCCTTTGATGACTAAGAAGTGCGTGCAAAGGATTGGAAATTTCAGAGTGCTGTCATGTTCGGTTTCAAAATGGCAAAGATGAAAATAGCTTTGGGCACTAAAATGTCTGAACTTATTACTGGTGTCTTCAAGGGAGAAAAGCAATATAGTACATCATGCCTCTCTCTGCTTTGGCTAATTTTATGCTGTTACATAGTAAAACCAGCTGAAGTAAGTGCTGCTTGTGGCATTTTACAAACAGGAAACAATCTAGGTTGATTGTAGTGAGGTATAAACACACAATTCAAGCCTTACTTTGAATATTGTCATGATGTCCTGAGCCTGTCTCCTCGCTCCTTTGCCTCTTTCACACCTCTAAAACAGGAATAGTGCTTTTCTTTGGTCACAGTTGTTCAGAAAATGCAAAATTGTGCCTGTATTTGTTGAGAGCTAGGGCAGCAAATTTGCTTTCTCTTAAGTTTTGAGGAGAATGCTTACATTTTCCCTTCATGGAAAATGCTGCATGATAAGCTGAAGTTCACCAGTAATGCTCGGTATTCACAATGCGCAGATTCACAACACTCAGTATAAATATAAGCAGAAAGTTTCCAAATCTCTCTGCAATTAGTCTGTTTCCTCTTCCAGCTGATAATCTTTTCATGGGGCTTCAGATACTAAAAAGTGTATTTTGACTTTTTTGTATATGTTCTGCCAAATCAGTTTCTCCAAACTTACTTGCTTTTTGTCTTTTAGATTTTAGAGTGCCATGTTTAAAATGAAAGCCATCTTATCTGCTGATTGGACAAATGATGTGCTTTCCTTTCTAGCAGAAAAGACATTCTGCAAGATAAAAAAGATAGCAAGTGGTTAGATGCAAGAGAGAGTCTAATATTATGATAACTGTAGGAAAATTTGAATTTGTCTTACATACCTTAAATTTAGCTTAAAAAAAAATGAAGGTCTCTTACACAGATGGGTCCACAATCTGAATTAAACTCACTGAAAGCTTTCCAGTTTATAATTGATGTAGGTACTATTTTTAGGGACTGCGGATATGTTTGAGGCATAAATGAAGTCATTTTACCAGACCTTCTTGGTCAAGATGCACTGCAGTACTGCAACCTTGTATGCCCTCCTCTATCTTACTGTATTGACCTCTAGCGACTTGGTTGATATAGGCCTACAGATGTTAAAGGAATAGTTAGACTTAGATCAGTGGGGTTTACTGGAATATTATGTTTAAACTACCATTTTTTCTGGTGAGTAGCAATGCTTCTCACATTTAATGTGAAGCATTGCTGATCCTAAATGCTGAAGAAGTGAGCTGGAGTCAAAAAAGTGAGATGAAAAATAATGTGGATCACTGTTGCTTTTCTTGTTTCCCCGTTTGTTGTATTGTGGTGACATACCCTAGTTACATCTTAAAAGACTTTCTCACAGCTATAAGAGTTACCTGACACAGGATAGCTGGCAACATCTTGCTGTCCCAAAAGGAAGGAAGCCTACTTGTCACTATGCCACAATGGGCAAGGTACACGATGTTTAGATGAGGATAATGAGGCTGTCTTCAGCTATTGGGAAAAGAAATGCAAACTTTCATGTGAGGGTCTGTGAACATTAGGTAAAACTTAAATTTTTTAAAAAA
Organism: Vanellus vanellus; assembly: GCF_965231255.1. NCBI lineage: Eukaryota > Metazoa > Chordata > Aves > Charadriiformes > Charadriidae > Vanellus > Vanellus vanellus. The sequence goes on from NC_138908.1 coordinate 22,933,221, forward strand.
TAAAAATTACAAAATTTTGTTGCTACACAGCTTAGCAACTAGAACTGTACTCATAAAGGACATTCTTCAGGTCTCTGCAAACCAGCCTCAACCCAGAAGTTAGTCCTCAGCCTAAGACTCAGGTCCTTTTCCCACTCCCTGATGAGTCATATTTTAATTACATTCAGTAATTAAAACTGTGGGATTTTTGTTTCTAGTTTAAAAACTCCTTACACAGTGATTACCTCAAACCAGCAGCATTTTACTGAGACAAGTCTGAAAATGTTGCACTGTGATTTCATGCTTTACTGTACATGTCTATAAATTAAGGCCATGCTATAATTTTTTTGCCAATATTGCAGTAAACAGAACTGAAAAACAGTAGTAGAGCTGTAACAAAATTACACTTGAAATACAGTCTCCACAGTGCAGCATAGGTTGACAGGAAAATGTAACTTATTCTTTCTGTATCGTTGTAAGCATGTAGCAGCGGCCCAATTCTTCTCCATTTGGTCACAACAGTACTGTTTGCTCTCTGTGCCTACACACTAAACACTAACAGCTGTGGAGAGGCAACCAAAGCATGTGAAATGTTTTTTCCCCTCTGACAAAATTGGCTGTCGCAAGCAGAGAAGCATTGTGTTGTGGATCCTTAGCAAGTGGCTTCCTCTGGTGGGATGCAGCATGTCTGCATTATGCAGGTAAAATGTGGCTGTTTCTGAAGCTCCCTTGCTGCATGCCGCTTCTCTTTATTGTCAGTACCTTCGGGAAAGACAACCTGAAAGACTTGGGTAATATAAGATGGAATTAGACATCTCCAAAACAGGGCTTTTTAGACTCTAGCAGGCAGCGTAGCAGTACTGGTCTAAGTGTTAACGTGGACAAGTACAGCCAACAGCAAAGCTGGTAGAGCTTAGCCTGAGACTGCCTACGCAGGTGAGCCCTGCTAAAGGCTGCAGTGAATTTCCTTGCCTGTCTTAAGGGTGGAAGTGGATGAAATCCCCTTTCCAGAGAGAGCGGGTGGACAGCTTCTCCAGGAGCGGAGACCTGAAGCCCATCAGAGCTTCTGCTGCACAGCAGCACCCACATCACCCAGCCTATGTGGCAGAACAAGCAGTAACCAAATGGTTTGGCAGGCTGGACTGAGGCACTGACACATGTTAATCCCAGCAGAAAAAGCCTCTGTGTGTGTGAGTGTGTGTTTGGGGGAAGCTGGTTTCAACCTGAGTCAGAACTGGGGAACTGACTGACTCATCATGTGGCCCTACAAATACTTGTTCCGGAAATGGGCGAGCCAAGAATGAGCAGAGAGCAATGAAATGAGAGGATTGCTGCTTTTTTGCAGGAATCTGGCTTTGTGCTGAGTTAACATGTAGTCTGTAGAACTCGCTTCACTGGTGGGCAAAATGGCATGTGCTCCTTTTGTTGCCTCAGCCTCTGCTTCCTTTGAAGAAACCAAGGTAGAATCCTTTGTACTACTGTCATGTTGTTTGTTGTTGGCTTCTGATAATATCTCTCCCTGCATGGACAATGAGGCCCCCTTGCTATCCTCATGAACTTGTCTCCTGCAATCTTCTGGATACACAAAATTCTGTGAGAGGGGAGATGATCAAATTACACTGCAGCAGTTGTGTAAGTGCATTTGGCAGGAAGATGTTTTCAGTAACTACCAGTGCATGACTCTGCTATTGGGGTCAGTAAGGAGTAAGAAAGATGGAAGACAGTAGGCTTTTAACTGATGGGTGAAGACGTAGGAGACAAAACGATAAAGCAAATACAAATATGCAGGTACTTGTTTCACTGAAATGATGTGAGGAGGCATCCTGCCAAGATAAGTCTGAAACAATGATGACAGGGAGGCACCAAACTGAGGAGGTCTGTGGTGCAATGGACAGGGTGTCTGGATAGATAACTAGAAGTAAATTATTTTTTAATCACCACAACCTGCAGACTAGTATGTATGAAGTCCAGACGTATAGGTATTTTCAGGGTTTTTTAAGTTAAATGAGGAGGAAAAAAAAAAAGTTACGCTTGGGTAAGAGGGTCACAAATATGCCTGCTGACTCATTTAGTGTAGTACTGATTAGAAAACTGAAGGAAGGAAGCACAAAATGGTCCAGTCTTCCCTAACTACAACATCAGCACTGAGCTTAACAGAGGCTAATCTTTTGTCTTAAACTTGTAACTTTATTTATAGAAGAGTTATCAGGTGCACCTTGTACGTTTCATGGATTTAAGTGGTCACTTCACGTGAGACTAGAGCAAATTTTAATTTGGCATTTCTTTATTTCTGGCTTCTGCATCTGGACTCAGATTAAAAAAAAAAAAAAAAAAAAACCAAACAAACAAAAAACAACAAAAAACCAAACCAAAAACAAAAAAAAAAAAAACACCCCAAACTCATACCTGGTGTACTTATAATATGCTTATTTTGTGACTACTGTATGTGTGAATTAACTCTTAACAATGATTTGTTATGCCAGAGCTAATTCAGGAATGTGTAACAGTCTTTTATTGGAAAAGAGCTGTTTTTTTGTTTGTTTGTTTTTTTGTTGAAATGAGTCAGATGCTTTAAGTGAAAGAACTTAACTTGGCAAATGAGTAATATTAGACCTGTGACTATCAGGTAACAGGATAAAGTAACCACACTTGATCTAGAGTTCAATTTGACTGATTCTAGGATGCACACAATCAAAATTGAGCCAGTACTCTGATACTGTAGCTACATAGCTGATGTGAGCCCCGGGCTATTGGAGAGCATCACAGCCTCCGCTCTTCCCTGTTGGTATCATCAGCTAGGGGGGTTATCGGGGAACAGATATGGCTAAGTTTTTACTTGGCTCCCTGTCTGTCTGCACAAGTTGCAGTGCTGGCCCATGGCAGGCCATTTTCACTGCTGACAGGCATCTGTTTTTTAAATAATTGAGCTGTGATGTTTACCATCCAGTCTACTGGAAGCTGTTTCTAAGTGACTGCTCTTACCTCCAATGTGTAGAACTGCTGTAAATAGTTGTTTGAGGCTTTATTTAAAGACCTCTACAGTTAGTGTGTGTGCCGACACTGCCAGGCTGCAGGAACAACCGTAAAACCACAGATGAAGTGCAAAGAGTAAATTTAATTGTCATACCTCGTGACCTGGGGTATCTCTGAAGCAGGACCCAGGCAGAGGCACACAGGTGGGAACACAGGCTCCGCAGAGCTTGGTCCTTGCTAGAGTGTGTTATGAACCTGCTGTTCTTGCCTGTATATTGGGGATTCAAGCAGGCGTAGTTTTCCACTGGGCTGTGATCTTTCTGACAGCAGGGCAGGAATCTCAAGCATGTTTGGTAGGGTGCCTTGGAGTCTATCACAGGCCTATGTTATTTAAGCACAGATGTTCAAGTTGTCAAGCACACAAGACTAAATGATTAGTGTGATACATGTTTTTTAACACCTCAGCTGCAGGTCAGTGGAGCGTGTTTACAGTCCTCCTCGTGGATTTTCCCTTATTTTCCCACGGTGTGTAACCACCATCTAAAATCATTTGTGATGTGTAATTAATACACATAACTAACATGGAATTTAGTCAAATCACTATTGGAAAAAACTTTGAAGAAACTGACAGTATCTCTTCTTTTTAAATTTGAAACTATAGGCTTTGGATGCTCCTTTGTTAATGTTACGTACCAATAAGACTGCCTCATTTGCTCTTGCATCTTACAAATAACTGTTACAAGAAGGCTATCGTAAAGTTGGCTGTACTGTCAGTGCCTCTTGATCTATATCTTTCACTTACTGATGGAGATTGCATTTTGAATATCACACTGCTTGATTCATGAATTAAAATGGAGTAGAATAAGATGTTCTTGGCTTGAAGCAATGTGTATGATATATCTCCAAAGGTTAATTGTGCAGAGCATTACACCAGCATAATACCTGATAACTTACAGAGTAACTTAAAAGAATAAGTCTAATTAGGGTGGGATTCTCATGTTGAAAAGAGTATAGTTGGAAATGAATAAAAAACCTATCCATTCAGATACGCTACATAACTTACTGTACTTGTTCTCAGATAAAGAGTACTTTCTGTGACTGACTGTTGAAGTAGTGCGTAAGTAGCAAAGGATGGAGATGATAACTTTTGCTCTTTCATTTAACAGGGGCATGTTAGACTGGGTTTCCACTGGCAGTCTCCCCTGAGGGACATATTTCCCATTCAGAAGCAGAATATTTATAAAATACTTGCCTTTCCTTGACTTCAGTTAAAACTTTAATTCACTGATGGCCCTGCTATATCCTCCTTTTTCCTTCCTTCCCTCCCACTAAATGGGATTGGGACTGGAGTCGTTGCTAGCAGATGCAGTTTATGCCCTTCCTCAGAGCTGTTACCTTAGCGGGTGTGTTAGGGGTCTGCCGGCTGAGCTCGTCCCATGGCACCTACCTAGATCAGACCATTAGAAGAGGGGAAATGTGCTGTTTCCTACAGTGTGCAGGAAAACACCACATGTGGATTTAATGCTGCATATCAGCTGGATAAATCGGATAGGGTTTTGACTACTTGTAGTACTGCTGCTTGTGACTGACTGACCATGAAAGTGTCTTGTTCATGTATTCCCTTCAAGACATCACCTTAGGGAACTACAGCAGCAGATGGTGAACGTTCAAGGGGGAGCACAACCATGGCACTGCATTTAGGAACTCTCAAAGGCCGTCTGTTTTTACAGGACAGAAGATAATAGAGCACGCTTCATTAACACAGTGATACACCATCTGCCCTTTGCTACAAAATTGGAGAATATAAGCTTTTTTATGAAAACTTATTTTCATGCCTACTAAGATGAATTTAATAATGTTAACAAAAAGTAAACAGTTCTGCCTTAAATCAATGGATGGCTTCAGACAGTCACTGGAAAACAGCAAGACTGTTAGTGGTTTCACTGCAAAGTGTTCTCTCACAAATACCAGGCTAGCATGCTTACTGTGGTAAAATAAGCCTTCCCCTGTATGCCTCTAATGGAGACGTTGTCAGCAGTACCAGAGAAATTCACAGCAAGTTTTCCTTGACACTGAGAAACTTTGCCATTAGTTCCTTTGTCTCCTCCATTTATCCACCACTCTAACTTCCCTACTAGTCACTTGTACTTTTGCTTTCCGTCCAGAAGTACAGTTTCACACCTTGGAAATAGATCAGTAGCCCTCTCCCTTACCTTCCGTGTTGGTTTTTGTTTTTTTGTGGGTTTTTTTTTTTTTTTTTTTGTAGCCCCCCCTCACCTGGCAGTATTAGAATACCTGAGAGGTGGGGGCATAGAGAAAATGTGGTTTACAGCAAGAGGGCAGGAGCAGCTGAAGTTGGCACTGCCTTAGAGCAGACTGCCTGCACTACTGTTGCCCAACGCTGTGTTGTTAGCATCAGCAGTAAGCAGACCAGTGGAAAACCTGTTCTTCTAGTTGTGCTGATGCAGTACCTCAGTAACCAGTAACGGCACCTTATTGCGTATGATGGGGTATGGCAAGGGCTGTTGTTCTTCCCGTTGCAAGACCCTGCTGGCCAGCCACAAGCCCGAATGGAAATAACGCATAAATGAAGTATCAGATCCTCGTATTGTGTTTCAGAGTAATTCAATCCAGTAGCCACACCACTTTTAGTTCTCTCTGCATGTGGTGGGTTTCACAGTGCTTTTGCTAAAACTTAAGGCATGTCACGATTGATTTTTTTTTTTTCCTTTTTTTTCCCCTTTGTTTACAGAACTAGGAGGTGACAGAGTCCACAGGGTTTCTCAGTTCACAAACCAGGAAATGTACTCACAGCCTGCCATCTATCTGGTTTCTGTTTTGTAAACCTCCTTAACTCTCAATCTTTTTTATGGAATAAAAGAAAACTTTGCACCTTTGATATATCCTGCAGATGCTGCTTCAGCAACAATACAGTTGATATTAAGGGAATGAATTATAAAAGAATTAAAACTAAATTCATTAAACTGAGTCTACAGATTTTAATCCTACGGCATGAATGGAGAGGACAAATGCTTTTTAATACTCTTAAGCTTCACATTATCAGGCTTACAGGTGCTAGCATTTACTTCTAAAACTTCTTACAGTGCTAATCTGGAACTTAGTGAGTCCAGAGTCTCCACTTCATTGCTTGTACTGAAGGAAGCACATGTGCATCTTTCTTTCAACTTCCTGTTTTCAGAACTGAATAAACTTGAACTGCATTCTCCTAGCAGTTGGAGAACAAAACCCCTGTTGGTCATTATGCAGGAAGGCCAAGACTTTATTAGAGGTTGCTCCACCCTGTTTTTAATACCGTACTCTACATCAGTATTTGCAAGTCCTGTAGGAATGGATTTACAGAGCAAAATAATTGGCGGTGCAGATGTGCAGTCCTCACTGTATGGTGTGGGGGATACTGGATCTCCTTTGCTTCTGTAGACCAAGTGCTTGTTAGTAGTTAGAGCAAATCTTATGGTTTACCTTTTCAAAGATGAATCTACTGCATGTACATTATGAGTAAAGATACTTGAGATTCACTTCAAAGTCCTGAATTAGATCTAAAATTTTTATCTAGATGCTGTTTATACCAGGAGATGTTGGTCTGTTACGATCCCAGTAAGAAAGGCATTCAAATTTTGTAAAGCTGCATTTAAAATGCTATTTATTAAAGCCAACACTATAAGGAAATGGTGAACATATACCTTATATGCCTTATGTCCCTGTAGATGCTGGGATATGTAGCTGCTGGGAACCCCAAGCTGTGCAGCACTGAGTGGGCCTCCAGTCCTCACGCACCATGCTGTGCAAACCCCATCTGTAGACAAGGTTACCCCGTTTTGATAATTTAAGCTATTGTAGGATTTGTCTTGCAAGACAACAACTCTATTCATTGTTCCTGCTGTCAAAGAGGGATATCTTTGTTAGATAAAGACAAGGCCACGAAGGTGGTGGAATCACTGGTACCCAGTAGGAGCTGCCTGTGGGACCCTGTGTTTCAGTGAGCTGGCTGAGTTTATCCGGTGACCAGGGAGTTTGTGCGGCACAGTGCAGGCCTGAAAGTCAGTCTGTGTGCGCAGCACAGGCCTGGGCTCACTCAGGTTAATTGTTATATGGATCACTAGCGCTTCAGTGTACAATAGTCTTCTGGTCAGGATTACTGCAATGCATCCAGAACTGGAAGTGGCCAAAGATTTTCCCATCTCTTCTCTGTCCCGTGAACTGTCTCATGAGCAAAGTCAGGATGCTCGTGAGTTTTGTTTGGTTTTTTTTTTTCAATCACAGAGCTATAAATAGCTTGAGTATCTTTTCTTTTTGAAGTCTGACAAATAGGGAAGAGCTTTGCTGTTCAGAGATCTTGAGCACGTTGTATGATAGGTACTACTTAGTTCTCTTCTATAGAGCTTATAGAGTAATTACATTATGAGGATTCACATGTAACAGCAAACCTGAGTCATAAAAACTTCACCATTATACACGAGACTGATGCTACTGATCTGCTCACTTGTTTTGTTTTCGTTGCAGAATCAAGGCCATTGAAAGTCCCAACAAGGATGATGACACACAGTGGCTGACTTACTGGGTTGTGTATGGTGTTTTCAGCATAGCGGAATTCTTCTCTGATATATTTCTGTCCTGGTTCCCTTTCTACTACATGCTAAAGGTATGTTAGTTCATGTAGCCCCTGTCCTAAAATGACACCTTTGATATAACTGATTTAATGTCTTCAAGAATAGATAGAAGACAACAGATTGCCTTGGAATTATTCCTGGGTCACACCTTATTTTTAGATGCTCGTTGCATGTAATTTAGCACTATGAAAGTGATCTGTTTATGGCTGATGGTTTTGTGAGGCAAGAGGAGAAGTTGGGATGGGTAGCAGGGAAAGGTCTGCTATGTTTTAGGAAAAAAGAGGTGGTGTAGCTGTACCATGGAAAGACAGTTCTTACTCTTGGTGTTTAGGTAAATTAGGGCAAAATGACAGCACATGGTAAACGCTACAGAGTGGCTCTATTTTTGCTTTAAGTGCATTAGTGAAGGTGCAGAGTAAAATCACAAAGGCAGCAAAAAGAAGTATTGACATATGTGCTGTTGGGAGCAAAGAAGGATATTGCAACATAAGAACAGTTTGGATCGTACAGGCTTCATTTTTAATTAAGCCTACTTTTGCTGAAATTAAATGGCGGGTATCAGAGGAGCTTCTTGCTATTGTGCATTTGTTAGCGTGGTTTGACTACCAACAACAGTTTGCTTAATGTGTTCCAAATTTTGTTTGTCAACTAAGATGTGATGTATTGTAAATCAGCTTTAACACGTTAAATTATTCTAGGAGATAGCCAATTACCGTGGCTGATGTGGGGTAGAAGACATCATAGCTTGCTGGAGAGTCTGTTTAGCTTAAAGAACTGTTGCCTATTTTCTTGTTCAATGGGCTGTTCTATTCCTTCTCTCTTCTTTTGTTAGCCTGGTTTAGCCCCACTAAAGTTCTTGGTTTGCTTGCCAGCCATCATGGTGGGGTCGTTTAAAATTTGGTAAGGTCTGATATTGCCAAATGCTTTTTCCAGGAAATGCTATATTTTAGAGACAAAAATTGACTTGGACAGCTCAGTTATAGTTCTGCATTGTTCCTTTTGAGTATTCAACAGGCATCAACTGTGCAATCATTTGGACACTTACTTCCCTAGCTCCCTAAGAAAAAGCACATATTTAAACTACTGCTTCAAACTGAAAAAATACTGGCATTCCCACAAAGTTAGTTCTCTCCCACACGCACTTAATTTTTTCCCTTAATGAAAAACAAAAGTAAGTTTTCCATTTTCAGCCTAATGGTTTTGCAAATTTTTTAAGATGAATCTGCTAATTTTGAAGTTTAGCATGAGTAACACATATGTGAAAGTTTTACTGTTTCAATATATTAAGACCAAGCCATATAGTGATCAAAGTGCAAGTTCGTCTGATCTGAATGGGATCCAAAAGAATTGCTTATGTCACTGGAAGAGTCTGTCCTTAACCACTTAACACAGTTATTTCACATCCCCAACTTCACCTTACAGTTTAGCAGGATTATGACTTTACCCATTTTCCACAGTGATGTATGCCCGCAGTTCTGAATTCATACAGTGTATTTTCAGAGCTTCTTTTCTGACTTCTTGGTGGTAAAAGATGTGGCAATGATTTCTTCATGCCAGCACAGCACTCTTTCTGAAGAGCATGCAATTGCAATTCAGGTTGACCTAGCAAATAAAGACCAACCACAAATGGCTCCGATAATGCTGCATCAGAAGTGCCACGTTTACATGTAGTGGTGGTATCAACGGAAAGGTACTTTTCTTAGTTCAGCAAAAGCAAACAGAAGGAAGCAGTTATGGTAAATGCACAGCTTTCTACAATAGATGCTGAAGGCACATAGAAGTATTTACTCTTAGTAATGGGTAGTAGGAGAGGTTTACTTTTGTGATACAGAGGCAGACAGAAGGTGCTGGCTGAGAATCAGAAAGTATTGCTGACTGGGTAGGAGAATGGAAGTTACTCCATGGGGGGAAAAGGAAGAAACAGACAGCTTCTAACTTTCAGTCCATCCACGACTAAAACCTCTTGTAGTGCAGTTTGTGATGTCTCCATGTCTCTTTTATGTTATGAAATAGTAGCCCAGATATGTCATTCATGCAAATTTCAAGCTCCCTTTCATTTTCCAAATGTGCTAAATTTTCATATTCACATTTTTATGATACAGCTTGTAGCTTCCACTCCAGACTGAGTTGTATTTCTCAATATTTCTATATACTTTGATATGCAGGGTGGAGACACAGATCATATTCCCATATGCTCCCATATTTCCCTAATTCCAGAGCCCCGGCTCTGTCACCTCAAAGTTTTCAGCACACTAGGAGTTTTTATAGGTGGGAGAAAGGCATGTTCAAGAACCTCTTTGAATATGTTATGATATTTGCATATACTTTTGTTCTCCAGTTGAAAACTGTTTTGAGATTGCTTGGGGTTTGTGTTTTTCTTGTAATACCTACTTTTTATTTATCTGCTTTTTTTTTCTCTGAGGCACAGGACATGCATGCAACTCATGATTTCATGTGTATGTGGTCTTTTTTTCAATACTACTGTTAGTTATTTAAAGATTTCTTTGGTATTCAGGTGCTAAAATACTGTAGCCAGTGAAAGTAGCAGAGGTTACCCTCCTAGGAGTATTCTCGGTGGTGGGAAGGAGAGGAGACTCCTGACTCTACAAACAGTTGTGTCTTGAAATATTAGAATACTGGCAGACACGTCACACTGGGTATGTTATGCAAACTGCTGCTACAAGGCACTTGATCAAATGAGGCAGGAGTTGTCATTGTGCTGAATATGGCAGTCTCACTCTGCTTCAAGACAGAGATCCCCTCCCTTCCACCATGTACCCCATGCAATTAATTACTGATTTCGACTAAAGAACTACTTCACTTCCATTAAAACAAACACCTTGTTTTAAAGACTGCAGTTGTCTATTAGGAGTGTGTTCATATTTGCAGTCATATGAGGCGACTCTTGGGTTTTGTTAGTCTTCTGCCTGTAGAAGCTTGGAACTGGCCATGGGCATGCTTGCTGTGTTTCTCAATTGCTGTAGTGGCAAACCCAGCAGTATTCAGTTCTGTGCTGCTAGGGCAGGAACAGCTGCTCACACTAGATCCCAAGTGGAGTAGACCCAGCTCAGGTCTCTGCCTGAGGAAGTCACTCGATTGCACCAGTTCTGTTCCCTCCTCTGGCTGGTCTGGAGGGTCACAAAGAATATAATTTTTTTTTTTTCCAGTTAACAATTTTATCACTCTGAGCTTCCTGGACCTTTTGACAAACCCCTTTATTTTTAATAATCTATGTTGGTTCAGTTTCAGGAGAGACAAGGGAAAGCTAAACAAAGTTAGCAGTCTGACATTCTCAAGCTTTGAAAAGACTGAGATTTGCAACTTTGGTATGTGTCCTTTAGAAAATGTCTGTTTCAGTACATTTCAAAAGTAGTAGGTATTTGAGAACACATCTATAACTGTAAAAGATTTGATTTTTTTCTTGACTAAACTGTGACAAAGCTGTAGAATCAAAGTGACTAATTTTGTTCTGAGGCAAGAAAAGGGAAATTTCAATTTCTTTTCATTTCAGAGGAAGTTAGACTTACAGCTGAGGGATTTCCTGAAACAAAGGAGAACCAAGTAACATCTTTGTATATTGGGACAAGTGAAATAACTATCAGTAATTGGCCAGGTATTCTTTAACAGGAAAAAAAATCAATATACTTCTCAGCTTTTAATGAAAGATAACAACCTAAGATAGTACCATTTATTCTTTCTGTTATATTAAGTTCCAAATAATAGAAGGTTTTGAAAATTGGTCTTCCATCACTTTTTGCCTTTATTTTCTCTGATAATGCTTAATGATACTGTGTCAGTTGCTACTTACCCGTGCCAAATTTTATTGCACGTTGAATTATTTCTTTTAATTCATTGGAATGTTCCTGGTAGGCAGTCTCAGTGGTGGACACTTTACTTTGAAAAAAAATTCTTTGTCTTCTGGGCAAACACTCTTTCAAGTCATTCTATTCTGACATGACAGGCAAATAGTTTAAAAAAGAAAGCTTAAAAGCTTGCCTGAAAGGGTGGTAAGATTGTTTGGCAAAATCTTCTGTAGAAGGCAGTTGTTATCCCCAGGAATTAGTGATCCTTTGCAAAGAAACAGTCTGTCAAGATACCTCTCCAGCTCCAAATACATCATAACCAATTTCTCTACAGCAAGGAGAATGAGAAGTGGTCTTGAAGAAAAAAGGACTATCAATCTTCTCCAAAACCACTAGGTGTTTCCTTCAACTGATGTGCATCAGGGGCATCAGTTTTACGTGGTATGCATTGCAGTGAAGACAAAGCGAAAATTTTACAGGTATGAAGAGCAGAACCTACTGAATGTTCACTCTCAAGATCTCTTACCAGAGTAGGAATAGAGGGGAGATATTCCGAAACACTTGGAAGGCTTGCCTGAAGAAAACTGTTTGTTTTTCATAATTCAAAAGGCATTTTAGTCTTTTTTTTTCTTTTTGTTAAACACAAATCAGAACCTTTCTTTTAAAATAAGCTCTCTTGACATAAATCACCTTGTAATGGTCAAATTGTTATTTAGGACTTTCTTATGTAAAAAAAAAACCTTGCCGTTTTACAGTGGGAAATCAAAAAGTATGAGGGGGAGGAGAGGAGGCAGAAATGTCTGGCTAGGCACAGTGGAATTCTGAAAGGATACTATGATCAAACTAGTTTCTAGGAAATGCTTTTGTGCTATGGAGCCTACCGAAAACCTCATAAATAAATAACACTTTGCTTATATTTTTTAAATGACTTTCAGAAGCTGTAGCACATGCGTTGAAACATCTCTTCAGCTGCTGTAGATACTGATGTGAAAACTAGAAAACTTCTGGAATCTGAACTATTTAAATAAGTGCTACTGTATTTAAATAGAGAAGTTGCTTATGGTTTTATTGTGGTTTAAATGATTAGTTTGATTTTGGTGCCTAACTTAGCTAATGGTGTGGTGGTTTTTTTTTTCAGGAGGAAGAGTTGAGTTTTTGTTGTTGTTTTGTTTTCTTCCTCTCTCCCTCTCCTCCCAAAAATGTGTGGAAATCCTCAAACATTTAATCATGTCTAACATAAAAAAAAAAGCACATTTTGGCTGAGGCTGGGGTCATTTTGTGTTGTGTTTTAAGAAACGGTAGTCTATGAAAAGCTGTTCTGCCTTTATTTTCTGGGGAGGCTTTTGTCACGGAATAATATTGTACTATTTGTGTCTGGAAGGACTGTACAATTACTGAGAAAGTTTGCCTTATTTTGTGGCAGTTTTATCTCATAAAATCTTTTTTCAGAGCTCAAGCAAATTTAGTTACGACACTTCCTGTCCACTAAATGTTTTGATCTTGTTTTGCATAGCCATCTTTGTATTGTGTAAGACAGTGGAACTGAAGCCTAATAAAGGTGCTTCAGTAGTAAAGACAGATATTTATAATACGTACAATAGCTGTCTTTCTAATCTGCTTTGCAAAATGGAGAAATATTACTCCACAAACTGTGGTGTTTGTTTTTGTTGTTTTTTTTTTCCATCAGAGAGCAGATTGTGCTATAAAAGCTATACCTAAGCTGTGCAATTCAAAAGCATTACACTTGTCTGTGCCCTATGTATGGGTAGCTTGGATCTATGTTTCCACCTTGTCACTTTAGCTCTGGGATGCACACAGTCCCATTCATTGCCCTGCTGCATTTTCAAAGCACGGAGGCAGAGAGGACAGGGATACGTTCTGGCTGGATTTAAGTGATTTAGGGACCCAGACCTTCAGTCAGGCCTGTGCCACATAGTTTAGAAGTAGCCAGAGAGACTAATGTTTTGTCCAATCACGTTTTATACTGCTTTTTTGTTTTTTAAAAAGTACATGCAATCTTGGTATACCTGTTACCAGGTTAGCTTTACTGCTACAGCCCTTCCTCCTTTATCCTATCAGTATCCATGAAATTGTTCCAATATTAATATTCACTGTATGTAACTATACTTATGTATATAGTTATTGGACTGTGACCATACGAAGTGAAGGGGATGATGTACTGTTTTAAATATGCTCAAGTCTGTGGGAGAGTCTTGTCTCCTACGTGTTTCTTCTACTTATACATATGTTCTTGTTCCTTGTAGTGTGGCTTCCTGTTGTGGTGCATGGCTCCAAGTCCTTCTAATGGGGCAGAGTTTCTCTATCATCGAATTATCCGGCCTTTCTTTCTGAAGCATGAAGCTCAGCTTGACAGTGTTGTTAAAGACCTGAAAGACAAGGCTGCAGAGACTGCAGATACCATCACTAAAGAAGGTGAGGAAAAGACCATTCACTAATCACATCAAGTAGGAGGAATTTCCCTGGGCAGCTCTAGTATTACAGTTAATATTCATCATCTGACGGGGGGTGGGGGGGGATTGCAAGACAACTACGTAAATTCTAATGGAGAAGTTATATTTGCATGAAGATGCCAAGAAAAAAGGGTTGCAGTGGATCTTACATTCTAGGAGTGGAGTTATGCTAGAACGAGTGCAAGCTGTGTGAGTGGAAGAAATGGATCATTAGTTTGTGTGTCTTCCCACCACAGTTTGTATCACTATAAACGTTCTGTCTAGAGGCAGGTCCAAACATCCTCACAAGATACCTTCCATAAATACAGTTATTATCTCAGTGTATTCTTGTATCTCCTAAAATAGTGTCTCAAATACCTGGTAGTGTAGGAGGGCTACCAATTGTATAGCAAAGCAAATCCACAGCAACGTGGAAACAGCAACGTGTGAAATAGAGTTTTCCCATCTATAAGTTTTTGTACCCTTTCCTTCCTCTGGAGATCAAAGGATTCTGAGCCCACTCTTAAAGAAATTAGGTTTTTATTTGGCCAGAATAAATACTATCACAGCCTGTAGATTGCTTAATCTTTGCTTCTGTTTCCTTGCGTTCTATAGTGGATCGTCATACTCTAAAATGTCTGATGATAGTTTTATTAATAAGAGAAGGAAAAGCATTAAGTAGGCAAGATAAAGGTTTATTTAAATTTAATTAGAAAGGAAATTTATTTATAAGTTACTTCAAAGCACCTTAAATCTCCTTTCTCCCCAAACAATGCATGCAGTCTCATTTCCACTTATCAACTTAAGAATTTTCCTGTTGGTATTTAAATGATCTGCCTTTGTCAACTATGCTTCGAAATTTTGCTGCATGACCCTTCCTGAATCATTATGGTTAGGCAGGTATCTTAAATAATGTTCGTCCATGTTGCACATGGGATTTTTCTGTCCTCATTCCATCACTTATTCTTTCTTTTTCATATTTTTACATATAAAGATTTCCACATACATGTATTTTTTAAGAAACCAGGCACACACACACACGCATGTACACACGCATTAGCGTTATTCCAGCCCCGTTTCATCAGCTCGGTAGTACATTTCTTGCTGTAAACCTGTGTGTCCTTGACGCTGTGAGCAGCTCTATTTTATTGGCATAATGGTTGTAAGTCAGTCTGTGCTGTTTATTGTGCTGCTCCTTGTTTATAGTTTATTTCTTAAAAACTTTATATGATCAGTTCTATCACTATGTCTGGGTGTATATGTATGCAAAAGCTGTGATTTTCTTCTGTGGTGTTTCTTTTGTGACCTAAAAGGAAAATTATTTTTTTTTGTCCAGCTCAAGAATGCTGAGTAGGTCACTTGGTAGGCCTCTAAAATTAAACTTGCTTTTATTTTCCTGCAGCCAAGAAAGCAACAGTGAACTTATTAGGTGAAGAAAAGAAGAGCACTTAAACTATTAACTGGATAAAGTTTCCCTACCACCTCCTTTATGAAGCTTGATGTTACTGGGAGCTGTGGTATAATTTTGCGAATATTGCCTTGGAAACATTTTGATATGTTAAAGGAATGTGTTGTAAGTTTGCTGACTACTTTGCTGTGTCTGTATAGAAAGTAAGCATTTTTATTTAAAAGCAATGCAGTGGGCAGCATCTGAAGCTTAATGAAAATATTTTATCTATCTTCATGCAGAAGAAATCCTTCAGTAATATCTTTCTGCAGTAACATAAATAAAAAGTATATATCCCACAGGCTCTGCACTTTAGTTGTCTCTTTGTGTATGTAATTACTCTTAACACTTTTGACTGTGGTGCATCTGGTAACACGAAGCTATTGTATAAGGAAAATACTAGTCTGAGTGGATCTTCTTGAATATAGAGGGAGTTATTTCAAGAGATGGCATAATGGATGTATTCCCCATCAATACAGTTGTAAATGATGAAATTACATGTTCTGGGCACCTGATGATAGAGATTATTTGCTGTTGCATGTTTTGTTGTAACACAGTATTTGGTACAGTGTGTGTATTCTTAAATGGATAGATACTCAATATAGGGAAGAGTAACTTCATTCAAGTGATCAAGCTTACATTAGCGTGAAGTAATTTGCCAGAAATGGGTGCATTAAATTGCAGGAGATTAGCACAAGATGACTAAAGTACTACTCCTTGACTCTTGCTAAATAAAATTGTCATCCAAAATTGTTAAGAGTGCCTTTTAAGATCACACTCGAAAGCACAAACCACCTCTCGCTAAAGAGTGATACCATTGCAAACACTTTTTCCTAAAGTCCTGTTGAAATATTAACTGCCTTGGGTGTCAGTCCCCAGAACCCCATCATTAATGGGGTGGACTACAACCTCCATGAGCTTTTTCTGCTCATAAAAATCTGCAATCTCTTCTGACTGTACTAGGAACAACTTTGCATGAGCAGTCTTTAAGTTCCTGAATAGAGATGCTGTTGTTAATTGATATATTCCTGACCAATCAGTAATAATGCAACCAAAGTTGTTAAGGGGATAAAGGCTTTTTTGCAATCAATGGAAAAGAATATTTTTTTTTAGATCTGAATCTGTATTTACTCTTTCACACCACAGTATTTTCAACAAATTCAGCATGAATTACTGAAATCTCCCTGTTCTTACCTCCATGCTGATGTTTCTTAAAGCCCACAGTAATGCTATGACAGTTCTTAAAAAACACGCAGAAGGTAAGCTTAAGCTTTGGATACAATAAAAAGCGATTTCTGGGCCACGATATTAAATTAGAAAGATTTAATCTTAAAATAGACTTTTGAAGACTTCTGGCTTTCTGCAACAAGTTGGTATATAAACATTCACTGTAAATTTTCAGATGCAAGAACTTAAAAAGAATGAAGCATGCAGTGCAACTCCGCAGGTCAGTTTTAAATTTGAGAGACAGGTATTGTAAGAAGAGATGTAAAAGTGTCTTAAGAGAAAACATTGGAGCTCTAAGCTGGAGAGCACAGCCCTTATGGCTGTCAACTTGGAGAAGGAAGTGTGAGACCAACTGTGCATCGCTTTCTGTAAGACAGCATGCAGTTTGTCATTTGAAGGAGATATCACAGCTAATCATGCCATGACAACTTTTTGGAAGGAGCGGATGTGCTGAAGAGGATAAAGTTTACAGCAAAGCTGTAGGTGTAGGCGAGTAAAAAGTTTGAAGTGACTGACCATTTAAGTGGTTTAATTTCTTGTCTTATCTTCCTGTGTCTTAAACTCACTGACCTTTTCTGTGAGTCATGCTAAACCCTAGTGCAGTGTTTTAAACACTATCAGTCAACTGTGTATATAGCAGCATGTGGCCAGTGTAATTTAGTTTCACCTCTTGAAATAATAAGTAATAAATAAAGATACTTAATAGTCTATTTGATTTAGGTACAAAGTACTACATAACTTACTTCTCTAAAAGCTGCTGATAAATCTTAGGCTTTCCAAGTCTAACGAGGTCTGTAGTAGAGATAGAACTTACTGTTCATTTCTCATACTACTCAACAGTTCTTCCACTGTTATTAATGGGGATAAAATATTTCTAGTTAAGTGTTAAAACATTCTCTGAGAGATGTAACAGTTAGGCTTTAAATCCACTTCTTGTCTTTACAACTTGATTATTTCTTGACCAGCACCTAAATTCAGTGCTCCTTTGTCTGTTGTTAACAGAATCTGATCTTGTTGTTTGCCTTGATGCAAGTAGGAATGACTGAGTTTCTGCAGCAAGTTGTCTTTTCCTGCAGGTAACTCCACTGGGCTGGCCCCACAGATCAGTGCTCTTCCTAAAGTCTTCTTCACAACATTTATGTGCAAATGTTGGTACACACATCTACTCTGTCTGTGCTGAAGTTGTAATGTGCTAAATAAAAATGGACGCAAATAAAGAGATTCTTACAGGACTGGTACAATGCCTCAGTGATTCTTAAGAACTCTATACCTCAACACTGAAAACCAAATTACTTTAAGGCAGAAGGTCTTTACAGGATATTCACTTTTTTTTTACCCAAACTTCATTACTGTGGAACTAGTAGAAGCTTCTCAAAACCCTAAAGGAAGTACTTCTACTTCATGACTGAATGTCAGGGTGCAACCGAGCTGTTTTAGAGCATCAGGCCCTAACAAAAGAGTTTGGAATACAGATCTGGTCTCAACAGTGAGCACCGCAAGCAGCTGTGTACACAGCACAGCTTTTCAGACTTAGTAGCCTTGCTTACCTAAGGAATCATCAACGTTTAGTGTTTAGAAATGTAGAGAAGAAGAATGGTAAACTGCATGGATTACAAAGTTTTTTCCTTGCCCATTGATTTTCCCTAAGTGACCTAAACAAATAATGCCGCATAGTTATTGGCAGGTGGGTGGGTTGCAGTTCTTTCTGCTACCACTGTAAGTAGGACATTTCTTCTGCTTTATCCTACACATTTCCAAACTCAGCAAAAAGGAAAAGAAGTTCAGAAAAACATTTATAAAACCCTGCAATAAACATCACCACTAGTGCTACTAAAACGAAACCAAATTCTTCAAACTGAAGCAAGTTAGTTAACAAAGAATAGAAATTCTTGTAAGTAGTGGAAGACGTGACTAATATTTGTTAGGTTAAACCCTCATAACTTTTTTTACTTTGACAAATTTAAGTGTCTTGAGTTTGCATTCCGGTCTTGTCAACTCTGTTTAAATAGTCTGAGAATCAACACAAAAATATGGCTAATTCCAGAGTGACCTCCCACCCCCATTTCAAACTGAACCAACAGTAACTTCCTTATGCAAAGGAAGAAGAACAGAGTTTTAAAAAACGGAATCACAAATTCTTGTAGGTCATGAGGTCTGTCAGTATTTCCTGTAAACCACACATCTGGCATCCATGCAAATACAGTGACGATCAGTCTTGTCTTCCCAGAGAACCTCCACATCCAGTGTGATGGAATGACACAGTGCTTGAGGAGTAGCAACATAAGACCACTAAGGGAGTCCTCAGTTGTACAGTCACGTTGACAACTTTCTGAGGAACAGCTTTCCAACTGGTACATAAAACATTGATATTCCAGAGGAAAAAAATCCTTGGATGATCACATGAACTAGTCAAGTAAAAATAATTGCAGATGAACATCTTTCAATTTGGCATTTTTTGGCAGGCCATATAAGTCAACACCTTTGCTGAGGCTATGGAATTCCACAAACCACTTTATATACCTACCATTTTGTATTATTGCATCCTTGCAGGAGGAGAATTCTTAAAGCCTTCAATTAGACATGTCTAAGGTCTATCTGAAAAAAAATCCAACCAAACAAAAAAAAACCCACCCCAAAACCAAAACACAGAAAAATCCACCCAAAAACACCCAAACCTTGATGAAGAGACATGCCGTTTCATAAGAAATGGCACTACGGTGCAGACTACTCAGTTACTACCTAGCGTGTCTCCTGCTCTCTCCCAGGTCCCATACTACCAATGACAGATGGTTTCTTCCCATCTCCCTTACAGCGGCCACAACAGTATATTCAATTCTCCCGTCTTTTCAGGGCCTTTGGCAAAAGGCAGCTCATTTGGTAGCTATTTTAGCCAATCTAATCTGCACCTAATCTGCAGCTGCAGGTTTTCTGACGGAACACCCAACATACCAAATGCAGTTTGGTCAGAGAAAACTGCCAACCAGGAAGGATAAACATTTGCCTTGCCTTCCCTTGTCCCATCTGGGACATAAAAAGTTTCTTCACTGGATGATGCATTAACATAGTCTTATCTCCTAATCTGATCACCTAGCTTCATGGCGCATGGGAACTTACTGTCTTTGAGACCTCGACTCCTTTTATCACGTCAACCAAATGACTCTACAGGCTCAAAAGTTATAAAGCAATAAAAGAAGAGAGGATTTGTATTCTTTTTTCTTTAGGGAAAAAAAAAAAAAAACCAAACTTCTGGAAAGCGAGATTATTTTATCCTAAGCAGTGAAACAACCCCATAAAGGCCAGTCTGTAACAGGAAGAAGCTAAGTGACAGGATGCATGAGAATGGTTCAAAGCTGCATGAGGAGAGGTTTAGACTGGATATTAGGAAGCATTTCTTTACCAAGAAGATGATGAAACACTGGAACAGGCTTCCTAGAGAGGTGGTCGATGCCCCAAGCTTGTCAGTGTTTGAGACAATGCCTTTAACAACATGCTTTAACTTTTGGTCAGCCCTGAACGGGTCAAGCAGTTGGACTCGATGACTGTTGTGGGTCCCTTCTAACTGAAATAGTCCATTCCATTCCATTCTATTCCAACACAGCTACATCTGCAGCTACAGACAGAGAATGGAACAAGGGAACCACACTGTCTTTCATGCTCTCAGTACAGCACATACAAACATCTCAGACGTATACGCTGCCCCAAAAGGGAGTTCTGTAACTGTTAAGCACACACAAGGAACAAGATATACACACAGGCAAGTTTTTTAAGAACAGCTATTTTCTGCAGAGCTGGTCTTTGGGAAATTTAATTCATGGCCGACAGCAGAGAACTACATATAATTGTACATTATTGTCATGTCCCAAGTTAAAACACATTTCAAAATAACCCTTTGAAACTCACTTTCTTAAGAACTGAACAATGATGGTAATGATGGCTGGCCTTCTGCTACAGCAGCTACATGCCCTCTTCCATACATCTGAAACAATAAAACATCTATCTCACAGCAGTGAGATTCAGTCACTCACTCAGCAGTGAGTCATTCCTTTGTTAATTGCCGGTGTCTTCAGATCTGCTTAATGCCCAGTGTCAACGTCCCCACCTGCTGCTGATACAGAAATTGTTATAAGGATTGTTATAAGGATTCTGAGCTCACGTGTCCACTTTAAATGTTTCAATGTTTGTCTAGGACAGTATAGGAAAATAACAAGTATATACTTTTAAATAGCTAGACTAGTATCTTTTGGAGTGACACTAGCTCAACATTCATATTCCTTGCATCTTAGATGCAGAGTAAATGCCCACTCAGCAATGCATGTCTTTGTTAATATTGCCACCTACAGGAAATCACAGACCACAGTGACTTTTTAGTAACTTCACTGCTTAAGTAAATTCTTACAGAAAACTAAAAGCAAGACAGGTGAAATAAAGACATCCATTGACATTTTTTCCCTCAAAATGTGGTTGTTTTTTTTTTTTATTGATTGATAGCATTGAGACCAACAGTTGCAGTATTTCAGTATTTTTACAGCAGCCTTGTCTCCACTCCCACAACAGCCTCTAACCATCTTCCCTGTTCCCAGGAACTGAGGGGGTGAGAGGGGAAAGGTGCTGAAGAAGGGGGGAAAAGACATGCAGAAAAACCTGATGTATCACCTTTGCCTGCTTGTTTTTAATCCTCTAAGGAACTCAGTTTATTAAAAACCAGGAAATACAGAAATTAAAGTCTGGTTTATAAGCTTAACTCTGGCAAGAAATGGGGAGTTGTGTTTAACCTTACGATGCCTCATTTAGGAAAAATTGTTGCTCATGCGGTGTACTTACTCTAAAGACAGACAGAAATGAAAAAAAAAAAGCAAAACGATGAACTCATTTAGAGATGGGGGGATATGCAAGCATGGGTTGGGGGAATCAGACTTCAACTCCCTAATGGTAGTAATAATCTGATTTCTTAGCAGTGCATTATTTGCTTAAAAAAAAAAAAAAAAAGTCAGCTTTACCCAAAATATCCCTAGAGCTTTCTTTGTTAATTTGATTAAATCACTATTATATACTTACAATAGTTTTACTATTTTGGGTTCTTTGGGAAATTTTGGTAAGCAATGCCACCAAGATTCTTTCTCAACATACATACCATAGTACAGACAAGCTCTTAAGATATGCAATTTCTGGCCACTGTGAACAGATATGCCATAAGCCTTAACCTCCACATTTTTCAGCTGTCTGTAGTCTAAAGCTCTGACTTACAATACTTGGGCATAACCTGATGATGACTTGGCTGGAGTCATTCCCCTCCACTTAACATCGTGGAGCCAAGTTATCTTATACCAATTAATTTTCACAGAGCTCTCACTTTAAATAAAGTTTCCTAAAGGTTACTCAGGAAAAGCAAAGAATAACTTGAACTCTAAAACCCACGGGCAGTCATGGTCCTTTATATCACAAGTGTCTCTTCCACACCCATTTGCATACCTCACTTGGTATTTTTCCCCAAGTTGCAACTAATCTGTAGCACTTCCCTAACTCTTAGAGTAGATGTAACTAACAATTTCACACCACGTCCGGTTGTTTTCTGTAACAAAAAAAAAAAACCCATGGCATTTCATCAACCCACGGACATACTATTTAACTAACTTCTCAAAATTTAGGTGCGTTTTCAAGGCCAGACACTCCAAAGGTAGCTTGTGTAAACCATTACATCAGCAGAAAAACCCAAAACACTTGTATTCAACCATGGTCAATTACAGCCTTAGAACACAGGATTTCTTCTCCCACACCATTCCATTTTAGATAGCCTACATACTGCTACTCTCATGAGTTTGGATTTGGTACAACTGCAGTGAGAATGAGAATGCATCCTCCTCCTCCGTCAAAAAATGCAACACAAGAACCAGATTTAAGAGTATTACAGACAGTAAATACCATAGACTTTGAACTATTAGCAAGTCAGGTGCTCTACACAGTTGCACTATTGGTACCTACGGGCAGCGACTTCAAGGGGCACTGGTAACTCACCATCTATTTGAAAAGATGCAGCTGAGTGGAACAAGAAATATAAGAACATAAGAAAACTCAAACTACAAGCACAAGTAACTTGAGCAGGGATATCATCAAGAACTTTACCAAGTTTCCTTACTTTAGAATAGTCATTAAATGTCTAGATAAATTTTGAACGCTGTTTATGTTTAAAATGAGAAAAAGGTGATGCCATAGGAAAGCATACCTGATAGACATACAAGACAAATCCTAAAAGAGAATATTGCCACATGAAAAAAAATTATCAGAAATAATCTGATCACTTGCTCCCAGTAGTCACCTATGAAAACATTCACCTGACTTTCTTTTCATACACTAAGGATTAGAAAACTCATGCAGAGTTTTTGTTTTTAAACTCCAAACAGGTATTCCTATTTCTTTTTCAGTCTCCTTATACTTAAGTATCCCTCACTTGCACAGTGTATTTCTTAATTACGTCGAAGGAGCCTTGCTACTGGACAGCTGTTCTGACCAACTCATCTTCTCCAAATAACTTCCTGTCCCAGTCTGTCGACTACATAAAAAAATATATATTTTAAGTTACCAGATAGTGCAAGCCTCAGACATCTGAGACAGTACTTGACAGGTAGAAAATAAAGCTACATCTCCTACGCTAGCAAACAACTACCCAAAATAGGATAATATAGTATGCCATATTATACAAGACACAAAAGGGAGCTACTTTTTTTTTCAAATTATCTTAAAACTTTACGATATTATCCTTACAATATATGTCACTGACTTCTTTACAACAGACTGTGGAGGAAAACATAACACTTTTGGAAAAAGTATTCTATAAAATTACATTTTTTATAATTAGCATGTCACCTTTATTAGTACACTTGGCAGTTGTGAAAGATTATTAGCAAGGGAAGTTTACAGAGCCATTAACGTCATCAATTTACATTTTCCTGTTAGCAACAAAGACCCTCCAGAATTAAGACAATCACTTCACTAGCATAGATAAATGGTTTATACTAAGGCAACCAGTTTTCAGATATCTAGTCTGCATAAGAATATTTATTTATTTATCAAGAGCTGCATATTTCTTCTGGAAGGAATATTTCTCCCACCCACCCCCTTTGCTTATGTTCTTCCACTTTTAGAAGTGGATGCTAGCTTCAGACTTGCAGGTTGTGTGTGAAGACAGATTTATTGTTACACAGATGTGAGGCAGCTACATGCATTCCAGTTCCAAGAAAAGCAGGCAGTTCTATTCAGCTTCACCTGTTTATTTCTTGTTTGTATCTTTCACTTCAAAGTTGCAGCAAGTGTCCATCCACATTTGTTGTAAATACAACTATGTGATATAACAATTATTCCAGATGTGAGCTCATTTCTTTTTCTTCCCTTTACCTTTCTTGCCTCCCTCTCCTTGCTGAAGACTTTGATCGCTACCTCCCATCTTTTGTGTTCTTGTTTTCAGTTTGGGAATGGTTTCTGCAGCATACAGCATCACTGATTTACCTAAAAATATAGGGAGGGATCAATGCACGCCTCTTATATTAAGAACATTTCCATCATTTTCAAAGTTAGAAACTTCAGCCCCACTTTAGATTTTCTGTTAAATTAGATATAAAGCCTATGAGTTCTACTTCCTTCCCCTGTGTAGCTAGCAGTTTGTGAAAAACTTCTCTCAATCTTTTTTTTTTTTTTTTTTTTTTTCTAAATTTAAATGCAGGACTGATAAAGGTCACAGCAGACTGGAACAGGCACATAACCAGACAATCTACAGAGTATCGACATCCTTCCTGTTACTGCTTCACTTCACCTCTTAATGGCCTAAAATACCTGGGACAGAATGACCAGGCAAAAGCTACAAGCATTTTTAGAAAGGCACTTCCAGCAGGAATATGATTTTAAATTGTCTCCTCCTGACTAGCACCACTCTTGCATTACTCTGGATTCAATATTCTTTTTGCTCTTTCTTTAAGATATATACTTCTTCATATATATATTTGCTTCCCTTTTGCACACTGATTAATTTTCAGGAAAAATGAAAAAGACTAAATTACTTGTCATTCAAGATGAACGATTCTGATTAGTTAGTTGAAGCTCCTCCGCTGTTAACTTATGAAAATGGCCAAGAGAAAACTCAACTGATCTCAGTATTGTATTTTATCAATTCTACATCCATACTGATGCCTAGCTGATGTATGTAACCTAAGAAAAAGGTGGAATTCAGCCATTTTAATACCAAAACCTGCTTTAACTGTCAACAAAACAGTAGGCGAAAACTGAATAGCTGCTTTGTTCAACATACACACAACACTCCCCACAATCCCCTCCAATCCAACCACTGAAGAAACAGCAGGATCAAAGACAACAGCATTTTAACAAACTCCACTCAACACTCACACACCAGCTCGATTTGGTTGACTTATACAGGCAAAGAGATTTAATGTAAAGTTGTAAAATTCATAATAGTAAAACTAATTGAACAAGCTGTTAACAAAATGAACAAAGCCTTTCTCTTCTATTTACAGATAAAGTGCCTAAACCAGGTACTCTACTTACGTGTTGGAAACTGAGGTAAACATGGATTGCCATCATCTTGTTTGAGCTGGATTCGTACCCTACCTCTGTACTGCACGTCTCTGTTCCACTCTCTAGGATACATCTTATTTTTCTGTCATACAAAAGGAGAAAATTATAATAAGAGCTCAAATAATTTTCTGCAAAATTTGTCAGACAATTGATCTAAGTCATAGCAGCCTGGAATTCTGAACAGATACAAGCCATAACCATAGCTCTCCAACAGTGTCATCCACCATTTAGCCATTGCAGTAGTATCCAAAGCTATAGTGTTAACTTTTTCAGAAGCACTGCTGCAACCAGCACCTGGTACTGAACAATTTAGCGAGTAACCTGCTGCTACAGGGACTGTTCTACTTTGCCACCAGTCTTGACCACAGTGACACAGGTTTTTGCTTCATCTCCACAGCCACAAACCCTTCTGGACACCTAGAGACAACAAGTCAGAAGTCACAGTCTGCTTCTGGATACTTATTGCCTTCATTTTTGTTAAAATGTTACAGGTTTCTTACTGGTACTGGCTATTTCACAGGCTGCTGTGGACTTACAGGAACATATTTGACTTCTGAAAAGCAAAGAGATTTTGTACTGGTTTTTGGATACCAGTCATACTCTTAGATGAGGAGCTAAATTCTTCTTAGAAAATTCAACGGTATTTTAAATTAATAATTACTTCAGAAAACAAATTGCAAAAAGTTACCTCTCTAGAAACCCAGATTCATTCCCCAAGAAAAAAATAACCAACTTAAACTATTTGAAAAGTAAGCAGGTATTGCAGTAAAAAAATTTAACATTCTCTGCCTAAAACATAACTCCAAAGGATAACTCCAAAGGACTCTGAAGATTTCAGTCTTTAGAATCCTATTCCTATAGGACACTCATTCCAAAAGGTAATAAACTTTCATTAAAAATATGCCTTTTTAAAAGCGTAATTTGCAGTTGCAACTTGCAAAATTAGCTTTTATTCTGACACACTTTTAAGCATCTAGGATAGTCTTCTCGGAAGGACAGTTAAACAAAACTAATCTTTTTATAAAGGCTAAAAATGGCATTTTCTCAGAGACCTGGGTTATTCCTGCCGTGCATACAGTTTTCCAACATTTACTTCATCATTATTGTCAGTTATTACTCAAAGCAAGCAAATATCTTGGATGTTAATAAAAACTTCCAATTGTAATTTATCTTGTCTGTAAGAAAAGATACAATGAAAGAAGAACAGAGACACATACCAAGTTTTGGAGGTTTTTTGTGGTTTTGTTTTTTTTTTTTTTTTTAATTACCTCTAATAGCACATTGAATCCAACTGCTGCACATACATCCTGGATTTCTGTAGATGTGGGATTTTCAACAGCCTGTTGAAACAATGTCTTACAGTTAATTATTTTTCAATTATGAGAAACGTATACAGCAATAGTTAGCAGTTTCCCACCCTATACTCTATAACTAGAAAAAGCAGATAAGGAAAGAGAAGGTACTTCAAATAATGACAAATCTACTGCAGAAGTCATCTGCAAGCACTCCTACAGTCAGGAAAACATTAAAAAAAAGCCGGAAGAGATAAGACATCAGTAAAATAGGAACCAGATGAGACAGAATTAATAAGGACAGAGGAGCAAGTAAAATAACTGCTTAGGAAAAGTAATTGAAATGAAGTAACAATTATTATATTTAAAAAAAAAAACAAACCAAAAGCCACAAATCAGCAACAGCAAACTTATAGCAAGGACTGAAAGAGAAAAGTATAGACACCCAACCCTAAGCAGTGAGAAAAGCCCTTTCTATTCCCAGCAGTGCTTGTTAAAAATATTACAAATGAATGAGATGATAAACTATTTCTGGACGATTAAAAGCAACAACTACCAAGTCTGTGTGCCACATGCCTTTTAAGTTCTATCTTTGACAGCAGCAAAGGGGACAGGGCACCATATATAGGCATATATAATCAGTCACCAAAAACCAATCACTAGCTAGTTATTAGTTTCTGCATTGCTCTCAAATATGGCAACCTACTTATGTAGGAGGTTGACTGCATTAAATTTCTCATTATTTCACCTGCTTGCCAAAGGTGCTGCTCACATGAAAGTAGACACTTTAAAACCAGTGCTCTTCTATCAAATTCATATGCTGACACTAGGTTATCTTCAAATACACTGTAATTTCCAGTTACTGAGCTACTTGCCATGGGGGATAGAAAAGATAAACAGCTTTGAGATTTATTTTCCATCTCTCTACACACTACTGCATAGCATAACAAAACATCATATTCCCCCGCCACACGCAAAATTACTTTGTCTATGGGTATCCTTCTTCCTTCTGCTATTGTCTTCTTGTTATTCAAATATGCTGGATAAATGCAGATGAATCTAAAAAGAGAAAACAGTGAGTTTAAGTAAGTAATATGAACTCCTTAATCGTTTATGCAATATTTTCCCAGTAAAACAAAAAACAAATCTCATGGCTACAACACAAAAGTTCCCACAGCAGCTTAGAAAAACCTTTTATTTTCCTTAGACCAATTAGTAAGATGTTGCAAAACCCCGTTTTGAGTTATCCAGGATACTGCATGACCATTTGGCTGAAATGTTCCTTTCATGACACCACTTTTGGGGGCATACTGCGTACAAAGGATGGCACTATCTGTCTTGAGGGAAAAAAAAAAGGCTGAAAGAGAATGCTTTGGCCCATTTCTTAAACCCCTGAAGCTTAGAAGGAAACATACACATTTCCCTGAAAAGAATTAAAGATGGTTTCCTGAAAAGGTTGTATGTAGTACACTAATTGCTGACTAAGTTCTTGGTAGAAACAAGAAGCAGGTTTTTTTCTGCTCGGATTTGCTCCCTGCTTCCCCTCTTCTATTCACACACAGAACAACACAGATTTGGGTAAGTTATAAAGCCTCTGAAAAACTATGCATAGAAAATTGCTTAAGATTTTTCAGTAAATTAAAACCTGTTAAGCATATGCAGGGGACAAGAGTGACAGAACCTCAATCATACTTCTTACTAGACTACAAAAAAACAACTAGCTGAGGCCTGCAAGGAGAGGCTGAAGGATGCCTGCATTTGAACAAGGAGCCAGGACAGCATAAGAAAATAGGTAAGCAGAAAGTCAGCAAATAACCCAGAGCAGACTAATATTCAGTTAGCTGGAGACTGACAAGGACCACTGACGCTTACCACCTCCCAGGAAACATTTCTTGCTGCCTCTAAAGCTAGCCTCAGTCATCTCAGCTCTTATTACTCTCCCGCTAAATACCTTTTCACTGGTATTTTCCCCTATTAACTACAGTCCTCTTTACGAACCAACTAGTACTTCTGTGTAAGCGGCAGAGTTCTGCACAGGAAACTTTCAATCTCGTTATGTTCACAACCATCAGCACACGACACTGACCACCACCTTCTCTTGCTTGGTTTACCCCTTCTGAGCTTTACATGATATGACACGTTACAAGAATGACAGGAGAGTTAGAACTAAACCTGGTTTCTGTTGTCAAGGACAACAAAAAAAGTTTCTATAAATATATTAGCAATAAAAAGAGGACTAAGGATAATCTCTGTCCTCTAGTAGATGAGGCCGGTAACATAGTGACCAAGGATGAGGAAACGGCTGAGGTACTTAATACCACCTTTGCCTCAGTCTTCAGCAGTAGGACCAGTTGTTCCCAAGTACCCAGACCCCTGAGCTAGAAGACAAGGATGGGGAGCAGAATGAAGCCCCTGTAATTCAAGGGGAAATGGTGAGGGACCTGCTTCAGCACCTGGAGGTACACAAATCTATGGGGCCAGATGGGATCCACCCAAGGGTACTGAAGGAGCTAGCGGAAGTGCTCACCAGGCCACTTTACATCATTTATGAGCAGTCTTGGATAACTGGGGAGGTCCCAGCTGACTGGAGGTTGGCAAATGTGACACCCATCCACAAGAAGGGCCAGAAGGAGGATCCAGGGAACTACAGGCCAGTGAGTCTGACCTCGGTACCTGGAAAGGTCATGGAACAGATCATCCTCAGTGCCATTACATGGCACATGCAGGAGAATAGGGTGATCAGGCCCAGTCAGCATGGGTTTGTGAAAGGCAGGTCATGCCTGTCAAACCTGATCTCCTTCTATGATAAGGTGACCCGCTTAGTGGATGAGGGAAAAGCTGTGGATGTTATCTACCTGGATTTTTGAAAAGCTTTTGACACTGTTTCCCACAGCATTCTCCTGGAGAAACTGGCTACTCATGGCCTGGACAGGTGTACTCTTTGCTGGGTAAAAAACTGGCTGGATGGCTGTGCCCAGAGAGTGTTGGTGAACAGAGTTAAATCCAGTTGGCGGCCAGTCACAAGTGGTGTCCCCCAGGGCTCAGTGCTGGGGTCTGTTCTCTTTAACATCTTTATCAATGACCTGGATGAGGGGATCGAATGCATCCTCAGTAAGTTCACAGATGACACTAAGGTAGGCGGGTTTGTTGATCTGCTAGAGGGTAGGTTGGCCCTGCAGAGGGATCCGGACAGGCTGGACCGATGGGCCGAGGCCAACGGTATGAGGTTCAACAAGGCCAAGTGCCGAGTCCTGCACATGGGTCACAACAACCCCATGCAGCGCTACAGGATTGGGGTGGAGTGGCTCAAAAGCTGCCTGGCAGAAAAGGACCTGGGGGTCTTGGTGGACAGCTGGCTGAATATGAGACAGCAGTGTGCCCAGGTGGCCAAGAAGGCCAACAGCATCCTGGCCTGTATCAGGAATAGTGTGGTGAGCAGGACTAGGGAAGTAATCATCCCCCTGTACTGGGCACTGGTGAGGCCCCACCTCGAGTACTGCATTCAGTTTTGGGCCCCTCACTACAAGAAGGACATTGAGGCAGTAGAGCGTGTCTAGAGAAGGGCTACAAAGCTGGTGAAGGGTCTGGAGGACAAATTTTACGAGGAACGACTGAGGGAACTGGGGCTGTTTAGCCTGGAGAAGAGGAGGCAGAGGGGAGACCTTATCACCCTCTACAACTACCTGAAAGGAGGTTGTAGAGAGGTGGGGGCTGATCTCTTCTCCCTGGTGACAAGTGACAGGACAAGAGGAAATGGCTTCAAGTTTTGTCAGACAAGGTTTAGATTGGATATTAGGAAACACTTTTTCACTGAAAGGGTTATTAAACATTGGAATAGGCTGCCCAGGGAGGTGGTAGATTCACCATCCCTGGAGCTGTTTAAAAAAAGGGTCGATGTGGTACTTGGGGACACGGTTTAGAAATGGTTTTTGTCAGGGTAGGTTAATGGTTGGACTTGATAATCTTAAAGGTCCCTTCCAACCTCAGCAATTCTATGACTCTACGACAGCACACCTTCACGCACTCCAGCATCAGAAACGACCGAATCCACCTCCCATTCCAACACACGCCCGGTAACACACTCCCTGGTACAACGCACTGCTTCGCCGCGGGTCACAGAGGCAGGGGACACTGCTGGCCCCTCGCCTTGCTGCACCGCATGCCGACTGCACACCCGACCTCTGCCTCCGGGAACCGACCCCAAGGACTGTTCGGGAGAAACCCAGCAGTCCACCCACACCAAATTCGGCGTGCAGCCATGTTATATGACGTGTTACTGCAACATTACCCCACGTACTCGGAAACTTTACTCCAGCCGCAGGCCTCACCCACCTCCCAGCGTCCCCAGCCGGCATGTCCCTCCGCCACCCGGCCCGGCGCCGGCGGCTCACGCAGCCGCCTGCCCCCTCACCACCGCCGCCTGCGGCCCAAACGCGCCCCTCGGCCGCGCCCCTCTCCAAGGAAGGCTGCCGGCAGCCCCCGATATGAGGGTGGCAGCCGGACACGCCGCTGCCTCGGAGGGCACAGCCCGCGTTACCTTTCCTTATCAGCCGGAGACGTGGCGGTAGCGGCGGCAGCCATAGTAACGGCAGCACCGACGCCGCTACCGACGCCGACCCACACCAGCCTCACCCCTCTTCCCCTCCGCCAGGAAATCCCGCCCCCGCTGCCCGGGTCCTGGAATTCCATTGGTCGGTGGTGCTGTCTCTAAAGCGCATCACCCTGTAAGGAGGCTCTACGTGCACGCCGCTGGGTCGTGCGCGCAGCCTCCGCCGCGCATGCTCCTGTGCGGCGGGAGCGCGGCGCTGAGGCGGGCTGAGGCAGGCGGCTCAGACGGGCCTTGTTGGGAAACGAGCTCGGAGGCCTCCGGGTCTGTAAAGGCAGAAACTCTTCGGTCAGTACCGGAAGCATTATCGGAGAGTGATCCAGCACTGAGAAATCATTGTGGCAGCTCGCTGCGTGTCAGTCAGGGGGCATAGGCCATACTACCGCTTGACCGGGCTGGGTGTGCAGGCTGAGAGAAACCACGGCCAGGGTGAAATGCGCAGAGCGAGGCAAGATTTGGTTCGAGCTGACAGATTGATGTCTTTCGTAAATCACAGGTGACCGGAGGGTTACACTGCGTGCTAGGGAGTGCTGTTCCTGTTCAGTACCTTGTGCAGCACTTAGCAGAGAGAAAACGGCGGGAGGTCTGGCAGCCAAACCAGCTCTGCCTGTCACACATGTGAAGCATGCAATCTTGCCGGCTGTAGGGGAGTGCAGCAGTGACGATACACCCTGAATGGACTACAAGCGCTAATAAAAGATGAGCCCAGAGGGTGGTGATCAGTGGCGCAAAGTCTAGTTGGAGGCCAGTAACTAGCAGTGTGCCCCAGGGGTCAGTACTCAGTTTAACAACTGTTAAACTGTTTAACAACTTCCTTAATGATTTGGATGATGGGGCGGAGTTTGCTGATGGCACCAAACTGGGAGGAGGGGCTGATAACACCAGAGGGTTGTGCTGCCATCGAGAGGGTCCTGGACAGGTGGGAGAAATGGGCTGACAGGAACCTCATGCAGTTCAACAAGGGGAACTGCAAAGTGCTGCAACTGGGGACCAGTACAGGCACCAGTCCATGCTGGGGGCAGCCCAACTGGAAAGCAGCTTAGCAGAAAATGCCCTGGGAGCCATGGTGGACACCAAATTGAACACGAGCCAGAAATGTGCACTTGCGGCAAAGAAGCCCAATGGTGTCCTGGGCTGCATTAGGACGAGTGTTCCCAGCAGGTTGAGGGAGGTGATCCTTCCCTTCTACTGAGCACTGGTGAGGCCATGCCTGGAGTGCTGGGTCCAGTGCTGCGCTCTGCAGTACAAGAGAGACATGGACATAGGAGAGAGTGCAGCAAAGGGCCACCAAGATGATGAAGGGACTGGAGCGTCTCTCACAGGAGGAAAGGCGAGAGGGCAGGGACTGCACAGCCTGGAGAAGAGAAGGCTCAGGGAGATCTCATCAATGTATATAAATACCTGCAAGCAGGGTGCAAAGAGGATGGAGCCAGGTTCTTTACAGTGGTGTCCAGTGACAGGACCAGAGGCAGTGGGCACAGACTGAAATATAGGAGGTTCCTCCCAAACTTAAGGAAATGCCTTTTCACTGCAAAGGTGAAGGAGCACTGGCACAGATTGCCCATGGAGGTGGTGGAGTCACCCTCCTTGGAGATAATCAGATGCCATCGAGATGTGGTTCTGGGCACCCGGCTGTAGGTGACCCTGCTGGAGTAGGGAGTTTGACCAGATGATCTCCAGAGGTCCCTGCCAGCCTCAACCATTCTGTCACTCTGTGAATTTCAAAGAGCACATTTTGTGCAGTTACACTCACCTGTTAAACTTCATGCAGCAGCTATGTACCAGAACAAAGAACTGAAGGTATTTATTCAATATTTATCCATGTTCTTATATTTTTGTTCTGCTCCACTAAAGCATCCAGCTCCCCACCATGAAATACTGAAGAAGAGGGTGCTGAGACCCAGTGCAACACAGTGGTATTCCCAGGGAAGAATTGCAAGTACGTTTCATGAAAACAAAGAAGAGTTAAGAGTTATGGAGATGCTTCAGAATCAGTGTGGCATTTGGCACTGATTAACAGGTTATTTGTTCAGTTTTTTGAATGATGGGCAGTTTTGTTGTCTTCTGTCTTTGCTCTCATTATGTCATAAGTAGTACACTGTACAAAGTACTACAGAAAATGCAAACTTTAGCAGTACCAGGTTTCAAAAACATGACTGCAGCTGTCCGGTAGCAAGTCAGTGATTTGGCAGCACCTCACAAACATGACTCAACAAGCTCCTCAGCTAAAAAAGATGGTTATGTAAATGAGGTGTGTCAAGTTATGAAGGAAGCTTTTGATGCAGTAGTTGTCCAGTGCTGAAGACAGATTTTTGGAGGGTTGTCTCCTGATTATCATCAAGCTGGCTGATACAGAGTTAAGTGTACCTCTCTAAGAGGTAATCTATTACAAATAATTACTTAGACATTTTTTGTTGCTTAACAACAAAACGTTCTTGTTAACACTAGCTTGGTAATGAATTTCCTGTGTTGTTCTTTCTTTGCACAGTGTTTGTCTTTTAAATCTCCATTGCATACACACTTCTGTGTATATTAAATGACTCTCCATTGAGATCCCCACCACCTAAAAAGTGTTAGAGCTGCCATTACCTTGGGAGTTGTCCTGTTGTTCAGGTTGTCAGTGCTTGTATCTGTGCATCAGCCACAATGGCAGAAGCTTGTTCTGTCAACCATTGTTACCTGCATTCAGCAAGACAGAGGTAGGCTGTAGGGAAAGGAAGGAGGAGGGTGGGCAGGTCAGCAGCCTTTGTAGCCTTGGCCTGCAAGCGTTTCACTTGCACGCCCCCTGCATGGTAATTGGATCCCACAGTGCTGGGCTTGTGCTTTCCAAACTGTGGTCCTTGTCTCTGTGACTGGGGAGAAGGTGGTCTTAAAGCTAAAAAAGTCTTCTAGAACCGTTTGTGCCATTTGATTCTCCATGACGCTACATACAATGTGAACTGTGGACTAGATTTCATTGTATTTATTGTGTCTCCGTGCAGGCATACGGTGTGCAGAACATACTTATGATCTGACTGTTATATGAAACATAGTCATCACTAAACCACATTACAAGCCAAACTTATTGCCATTTAGTTTTGTTAGATAATGTGCATAGCTCTTTCCTTCTGGGACACGTAGGTTTAAACTCACCAAAAGGGTATAAATATAAATCTCCCTCTGGAGGACACTGCTCTAGCAGAGTTTAAATCGAAGAGCAATCTAATGCTTTTAAGAAAAAATGCAAAGAAATATTTATTTGGTGTTACCACAGCTTCATATACAATCAAATCAAAAATAGGCTAAAACTTAATGAACACTGTTTTCTTTTCCCCTTAGATTTCTGCAATGTTTTTAGTTTCTCAGTTACCCGGAAAAGCAATTTATGGTGCATAATGG
The DNA here is from genome assembly GCF_965231255.1 of Vanellus vanellus. NCBI lineage: Eukaryota > Metazoa > Chordata > Aves > Charadriiformes > Charadriidae > Vanellus > Vanellus vanellus. The sequence continues at coordinate 22,967,584 of NC_138908.1, forward strand.
GCTATGACTGGACATCACCTTGAGAAATGCTGCTCTGATACTACGTTAAAGAAGGGATTAAACACAGCTGCAGTTTGTGAGTGGCACAGTACCATTGTTGCATATTAAGATTGCTGTCAGTCACTCCACTTAATTCAGGACACTGAGAAAGATTTTGTGTATTTGTTTAATGTTGTCGTATTTGACAATTGCATGATATTTTTTTCCTTTGAATTCATACAGCTTTTTAATAACAGATTAATGGCTTCTCTTTTAAAACAATATTTAAATGTACTGTGACAGAAAAAAAGCTACATAGCCTGTATCAGTATTTGTGGCAATGACAAAAATTATCTTCCGCATCTTTTTCAGATGGAAAAATAATTAAAAAATTGTTGGAAATTGAGTTTGTGGAGTTACAAATTGGATCATGTGGCATACATGACTGACCACAACAGGGCAAGCATGTCTTCTTTTCTGCAGATGCTATTATTACACACCAGTCTCCTTTATTGGTGCTATAATTCACAATATCTTGAAACTAGCATGCTTGAAATGAAGCACTGGGTACAGACACGTCAATTTAATCACCACCATCACTGTAGAATGACTTCATTGATTATATGGCATCCAGTCACTGCATTTGTTCTAGTGCCATAAGAAATACATTTCAAACTTGAATTCTGCATATTTCTAGCCTGAGGAATTCAGAGACAGAAGTAGGTCACAAAGCACACTAGCTCAGGCACGTTGTAGCTGCATGCGCGTCCCACGTATCTGCTGTCCCTGACCTCAGAAATTGAATGATGAAGCAATCAAAACCTGACAGCTTTTAAACAGTTCAAAGCAGTATGAAGAGAAGGTACAATTCCTGGTAAGGGTAGGACTATTTATGTCTTCAGCAAAATTGCAAGATTGCAAATAATGCCTTTGGTTAGTAGCAGGGATACTGGTCTCTGAAAGCTGTGTATAACTTGGTGAGGTTATTCCATATGCTCTAGCTGCAGTGGAAGGGGAAGTGGCATGGAAAGGGCACTGCATTACAAGCATCTCAAGCAGAGAATTCCCTCACTGCATACAGTGTCAGCAGCAAGTCAGGTGTCCTTAGTCAGACTCTATTTTTACTGTTAGGGGTGGCTGGGGAAGAAAAATAGCAAAAAAAAAACCCCAAACAAAACAACCCAGCAACAAGAGCCCTGTGCAAGTGTGAAACAGAAATTCAAAGTGGTTGTGATACAGGCTAGTATGTTTCACCTGATATAAATGCAGGTGTCCTGAGTAGAAGTGGGAGCCCAAGAAAACGTAAAGGGTTTCAGGCGACACAGGTCCTCTTGTGTTTTACTGGAATTGTCATGTGCAGATGCCAGCTTATTCACACTTAGCTTGCATGTTCATTTTTCTCTAACCTGATGTTACATTGCACTGCATAGTCTAAACATGCTAGAAATGCCTACATAATAATTGGACCAGTGAAGTCATTTGGGAGGAGGTATATTTTCAGCTAGATTGGTGGAAAAGATCTCTAGTGGACTGCAGGTAAAATGCAGAACAGAGAAGGGGGACATAGGGTGAAATCTTGGTTGGTGTAACAGACACTGAAGGGAAGTGTCAAGCTGAGAAGGATTTTCTCCACAATTTTTATAAGCAAGAATTCAAAAAATAGCTTTTTAAGTAAAATATAGGGACTGGGAAAAAAACAAAAACAAAAACGAAAAAACCTGTTAAAAATAGAAACATACTTCATGAAATATGACTCAAGTTGGAAGTAATAGATGAGTATGAACTCGGTGAGTCCAACAGAGAACTTTCAACAGCATAGAGAAGAGAGAAAATAATGCTGTCCTTCATTTATTTACATAAAACTGGAATGTACTTACCATGAAACTTCAACATGCAGAACTGACCATTAATATATGCTACTTTTAAAGGGCTGCATACACCATTTTCCCCAAAGAAGTGGTTATTTTAAATCTGTAGACTACCCCAGTTCTTTCAGTCTTAACAATCCAAAATGCTGTCTTCTACATATGTGTTTTCTGGAGAGGCACTACATGCCTATCCTACACCGACTGCAGCTACACAACTTACTTTATTAAAAAACTGAAGCATCACTTTTGTTCATCTCAACGGTAGGGTCCTATAAACTATTGATAGCCTTTCTAAAACCACTTAGGCTTACTTGTTTCCATCTGTGCAAATGCTGCAACACAACAGCAGCTGACAATCACAAAATGGTCTTGAAACAGTCATTCTGACTTGTGTGCTGTTCAGAGCTAAAAGTCTTTTGGATTATGTCACCTACACCCAAGTGTTGATTTACATGAATTAATTTAAACAGCACAGCAGACAATATACACAGTATTTCACTGGGATACAGGGGAGACTGTCAGGTACCACATTGCCAAGACTCTATCCAAATCCCTATTTAGCTGGCAACAGGAGAACTGGCAAAGTGGAAATAGAAAAATAAGGATTTTTACCCATCTCTCATTCCTTCATATTTGCATGTCTCTTAAGTATAGACCTCAGTTTTACACCCAGACATTCTTTGGCCTTCTGTTTTAGACTTGTAGAACAGCTGACAGCTGTGTAAAGTCACAGCTGTGTACAGTCAGTTTGTAAGATCAAAAGGAACCATTAATCATCTTGTGACACAATATGCATTATTTGCACTGAACTCATAGCTTTCACTTAATCTAGGGGATTTCTATTTGTAAGAATTCCAAATGACTTAAAACACTTAAACGTGTTGAATAATCCATCACGGTTGTTCAACTGCTCAATTATAGTAAGAAGAAAAAAAGCCAACTCCGTTTCATCACACAATAAAAAAATAATAAAAAGAGATTAAAAAATGGGATTTTTCTTGCCATTCATACTATGGCTTAAGTTTTACATCTACCTTCCTGCTCTTCCACAGCTACTTCAACTCTAAATGTGTGCCATCACAGACCTTACCAATAATCTATGTAAGATGCACAAGCCAATCTGAATTCTGTGTTACGGTGTATCCAAACTGCCTTTTCCCCCCTGCCCCAAACAATATGCTTTTTGTACAGAGGATTGTAAGAAGAAGGGACAGAATTAGGCATAATCTACCTTCATTTGTATTAAATGTAATCACTCAAGATATCCTTGTTTTCACGATACCTACTGACTTTAAACTGCAGGTGATAGTAATTACGATTGTGAATAAAAATTTTTAAATTACTAGCAAGGGATTTTCCTTTTCTGCCTATAAATCAGGACTTAAGTGCATCTTTCTCTGGAACACTTCAAAAATAAGGTACCAGCTAATCAGTCCTGGAATTAGAACGCATCTTCTCAAGTATGAAACAGAACTACAAATATCAGAAAACAAGGGATCTTAGTAAATGCGCAACAGTGCCTTTTTTTTTAGTTTAAATGCTTCTATGTCAAAGCCTACAGTGACAGTAGGAGTGCAAAATATGAATGTATGTATAAATACATGCTGTGTGTTTGTTGGGAATGAATCAGTCTAGGTCCCTTAATAGTCTCTAATCAGGGACTAAAGAACGCATTCATCATGGAAAAGAAAGACTTTGGAATTAACCCAACCTCTGCTATGCTTATGAGTCAGAATGAAATAAACCTTCTTGCAAACCTCTTGTAACAGAGAGATTACAGAATTACACTGTGTTGGAACTAGATTTTTTTGGTGCAGTTTGTTCTAAAATGAAACACAGAAGAGAACAGAGAGCTCTACTGGTGAACTGCATGTCTCTGAGCTTCTTTTGATTTTTATTTCTTATTTATCTGAAGTGTGACTACCACAGAAACAAAACTGCATGGTTTTCTACGGCATTTGTTCTGATATGCTGAATCATTGCTGAAGTGTCTGAACAGCAACTTCCTTTTTAAGTGAAATCATATTGCTAATACAGCAAACAGACACCTAAATTTCAGTAGCCAAGAAAACAATTCCACTCTGAACAAGGTGCAATCAGGAGGAAATTTTATATAACACCGCAAGTAATAAATAAATTATGCATAGCAAGACTAAATTCAGAATAAGTATACTGTGAAACAAAATACATTAGAATAGTTGAAGAAAGAATTAATTACAGAGTTAGGATATAAACAGTAATGCATTTCAGGCAGAAGCAAACAACAAAACTGAAGAAAAATATAATTGTGGGCAGAGTTTGTTCAAGAGAAACAACATTTACAGGTGGCAAAATGCATCTGATCTCAGAAGATGACAATTTAATTACTTGCAGAGAACCAGCGCAAGCTTTATGCATGTTAAATCCCACTGAAAACTAGGGCGTTAGAGACACTGTATGTATGGTTTGAGGTCTGGACAGAAGTGCATTTTAACTGAGTGAACAAGCTCCCTCTACATCTTCCTGATATCCCAATTGTAATTCCACAGCCACTCAAGCAAAGGATGCTTTTACACACAGCAAAATTAGAATAATTTCCCGAAATCCTGAAGTGGCAGAAATTCAGAAACACATAAGGCTGTAACTATGTGGAAATTTCCTAAGAAAGGTAATTTGCACAACTATGCTAGGGAGGCATTACCCAGTCTTACAGTAAGTAAACAGCACATCTGGTAAAGTGAAAGTTGACAGCAGAAAACCTTTGTATTAAATCCAGACTTTATATTAACCTTGACATCACAAATTAATTGGCACCTATGTTAATTACTGTTGTGAACTCTGAAGCTCTTCTGCACCACATCAAATCCCCTTGCACTTCCAATATGTAAACAAACACAACACGTAACCAGTTAACTTACCATTCTGACTAAAAACTTAACCTTAACTACATAACATTCTATATAAACACATTTACAGATACAATCTGTTATTCTGCATATAAGAGACTATGAAGCAGGAATCACATTTCTACATGTGATTTGAAATGAAAATAAAAGTGTGGGCATCTCTTCTGGTTAAACGTAAAAGTGCAAAGAAGATGGCTGTGGAACCAGAGAGAGAATACATTTGAATAATTTGGTATTAAGTAGGTCCCCAAAGATCTAAGCATGTGGATGAAGTCATGCTTCAACATTAACTGACACTTCACTTGTGATTCGCAGCTTCATCCAAATCACACATCTCATCAAGAACAAAGCTGTCAGACAGGCGGATGCGAGTTTACAAGGCAATACAGTAGATTTATGAAGTTATGTTTCAGTGGAATTCTACATGTGATTGTAAGCAACAGTCTTATGGCTGTTCGTACTATTTAATGAAAACTAGATGAGAGAAAGATAGTTTGGGAGGCATCCAGTAACAAGAGAATAGAAGAGCTTGTAAGAGTCCACCTAAACATTTTCCAAGTCATTGCTGGAAGTAGTACTGTCTTAATTGGGGAAGGGAGGTGTTCTTTCCCTCTTCAAGCCTCTTCCAGAAAACAACAAGTTGCAAGAAATCTTTTTTACTGGAAGCATTTACTGCATTGAATTTAATATTGCAAATTTAAAAATTGTCACCTAGAGGTTTACATATGGTAGAAAACTTTGTTCTTTGGGTATTTTTGATGAAGAAAAATTTCTTTTCCACAAGCACAAACTGTAGACTGATGCAATACTTCTGAAATTAGTTGTAAGAATTTCCAGGATAAAGGACGTACCTGAACATAATGTATTTAAATGCAAAGCACCAGGGGCCACTAGGCAGTTCAGAGTGAACCATAGCGAAGAGTAAACAAACCCCAACTTTAATTTGCTTTTGCTGTCTCAAAAAGGGTGAAGAACAGGTCCAAAACTTGGCATATCAGCTTAAAATTGCCTGTAATGGCTTGATCCAACTCACTGACCACCTATAAAGGAAGCTATCCCAACCTCTTTCTACTAGCCCTGTTTTATTTTTTCTGCTGGCTCAGGCAACACTTGTCCAACTCCACACTGAACAAATTCAGCATACTAAATGCAGTACAAATCCTGCTCCCCCTAGCAGTTCTGCTAGGAAAGAGGTGAGCTAGTCCACTGAAAGGTCAGAGGACAGCCAGGACCATGGAAGGGAGAAGAAAACTTCTTTCAACAGTGCGCGCTGTTTCTTCGATTCTAGAAATAATATGGATCTTTATTCTTAAGAATGAAGAAGCTGTTACCTTCTTGGTAATCTCAACTTCTGTTAAGGGGGGGGAGGGCGGAGACACAGAGAGGAAGTACTCCAAAGCAACTGTCAAAAATTCAGCTGTCAGATCATCAAACAAAAGTTTTGTAGTTTTCTGGTCTACTGGTATACTTTCAAAACAAAACCTCATTAATTTGGGCAAATTGTTCTCTCTACTGTGCACCTTATGCAATGTACTGGGGAAGATATAAAAGTACATCCCTGGGACAATATGGCTAAGAGTCTCCAAAATGGTCCCTTTTCCTTCCATCCCCCTTTATGCAAGACACAGCAGCTAACTTCCCAAAGTCATCAAAGATACTAGTCTACATTGAAGACTACTACTGTTGCTTACTGAAGTTTATAGCACTAACCTTGTTACCTTATGCAAGAATACTTGTATTCTGCAGCCAAATCCTGCTTGAAACAATATTCCAATCTCATCAGGAAATCCTGGCATGGCTTTCAATTTTTAAGCTGTCACCTCTGACAGTTTTGAGAATTATCTTTAAGCTTTCAGGGGAAAATACTGATGGAGAACTGCATATGAAAAATAGAAATAATTAATTCCCCTTGAAAGCTTGCAATATTTAGTCAGAAGAGCTTTCACAGAAATTGAGCAATAACCTTAACTGTGGCACACTGCAAGAAACTAAAATGAAAGTACATTTTAAAAAGTGAACTAATTACTATTTGTGGGGAGGTCACGTTTGTGCTTTTCACATCAAGGGGACGAAGCTGTAAGGCAGTCTGAAATGAACTTTATGAGTGTATTTTCAGTATAGATTGATTTTTAAGGACAAGTTTGATATGTTCTGGATATGGTAAGCTAATTCAAGGACAACTAAAGGTCTGAGCTCAAGTCACAAAAGTTCTACCAAAATCTGTAGAAAGAAAGGCAATGCATCCCAGAAGAACATTAAATTGAGTCTTGGTTTCCTTAGCTCCTTGTTTTCCTTTCTTTTGCCTTGACATAAATAATGTCCTCTTACCTGCTGTGGCAACTTCCTAAAGTCAAGGAACAAGAGTAAATCTTTAGCAGCATAAATCAAATCTGACTATCATGAATCTAGACATCATTAACAAAATCCAAGACCAAACATACTTATTACAGCCATTTTTCATGGTTTTGATTTTATATTTCTGGGATCTGTTTTTATAGTTAAGCTTAGAATAAAACTTTGTATCCTCATCACTAACATAAATCAAACATCATGGGTGTCCTTAAATATTCTAAAAGGCTCTTAGTGGATATGAAGTATTTCAGATAAAGAATCAGAGAAATGTAGATCTGGAAGGGATTTCAAAAGATTACATAAGCCCATCGCTGCACACAGGCAATATGAAATATACTATAGTCCATCCCTATGAGATGTTTCGTAAACCTCTTCTTAAAACTTCTATAATGGAAATTTAACAACTCCCATGGGAAGCATATTCTAGTGTATCACTACATTTATAGTTGGGAAGTTTCTCTCATCTGTCTTTGCTACAAATATAGGTTACTGAGAGGATATTAAGAGAAACTTCCCAATTATAATGATCATGAAGTATCCCCAAGACTATATAGAGAAGCCACTAAAATTTTCAAAGACATTCTGGTGTTTGATACGCATACAGTTATGTATAGTTTCACCTCATCTTCTTCTGATTGCCTCAGTTATAAAACCGAAATCAGAATTTCTTTACTGAGATTGAGTTCACCTTTAAATTCTTAAATCAACAGGACATAGATGTAAAGCCAGCATTAAACAACTATCCTGGATTACGTGGTATATCTTCACATTAGTAGTTAAAAGCCCAGCACAAAAAAAAAGTATCACATCACTTGTAAGAAAAGTGGTCTTGCATTTTAAACTCAAGAATGGAGTTCTGTATTCTACTCCAACAGGAAGTCCTGACTTTGAACACGTCACATAATCCCTATCTCTACTTCATCTTTAAAAGGACACTAATATTCATATTAAAAGTCTTGTGAAGATACTATATGCAAAATATTTCAAAATACTAACACGAAGAGCGCTGCTTGTTAACAGATTCACCAGATGAGATAGAAACATGGCATGTCACTACGCAAATCTTACAGGAAGCAAAGAACAAATGAGCAAATAAGATGCCACTTCTGCCAAATAGGTATTTTTGGTATTGGCTTTTAAATTTGTCTAAATTTACTTCTGTCTGCTGATAGTATCTCAATTCTGTTCATAAACAGTGCATGTCCTATGGTAACTTCAAGATAAAAATTGATTCATTTCAGTATCAGATGAAGTATAAAAGCCACAGATGTGATACACTCTGCCACTGTGTTAAAGCTACCATAAAGGTAAATTGCTCTATTTCAGGGCTTCCTGAAATCAGGGCTTTTTGCATTCTGAATATCAATTATTTAGGATGCTAATTTTAGAATAGTCCAGTTGAGATACAATAAAACTTACATATTGTTTCATAATTCTTTCAATCATGCACAGACTGGTTAATGTTCTGTTCTCTTATGTTTCTACTTTAAACCAATTCTCATCTTGATTCAGACTATATTTTTAAAGCAGAAATGTCTTTTCAGCATTGTTCTAGCACAAACCGTATTTGCAGTAAAAAGGCTTGAGGCAGCAAGTGTCCTGATTTGTGTATAAAATTGTTTTTCTACTACGATAACTGATTTGCTGCCATGGGATTCTTGCAATATTTTTTCCTTCATAATTTTTAAAAATAAAACTTAAAAAAATGCATGAAGATTTCAAATAGAGTTAAGATTTGATCTTATAATCATTATTTCACATTCTACGTTATTTCCCCCAATTAAAAAAAAAAATCTTTTGTTTTACAAATATTATGTTTATAGATACAATATTGTTTCAGGCTTGCAGTCATGAAAACAATTGTACTGCTTGGCTACTGGAAATACCCTGCCTTTAGCCTTGTTATGCACCTGAGATGTGTGAAACTGTCTCAATTACAAATATATTACAGAAGACTTAGGGCCTGATCCTGCAACTGTTCTAAGCATCCTACAACAGTCAGTGATAAGGAAGAACGAATATTGGAGGTGCAAGATTCTGCTGGATCAGGCCTTAAGTGTAAGTGCATTATACAACACATTATATGGTGACATCTCAAAATAAAATATTGTATTTTTATGTAATGCAGAAGTAACACACACAAATTACATATAGTAATAATTTATTCTGAAATGTTCATTTTAGTCTCTGTTGAGACATCACCCATGTCTCATTAATAAAAGAGCAGCCATCTCACCTCAAATACCAGAATATACAACAAGTTACAGCATAGCAAAAAAATTCTACCTACTTTTAAGATAAAATCTAATTCAGGTAAAATAATTTTGTTCAAGGTTTTACAGTTACACAGTTTTCCTTTTTTTTTTTTTTTGCAGAGCACAAAGAAAGTGTAAATTGTTACACCATAACTATCTATGCACATTATGTGACCACAGAAATGTTAATCATTACTTCAGAAAATGAACCATCAGTTCCACTCATGCAGAAAAGCAGGCTGGGAAAGCTTGTTCAGCGGAAACCATATTACTGTGAATTTCACAGCCACATGATTAATTATTGGGTTAGATGGACTCACAAATACTAAAACTGAGTATACTTTTTTGCATAAATAATACCAATTCTTCCCTGATGTAGTTTAGTCAGTCTGTAATCTAGAAATGATTGATAAAGCAATATGACTGTATCGTCTCTATCTGCAATGTTCCATGATTTCAATGACAAGCAATATTTAAAGGATTATGGGATGGGACACTAATTAAATACGTGTTAAACATACTGTACAAATATATTTGTGTTAGCAATTTTATTCCAAACTGTCAATCAGGTATTCCTCCAAAATATTACCAGTGAAGACAAAGTATACTATCAAATATGGCTTCCAGAACAAGGACCCTCTAACAAGAATCAAACCTATTTACAACAAATAAAAACAACAACAACAACAAAAAAAAAAATCGATCCCCAATTTTTTAGTTTCATTTGAAACAAAATGTCTAAATAGCTGCTGTATATAATACATCAGTTTTATTTGTTTTTTGTTGCACTTAAACAGAAGTTACCAGGTAAGAGCCAGAGTGACGTTTAGGACTCTGAGTTCCACTGGAGTCTGGATTTTCAGACTTGGAGTCACGTTTCTTCGTGCTGTTATTTACTGGTGTTGGTATTTGCGATGGCCGAGCAGAACTATTGTCCACGCTACTCTTCCTGCGGCTTGGATTGTAGTTGAAAGGAGTCACTCTTGCTGCAACAGCACCAATGGGGGAGCTGTGTTTGCTTGAGCTACTGGAACTGAATGGTGTACGCTCACTTACAGTACTTTCATTATTTTCTGGTGCAGGAACAGGATTATTCTGCAGAGGCTTTGCTTCAGTGCCTTTCTTGTCTGGACTGTCTATCTGAAAGAAAGAGTTCAGACGGTTTTCCAAACCAACGGTACGAACAGGAACACCTCCGTTCCCTGGGGTTTGTTTTTCTTGAATCTCTTTAGAATCTTTACCATTCACACCCCCTTTCTCTGAAACGCTGTCGATAACAGGTGGAGTATTTCCAGTTGGGGACCTTCCAGATCGAGGATTGTTAATTGGACAGTCCTCTATCCTCACCCACACGTCCTCTGTCTTCGAGACAGCTGGTGCCATCTGATAGATCAGAGTTTTGGAATCGGAGCCATTTGTGGCACCTGAAGAAGAATGCTGAGGATCATTCATTATCTGAGGAATTTCGTTTTCTTTTATTTTTCTCCAAGTACCTTTTGCTGGTGCTTGGCTTTCTTTACTTTGCTTGTGTCCAGAAAGAGAAGTTCCATGTTGCTTTTCATCTTCACTTTTTGCCTTTTCACTGGATTCTGAAGAAGCTGACAGAATTGAGGAGGAACTTCCAGTTCTTCGCCAAGTGCTTACACGAGGAAGTGACGAGGAATGCTTACTATGCTCACGCTTCCATGTTCCTGATCTGTTGATCAGCAATCTGGATGGACTCTCAGAATGAGAACGAGCTATATCATGACGTTTTGCTGGTCTCCCATCATATTCTACAGAAGGGCTCAAATTAGGGGGTAATTTTCGCCAACCACTAGTCGGGGCAGTTGAATGAGTAGATAGAGACATATCAGGAAGAGATGGACTTAAAACTGGGGTCTGTAGTTGGGACCTGGTGGGAGAATCCGGCCTGGAAGGAGACAGAGATTCAAATGAAGCTGACTCTTCTAATTTCCGTCTTAGAGTTGGGCTCGGAGCTTCTTTAATAAAAGTTGACTGACGAACAAGAACAGGTCTCTCGGATCTGTCAGATTCACTTCCGCTAGATTTTGTGGATGACATTCTGGATAGTTCAGTCTTTTTGTTTGATCCACCACTGCTGAGAGCTTGGTTTAACCCTTTTGAAGCAGACTCACTTCGTGGAATGCTACTGGTACTCTTAGGTAAGGCAGTTTGCTTTGTAAGGTTTTGCTGGCTCATCTGCCTGCCTGGTGATGTATATGACATTCTACCTGAACTTGAAGATTTAGTTGAAGCTGTGCTAGGAGATGATGTCCTTGGCAACTGAGACAGTTTGTTGGGAGGACTTATACCATTTCTTCCTGGGGAAATTGAGTTTCGGCCGGGAGATTGCAGAGGCCTACTTAATGGCTGCTGTTGAGGTCTAGAAGGAGTGGAGTCTCTAGATCCTGATCTAGAAGGTCCTTTACTTGATCCACTCTGGTTCAACCCTGATGGTTGCCTTGTTACAGGAGCTGGCTCAGGTTTCACTGATGATTTGACTCCTCTTGGAGAACTAGTCAAACCTTGGCCTTCACTGGGACTCTTGGAGTTTGTGTTTTTGAGTGGGGGACCTTTTTTGGAAACAGGACTAGTACTTGAAGAGCTATTTCGAACTCCTGGAATATGGATCATTGTCCTACCGCGTGAAATTGAAGGCACACTTGTCTGTTGTGGTTGCTTCAACTGGCTTGAAACTTCTGAATTGGAGCGAGCTTTTCCTGTAATTATACTTTTATACACTTTCTTGCCTCCTTTGATCCCCCTACTTTCAGATTCTACTTTTTTAGACTCCAGTGTACTCTTCTCTCCTGGCTTAAGAATTCTTGGACCTTTATTACTAGTGAAAGGCTTTTCTTCTTGGTCTGGGGTAAGATGAAATGGTGACCCTAGAGAAATACCAGATTTTAATGAAAGGATAGAATCAGAGTCTGATGAAGCTTGTCTAGACAGTGATGCAGCAGCTGCAGCTTGATGCAAGCTACTAACTATAGAATTTGCACCTTCTTGTATAGCTTTCCAATCAAAGTTCTCCGAATCAGGTGAGAAACCGTGTTCTGAATCCGGCCTCTGTATTTCTCTCAAATCCAGTGTTAAATCTTCTGCCAATATACCACCTGTATTTCTGGAATTATTTTTTTCACTTTCACTCTTCATTCTTGAGGGTTTCTTCTTTTTAGGCATAGCAGAACTAATGCATTCCTGCAAGAGATCATCTTCTGAATCAATACTAAGAGAACTCAGAGAGCTGTTTCTAGAGAAACATACAGGAGTATCTTCAACATGAAATGATTTGGGTGCATAACCAGAAGTCTGTGGTCTGTTTGATTCCATCTGTGAATCAGGAGCCTCAGTACGTTTTGCAGGTTCCTCTTCTTTGTTGTTATTATTTTCTTGATCAATATCACTGAGGGAACTAAGAGATGAATTGCGAGAAAAACAAACAGGTGTGTTTTCAATAGCAAAATTCTGCATTTTCTCATCTGTAGCAGCTCCTCTGTCTGGAATATCTTTAGCTGATTGAGAGAAGGTTTTAGGCTGGCTTCTGCCTGTTGGGTGTTTTTGACAAACTTGTGTTCTGTTACTTGGTTGCTGATTTGAAGACTGTTCTGGATTAGTGCAGTCTTTAGTTTCTGTTTCCTTTGCTTCTTTTCCTTTTCTTAATTCTGCCTTCTCCCTTGAAAGGTCAACATCATCATCATCAAAATCTAAGGAACTTAGGGAATCATTCCGTGAAAAACAATAAGGAGTTCCCTCAATAGGTGTGTAATGATGAGGGGAATCAAATGCAAAGCTTCCTCTCACACGCTCTTCATTATTTGGCAATTTGTCATTAAAATCTCTTGAATTATTTTTAAGATTCTGTTTCTTTGCGTCTCTGTTCTCTGGATAGCTTCTTTCATTATTAATATTGCTTTTAGGCTCTGTGGGTTTTCTTATACGTGCCCTGTATTCATTATTTTGGGGAACGGGCTTTACTGGTGACGTTGGCTTCTTTTTCTCACCTTCTGGTTGGTTTTTATTACTTAGAGATGAAGATGCTTGTTGAATTTGATCCATTATCTTCTTCACTCTGAAAGGTTTGTGACTTTTTCCTTTTGGCATAGCTGAGTTAATGCACTCAGCCAGAATATCACCCTCTTCTGTTTTGTCATCATCCAGGCCTGGGGGAGTCACAGTTGAGCTTTTTGCTTTTTGAGAGTCATCAGTACTTCTACCTTCTGTAGGAATGGTGTCCCGCTTTTCAAATTCCCCTGACTCTGCTCCCGTACCCACACTGTCTACATTGGCCAACTCACTTGGGGGTGATTCTATTGTGAGATCACTCAGAGATGTAGCTGTTGAAAAATTTATTGGTGTACCCTCAACACAATATACCCGTGGCATATCATCTCCCGGTGTAAAACTTACATGCTTTTGGGATTGCAATCTGCTTTGTGAAGGCAAAAGTTTGTAAACTGGCAATTGGCTGGGCTTTCTGGCTACAGGAGGAGGTATTTTTGGAGCAGGTGCTTGAGAAGGCTTTTTGGCTTTACGTGAAGACTTTGTTGGCATTGCTGAAATAATACATGCCTCCAGTATTTCAATATCATCATCATCATCAGAATCATCCAGAATGTCTTTTTCTGCTTCAGTAGGCTTCTCTGCTTTCTTCTCCAGGTTGTCCTTTGTATCATCTGACTGTTCAGGTTCCGCTTCATTTCCATGTTCGTTTTCATGAACTGGAGGCATTATTCTTAATTCTACATCTTTCTGTATGAATGGCTCGTCAAGACTAAGAGCACTCAGGCTAGAAGAGCAAGAAAACCCATCTGGTGTACTTTCTGTGGCAAAATGTAATAGCGTATCAGCATCTGGCAGTACTTGAACTCTTTGAACAGCTGCATTTACAGCTGCCTGTCTAGGACCAGGCTCTCTTTTTTCTGCACTAGGTACTTTACCTTTAGCTACATCTCTTTTTACTTGAACTCCTTGAGCAGGAGGTGGTGTTTTACTTCTGCTTGGAGGCATTGTTTGTCCAGGGCTGTCTGGAAGGTCACTGGGACTTATAATACCACTTACCATTCCACTGCAAGGCTCACTTTGAACTGAACTAGCAATTGAACGGCTTTCAAAACTATCCAGGGAACTTACAGAAGTACATCTGCTGAACATGAGTGGTGTTTCCTGCACATAATGTTCTGGTGGGCTTTTAGGAGTCTGTGCACCACTCTTTGAGGGAGATTTGGCACCTGAAGAAAATTCAACAGCTTTATGTCTAGAGGAATCAGAAGGAGACAAGCTAGAAGTCTGAAGTCTACTGGATTTTGTTCTGATGTGTTGTGATGTTGATGTGATTTCACTTACTGCACCTTCTGTAGATAGACCCCCACTGTTTTCTTTTAGTTCTGCTATCTGTAGTGTGTTATTAGCATCTGTCACACGTGTAGATTGATCACGTCCTATTTCATCTTCAGCTGATGACAAAGAAGACAAAGAGCTACACCTTGAAAAACATATTGGGGTATCTTCCACACAGTAAGTTTGTATAGTTTCCTGATTAATAGAGGGAGTTTTACAGGAGGCAGTTTTTTGTGAGTGACCACCTCTGCTCTGTGCAGAATTTGGATGAAGCTGATTCTGTCTCTTTGAACCAGCTGAGGGGGCTGATGTGCTCCCACTGCTTGAAGAAATATGGTCAGTTTTAGTGCCCTGCACTGAAGAAGTCTTTGGAAAAGCAAAAGATGGCTTCTGAGAAGAAGGAGGAACTTCTGTTGAGTATTTTAAACTATAATCAATAGGCTGATCGACATGATGTTCCTCTTCGTTGTACTTTATGCTATAATTAGTTGGTCTGTCTTCCTCTTCATGTTGTTCCTCCTCAGAATAACGTTCACTATAGTTGGTTGGCTTATCATCATCATAATCATCAACCTGGCACAAGGACTGGTTTACTTTCTGATTCATTCCAAGAGTTGAGCCCACTCTGTTCTGATCTGAACCATTGGATCCTCTTGATCTAAAGGAAGAAACGCACTCTTGCTGTCCAAAAGGTGACTGATATTTCATGTGTTTATCATCTCCACTTTCAGTGTACACTGGGTAGGTTGCATTTTGGCTCCTTGACTGCCTTTGTTCATTTTGTTTCATTTCATCATCTATTATATGCTTAGGCCTTGCCCATCTTTCATTCTGAGAGGGACTTTGCCTTCCAGAATTTAACTGTTCGTCTGAGTATTTAAGACTATAATTAATAGGAGTGTCTAGCTCTCCATCATTGTCATCCATATGATTTGCACTATGAATCTTATGTGCCAAGTCAGCTGGGTATTGACCATAGCTACAAAATTTACTTTCATCATCTTCAGAGTAAGATTCAATGGAAGGTTTCATTTGGCCTCTTTTACCATAGCCATCACTGCTGCTGACGCTATTTAAACTATCATTTGAAGCTCTCTTGTATTCCATTTTTGTATAAGGCACAGGACATGTCCTGTTTGAATTCTCAGATTTAGGAAAGTATGCATTTGAGTGAGTATGGGCAGTGGCTGATCTCCGTGGGGCATTTCTGTCTTCTGTCAAACAGTGCATTTCAGAAGTAGAACCAGAACTTCTGTCTTCTTGTGGAATATGCATGCTTGTTACTTCTTCCATAACTTTGGCAATCTGAGCTGCAGCAGTAGAAATCTGCATTCCTATTCTTTTAGAAGAGTTCCCAGTATTCTCTGCTGCTGGATGATAGGTATTTAAACCTACTGCTCGATCCCTATCAAGACTTCTTTCTTTCTCAGATCGAGAATTTTCTATGTTTCCTCTATTGGAAGAGGAGGAGCCAGGCAATACTGTAGTATTTAAATATGGCGAAAGTACAGTCATATTACCAGCGTTAAAACTCTCTGATCTGCATATACCATCATCATGCCTACTGGAATCCAAGACATACTCACTGTATATATTTTGCTTATGTCTCTGCTTATTACGGTGAGATGCTTTCGGGCTTAAATTATCAATGTTGTCAAAAGTCTCTGATAAATGCTGAGCATCTAATTCTGCTTCCAGTGCCTTTTGTTTTCTGACATGGAGAGATGGTAAGCTTGATCCTGGAGACATAATGTTGGCATCCTTATATTTTGCTGGCCTGTTTGCCATGAGGTTTCTTAGAGCTGCAGCACTACCCATGGCTATCATTTTGTGTTTTGAGTGAATGAGATTTTTCAGCATGCTGACTGCTCCCATGTCCCACAGAGCCTCCTGATCCTTCGCATTTCGTGCAGAAAGATTCCACAGGGTCCCACATGCATTACTGACTATTGTCAAACTGTGTGACTTCAAGTGTTGTAACAAGGTTTGTAAGCAGCTGTTCTCCCGCAAGATTTGCCTGGTGTCGAGGAATTGAAAACAAACATCAGTAAGTGGCATTTCAAAATGATAAAAGACAAAGCAAAACAAAAACCTATTATGCTAGAGGCAAGTTTTGCCCTTAGAAAGGATAATCATGAATTCTCCAGTGCAAATTTATTTCCTATTTTCTCTCTCTTTCATCTGAATGCTAATCAAATCCTATTACAAATATGAATAGTTAGCTTCTAGTACAGTTCATCATTAACAAGCAGCAGGTATAATCTGTTTGCATATTCCTCCTACGTAACCGAAATACTTGCCTTATAAAATGCATTACAAATTAACTGTACTTAATTACTATACTCAATACATGCATTCATATTAAGACTTAGTCATAGAAACTGTCTACTAAATACATATGTGGAACTGCTAAAGATTTTCAGAAAAAGTATACGCACCTATGGTCCTCATTAGTAGCAATTAAGCTAGAAACATTTCTTAATATTCCTCCTCCACTCTCTATGATGGCTAAAGTATTTGTTTGGCTCCGGTACGTCAGTGTGCCGACTAGAAATGCAAGAGCACCATCAACAGCACATATATCAGCTTTGTTTTCAGTACAGTGTGCTGACAAATTCCATAAGGCACTCAGAACACTTTTTAGGGTAGATTCCTAGGAAAATAACAAAATGACAGAGATAAAGAAGGTTTCAACTATTGATCACATGCTCTCAAAAATATGTAAGTTAGCTGCAAGGAGTTATTTACGTTCCAATTTCTGCTTTCTGGGCTGGTAAGCTAGATGTGGGCAGCAGTGCACACAAATATTTTTGTTCGCATCTCGTCTTCCTTCAGGTATGGATTTGGTATTGCTTGCCACAGAGTTTTCAGAAATATGTGCCACAATACCTGTTAGCTGCCATAATGGTAAAAATGGCTTGAAGACTAGCTGGCAGGAGACTGGGATGGAATACACTCCTTTCTGGATAACAAAACTATATCTAAAAAGTTACAGAAGTGGCAATTATCTATTCACTAACTCAAAAGAGGTTTTATTAAATTGCAGAATTATAAAAAATGCTATTTCAACAGCACAGCTCATGAAACTGAAGAAGTAAAGCTGTCAACCCTCATAAATAAAATTACAGAAATACTGTTTTGAGATGTCATTGCTATGTTGCAGTATGCTGCTAATACTTATATCGAAAAGGACAACAATATTTGCACTTGTGTAAAATAAATGCAATCTCTCCAAAATTCATCTCAATCATTTACACAGGATACCTTCTTAACTTCTAAAGCACACTCCATCAATGCTTTCACACTTCCAACTTCTCTTAGAGTCTTTTTACTGTTTACATCTGCTCGCCAGGACAAGTTCCTCAACACACTTGCAATGACCTGCAAAATGTGAAAGAAAAATAATGTATCTTAATATAGCTACTTCTTCAGCAGGTTATCAGACCTTCCTCCTGGATTTCTGGCATGCTATAGATTCATTAACAGTGGTCGTGTTCAGCTACTGAACTAAAATTTGCTAAAATCTGCTTCTTGTGGTGTTGCCTGCTAGACTGTTCTAACACTTCAGTATGAAGTTTGATCAAAGGTACTGGCTTTTGTGTGTGGCTACCTGAAACAAAGATTTGAAATCAGGTTCCCTGCTTTCCATGCTGGTTGAAAAATTGGTCCAAAAATTCAGATTTGTGTTCTGCTCTGATATCTGCACTAGACTTAGTAATCTCAGGAGAGATATACATCATCTTTTTCTCAGCTTTTCTGCTTGTAAAATAGAACAATAACACTTGCCAGTCTCTCAGATGGTATGATTACTTGGTTAATGTTTATAAAGCTCTTTGAAGTCTTTTAAAAATAAACTGTCTTTTACAGTCAGAATAGTCATCTATAGAAGATGAGTAGCCATTCAGCCTATGTCCTTGTCCTTGGCAGCAGCTAGATTGAGATAGACTGTCACTAGAGTGGACAGTCATTACATATTAAACTCCATCCTTTATTGGCTGCAGTACACATGTATATATCCCTCACAAAATATACCTGATAGAAAACTTTTACCTATGGATGTTGTCATTCACACAGAAGCGTGTAAGCTTGTTAGATTACGTGATGAATGCTCCCCTGCTCACATTCACAAGGGAGCACAGGGAGGCAGTGGCAGATGGAAGACCCCGGTAATACCCTGTCTTGACTGCTCCCAGGCCCACCACAGGAGCCATCAGCCCATCGGAGGCCCATCTCAAGACGCCCAGAGGAGCACAAGGGACCAAAGGCAGGCGGGAACCCAAACTAAGGGCTCAGAGGAGGGGCCACTCTGTCCGGGCTCCTTCCAGGGCTCTCCCAGGAGACCCACAGCCCCATGGCCCAGACGTGACACCCATTCAGGGAAGTCAACGGGAGCAGCTCTCTGCACATTTTGGGTTGAGGCAGGTCAGTCTAGAAGTCCTGGCGTATGGATGTGGGACATTTTACGGGATCCAGGGGAAGAGCCTAGTGCAACTGTAGAAGACTTATTATGGGATGGGAGGACCCAAAGGTTCCAAAGGCAAGAAGAAGGATGGATCTAGGTGATTCAGGGAGGTACAAGCATGGGAAAAACACAGGGATAAGGGGACAGAAAGGCACAGTTGTATTTGAAGAGCTGGCTGGCTGATATGCTTGTATGGCCACGACCCTTGCCTGATGATCACAGTCTGTCCCATATTCTTATTAAATCCCATTTCTAACTTTTTCTGCGTGAGGGACTTCCTGCTCTGTGTGCATGCCTGTGTATGGGGGTCTACATGCCAGTGGCTGGAGAGATGCCCACAGGTCAGAGGGCCCATGTGTCTGTGACCTCCTTTTCAATAATACTAAATATACTCAATATCTGCACTAATACAAAATCAGACAGTTTACCCAATAACCTTGATTGTAATTCTAATTATTTTCTCAATTGTAACTAGTGGAAACAATTTTTTTGTGAACAGTGTTTTAAGAGATAAAGTCAATTTTACTTAAAATTGTTCTTTTATCTGATGATTCACTCGAACTGCAAGGAGAACCAGGTTTTCCTTTCTAAAAAGCTGTTCTAGTTTGCTAAAAGTACATATTAATTAAAATGGATTCTAAATTAATATTTAATAATTTTAAATAAGTTCCATGCCAAAGAAGAACAGTTCTGTGCTCTCAACTGTCAGGATCACCCTCAGCACTTCCTAAAGACTTCATTTTCAGGCTGTTTTCTTTATACAGCTGGAGCCATTGGAAGAGACACTCAGGTGGCAGACCGAACACTTTGCTCATATTTAGAAAGCTTCTTTGGGAGGTTCTGGTATCAAGAGTAGTTATGTATGACTTGTCAAGTCAAATGCAGATTCTCTTTTTAAATACAGCTTTCTCTACTATTATTCCCCTATTATTTACTTGCTGCTATTGTAAAAGGAGCCACAATACTGTATTAACCCTCCGGGTAATTCCAGTCCATTAGCACCTTCACTGGTAAATTAAATTAGAGAATCTAAGATTGCTCAATCTTTAACACTGGACTTCCAGTAACAGATCAGGGTCATAAAAGTGAGTTTTATAGCCCATGTGTTATATGTGCTTTGGTAAAACTAAAACCAGAATATGACCCACAGATAAGCATTTTTACAAGAAGAAAACTACTGCGTAATTTGTGGAATGAGTACAGGTACAAACTTTGCATCACAGTTAAGGCAGACAAAACAACATATGAACAACTACCTCCCTCCCAAAAAAACAGGCTGAGATGAATGAAGCATATTTCAAAGAGAGAGCCTAATTAAAAAGAGAGAAGGCTGGCTGTGGCCAGCACACTAGAAACTTCATGAAGATGATAGAATTCAATTATAAAAACAAAAACAGGTGGAGAGGCCAAATGAGTAGAAGGAGGGTACATATTACAAAAGGAGAGCGGAAATACAATATTTTACTACAATGCAATGAAATTCACGGGATGCAAAGTGATGGACATGTCCAAGCTAAAGAAGCATTTAATCTCAGAAGGACATTACCTGCTGTAAATCTTCACTTTCAGATTTCAGTTGGGCTACAAGAGCCCTCATGCAGCCCTTCATGGAACATAATGTAGCCTGTTAGGAATTAGAAGAAACAAGAAAGTGAATAGCATTAAATGACAGGTTAGGTGGCTTGCTTCTGCACAATGTTTTGATATTTTAAGCTAATCATATCTGAATTTCAATAAAAGCTTAGTAAAATATATTGCTAACAACAAATACTTGGTTTACAACTACTAAAAAGTAGTAGCTTACAACTACTGAAAAGCATAACTATCAGTTTCTATTCTGGACAATACTTAAGCGGTAAAATTGTACTAAATGTTTTATTTTTTTACAGTAGGTCTAGGACTTGATCTGGAGCTTTACTACCTTGGAAGGCTTTTTTACTATGCACCAGATAAAAATCACCTGTGAGCTGACAACGCGTTGTTACCTACTGTCTTTTGAGTCTCATAATCATATTTTTTTCTTTCAAATAAATGTAGTATGAAAAATAATATGAATACTTAAAACTCACACAAATGAACAACGTTTCTGACATTTGAAGAATAATTTTTTAAGAACACAATAGCAACTGAAAAACTGTAAGGCTTATGTTGGAAAGCTTATGTTGGAAATTGTTTGTGACAAAGCATAATTAAAAATTATTCAAAAATAAAGCATGTGTTAGAACTGTTCTACTCTGCAGCTGGACAGCGTGTACATTTACATCTCCAAGTAGTTCAGTTTATGCTATAAACTCAGTAACTGTAGCCCTGTAATGGTTACTGACTGGATGATGTAAAGAGCCAATATTTTGTGAAACAATCAATTTGCATCAAGGATTTATGCTTTACTCTTGCCTAAACCTTGGAACAAAAAGCAAGGTATATGAAGCCTTTTATTTCCACTCACTCCTGAAATGTCTTCCTCTAGAGCAGAAAGATAAGTCTTCTCAATACAAAGTTATTTCAAGATCCATTGCTTGGCAAACTCTGAGGCAAGAAATTATTGGAACTTCCTAACTTTTGAAAGCAAGGTCTTTGTCAGAAATTAGGGAACATATTTTCTCTTATAATAATTTGAAGTGGCACCCATTATGAGACAGATATTCTCCAAATATTTAAAAGCAAGCTCCAGCCTGAAAAGGTTTGCAAAATTTCATCAGACAGTAATAGTATTGTTGAATAATTGATAACTTTACAAAATTTTACTCAAATTAGCAGTTTTAGTTCAACATCCTCAGAAACTGTAATCCTTGGTCCATAATCATTATGTGCTATACTAATCTAATGTTCATAAATAATTAAGCCAATAGATAAAATTTTTCCTTTCAGAGACAAATCAAAAGTGATTTAATTTAATATGAGAGTTGATATTATACTTCCATGATACAACATCCAGTTTGTGGTGCTATCTGTCAGGAACGGGATGGAATGACAGAGGTATTTTGAACTTCTGTCTTGAGCTCAAACTCACTATCCTGTCCCGCCGATTTTCACCACCTGTCTTGAGAACTACAATTCAAACACAGGTATGAACTGCAATCACTGTATGTTTAAAATTCTACTCTTACCTTGTTTGCCACATCTCCAAAAGTCAAGTTTGTCAGAGCCATGCCAGCATACCTCCTTAAGGTAACACTATAGTGATCATTTGTAAGTCCATACATTTCACAATCCACTTGCAATAGTTCAGCGATGGCCTGCAAACCTCCTTTAAAAACAAACAAATAGGAAAATAAATAATATCTGTACTCAGATATCGTAAATACAATACGTATATACCAAGGAGCAAATTACAGAACAATTCTCAAACATCTGAAAACTGGAAGGCTCAGAAAGGTAAATAAATTGTTAAATACTGACTCTGGATCTTGAATCCTGTGCTTATCTGCAGCTGAAAGGTATGACAGCATGACATTGGGATTTCAGCAGAAAATGGGAACGGGAGAAATTATGAGGAAGTAAGACGCGCACTCATCTTTTAATTCCACCCAGCCAAAATCATGTTTGACTGATGAACTCACATGAGCTACATAAAAGCCTATTTAGTAAACCTGAAAATGACTGATTTAATTATTATCACTGAATGCTATTTTCTGAGAAAAATACACAAATAGTTTAATTGATCATGAAAAGTGGCTAATTAAGGAAAATCACATGCACAGAATTTACTGAGAATGGACTAAAAAATGTGGGCTGTTAAACAGGAAACACCTCAGGACAAAAAGAAAAATACCAAAACACCAACAAAAAACCTCCCACCCTGGAAAGTAGTCTCCATTGTAACTCCAATACTTCTAAAATTGCTAATTTTTCCATAGTAATAATACTATTCCAAAATTCACAATTCATGCCAGAAAAAAGGAGTAACTGACATAATTTATCCACTGGGAAATGGTCTGGTTAATTTAAACTGCATTCATCACTTAGAGGGCAACAACTGACACAAATGAATGGATGATCTGTTTAAAGTAGTGGTAAAAAAAGCCATATATCCAGTGGAGTACACAAGGAGCGTCAGCGTTTTCAGGAAGCTTCTCAAAGGAAGTCAGAGAAATACATTTTGTCTTACCAAGCTCGTTCATCGCATGCCTGTGTTCTTCATCAAATGAAAGTTTCATCAAAACACACACTGCAGGACAGATTTGATGATCCACTGGAGCAGGCACTGATCCAGAAATAGGTAACAATTAGTATTTCCTGTGTGATTTTGCCTAGATCATAAGTTTTCCAAAGCGAATCTAATCTTAAAATAAATCAATTGCAGTTTTGTTCAGGGTTTGTATCCTCCCAGTAATCCACAAACAGACAATTAGTTAAGGTTACTAACAAAGGCGTGTAATAGATGTGTGTATACTTAGTGTGTATGTTTGAAAAAGAAATTATGGAGAATCCCGAATGTATGTATTAAGTAAGAACATGACTCCTGGTATAAAAAATTATCTTACTACTTTTAAAAATGAATAGTGAAGCAAAATTTGCTCAGTGAAGCAAATCAATAAGGTTAAATATTCTGATAGCATTAAATAATATGCCACCTAACATGTTTCTTTGGGTGTTATGACCTTAGGAATGGTTAATTAAACCCTTTGTTTCGTAACTGAGAAGATTTAAGTTCATATTTTTTGTGAGCTAGATTCTCGCTAATGCACAAATGGTATTGGTACATCTTGTTCAGAGCCCCACTCTTGCTAAATGGTTCTCGTGTTAAGCTCCAATACCCATGACGCAGCCCACTTATTTCAGATTTCACTGGTACGTCTACCATAGACACCTACAGCCTGTATTTACAAAATGCCCTCAATTCAGAAAAGCAGCTAAGCAATTCAGCAGGTTAAATCTTTTTTTTCCAACTGGTCCCTGAGAAAACTCCAATTCACCTACATTGTCACTTCTTTTGTATTTTAATACTGAAATATTTCTTACATACAACATTGTAATTAACAGTTCATACTACATTGAATAGATTGAGAGTATTTAATTTGTGCTCTCTGTCCCTCTCCTAAACAAAATGTGCTATCTCATGAAAAGCAAATTGGGATGATTTACGTAGATATGTTCCACTATGCATTAAAATGTAAAACAGAATGTGTAAATATTCAATATTAATTTACAGTTTATAAATACAAAACACTAGAATTATTATCTGGAAAGCTCACCAAGGGCTATGATTTAAATAACAAGTTCATAAATAGGGTATCATATCTGTAATAGATACTATTTCCTAACACTACCTCAACTTAAAAAAAATATACACACATATACAAGAAAACCCATATACATTCAACAAGAAGCCATATTAAACTTGTACTTTCTGTGAATACACTGTTTTCAATACATCCTTGAAACACCTTTATATGGCTTGCAGAACCTACTTGGGTTTTTGTCTTGGTCCATGCCTTGTTCATGTGCTTCCTGCCATTCCCAGCACGTTTCACAGTAAGCACGGATCTGCTCCAAAAGATGGAGCACGCGGATTTCCCGTCTGCCTCGCTTATCGTCAGGCTGGGAGTGAATGATGTTATGCAGTGCTGCGCTGGCTCTGGCACGGGCCTCTTTACTACCACGAGAGTTTCCTAACAAGACAGAGTCTTTATCGTTGCCATGTAAAAGCTGGATGAGGAGAGGGAGACATCCAGACTGGCGCATGGCTATGCAGCTGTCCTGGGAGCTAGACATTGCTAGCAATGTTCTTGACATGTCATCTTTATCATGAGTACCAAGCATTGATAACAATGAATACACCATTTCCACCTGCAGGTCAAATGATTTTAAAAATACAGTTACATTTAAAAAATAAACATTAAATTCAATTAAAATGAAATTTGAATGGTACACATGAGAAACCCCCCCTTGTTTAATGGGACAAAAAACTGTACTATTTAGAAATAATTAAGTACCATTACTACTTCAGCATTCAGAATCTTAGTAAATTTCACGTAGTGGTTAAATGGCTAGAAGAAGTGGGTGGTAGCTGTATGTTAACTGTATTAATCAAGACCAATGGCAAAGTCTTTGAAAATTCCATTGTACAAAAAGATTAAACAAACGTACTAATGAAAGTGTGTGTTTGAGAAATCTAAAATATATTTAAAAGTAACTGTCTCCAAAAAATGTTCTGTATGAATCACAGTTTCATGTAAAGATGCCCTTCAGTGAAAAACTATTTGTTATGTGGTATTAAATACGATTATTCTAGACAAAGG
The DNA here is from genome assembly GCF_965231255.1 of Vanellus vanellus. Lineage (NCBI taxonomy): Eukaryota > Metazoa > Chordata > Aves > Charadriiformes > Charadriidae > Vanellus > Vanellus vanellus. The sequence continues at coordinate 22,992,970 of NC_138908.1, forward strand.
ATAAGAATGATTACATGAGGTTTTAGATTACATTGTGCTAAGAAAACTGACATCCAAGTATTTTAAAGCTGTTCTTTAAAATTATTTCAAATTAACTAATTATTTTCTGTTATGATGACTGACTTGCATAAGGACCAGATTATTTACAGCAAATGCAAAACTGAAGAATTAAATTAACCCTTTTTCAAGTTTACAGCGATAAAACCAATAAAGCAAAGAAATGCTCACTTATATATATATAAAATACTGATCATTTGTCAAATTAAATCAAGCCATGAAAACCCAGCAGTACACATTTAACTTGGAGTAACTAAATTTCTCATTAAAAAATAGCAATTTTTCAGGGATTCTCTTGGCTGACATGTAACATAGTGGTCAGCGCAGTATTTGGTTTGTCTTTCCCATTCTATTTTCTTCAATAATAGCTTTAGATCAAGAAATGCATTTGGTTCTTCTAGTGCACTTTTAGTAGAATAACAGGATGTAGAGAGTGAATTTATGTACTACCTAGAAACTCCAACCTCCTAAAGCCAAGAAAAACAGGAACATTCAAAATCAAAGGACAACATAAAGAAACTATCAAAGGGAATTGTAAAGTAGCAGCGCGTGTGTTTCTTTAGAACATACCAATTAATGAAGAAATGAGACTTTGGACTGTCAGACAAAGTTTTCTACTAATAACTAGATATTTGCACTGGTTACCAGACCAATGAATGATTTTATTTGGTTTCTTCAGATACAATTCAAATGTGCCTGAAGATGAGTACAAATACCAAGTTATAAAAAAAAAAAAATAAAAAAAATCGATAGCAGTGCACAGACTAAGCAGCAAGTCTGTTAACATCTGCTTCTCTAAATACTACAGGATTGCTGAAGCAATAGAAATCTTGGACTCTGTGAAACTGTATGATCACATACAAAATCCACTGAAATAGTCTTGGAGCCAATTTTATGACAGCCTAGCATCCCAGTTTGGAGATCCTGTCTTCTCAGTCTGTGAAAAATCAAATACAGTATTAAAACAAACCACTTGGATTCTCAAAGGAGAGCGAATTTAATCTGCTTTATGCATACCTCTTGACAGATATTTCAAGTGGCAGCTTTAATCCAGTGCGATTTGGATTTGGAAGATAAAGTTTTTGTCACAGAATAAAGCTGAAGAAGCCACCAAAACCCACCCTCCAGGTTGTGGCAAATATCATATAGGAAAAACTGAAAAAATATTTGTCTGTCTGACTCTGTATACATGCACTGCCCACAGAAACATCTCCTTCTGCATCTGTAAATGCATTCCTCTATAGATAATCTCCATCACTTTCCCTTCTTCTCAGGCATTAATATTAAGCTCTTCCGACCCCACAGCACGCTCAGTTCAACCTGTTTCTTTTCCTGTATCCTTCCACACTCCGTCCCCTTCCCCGCCTTCAGGGCTCTCCCGTTGTTTGCAGCTTTTGGGAATTCTACAATTTGAAATGAAAAACTCGCAGGCAGACAGACTAGCTGATGTCACCTCCATTTGGTACATGCATGCGGTGCAGGACTGAAATGACGACATTGTAATGCTGTTTTAAGTCCCAGAGTAATTTAATACTACATCTAGCTCATAGGCTCTGCTTCCCAGAAGACTGCGCTCAGCACAACACCAATAGTATCTATACTGCTACTGATTCCAGAGGCAGTATAATCTCCAGTGGTTCATGAACTCGTTTTTGTGTTATGGATTTACCCTTTTCTTCCCCTCTTTTCACGCTGCACATATGCTTTGAGCACAGTCTTTTGTGAACAGACATTTATCACCGTGAAGGGCTTACATATTCCGCCCCTCCCATTTAATTTCTTAGCAATTGCATCTGTTTTGTGGATTTGGACTCTGGAAAAGTATTTAAAGAACTGCTCTTAAAAGGGTTAGTTTTCACCATGGATTATAAATCAACATCACAAGCTTTTTAAATATTCTAGTAATTTCTAGCAACCAGTATTTCCTTACTGTAACAACTCTTAACTGATCGTCAACAAGTAAAAAAATATATTTCTGTCCATATATTTTAAAAGTTGAAAAAATATTCCAAATTTTAACTCTGTAAAATTACTATGTGTGGATAGATCGTTCAGCTAATATTAGTAGTACTGGCAGAAACAATGAGGTTATTGTATTAGTAAAAATGTAGCATTAGCGACCTGTGGTTTGTAATCTTCGGTTACCTTGGTACCCAGATGACTTGTCAGTCTGCGAGGAACAGAATAGTTATTACTAGAGCTCATAACACTGGCCGTCTCGTGGTCCATTCGAGCAGCAGAACCCTACAAATTTAAACAACAATTCAGTATAAAACAAAGTCTGAGTGAAAAAAACAACTATTGCCTGATTCAGTTTCAGCACTGGATCATAAAATGGTATTGATAGTAACGAACTATCAACTTACTTTTGTTAAGTTAGGTCCTCCCTGCCCTGACACAACTTAAAGGTCCGTGTTAAACGGGGTTTTATTGACCACTTTTCCTAAAATTAAGTCTCAATAAAGTTGTATTTTCAATGGAATTATTTTATAATTACTGTTTTCACCAAGAAGGAGAAGTTGACTTCGAAACAAACCAAATTACAATTTTTACAGAGAGAAAAAAACAGCCTCAACTTTTATGTCTGATTATGTAGTGCACAGGATTAAGCCTGTCCTTCTTCAGAGCACAATCACATATGCAAGAACTGCCGAGTAAAAGGAAATTCATCTGCTATAGTATCACTATTTGCTATAATTTTCCTAGAAATTATTGTAAATAGCATGCTTCTACACGTAGTAGCGAGACTGTTACTAGCATTTTTGTCCTCTTTTAATCCATTTTATGCATTTACATTTTCCCTTTTTTTAACCATCTTTTATCCACGCACTCTCTTTGCTCTTTTGTTCCCTTTGTTATTGTTTTCTTTATTTTGCTCTGCTTCCTATCTGCAAAGTTTCCCTTACTATGTCCCTCCCTTCCCATTCACTTTGGGGAATGTAAAAATACATTTGACTAGCAAACACTTTTAGTATCAGAACACTGGTTTACACCAGTCTTTTGTTGATCCCCTGCAAAAGCGAAAATCTGTTCATGAAATTATTAGCTTGAAAATGTTGTTTTGCAAATTAAGCTTTCTGCAACAATGACTATATATTTTTTCCCAATAAAAATATATAATACTGAATAAAACTGTATGAAAGACACTGAAATAATTTCTATGTGTTTTCTAGGTGAACCATAAAGAAAGAAGACGACTATTCCTCTCTGAGTATTTGCTGTTCACACAGTTCAATGTTTAAAATTTGAAGTTGAAAGTGACCAGAAGTAAAAGGTAGGAGTAACTTCATGTACTGTTTGTCTAAACAGAAAAAAATTCTAATTATACTGCTATATTTAAACACACATTATTATACTCATTTCACTCTCCCATTTGAATCCAGAACACTTCATGCATGTTCCAAAATAAGTATTATGCCAAAAGAGTATAACTAGCATGATTTAAATTCACACAATTTATTCCAGTATACATTTCCAATGTAAACAAGCCTTTATTTTTTCTGTTGACTACAAGAAAAATTCAAAATCTTAAAGCTTAGAATGACAATTATATTGGATTTTCTCAATTATTCACTTAAATAATCTGCAGTACTAGGAATATGGGAATGAATTCCCAGATTTTTACATCAAGCAATCCCTTGAGGTCATCTTGACCTCAAACCGCATCCAGAGAATTACAGGTTCAACATAATGTACATGCCAGAATTCTCTGTTATTAAGTTCAGCATGATTGTTTTATCCAAGAAGGTAAAAAACACATAAGTTTGGAGCATTACCTATTAAAATTCACCACAGTGTAGACAGAAGTACATACTTTTCCTATCATGTCCCCAAAACTGTATCAACTTAGAGTCAGATAACTACTTCCTTCAGAACCATCATGTGGCCTTGCTATTTTGAGGATACCAGGATGCCCAAATGAAGTGTAATTATGTTTCTCACAGGATCCAAAAGACTGATGTGAAAGAACTACTGTAAGGTGTGTAGCCATTCATCTGAGAAAAATGGGAAATTACAAGTAGATGCTACGTGGACCCTTCTTGTGTAGAACCTTCTCTTTCAAAATCTTATCCTGACTACTTCATCCTGTTTTCTCCTTTTATACTTTACTGTCTTTCACTCATTGTTTTTCTATGCTTCTTATTTACTCTGTCAATTAGGTATTTTTCCCTATTTTGTGGCACATTTTCTTAACAAAACAGACAATCTCATTGAATTCCTTTATAAAACTTGCAAAACTAAGGTATGAAAAAAATTTTACTTCAGCAGCGGGATAGTGAGTGTAATGGAAAAGAGAAGACGGCTGAAAGATCATGCAAGAAAGGACATAAGTGAATCCTGTAAAATCCTGGATTCAATTGGTAGTATTTCAATTAACATTGATTATATGAGTACAAAACCAATTAGAAGCAAATGATTTGGTTAAAACTTCTTTTGCACTCCATTGAATAGTGATTGCTCAAAGTATATTGACCCAGTTTATCAGAAATAAACGTTATGCCCAATCCATTAAACCTCCTCTGTCTGGACTTGCTCTGAAAGTAAATAATCCCCAGATGTCTATTTTAACACAGATTCAGTGCCCTGGCTCTGTCCATCTCCAGGAGGAAGGAATGTGCATGTTTTATACATTTTTATGAGGCAAAATTGCACAAATCCTCAACATAAGTCCTCAAATGAAGTATCAGTGAATCTTCCACTTGCCTAAGTCTGCCAGAACATGAAAATCCCTTTTTCCTTCCCTGTAAAATATGTTTTCCAGAAAATCTTCTGATTCATACACTGAAGATGGATGATACAGTCACAATGCATCAATTATTTAAATACATTATGCTTTCAGCCCCAAAGCAGCACTGAACTATTTTCTTCCCAAACAATAAAGCTGTCATAAGAATTAGAGTCAGAGCCTCAAGCAATTGCTCAGATACAGCTGATAGAACTTAATTCCAAACGGTGATCAAATATATTTCAAAAGCAAAATTATGGGCTGTGCTTACTGTTTAATCAAGTGAAATGTTCTAGCCAAACTACAATTCTTTCTGATAAATTTTCTTGTACAAGACACTTTCAGAAGTATTTAAAAAATTCTACTTCCCTGGAGTAGCAAAAATATTTTGCATATGAATTCAACTATTAAATTTGTAGTGTGAAGTTTTAAGAACCCAAATTACTAGTGGGAATATCTCAGCTACAGTTGGAAATCATGTAGGGAATGATCATTAGCACATGGTAAATAAATCAAAGTATTTTTAGCCACAGAAAGAAGTAATAAATTTTTATATTTGTTTTAAAAGACAAGTAAAAAATTTATTGTACCCCTTAAAATATTCCACTAATGTGTTTCACTAATGAAAGGAACAGCAATGAAAGATTATTTAGAAACATTTAAATAACCCTTCAGCCCACTTCCAGATTACCTCATTGATACTACTGTTTCAAAGCCTCATCTAAAACAGTATTAAAGAAACATTAATGATAAGCCTGCCGGTTGGTTCTCCTCTTTTTAAAAAATCACTGATATTTCAGTGATAATTTCTAAAGTGAAAATTTGAACAATTTTCCATCATTAAATCATACTTCTAATATTACAGTTCACCTATAATAAAATACATTTTCTGGTGTCATTCTTATCTCTCTCATAGCATTAGGCTCATTAATCATTTAAACAAAAGAAAAACGCTCCTTGCATTTTCAAATATTGATACTTGATCTTATTAAAACATTTCCTTCCAATAAATACAAGAAATTTCTCACATATAGATGGAAAGAAGAAAAACATGTACCTTTTAAAATGAGCAGGCATACAAATGGCATAAGGTATATACCAATATATAAGCATTGTACATTACGAGTATTTAATTATATTTTCAACAAACAAAATAATCAATTTACCTGACCAGTACTGCTAGTTGCCGCGCTGATTTCTGGTGCTCCTTGACCTTCATTCTGCCTCTCTGTATCATGGGAACCTGCATCATGCTTGCTTTGAGGTGCTCTCTGTTAATGTAAGAGTTTATGAAATTACATACCGAAACGAAGTACACTTTACCATTCAAAGATATCTAGACTGTGAACACATCCATGCTGCATCCTCACAAAGCCACTGAACGCTACTTTGTATTTCATAACCCTCAGCCTCACAAATTAACAGCTGAGACTCAGGGTCTTCAGAAAACTGCAAGATGAAAGTGAAACATGTCCTCTGAGGATTATAGCCCTGCAAGACAAAGGATTTGCTGTGAGACACAGAAACACCATTTTCCACCAGCTGTGCTCACATCGCTATCAGAAATGTAACAGAATTGGAGCAAACAACTGTCTTCTCTGCACTGTCACGTGATCCGTGCATTTACTGGAGACTACGGCTAGCATAGTTCAGTCAAGCTTTGCATTCAAAGACAAATAATTTCTGCATGAACGGAAGGGTATCTGTACTGTAAGAATCCTTCTAAATTTTAAGGACAAACAGTGCAGGAATAACCACTTTGATGCAAATAAAATTTATATTACCTGCTGCTGATCTATCTAATATTTTATCAAAATAAATTCAACTGATCTGGCAAGCTGGTACACGCATTTTTCAGTTCCTTCAGGAGACCAAATTTTCCATATGTCTACAAGAAAATTAAACTGCAACTGACAGGGATCATGAGATCAACACGAAAATTAGACCTTTAAATGCAGTTTCTTAATAAAGCAGAGTAACTGAGCAGTTATGAAGTGTGTGGAGTATCCAACATTATATTTTAATGTGTTTAAAATGTTTCAGGTTTTCAGAAAGACATAAATAACCCTGTCCATCGAACTGTCTTGAAGACTGGAGACGAAAAGGTAACACCTCCGACACATTCTCAAAGTATTAGTTTTGATCCCAAACCTAATTTTTCAGACTCAGCATCTACTACCTTAACAGACAACACTTCTGTATCCCTCTCAATCCATTTGTTTAACTACACTTGGTATATAAAATTCATTTTCTGTGTGGCTCTGCAATGTTCTTGAGCAGTACAGCCTACGATAGCATAGTCTGCCTCATCTGGCTTTATGGAAATTTCTCTTTAACTTCTAGCAGAAACATACTTTTAGTCAATGTACATACACTGAAAGTTCTTTAGTTACCTGGTGATCAAACTCGTACAGTATTGCTGGCATACTAACTCTGTCTTGTTCATATGAACACATTAGAGTCTCAAAGACAGAAAATATTTAATGTCAACCGAAGTTTCAAAAACCAGTAACTAACTAAATATGCGTGGGGTGATAATTTAGAGATAAACTTAAATAATGAAATCTACACAGCTTAACTACAGGAATAAGGTATGTCAAAGAACACAGTAGTATTAGACAAAGTAATAACATGAGAAAATTGAAAACACTGACGGTTAACATTTTTCTTAAGATTGTATGTTCAGTTATGGAAAATGAGTAACTTACCAAGCAAAACTCACGAAATATTTTAGGAGATACGGTGTTACTATTCTTTTAAATCTGATCTGTAATTTTAAAAGTCACCATCTCTGTCATCGTGTATGAAATGGTATTGTTATTGATGTTCATACAGTGACTAAAGAAAATCTGGTTCGCAATACAAGGGTGGGGACCCTGTCAAGATCACGCCTTGCCATACTACCTGCTGAATGCAGTATAGTGTGTTATACGCTGAATCCCAATCTCACAGTACTTTCAATCTTGAATAAAGTGCAATGATGAGTTTGACAAAATCTAGATCTAAGCCACCAGTGTAACTCAGGACAGAAGTTTCCAGTAATTAGATGACAGTAATTTTCAATTCAATAATAAATTACACGTACACCAGGGAAGTAGTATTCAACATCCTGAGGGGTGAAAAGCTGAACTGTTCATTAGCCGGGCTCTGAGCCACTGGGTCACCTGGGGGGGAATAATACTACTCTTTCTTCCCAGAACGCTCCTGGGTTTGGGGCAATTCTTTTGGGGTGGTAATGATGGTGTACCTATTAAATGGTTTTGATGCTTCTAGAGGACAAACACAGAGATACTTCCTTCCCACATAGGAAAAGCTTCTGCTCTCCTCAGCACTCTCTGTCCTTCTTCTCCTATTCACATACATTTTGTTTGCTACATGCTATTTATCAATGAGGCAGTTTGCCATTCCCCACCCCCTCAAACACTCTCAAAAATATGCCGCTACAATAACTACATAACACCTAAATTAATTTATAATTATAAGGCAATTTTTAACAGTTACTAGCAGGGCTTTTTTAACTTTAAAGGCAGTGTGCACTCACAACACGCACACACATTACCGTCCCACGAGTCATCGGCTGGGCTTGAACGTCAAATCTGCTTTTCACAGCAAAGTTTTTACCACTTCAGCTACTGAAGTAAATTGAAGTGAGAAGCTGTTGTTTCACACAGACTGGCCCAAAGGAGTTAACATGGCAGCAGATAGCAGGTATTTACTGAAAACTGATTCTATATATAAATATATATTTATTATAGATGTATTAATATATATTTAATAAGTACCATTTATTACATATGCATATTATATAAATATAAAAATAATAAGCATCCACACACCTATGGGTGATTAGAATATATATTTTCTATAGATACAATATTACGGGAAATAAATCAATATTCATCTGATGGACTGTGGATTAGTGGTTGTGAAGACAGTATAACCACTGCAAGTGTGCCCCCCCCCCTTCGCATTACCTTTCAACACTGAACGTAGGACCTGTGGATGAAAATATATAAACTACCAGCCACACCAGCAAAGCACCAGAGCGCGCAAACAGCAGCAGACTCTGCAACCTCTACATGAGCTACAGCAGCTACAGAATGGCACACAGGTCCCCTGGGTTAACAAGCAGCGCAGGTTTTGAAGCGTGGCTTTTGAAGAGGCATAAGCTAGGTTCATAGCCCTCTGCCCCTTCTGAATTCTGGCATCATGCTACAAAAGTCACTTTTCGCTCTTGCAGCAGAAGACCACACATGCCTATTGCAGGAAGATAGAGCCGCTCCCTCCATCTTGTTTGCCACTATTTTCTAAGTGCTTCAGAAGTCAACACTAACACTTGTCAATTATTAATTTCTATGTATTTACTAGAAAAATGATAAATCTCTAGCTATTTTATGGCATTTGCAAGCATAGTAGGCTTTGATCATTTTTGTTAATACAACAAATTACAAATAATTTTACCTAACACTTTGTCAACATGAATTGCCAAAACAGCCTCTTGTGTATTTATTAGGACGGAATACTTTGCTATCCATAAACCAATGTTTTTTCCTGAATATTCAACTACCCTATTATTTTCTGTGTATTGAAATCTACAGATACACTATTATTTTATAGACACCAGAAAATGTTTACTTTGCTGCGACTTCATATTAAGCACAATACACGTACAGGTATAAGAAGGTAAGACAAAGAACAATGCAACACACAAAAATAAGAAACCATAAGATTGAAACAATTTTGCTACAGTTGAGTGAAAGAAAAAAGAAAGTCTAGTAAGTCAAATCCCTGAGAGACCTCCTGTCCATCACAGTTTAAAGCTTGCTGAGTGTAATCTCTGTACAGAGTAAATCCTTTACAGTTTATCGGCAGCCCAATGAAAATACTTCACATACTTCAAATGACAGATAATATGAAAGACCTGTACCACTATAACAAATTGAAAACCCCATATGAAACACTTTCCAAGAATTTCCTTTTTTCTTTTAAATAATTTCAGATTTGTACCTTGCAGCCAAAAATTCTCTTTGGAGGGGTCTAACTCTACATTGGATTTCAAACCTTATTATGAAAATCTTGCAAAATATCCTACAAGCATAATGAAATTTGAAGGTACCATCACTTGCAGATAAATTACTTCAACATTTACTTCAGCATTTACAAGACTTAGTAATTTTCTAAACCTTAAAAATGTGTGCCAAAGTTTTCTCTGCTTATTGATTTCCAAAAGCTATTTTTATGATGTAGTACTATATTCGGTCTTATTCTACAAGATATATTGCACTTTGATTACACAGTGATTGGCATCACCACAGGGGCCAACTATATCAATAGACAAGCTATGGTATTTATTATTGTTGTTATTAAGTCTTTATAAACATAAGGAGCACATACAATTTGAGTATCGCTATACCAGACACAGTATAAAAATATAATAAATGCCTTATGTTTATATTTTTCAGGTATATAGACTCTGCAGTTTGACTGCTACTACCTTCCTCCTTGCCACCAGGCAATTTTAGAGCTGTTTTCCATAGGAGATGTCCGTCCTTTGGAAATTATTAAAACACACTATAAAGTATTAATAAGTGTGTAGTGACTGCCTTCCTTACCACCAGCACCCTGGTAACTCTGTCCTAAAATGTGTAACTACACAACCAGCCATCCAGACACTTTATGGATAAGACACACCACAATAAAATTCAGATATATTAGAATTTCCATGTATTCAGCAGCCAAATAATTTGGTGAAAGGAGTGAAGAACAAAGACAAAAACTTCTTCAATTCTGTAGTTGCATTTTAATGCTGTTTGAGTCCTTGAGCTTAAATGAGTCCAAAATAGAGTGTGTTTTTTTACCAGAGTAAGAGATAAACCATCTGGGGACAGGATCTGTCTGACTAAATGGGGCAAAAGTATCTGTTGAGAGGCCGGCCAAACAGGTAGAGAGAGCTTTAAACTAGGAACGATGGGGCACAGAGCGATTCCTCAACAAACAAGTAAGGAAGTTGGGGATAGGGCAAGCAAGGCTGATGGGAACACCAGGGCGATCCACACAACTGAGGTAAGTGGAATGTCCTTGAGCATAGCATGTAAGGAAGGAGATGCAGCAGAACAGTCTTGTGGGGAAAGCTCTCAAGGCTGTGCTGGGGAATCAGTATGCTTGGGTGTCTCGCTGGCATGCCTCTGCACTAATGCACACTGCATGGGGAACAAGCAGGAGGAATTAAAGTGTGTGAAGTCACGGGGCTACGACCTCATTGGGATCACGGAGATACGGTGGGATAGCTCATACGGCTGGAAGGCTGCAACTGAGGAATACAGACATTTTAGGAAGGACAGGCTGGGACAGCTCAGGAGAAACCTTAGCACTCTCTACAACCGTCTGAGAGGAGGCTGTAGCAAGGTGGCTACCAGTCTCTTCTTCCAAGTAACAAGTGATAGGATGAGAGGAAATGGCCTCAAGTTGGACCAGGCTAGGTTTAGACTGAGTATTAGGAAAAACGTCTTCACTGAAAGGGTTGTCAGGCATTGGAACAGGCTGCCCAGGGAAGTGGTTGAGTCACCATCCCTGGAGGCACTTAAAAGACATGTAGATGTGATGCTTAGGGACATGGTTTTGGGGGACTTGGCATCGTTAGGTTTACGGTTGGACTCGATAATCTTAAAGACCTTTTCCAACCTAAATGACTCTATGATTCTAAGGCAAGGAGGGGCAGTTGTGATCACACAGGTTATTGAAGAGTCAACAAGGAGAGGTACTGTGTTGGACCTGTTACAAAAAAAGGAAGAACTGGTTGAGGACATGAAAGTTAGTTAGAAGCAGCCTTGGCTGCAGTGACCAGGACATGGTAGAGTTCAGGATCCTAAGAGGAGGGAGAAGGGCAAAAACCAGGACCACAGACCTGCATCGCAGGAGCGCAGATTTAATCCGTTTCAGGTATCTGCTTGGAAGAATCCCATGAGATATAGCCCTACAGAGAAGAGAGGTCTAGGACAGCAGGCTGATATTCAAGGATCACCTCCTCCGAGCTCAAGAAAGGTCCATCCCAACAAGTAGGAAACAAAGCACGGGCAGCAAGACTCTTGTATGGAGCTCCTAACTGAACTTGGGCATTAAAAGGAAAAGTATAAGAGGCAGAAGTGGGGCAGGTGTCCCAGGAGCAAAGCGTTGCTGTCCAGTCATGCAGTGATGTGAAGGACAACAAGAAAGAACTCTACAAGTACATAAACAGCAAAAGGAAGACTTGGGAAAATGTGGGCCTTCTGCTGAATGGGGAGGGGGACCTGGTGACATAGGACACAGAAAAGGCCAAGGTACTCAATGTCTTCTTTTTGCCTTCATCTTTCCCACTAAAACCACCCTTCAGGAATCCAAGGAAAGTGTGGAACGAGGAAGACTCACCCTTGGTGGGGAGGACCAGGTTAGGGAGAGCTTAAGCAAACTGAACATATGTAAGTCCTAATGGCCTCATGGGTTGCACTCATGAGTGCTGAAAGAGAGGGATGATGTCATTGCAAGGCCACTCGTGAATGGTCATGGCAGCAGGGAGAGGAGGTCAAATGTCACTATCTTTGAGAATAGCAAGAAGGAAAATTAAGGGAACTACAGGCTAGTCAGCCTCACCTCAGTCCCTTGTGATTGAAGGTGATGGAGGAAATTCTCCTGGAAAGCATTCCCAAGCACATGAAAGACAAGGTGACTGGAAGCAGTCAGCAGGGTTTTACAAAAGGGAAGTCAGGCTTAACCCTTCTGCAATGAGCTGACTAGTGGGTGAGGCATGAACAGCTAATGTTACCGACATCAACTTCAGTAAGCCTCCAGACACTGTCTCCCTACCATCATCACAGACAAGGTGACAATGTATGGGTTAGATAAGTGGACAGTGATGTGAATGGAAAACTGGCAGAACAGCTGGGCACCAGACAGTTGTAACCACTAGCACAAAGTACAATTAGAGGCAAGTGATTAGCGATATACTCCAGGGGTCAACACTGGGACCAGTACTGTTCAACATCTTCATTAATGACCTGGATGCTGGGACACAGTGCGTCCTCACCAAGGTTGCAGATGACAGAACACTGGGAGGAGAAGCTGATACACCAGATGTTCAGCCACCTTTCAGAGGGACCTAGACAGGCTGGAGAAATAGGCCGATGGGAACCTCATGCAGTTTAACAAGGGAAAGTGCAAAGTCCTGCATCTGGGAGGGAACAACCCCAGGTGGAAAGCTGCTTGGCAGAACAGGTCCTGGTGGACAAGTTGAACATGCTAGCAATGGACCCTTCTGGCAAAAAGTCCAACAGTATCCTGGTCTCCACTAAGAAGTGTGTTCCCAGCAGGTTGAGGGAGGTGATCCTTCCTCTCTACTCAGCTGGTGAGTCTGCATCTGGAGTACTGTGTCCCGTTCTGGCCTCCCCAGTAAAATAAAGGCATGAATTTACTGGAGCAAGTCCTGTGCAGGGCTGCAATGGTACTTAAGTGACTGGAGCATCTCTCGTATGCAGAGAGGTTGACAGAGCTGGGACTATTCAGCCTGGAGAAGGCAAGGCTCAGGGGATCTCATCAATGTGTATGAACACCTGGATTGGCCAATATGTCTAAAGACCAGGCAACTTTAATTATACACACTACTGTCTGCTTCACTTATGAAAACAGATTTTTCCTCAAATCCTAGAATTATGAAACTGTTATTTTTCAAAATGGAGAAAACCCGCATCCCTTAGTAATCCAAATGCTGCTCTGAGATTTTATAGTAGTTATTTTGGGTGAAGACAAACCATAAAATATTCAGGTCCAACATATAATTTATATTTAATTTACCAGTACAAGAAATGGAGTTGACCTTCTAAGTGAATTTCCACTATGAGAGCAGTTTTTGCTAATGGCAATTATGACTATAGACTTTGTAATTTATGGGAAACTTTATCTTGTATTTCTTAATATAGAACCCAATACTTAAACACTAAAAATATGCCAGGCTTCTATAACGAAGTCCAACAGAAGCTGTATTCACCCTTTTTTAAATCTTATCTCTCTCAAAAGATAAGCAAACCATGGAGGTGCTTATCAGAGATTCATATTTAGAAAGGCCTGTACAACTGATTGTTATAATTATTTGCTGAAACCAAGACTCAGCCTTTATAATAGATTGCACTTTGGCATTTTTACTAAAATTTCAAGTTAAACTTTCAGCTGCTATATCATTAGTGATTAAAGTTCAATATTAGCATGAAGATTAATTCAAGTATTCCACCCTCAGTTCACTGGTAAGAGATTAAATAACAGCCTATGTATATCGACTAGTTGATTAACTGTGACATCACTAGCAGATGGAAGTAACCCTCCCTACCACTTGATGAAAATAATTTGGGGTTTTTTAGAAAAGATACATACCACAACCAAAAGAAGGCAAGTAATTGCTCACTAACCTCTGCTTCAGCTGCTTGTGATTGCAGGAGCTGTCGTATACGAAGAATGTCCTTCTCTATTTGTTGAATTCTCGCCACCCTCGCCTGAAATGAATGCATTTTCATGTTTGACTTTCTTCAAAAACTCTTTTTACTTATAGTATAGAATGACAATATGAAGAGTTCCTTGCAATTACGGCTGACTACAAAACAAAACTACTTCATTCAAGTGGTAACTCAAGTGTTCTTCATAATTAAACACAGGCATGATTGTAAACATTCAATACAAAAAAAGGTAGCTGGGTTTTTATTAAAACTGACACTCATTTGGATATAGTAGGTCATCACACAGTAGACATTCAGGTACAAAAAAAAATACTCCAGTTAATTTGCACAATTTTCCTGTTTCTGAAACTGACATTTTGTGCAGATATTTAGCAAATTATTTGACTTTCATCTCAAATATTAGAATTCTATTTGCCTTACAGAGATTTGAGAGATTTATACTTGCAGAGTGTCTTGAAGGTAAGAAATCCTAAATGACTTCTATTATATTCAGTTACTATAATGGTTTGGGAGGTTTGCTTATGCACAGACTGAATAGTTTCTGCTCCTACAAATATCAAAGAATTTAACAGGCTGAGTATGGAGAAAACTACATACTGCTTCCTTGGTTTGTCTGGGATTTTATAGACATCTTTGAATCAGAGTCTTTTACAGCCATATCGCTACTCATTTCCCACAGCAAGCATTCTGTGGTTAGGAAAGGGAATGTTAAAAAACCCAAATGTTACAGGATACATATAGTCCATACAAGTTGTACTGTGAAGCAAAGGATGCATTGTGATTCTGTGAAACAGTAAGTGCATAAAGTTATATGTCCCTGTATAAGCTTGATAATTTAATAAATTGACATTGTTTGACTTGAAAAGTGGGCAGAAAATAATTAGCCCAATAGTATCAGGGTATGAACAGAACATCAAACTGATTAAATAGTATTTTTTTGTGTGTGATAGATATCTTAATAAAATGGAGTCACAGTTGAAAGAAAAATCCTGATTCTTTTACCTGATTAACACTTACAATGCTATACTAAAAAAGGAAAGGATTTCTGCATATAGTGGACACTGCAAGGATCAGCGTTATAACCAATCTTATTTAACATGTTTATAATCTGAAAATCGAAATAAGATGAACTTTTAAAAGGTGCTAATGTCAAAAGATACACATGGAATAGTAACTAGAAATTTTAGAAATACAGAATAAAATATCATCACAAAATAGAATGAATTCCTGAAACATGAATCATAAACAGCTATAGAAAAAGCATCACAAACATCAGCACTTAGTAGAGATGCAAAGCTACGAACATTAAGCTATAAATTTTTGAATTACTAATTTTTTTCGAATTACTAAAGCAATGTATCAGAAAAAATGTCAATAAAAATCTGAAAGCTGCACACACAGAAGCTTCAGCAAAACATGAGGCAAATTAATTCATCCCCCTTTGATCCTGGATCAAGAAATTCTTAAGTATTAGAAACATAATAAAAATATATTCCTGGAAATAACTGTGCTGCATGACTGACAGAATATGTCTCTTATTGTCTTTAAGAATAACCTGAATTTCCCCCAAATTGAGTTTCTTTCTGTGTAACCAGCAACTTCTTCCATAAAGGGCATCAAGAGAATCCGAATATCTGTATATACATCCCTGAACATGGGGAAATATTTTTGTGCAGATGAAAAATAATTAAATATTGCAAGATTTGCCCAGTATCACTGACAGAGTCCTCAAAAGGGTCAGGAATTCAATCCACCCTTCCCAATTTTAGTCCAGAGATTTAAACATCAGACTTTTCTTCTTTCTGCTAATTCATCATTTGTACAGGGAAATCAAGGAGTTCCATTAATCAGGAGCATATTTTGTACCAAACACTGTACAAGCAGAAAAAAGAATGCATTTCCTGCCTCAAAGGGGTGCAGCCTAACAGCAAACACGCAAAAATAGAGGTACACAATTGAAGAAGCACCAGGAATGGTTTTAACTTTAGAACCTATAGAAGCAAGATCACTTTATATTCCTATCTGTTTCTAGTATATTCTCATTCATTGTTATATTTACTTATCACCTTTATTAACATAAAGTTGTTGGATAAAGTAATTTAACATTTAAAGTTACGAATTATTTGGATTTCACTGCTCCAGTAAGACTTCTAACAACAAAAAGATTCCTCTGTTTTCACATTGATAAAAAAATAGTAACTTTCTAGAAAGTAAAAATAAGGAATATTATTTTGTTTTTAAAAGGTTGATTCTTTTTTCTCCAAAATAAAGATGCATATATTAATGGGTTGGTCTACATTTACAAACAAGACTACTGTATGAACCTAACAGTGCTGAAATCTCCATTTGTGAGAGACTCCAGGATCCAAATTTTCTTATATCTTTAGTGGTCTACTGTTTTAGCAAACTTTTAAGGATCCTGTGATAAATTATTATGAGAATGATCATTTCTTGTGAGAATTTTAGGAACCCTAAACCTAATAAATAAATAAATAAATATCCTTCTTGTTCCAACATGAAGGAAAAATAAATTCTATGTGAACACGACTTCAGTCTTAGAATTGGAATTTTTATTTTTTATATTTTAGAAATGTAGATTGCTTCTACCTATTGCTGAGTATATAGGCTACAAGATTTGAATAGTCAAAATAAAACATGGATAAGTATGCTTTTTTGTTGGTTTCTTTTTTTCAAGTAAGAACGACCATGTGAAATTATAAACTTCAAGGTATAGCACAAGTTAGTGCAGATAATTAAACAAGCTAAGACAAATTGCTAACAGTCTTCTAATGGATCCTTCTGAATAACTGTTGGGCATGTGCTTGTATACAATCTTCATAAAAGATAATATCAACAGCGAGTTGCTGTGAGCTAACTTGATTCGGAAAGAGTATGTTAAAAGAAACAAAGCCCAGTCGTAACATATGAAAGAGGGAGAAGGCCATTATTTTAAGGTCAACAAGAAAAGGTGGCTGGTGCATCAATTGGGCAACAGAAGGTTATCAGCTCTCGTAGAATAATCCTTGGGACTGTTAATACAGAGATGTCTGCAATGCCAGCCTTCATATACTCCCTTCAGTCTGCATTTTGCGTTGTGTTGTGTGTCACAATCAGTCAGGGTGGAAGGAAAACACAGAGCAGAAAATAAGTTGAAAAACCAGCAAGTTCACTATACTTGCCAAATACGAATGTTTCAGTTTGCACATATAAACACCATAGTGAAATAATCCAGAATTTGCTTTTATGCATTTGTACACCAATGAACTTCTACACAGTTTTGGCATCTGTCCTTGGTAAAATGAAAACAAGGGGAATTACCAGTCAAATTCACAAGAAGCACATGCAAAAGTAGTTACTTCCTATTTTATAACCTTTATTTAATCACAATAGACACTCTCATTTCTGTAAGTATGTAAGTGTTATATATAGAGAGAGTAAAACAGTTGTGATAAACGGATGGGCAAACATTAATTCAGAAAACCATAAAATATTTCAACATCTTCTTGATTGCATTTTTCCCCCCCAAAAATTAAAGAACAAGCAGGTAAGAAGCTACTTCAGGGACAACTTAATTACTTTCATAGTGATATAACTACAATCAAATTGTTTCTCTGAAAAATTTCATTTATTCCCTGCCTGAGTGCATTTAGAATTTCGCCAGCAGCCTACCCTACCTATTTAGCTTAATTCACCTTACTCTAGCTTGTTAGCAGCAGAACTTTCCCAGAAGCTCTAGTGCCAATGCCGTAACACTTTCTTCTGCAACAGGGCTAACCAGACATCCACAGACAATCCCAAGTCTGCTCTGCCTTTGCTCAGGACTGGCTGACACAGCTAAATTCGTGCAGGGCATAAACCGCTGCTGATAAACCTTGATAACACAGCCATACGGCTTCCAGATCAGAGCCAGTTATTATCCAGGCAGATTAAATTTGGGTCTGTCTGAGTATGTCTGTATAAGACAAATCCCTACGCAGCCTTTATGTATGTACCTGAAAATTGCAGGATATCAGTTTTGCTAAATACGTATAACCATATGAATTTTCTGAAAAGTCCTACTAAATCACTCACTTCAAAATTCAAAGAAGCTTTTCTAATTAAAACCGAAATTAATTAGAAATGTTTCTTATGTAGCAAAATTTTGTGTTGAGTAAACCTACCAAGAGAAATAGAGCCTGAAGAGACTTTTACTGAAAGGACTTATTTTTGTAACATTCACCATAGAAAACAGATTATCTTAACAAGCTGGTTATTCAACATCTCTGGAAATAATGGTAATAAATAATTCAAATTGTCACTCTACTACTGCTTTTATAACCAGCAAGCAACTGCTTATTCCATTTGGAGGTTTCACCCAATTACATTCTGAGTTATACTTCCAAATGGGTGTAACATGATTTGCATACAGAATTGTACATGTCCTAATCATGAATGCAAAACAACTCTTGGTGAGAGCAAACAACTTCCAGATACGTATGTGAATTACTTCAATACTTTGTTTTCAAAGATTATTCGTTGATACACAGTCTCTGGTTAAAGAAACTTAACAATAGAAGCTGGATTTTATTCTAAACTTAAAAGCATGAAAAAACCCAGCATGGCAGATGCAAAATAAAGCAGTTGCAAATACATATTTGTTTGATGCTAAGATGGTAATAAATTATAAGCAAACAATCATTAAAAATATTTTCTTTTGAAAAAATTGTCTACTGCCTACTCACAAGTCGTCTTTTAAACAGACAGAGGAGGGTACTTTTTGCTGAGTAGTTATTTCTTATGTTCCGATTCCTATTTTTGTATTTGAAAGGCTATCCAAATGCTCTAAGGTATCACTGTGTTTACACACAATTTAAAGATACAACTACCAATAATTCAATAGAAATGCAGGAAAACTTTTTCCATTCCTTCTAATAATGAAAGACAAACTATACCTGTGCTCGCTTCTCCATGTCCTGACAAGTGCCTAGCTGTTCTTCCATTGCTGCTCTGATTTGCCTAGCCTCATACTCCAACTGCCTTCTGGTCATGTCTGTTTGCAAGGAGAACTGAAATTGAAATACAGAGAAAGCATTTTAGTAAATAACATTTATGTAAACGATGTTATTTCTCTGAACAAAAGCAGAACAATTACTTTTCCACACTAAACAATACATAATAACAGATTGCTAAAATATGACTGCATTATTAAAAACAAGAACACATAATGTCGTTCAACCAACAGACTACCTGCAAGTTTAGTCAAATTACTAAATATAGTAGATAAACATTGAGGCAGCATCATTAATTACAAGCCTGGAGTATCTGGCTACTAATGTATGTCAGCATACCAACAAAATTGTTATGCGTGCCATCTGAATTGATATTTTAAAAAATATTCAGAGGTATCAAACTACTGCACGTAGTGATGGTATTCACACTACTGCTATCTACCGTATTTTTAACTGTCCTGTGAAAAAAGCACAAGTGTTCGATTCAGGAACAACAACACAGCTTAAGGCAAGACATTCCAACCAATAGATTTTTCAAGGCAGGAGCAATGCACTGGATTTGGACAATTACTCAGTTTGCAAATAAATGAGTTCCCAAAAGCAGTCCTCCCAGAAGACTTCACCAAGGTCAATTCAGATAGTCGGAGAGAGATAATAATCTACAAATATCTAGCATGCTACTAAAAAGAATGGCATCTGCCATTCTGTTGTGGCTGGAGTAAGTAGTAATGGATATAAATTACCATAAAAAAGATTTAGTTTAGATGTTAAGTAAGACACTGTAATCATAAGAAGAACTAGGTCAATTCATTACCTATGAAACTGGGGAAGCAATCTTAAAACCTACAATAGAGTGACACAGATACAGCTGACAGTGCCTTTGGGAACAGGTTGCACTTCCTCAAGATCCTTTTCAGACCTTCTCCCCTTGCTTCTGGTGCTCTGATAAGCTTAGCTCATCAGTGTTAGATTTGCAGAAGTCCTGCTGCTTCACCCCAGTCAGGGAAGTGTTTTCATTGTCTGTTTCCATTTCCAGAAGGCTGACTGATTTCTGATCAGGTATGACTCTGTAAAGATGGGCAACCAGGTCTTCCCAACACTGTATGTGTGAAGGAACGCACTGCAAATATCCAAGCTAATGAGGTCTGACAACAGGAAAACCTGTATTATGTGGGATAGCAGAGGTACCCCAGATAATGGTGACTTGACTAAACAGCTTGGAGATGCCAAGGTAAAAGCCTGGAGCAACAATATCTGCATAGGTTACAGCACCACTTTACTTGCTGTTATGAATTAAGAGCTCCTGTGTAAAAAGTCTCTTAGGCTAATACTGCTCTCAAAATTGAAAGAACCCGCTAAATAACAGAACGGCTAGAGAAAAGGCCTTTGTGGGATGGGGATAAAGAAGCAGCATACTGACATGTAATTCATTTGTTATAACAACTTTTCAGTGCTCTTCTCTATCACTGGCATTTATACTGATAGGTATGAATTTTAATGTGTAAAATTATACATGAAGAAAATGCATTATTTAGGCTATGTTAGCTTTACAGAGTGAATAAAAGATGTTTTAAATTAAAACAATTGTAGTGAAAGTCACCAAATTCATAAAATGTACACAGCATCTAAACAGAGGCCATAGCACCAGACACATGACACAGCACACTGAAGGTACTTACATTTTCAGTAAGGGGAAGACTATCGATCCTTTTAGTCAGGTTCTGAAGCTGGGCATAATACCAGTCTTTTTCCTTCTCTTCCTTCTCAAGCTCCGCAAGTAAAAGAGATCTATTAAAAACATAAGTGGGAAATGTCTCACTATTAAGTCCTCATTACGATATGTAGGTATAGAAACAGCCATTGATACCCATAAAAAAGGTTAAATGAGAAACAAGGTTTGAAGAGGGCACTAAGAGGACATTTGAGAAGGTGGGTGCAGTTCCCCGGCCCCAGCTAAACAGCCTGTCCACTCCTCTGTCCTAGACCAAGTCACTAGCTTCTTGTATATCAGGTCCACATCTATAAAAGACGAAAATATATACATTCCTCTACAAAACCACTGCGAAATCTACAGCTAAGAGGCATTTTGCGAAAGCAAAAAACAGTTATTAGTCATGTGCCAACTTGTATCCTGCTTCTTTTAGACAATATGCTTTGTACAATGCATCAAACTACATTTAAGAAAAGGCCTGGACGTTACAGGAGCATAGGTATCCTTGAATCACATTACTGAATTAAATTATCTCATTCATCTTTGCAGTGTGTCTCTTACTAACTTTGTCACCCATACCAAAACTACAGGTAAAGCACACAAAATCAAGCTATCTCTACGAGTATTGAAAATACTTTTTTAAAAGAGTATTTTCCATCAAATATTATAAATGTTGCAGCTGTTTAAAACATTTTAAATGGCCATCATATGCATACTGCATACCTGAGCAGTACATGAGAAAGATAAGATTAATATATGCAGACTACCAAAAAAAAAACCTATCAGGATTTTTACATACTATTTTATCAATCTTTCATGAACTACATTTATATAGGTGTAAATTTTATCAATAGAGTTATATAGCGTTCATTGTTACAACACTTAAAATTACATATTAAAATTTTCAGGCAAAAATCTGTCTAGTAGGAGTATACAGAAAAGCTACTCCTTTTTTGGTGGTTTTTTTTTTTTTGTTGTTGTTGTTTTAATATAATTTAATTAGTTTCTTATAAATGCTTTCTGTGACCTTCCTTCTGACATTTTCATATTGCTAATTAACATTAACAAAAATGCTAAAATCAACACTTGGCCAGAAGACAGAAAGCTGCATACAAGTTTGCCCAGTATTATTTCCCATCTCTTAACTTCTGCATCCACCTTTCGAAACGCAGGTTGTGACCTTTCTGAGCAAGAGCTATACGAACTTTTATACAGCACATAAACACATCATGGATAATTACTGTCAGTTGTTAAGGACCAAAAACACAGCATACAAGAAAAATACAGATTTCCCCTGACTACTTTGATAATGCATCCCAGTCATGATTTGAGATAAAGATAATCAAACTTCCACATGACAGAACTTCGTGGAGAGAAAAGAATTTTAAAATATGTATTTTAAAGGATCTGTTCGACTTAGTTCCCGCTTTAAAAATGTTTCAAACTAGTTTTGATGACTTAACATTTATACTCTGTACCCAAAGCAAGTGACCCGACCAATGTTCAAATGGAAAATTAAAACTGACAGGATTCCTCACTTCAACTGCAAGACACTGAAAAACTACACACATCTAAGAGCGCTGAATGTTTTTAAACATGAACAGATTGACATAAATTTCCAGATTTGATTCAACAGTTATCTTGAAACAGAACTGTTTCAAGAATGTAAAAAATACATGTTAAGTCATTTACAGGGCAGCTTTTACCTCAGACAGGTTTACAATCAAAATCAGTGAAAAGCAGCAACAAACAACACCTACCACACCATTGCAGGTAACTGTAGCAGGACTACAGGAAAACAGTAATTCTTCAGCCACCAAGGACGGGGCTGGTAGAAATTCCCTAAGTCCTTTAGACAGATTGAAGGAAAAGGTAATAGCTGGCGCTCAGGGAAAATCTGTGAGGAAAGTAATTTTTTCGACCTCCCACCTGCCCATCCTCTTAACACGTACTGTGGGTGCCTGACCTCTGTGCACGCAGGAATTCTGCACGGCCTCCCTTTTTACCACCTTGGGTGTTCATGTACCAGTTGTGTCCAGTTTGTGAAATCAGATTTGTAAAAGTGTAATTAATGCAATCCTTACAAAAAGTATTTTTACCATATGAGGATTTGCAAATGTGAAAGGACTGACTAATTCTGCCTCTGGATGTCAAAGAACTGGTAGTAGAAACTGGAGGGATTACTTTCAGCTAAGTGAACATATGATTAAGTTCCTCTTATAAAATGTAGGGTATTCAGTTTGTGAGACACTGTGTCATTCAATCTGTTTTGACAAGCACAACGGATGCTAGAAGCAAGAAAAGAACTTATGAACCATCAGTGCACCATAAACAACATAATGCATGACCTGAGGACAATTCCTTTAATTTAATAGTGTCATTTTTGCTTCTGAGTAATGCTTGATTTGGGATTACTAGCTTGGTATCACTGCTCCATGAGAATTCAGGTTTTAACAACATTTTTAAGGTCTCTCAGAAACAAAGCCTGAAGGGTTGGTACAACTAGAGCAGGTTGCACTTCAATTTCCTTGAAAATAAGCAGCAAGTATCTCTGGATGCATCTGATAAGCTGATCCCCGCACTTAACATTACTATGAGATACTACACCAACCAGAAGTATAGCTCCTTCTCAGCCTTCTGGAACTTCTTGAGATTAGGAGAGCATTTAAGGTGGAAGAGCTGTTACTGATCATGGAAAAAAACTTGATGGAAAAACCCAGCACAATTATTCCACCTTTTTATACCCCAATATTGTTTACATCAGGACTTTCACAGTATCAGAGAAAATTCTGTTCTCTGTCTTACACTGTCAAGTTCAGTGAGAATGCAGCAAGGCAAATGAAGCAAGCTTTTGGAACTTGACACTATTTTTATAAGTTAATGAAAAGTTTCCAATTTGAACTGCTTTTCTGAAGGGTGGGCATTTTGAAAGACTTCTCTAATGTGCTATTTTTGAAACTCCCAACAATATATGAAGCTGAATGAATGCAGAAAACTTTCTTTTGGAAATCTTTTCTGCATAATTATGTCAATGTTATTCTTAGTTAAAAGGGAGAAAGGAAACAAACTATATGCTACTCGCATTATGTAAATTACAATTTTAATTAATACTTTCACTTCAGTTGGTAGATGATAAAATAAAATCTCGAAAATTAAACACTGCTTACAGATGCGATAAAGACTTACGTAAGTCATACAGTCAGACAAAGGGAGACAAAAGTAGGAGAAAAAGGTCAAGAGGCAGAGAAAACGTTCAGAATCAACATTAAGAAAATAAAAAAGGAGTGGCATAAACCAGAAGGAATAAACAAGGCATACAAACATTTTCATAAAAAATTCATCATGACTGTTATCTTCAGTGGTAAATTACAGGATTTCCTAAGGTGAGATTATTAAATTTACTAAATTGCAAAAGGCAAACCAACACAAAAAGTAACCTGCAGTGTACTCTGAGAAGTTTTGTTGTTGACACCATGTCTTACCAAATACACCCAGAAAGCAGGAGATATTTAATGAATAGTGTATTCTAAATGGGCAACCTAAAACCACACACTCCTCACTTTTTTCTTTTTTTGACTTTGATATTAGAGGAGAGCTAAGCAAATGAGACACAGGCAGTTTCATCTTCATTCTAGTAAGTGAAACAATTGATTAATTTTCTTCCCCTCAGAAGATCACTTTTAGCTGAGCTAAATAATTTTTTCAATACAAAGTAAATTTTAGCAATTTTTTCTTGTATACATTAATAAACATCTAATGAATTAGTTTATTAAACACGTTGTGAATTTGCCAAGTTCACACACAGTTAATACATGATTTGGTCCTCGCCCAAACACTGCTGCCCATGAGCAGCATATATTGTGCCAGTGTGTTAAGATACTGAGTAGA
This sequence comes from Vanellus vanellus, assembly GCF_965231255.1. Lineage (NCBI taxonomy): Eukaryota > Metazoa > Chordata > Aves > Charadriiformes > Charadriidae > Vanellus > Vanellus vanellus. The sequence continues at coordinate 23,017,816 of NC_138908.1, forward strand.
AATGTTTCCCTGCTGTAAAAATGTTATTTTCTTCTAAATAATTTTTATATTTTGAGGCTTTTCAAGTTCCATGAGTTCTCTGAAAGTCTGTTCAAGTGCCTAAAAGGAGTCTGTTAGCAAGTAACATTTATATATACATTTAGAAACACATAGTAAGTACGCCAAACAAGTTCAGACACAAAGCATAAGAAAATAAGTGGTTAATTTTCTTTCAGAAATTGCAGTGATTTCGGATGCATGGTCCTACACCCCCCCACACCAAGTTTTGATTCATTTGGCTACCCAGGGTCCACATCAATGCCCTACGTGTTCCTACATGTCCCCTGAAACAGCTTAAAGAATAGGGCAGTTTAGATTATCCATCATTTCACTAATAACAAAGCCAGATGTGATTTGGCCATGCCTCTACAGATCGTTTTCTCCACAGTACAAATCTTCACCCCATCAGCTGTGACAGTAACACTGCCTAAGCTCATCTTAAATTAAAATACCCTTATCCCTCTTTTTCAGTGTTATTTGGAACAAAGACTAGTTCACCACCTAAGCTGTCTTTATCGCTGAGAAAAATGTCCAAAGAACTATCACCTTAGAATCCACAAGAGTGGGAAAGGATCACAGACCATAAATCAGATGTACTAACCACCCTGAAGAACTCCAGCTGCTATAAATTAATACTCCTTGTTCCAAGTGACCTGGAGTTCACTTGAATCATAACTAGAAGTCCTAACCACACTTAAAGATTTTAGTATCATATGCAGTAAAAACCAGCACTGGAAGAACACAAATAAGTACGCTGCTTTGTTAAGATGGAAAATTAGAGACACATTAGATTCTTGAAGACTGGGATGAGCAAGTTGGAAGAGATTCCCAAATTCCTAAATATTCTTATACAGCTCCTCAGGAATGTACATATTGTGCAATGGAACAAATATGATTAGTGATCCTGACTAGGAAAAGTAAAAAGTAAGACTGGCTGTTAGAAGAGGCTTAGTATGGACCCATGGGAAGTTAATTTCATTCTATCGAACACCAGGAAAGGCCCTTTAGAGGAGAGGCTTCTGAAGGCGTGCCCACAAACCATTTACTACCCACCAAACTTTTGTATTACGACTCCAAAATGTATTTTTTTTTTTGCTTGTTAACAACTACGAGGCATAAAAATAATGTGTTGCTGTTTATTTGGTTTTGCAGCCCCCAGCTTGACATCCTATCCATTAAGTATCTGTCAATGACCAAATCTTTGGGAAATCCTGTCTTACAGACAGGCCTCCGAAAGCATCTGGGATTTTAGTCAGGTTCATTTTCAGATATAAAGTTGTCTTCAGTGGAAAGAGCTGCACGTTTCTTACTTTGTATTTCCTTTGCAAGTGATTGATAAAACACTACAACTCTGTATTACGGCCTGAGAATATGTTCTTCCTACTAAATGGATACCACTACCTTCCAAGAAAGCAAATTCCATGAATTTGTAAACACAAAACATCAGATGGACACAACATCTTGAAGATATGAGTAAATATTTTTGTTTACCTGCCATTTTTGCTGTGAGAGCAGAATCACTAGGTAGATGTCTGTTAATAGTAAATAACTGATCAACCAGCTATGGTAGTTATAACCATTTGCAAAAAAGAGAAAGAGGTTGCATCATCACATTGTTACAGTTTCAGCATTTCTCAACAGCAGTGAGGAGACATGGAGATGTTTGGGATGCTCTAACCCCTCTCTCTAAATATATTTCAGATGCTGACAATCTACTGATCAAAATAAAATAACCTTCAGCCAACAGAGTAACAATGAAATACATATATGAAGAAGCAGTAGAAACTGTATGATGTCCTTTAAGACTTTTTTTGTGTGTGCGTGCATCTAAATACAATGTAGACTCCTGGTTTCCTTACCTGTCAAGATAAATATACCAGTGATCAAAACCATACGCATGACAGCTAAAAGCTACGCGTGTCAATAAACTTTCACGTTAAAATCAGAAGTCAATCCATACTGCATGAATAAACAAAGAAATTTACCTCTCTTTTTCTAGCTCCTCTAAATAACCAGTGCTTTCTCTGCTTCCATTCATAAACCCTCTTCGTGGAAATGATCCCATGGGAACGGGACTGCACTCTCCTGAACGGCTTGACACAGACCCTTCCCGGCTCCCATATGAACGCACAGACACCTTTGGTCTTAATTTCACTCCAGGGAAGTTGGTACTTTCCAAGTTCAGTTCTGGACAACAAAGAGCAAACATTTTCAGTGTTGAAGCACAAATTTAAAAGGTCTTTTCCTGAACAAATCCGAGATTTTTTGATGGAAACATTTTGCATGGAAATCCACAGAAGAACATAATGTGAACAAAACCAATCTTAGTGGTACACTTGGAGAATACTAGTCATCTGAACAGATGGCCAAGCTGCAATCCTGACAATTAACAGGATCCCCACAGGAGCCTGCCTCCCTCTTTCCCAGCAGACTTCAGAAATGGGCCGAGTTTTGCATAAATGTCATATGAATTGTTCTTACAGCCAATTTCCTAGTAGCTTCTTTCTCAGAGATCCTGCAGACGCTTCATTGTCACGTAAATTATGGCAACTCTGTTCACCACAGGGCCCTTAAATGTAGACATTCCCTATGACGTTTCTGATTCAGTGGTAAGGGATAATGGATGTATACAAGGAGTCAGTGGTCTGGGCTTGCTTTGCACATCCCATATAATGGGACGGTGCACATTCCAGAACATGCTCTAGGGAAGGGGGCATCAACCTGCAGCATGACAGATACAATTCCAGTAATATGACATGAGAGGGCAGGGTGTGCCAACAAATTTAGGAAATTGGTAGAACTAATCCATAATTAAACCAATGTATTTTTTCCAAAGAACTGAAATAATTGCAAGTTCTGTCAACAGTAATTAATATGAAGCCCTAGGGTAACAGTAGCAAAAGCATAAAAGCGGTTTAGAAGCTTTTTTTTTTTTTTTTTTTTGAGAATGTGTCTTAAAATGCTTAGTAAACATAACAGGCGCTGAGACTATGCCTAACCATCAAAGTCAGCACTGGATAGAAGCAGCAGCTGAGTTAGAAAATTTTATCCCAAAGAAAAAACAACGGAGGAACAAATGAACCTACTTAAAACTTAATTCTAGATTTACCTTTAAGTCGTTCCAGTAAGTCAATTTGTCCAGAAGATGCCATTGCCTCATCTTCAATACTTCCTTGTAGCTGCTTCAGCACCTCCTGTGAGAAATTAAGCTTAATTAAGAAATCCTTACAATAATAAACCACAAGGTAAATGCATCTTATCCTGCCCTCAAGTGCACATTTATGTAACAGCTACTGAGACACTGATGTAAACTATACTCCACGTGAGCAGTCATCAAGTGTCATAACTTTAATTGCCACCAAATATATTCTACAGTATTTCCACAAGCACTGTCATGACGTAAAGTATATCTTGAATAACTCATCCTCTCTGGTAGTCCAAACTATCAGCTTATTTAAAAGTTCTTCTCAAAGTGAATTCAAATTATGTTGAATTTACAGATGGAGAAACGGAAGCACGGAGAAATTACTTAAATTTCTCCATGTACCTAAAGTTTGCATTGTAAAAATAAAATTTGGATACATAATTAAAAGTTACAAAACTGTCTTGAATGCCACACTTTCTAAATGTCAAAGATATCAGAGCAACAGTAATCCCCAGGATTTATTTTCTGCAAGGCCTTAGCACCACAGTAAACCAGTAAGGAGACTCATATTATTCTTTAGTACTACTGCTGCTACTACTACCAATGCTACCACGACCACACCTGTGAGGAGAAGACTTAGGGTTCCCTTCATTGTGTCATATTATTTGGCTTATTACAACTACTATCACCACTACCATGCCTACAAGAAAGATAATTAGCACTCCTTCACGAAGGTGAAGCTTCAAAGCCAAGAATATTGCTGTGTTCTATTGAGACAACATATGATAAAACTATACAGCTGAAGGAACACACGTCTAATGAACAAAAAGATTCATAGTAAACAATGACTACTACACTAAAAGGGGCCTGTAAGCCCCCAGGTCCTTAATGCTCAGTGGCCTAAATTCAGGTAGAAAATTAGATGCAAGTTAGTGAATGACTTTTCTATATCATAATGGTGGATACAGCAATAGCAAAAATGAATTGAAAAGACTGGCCACAAGGCAAAAAGCCCTTACTGGAATTTAAAATATCATTTTTCATACTGTGGCATAGAAAATATTTTTAGAAGCAGCAACAGTCAGGAAATGAAAACAATTCTGAATAATGGAAGGTACTCCATACTTTTCATACATAGACTCTACACCCAGAATTGTACTTTTCTTCAGACCTGAAAACTAATGAATTTTAGATGATTTAAAAGATCTCCACATCACTGTTTTGCTCTTTCAAGAGCCTAGCATACCTTATTGTCAACATTAATAGTTCTTGCAATTTGTAAAGAAGGTACCTTTTAAATTAATTTTTCTCTCTTTAAAGGAAACAAAACAGCATCTACAAGGAGTCAAAATATTGTTTAAACAGACACACTACTGAGCTTTTCTATATTCAAAGTGTTGCTCCTTGTACCAAAAATATATAAAAAAAAGAGAGAGAAAAGCAAAAGGATTTTGGGTAAAGAACTGCACAGGGTTCTGGTCAAATAACCTCCAAGCACTAGACTCAGAGCAAATGGCAGCAGCACAGTCACTGCAGTCACCCACTGTGTAATTAGATACCAATACTCTAGGATGAGGAATACTGGAGTACAGACGCACTAATTGTGTTTACACTGTTCTGTGGAAATAATTCTGCAGGTGGAATCGAAGCCAAATTTCCAAATTCACATGTTGCCTGCGTCAAGGTGTGTGTCCGCATTCGTGTTTTAGTTCGGACCAGTCTGACGCCAGACTGCCGTCTGCCCCACCAGCTGTACTTCAGTTCATATCACAGGGTGATCTTGTAGTGTGAACCGAACTCCTCTCCACTCAAACCAAGCCAGCAGTTACACTCAAGGCTGCTAATGGTCATTCACTCCACGGGACCAGGCTAGAGCTAGTCCAAAATGAAAATCCCCCAAAACATATATAATACGCACACTGGGTCCTCAACATAATTCATCTACAGATCTGCTCTTACTGCACTACCTGTTAATTGCTGGCATAGCCTTTAGGATCAAATCTGGTGTGATAAAATCGCTATTTTCGGAAAGCCATCTCCACTGTGCTTATGCTTTTAAGTACATTCGAGGGCATCCTCATCAGCCATATGGCCCAGCCATCTCTATATATTAACGTCTGCCTTGTCAGCAGAGTCAGACAAACAAGTAACCCGGTGTTTTTCAAAGAAAGACTCCTACATTTTTCAAATAAGGACTTCTGCATTATCTGACATAATGGCAGATAACATTTACAGACAGCAGTTTTAGCTTAAAAGCCTAAAAGGGCAACGTGGATATATGAAGTAGTCTTGGGAGTTTTGCAGGCTTCTGAAAGACCTGTCAACTTAGGTAAATTTAGAAATAACTAATGAATCCCTTTCCTCTGAGAAAAGCACCTTGGTACAGGGGGAAAAAAACCCTACCCAAACATCCAACCCCTCCTCCTGTTCCTTTCTCAGAAGCCTCGTTCTCACTTCTCTGCGTGGCAGTTCTGCTATTCAGAAATTGTATGTTCAGGACACTTTCCTACATAATGAGTGTTCCTGCTTCAAGAGCCTATATGAACAGCTAAGTGGAAATACTATCACCTTTTCCTCTGCTACCAAATTACATGACTGATGTGTCCAGGCAGCTAGGGACTGCTCTTTCTGAATATTGGCAAGTTAGACATTAGAATACTGAATCACCTTTCTCAATTTTCTCTGCTACAATTCATTAATTTAGGGTGTAACTTACAGTTTTTTAATTATTTCCCCTTTTTCAACAGCACATGCATTCTTCTCAAGTTAGTAGGTAAAGTGTTCTTTTCTATATTTTTCTACATTTCTTTTCTACAGTACCATTGCTAAGGTAACAATGCTATTATGAGGCTACGGCATCAATTTCAAACTCGATCAAAGCACACTTTGAAATCTAAGATGACAAAGCAGACAAAGGTTACAGAGAGAATTGCAGCCCCTGGACCCGGTACTGGTGGAAAATAGGGCAGAGTGCTAAAATGAAAAATTGGGGAATTTCCCATTTCACTCAAATAAAGGAACAGAGAAGTTTTCTGCAATAACGTACTTGAAGGAAACACAGCAAGTTATCTATTACTGTGATTATGCAAATTTTTATTTATCCACTACTTATAATTCCAGGACTCAACACTAATGCTGCTGACATGCAGTTGTCCCCTTCCCCCCCCAAGATTAATACAGTGCTTTGAAATAGTAATTTACCACAATAATCTTATATTACTTTTGATGTCATGTCTGCTAAATTGTGTAAAGTTGTCTCCATAAGTAAACCTGAATCAATTTAACCAAAGTTAAATTAATATTCTATTTAGTTATGCAAGTTTGAATAAATATATTAGTAGTGGTTTATAGCACTATTCTAAGGAAATTCTTTATTGACTAACAAGTGACTTACTCAAAAAATACACAAATGTTAAGTGTGGCTGAGGTAGACTGCAGAAGTTTTTTTCCTGTTCTTTTAAAGAACGTAAGTGAAATTATTTTAATGGCCACTTAAATATAACCTAGTTTATCTTGTCCTACTGCAGAAGTACAAAAGAATGCTTTTGGAAATGGAGCTGGCCCTATGACTCATCATCATTTAAAAAGGTTTCTGTCTTCACAGTCTCTGGACTGTGAAGTACAGAAACAATGTCTTTTTTCTTTTTTTTTTTTGACGCAATGAATACAGTTCTGACCTTACAACTACTTTATGGATAATTAACTAAAAAAGACCAGACTCATCAGCAAGTAACTGGAAACCTCCTGAGAAGAAAACCACCTTAACCAACAATATATGTATCAGGCTAAGTGGTAAGTGTTGTAAATAAAATTGATTAAGGGCTGGGAATTTACTGAAGCTGGAATAAAGAATGGAATCACAGAGGAACAACACTAACAATGTCAGATTTCAAATCCCAATGACTTAAGATTTAAAAGTGTATTCAATTTTTGAGATCTGTAAGTATAAATAATAATATTCATATTTGGTAATATTTCAAAATATGGTACCTGTAAAAAGACATTTTGGTTTAGATGTCATCACTGCTCCTTTTCCTGATGAAGTATACAACTCAGACAAATCAGATACATTCGGTCTTCTGTAAACACTAGTTGCTTCCCTCTCTCCTCTCTCTTTTAAGTAGAATAAGCTTTATTACTTGTATTCACTTTTCTAAAAGTTTTGTGTATTCAGCGAATGCCAAAATGTATGAAATCCACCACAAAATTTAAATCTATAAAATCGCTGCCAGCAGTGTGCCAGATAGACTCACAGGCCAGTATCAGCTGGAATAGTAAGCCAACAAGATGTTTTGAAATTTATTGGATCTTTTAAAGGTAAGCATGAGTCTACATTTGAAAAGATTTCCAACAACAGCTATTCTATCAATCAACTTTTAGTAAAACCATCTTCAGACATTTTCGTCCTTCTTAGCTAATAGCTATCCTTGGGTCTATGTGAAGAGAGAGTCATCATCCACATATATATACACACACAGCCCTAGATTTCACTGTGTGTTTCTGTCAATGTTTGTAAACAAAACCCAAATTGAGTTACCCTTCAGTTTAGGTTTTTTAGGTTATGCTTACCTTGGTTACCACTATATTTACATTACTTGAGTATAAAAACAGGTTTAACTGCACAAATTTACAATTTTAGACAATTATTGAACATCGATCTTAACACCATACAGGATGCGAATATGCATACTGAATGACCAAGAACTGTTATTTTTGACCAAATCAGCACTATTTTTAAATGAGAATATTTCTGACAGCATTTGTACTCATGTTTTTAACCTAATATGCTAAAAACACACAATTGCACTTTAAATGGAAAGTGATTTTTGAAGGTCAACCCAGTGTTGCACATTGTTTCAATTATTATTTGTTTGAAATGGCAGGAAAAAAAGGTAACACGTACTAAAAGCACATCCATCACTCAAATTCAACACCAACATTACATGTCAAAACAGCAGTGGCAGATGGACACCAGAATACTATTTTCTACACGTTTACAGACAGCATAAACTTAATGTCAAGGTCTTACATGACCTTTCATAACTATACAAACTTCACAGTGCCTTAATAGTATCACACATGGTACTACACTCACAGTGACGAATGAAAGCTACGGAAGAGGCCCTTTACTCCTATACATTTTGGCAAATTACACTGCTACTTAATCAAGCCTGTTGGGAGCCCTTCTAATTGCCTGAAGTGCCAAGCAGTTGCTCTGGTTGCTCAACCCCATATAAGCAGGTCTAAATGGTAACAGCAGTGAGGACAGCACTGCTGACTGAGGTGAAACACTGGAACAACTCAACTTTTAACCTTGTAGAAAGAGGAAAGCATTTGTTATATGAAATGATGTTGTTCATTTTAATTTCAAACGATGTCACTTCCTAACAGAAAAATACTAACTTGGTGTCACTATGCTCAAGAGCTGTCACTTGCTGTAACCACATACTGAAGTCAGTATGAAGTTTTTATTGCAAGCCCACTGTCAGATCAACTAACGTTATCTGGTTTTATGCCCAGAAAGAATGCTGTCTGAAGTAATGTCAGTAACTATGTATATCACCAGTTCAATTCCACCCAAATTCTAAAAAAACCCACCAAACAAAAAATCAAACCAAAAAACACCCCACACACCCCCACACACCCCCACACACCCACAAAACAAACCCCAAACAAATCACCACCAAAAAACCTTTATTCAACTTTCTCATCAATTTGGATTCTGTTAGAATATTTAGAATTGCAAAGCTCATGCTAAAAATACTACTTACTGTGAAATCATACCAACAGACTTAAAAAGACACAAATCAAACACAATATAATGCCACTGCTGCTTCTTTACTGACTAAATAATTCAATAGTATTTTAAATGTCTGTGTTTTGTAAGATGTTAAATGACTTTTATAACCACATTTTTAGTTCATATGAACTTCAAGAGAGTGATTCGCAAATGTCTAACTTCATCAGTTGTGCAGTCACTGAAGAGTATTATTTCCCAGAATCCATCATTTCATTCAATTTGTAAAAATCAGTTCATCTTATGGGAGTTTCTTCCACTCACACATTAGAATTTACCAAAAGACCAATACAAATTACTGTCTTTGAAACTACTTTTATTTTTAGAGGATCTATCCATTGCACTATCCGTTGCTATCTACTATATTACCAGTATTCTTTCTCCCCATGTCACAATCCTGATGTGACAGTCTCCTTTACATGCCTTAAGACTGATACCACCTCTTCCCACCTGAAAAGCATGGGTGTGTGGGGCACCACAAAAACATTCTGCATGTGCAAAATCCAACCGAGAGTAAGGGGATTAATTTGAAAAGGGAGATGGCAAGCTCACATTGGGGAAAAAAAAAAAAAAAGACATATGTTTCCTGTGCTAATGGGAAAGGATGTATTGAAATTAAATGGAAATCAGGCATATACTGGAAAGAAAATACTAGATGAATTCACACAGCACAAGTTATAGAAGCTCAGAATTTAGCACCTATTCCATGAATATTTATACAGGCAAGGAATGTTACTGCTGAATCAATGCTTTTTCTCCCTACTTCTTCCTCAAACAATGCATTTGTTGAAAAACATTGAAAAATAGTATTTTCATGAGTAGAAACGAAAATATTTAGAAAGTGAGCCTCAAAATAGGCACTGTCAGTGTCAATGGAAGACTACTAGGCACCAAAAAGGCAGCTAGTACTCTGCCAACTTGCCCCTAAGAGTTAATTATCCAGATGAACAGCCTTTGTGTGTAAGACTATACGCATCTCGTTTCACTCTCAAACTAGACTAGCTGGCTATTATCACGTGCAGTAAGACTGTTCATACAGGCAGTTAAACAAAGCAAATATGAAGGCTTGAGGAAAAAAGCAGAAAGCTAGAATGGCTACCCAAAGAACAAAACAAGGTGTTACCACATTCTGTCCATGTTTATCACACCTGTTGTGCAGAACGGCATGAATATAAAGCTAAAACAGACTTTCACCAAGAGTGAGGGTATATGGGTATCTGCTGTGCAAATGCCTATATGGTCAACCATTCGGAAGAGGACCTGGCTTTCAAAATGTCAGATCCTATGCTACTATTATATTTTCAAAGTTCTTCCTTATTAAATAGGTATAATGTGAAATTTCTACAGCTAGCTGATTCATTACTGTGCAAAAAGACAGTTAGCTTTTAGTGAAGTTTTTTAATCCATATTATTTCAGAGTACAAAACATAATTCAGCTACATTGAAAGCAAAATATACATTACTATTGAATCAAAATATTTTGGCAGGTTGTACTGACTGTAATTGGATTTTGAGCACTGCCTGTCCAGGATACCACAATAACATGCGAGATCTGTATCTCACAATTCTCATGGAATTCTCTCCTATTAGCTCAGCTGTCTGCAGACAGTGTTTCTGACGGTGACTGCAGTTGTGCAATTTCCATGACGTATGTGACCCGCTCATAGTGAGACCACAGCTCATTCAAGGAGACATGGTTTGGCTAAGAAATCCAGCTGACAGAAGAGGATGGAGTTTTAGCTTAGCTTTAATACTGTAAAATAATATTTTTAATAAAATATATTTTCTGGAAAAAAAAGTTCTTTTTTTTCCTGCAGACGGCATTTCTGTCAAGAAGTAACTTTGAAGAGAAATACCTGACTCTCTACAGGTCATTACATACATGAAAATCTGTGTTTCAAGACATAATTTGCATAGGTAAATTAGGAAATAACACTATTTTATACAAGGATACATTTCTATCCTACCTGTGAGCACTGAGCATGGTTTTTCTGTTGAATAGGTAAAATTGTACAATAGGTTGTATAAACGAACTGACAAAGTCAGGGTGGCATCATCTACCTTAAAGCTGGCATTTCCTTGATTTTTGAATGTGCAAACCCAAATAAAATGCATTTTAAGGGGTTTTTTTTGGATGGTATTTTTTACATCTAAAGAGGAAAAAATGTAAAAATGAACTCTATTGTGTAAATTACTACTTTTTTGTAGTTTATTTCAATCATAAGGTTTGTTAGTACTACAGGTGAAAAACAGATCTGGGGGTCAGATTTATTGTAACGTCCACACGATTTAAAACTGATGCAAAGAAGAATTGCACAGATTTTTTTTTAATTTATGCTTTCAATTCATTGATTCCTTCTCATAGCTTCCTTCTCAAAAGTAGGAGACTTATTACACAAACTCCTCATTTGCTACTCCACCTTGAGCTGTTCTCCAAAACAATTCTAGTTCCTTCTACGTTTCCCTTTATTGTCTGCTGTAATTTATGTTCCTGCTTAAAGCTCCCCTAAAGCTGAGCCACATGATTCAGTGAAGTATCAAAGTGATCAAGACAAAGCCTCTTCTGTGCGCCAGACAGAGCATGTATCAAAACAAGCTTTAAAAAAAATTGAAGTTTAGAGAAGAAAAACAAGCTGTATTAAGGCAGCAGAGTGCACAGTACCATACAAATAACTCCAAAGAGTCAGGAGCACAAAGTATTAAAACAAAAAACAAACAAACATAAAAAACCACCTTAAATTTGGCCACATGCTGAAAAAAAAATCAGTCAGACAAAATGAAGTTGACTCATTAGAGTTGGCTGGAAGATGCATGGAAACAACGTCAAGACAAGGGCAGATTCAACACAGGCACCACTTTCTGAGGTACGTTACTTGCATGGCAATGAGCAAATGAAGAGCATGCTAGAAGGTTCTCATCCGTTGGTTAATTAAGGAGGGAAAATTTATGTTCAACTGCTGCTAGTAGCAAGCAAAAAAAGAAGTTTCTTTCTCTACCATCTGTATCCACGTAAACAGGATTCTTCTCCAAAAAGCTGTAAGCCAGGCATGCACAGGCAGAACTAGGATGATGCAGAAAAAGCAAATGCCAGAACCGAAGGATACAGTAAAAAATGGTAATGTGCCTGCAGCCTCATAGCAGCATAGTATTGATGTCACAGGATGATCATGATGCTTTGGCACTGCTTCATAAATTGTAAGGAAACTATGGGATCATACTGGCAACTTAAATTATTCATATTTTCTGGACCTTTATATCATAATCTAACAGCTCTGATTTCCTGAAAAGAAAAACCACCACCAAAACCAAAACCCAACACCCAAAACCTACCACATTTTAATGTGACAAAGTTATCCTAGTGCCACCTCATACAAAATCTTTGAAGCTAAATTACCACACATTTTATTCCCAATTGACATAAGTACAAATTTTCACCAAAAATGCTTTCCTGAAATTATTTGCTAAAGTGTTCTCTAGGTACATAACACCTAATGCACTGGGGACCATGCTACTTTTCAGGTGGCCAGAGCTTTGCAGTGGATCTGCTTAGACCTTCTCATTAACACTTCTGTTATGCTCCCAAAGAAGTCTGAAAAGTTTTTAAACAACAGAAAAAGCTCAACTATAAACCAGGATAATTAGCTAACCTTTTAATTAAAAATATTAACCATTCCAATGAAAAAACAAAGTTACTTGAAGAGACACTTCAATTGCTGTTCTTGAGTCTCATTACAACCCTCCCACCGCCCACTGTACCCTTGCAGGGCAGATGTGAACTGCCAACCACCATCTGCAGTCACTGAAGAGAATTATTTCCCAGAATTCATCATTTGACCACCAATGAATGACCATCACCCGCTCTGAGAAAAGGCTCTCCACTGTCCAGGCAGAGGTTTCCATTTCCTACTCCACCGCAGGCTCTTTGGATCTATTCTTCAGTCACAGACTTCTAGGTTGCTGCTGTCACTTTTCCTCCCTCACCTCCCTCCAGCCCCCCCAACCTCTGAAGGTCCCTCTCCCTTTCCTTCTCAATGCTCAGGAGCTCTAGAAGGAGGGGAGGAAATTGTTCCTTGTCCCCCTTCCCCCTTTTTGAGGAAGCATAACCCAGCTGGGAAAAAAATAAAAAAAGAACAGAACTAAAAGCAAACACCGTCCTTCACACTGAGACAGACCAAACACCCATCCACACCAACATTCCACCTCCAATGGCAAGAACCTAGTGAGGACACATGAAGAAAACCTACTGTTCATTTCTCTTATATGTCCTCTCCCCAGCGTCCAGCTGGCCTTGACTTGCAGACTTCCTGAAAACCCATCTCCAGTGGTACTACCTCCTGGTCGATTCTTCTGGCAACCAAATGGTCCCATGGTAAAGACTTAAGATGAGAAATGAACATTGTTTTGTTTGTTTTCTACTTGCTATCTGATAATGTTATTTGATGTCCCTTAGATCTGGTATTGAGGGAAACCAATCCTTCCCTATTAACTTTCCTCATGCTATTTACAATCTTTCAGGGCTCAACAACCTTCTTCCCATCCTGTCCCTCTCTATCCAGTTGAAAAGTCCCATTCTATTCAATCACGCCACTTAAGGAAGCTTTTCATATAGCTTTTTTTTTGTTTGTTTGTTTGCACCTATACTAATTCAACTAGATCCTTCCTGAGAAGGTTCATCACAACAGGACATACTACTCAACTTCTGGACGCAGCATGTGCCCATCCTGACATATTTATAGCTCTTTTATTTCCCTATCTATGCCCAGTAATTCCCAACATTAGACTGACTTTTTCGGATCCAAACTAAGCACTAACCTGACAACTTACAAAAAAACTGAACATTTTTAGATATTGACAGCATCTCTAAGACCTCTTTCTATGTTGTTGCCATGCTAATTCAGAACCCCTCATTATGTATATAAACTGAGGCTGTTTTCCATCATGACTGTTTTACGCTTTGGAGCACTGAATTTTATTTGCTGTGTGTTCACTCAAGGCCACAAGATCCTTCTGCAGCTCTTCACACTTCATTTTTACTACACTGGAAATCATCAGTCAGACATTTTATCTCATTCTTTTTTTTCCAGATAACTTACGAATACATTCAAAAAACACAGGCCACAGCAGAAATCTCACTAGGACACTACTGGTAAAATAAGAAAACCAGCCCCTGACTATTTATTCTGCTCTTCATTTTCTACCTTTAAGTTGGATCGAAGAACCTTCCTAAATCAACTTAGGTTCTTCAGAAGTCTTTGATGAGTGACATTACTCAACTCATTTCAGAAACCCAAGCAGACTAATCAGTGTCCATATAGCTTAGCTCCTTTGCAACGATTCCTTCAAAGAACTCATGTTGGTGAGCTACACTTCTCCCCAAGAAAGAAATGTTAGCTCTTTGCCCACTAGTAGTCTGTTCTTTACTGTGGTTTCTGACAACACATTAATTACAAACTCAAGCTTGCAGGTATGTAAATCAGCAGTTTTTCCTAAACTTTTCTTTTTTCTTAAAAAGTGGCATCACACCCGCCACCTTCCCTAACTTGCATGCTGAGACCATTTTTAACACACAATACAGATTTTGATCTTTGTCTGACAATCACAAGTGGTTGTTATAACCAGAAGAACTTACACACGTAAAGGATCACGCAGGAAAACTACATACATGGACACAGATTTGATAACCAATGCAGATGCCCGTCTGGTGGAAGAGCTAAAAAAACCCCCAACTACTGAACTTTCTTCAGTTTGAATTCTGTAGTTTAACAATGTATCATTATGCTTAACAGACAACAAATAAAGGAAGATAAGTAGGGAAGCAGATGGAAACAGGGGCTAGGACGTTACACAGAAGAGCAGCTTTGACTAAGCAGCCATACTTACTGAATTGCTGCAAGGAGGGAACCTACTACCATAGAGAAACTTCAGGATCCAGGAACAAACAAGAAATTACCAGCTAACAAACTGATGAAGACTTTTGACAGAAGGGCAATAATTTGCCTGACTACAATTTTAAGTATCCAAATCTCACGGTCACTCGAGTAAATGATTTCTCCTCTTTCTTAGGCTGTCGTCTGCTCTTTCTTTAAAGCCAAAAGGGTCATACCTCAACCTTCCCAACTGCTGAAGAGGAGAGGGTGGAACAGGTTATACCTTACAGTTGACAGTTCAGTATTTTAATACTCAAGTTGCTTTTGAACGCTTCACAGAATCACAGGATGGTAGGGGTTGGAAGGCACCTTTGGAAATCATCTAGTCCAACCACCCTGCCAAAGCAGGTTCACCTACAGCAGGTTGGACAGGATCGCCTCCAGGCAGGTTTTGAATACTCCCAGAGAAGGAGACTCCACAACCTCTCTGGGCAGCCTGTTCCAGTGCTCTGTCACCCTCAAAGTAAACAAGTTTTTCATCATGTTGAGGTGGAATTTCCTGTGTTCCAGCTTGTGCCTGTTGCCCCTTGTTCTGTAGCTGGGAGCCGCTGAAAAGAGTCTGGCCCTTCATCTTGACACCCACCCTTTAGATATTTATAACCATCGATGTGATTCCCTCTCAGGCTAAACAGACCCAGGTAAGAGAGGTGCTCCATTCCCTTGATCATCTTTATAGCCCTCTGCTGGAATCTCTCCAGTAGTTCCCCATTTTTCTGGAACTGGGGAGCCCATTTGGGTGAACAGAATTTATTACTGACATTTCACTATATCTGCTTTTATATCTAAAATTTTTATTGTTGACACTTAAATTCGAAACAGGGCCACTGAGATGTTCTCTGCATAATAGGGAACTATCCCTAACTTCCATATGAGCAATTACTGTGGAAATATCACCACATTGGTTTTGGTTCGTGAAGCAACTATAATGCACTATATTATATCTGACTTGACCTCTTAGCAGAAATAACAACATACCAGATAACTCAGATCACTTGGAAATCACATTTCCGGTGACAGTTCTGAAAACGATGCTAATACTCTCATGTGTAACAGGATGCACAAAGAACTGTCTATCACACTAAATTCAAGATTCAAATACAAACTTCTCGAGTTACACTGCAGTTTGCTTACTCTGTATAGCCTATTCACTAATAGCAATTCCAAATCAGATATATCTGTTTTAACATACGCGTTTCTCTTCTGTGGACTGAATGCTTTGCTTTCACAGCTTAACATAATTTTTCAATTATTTATTTTATTTCTGTATCCCTTGGTGAAATATTTTACTGTGTGAGCTGCCAACTAAAAACCTTTTCTCCGATGAAAAAAGGAAAAAGAGAAATAGCAAGATGAAGTTAAAAACACTCTCCCTTTGGAAAGAGATGGGAAAATCCTGTTATCTGACACAGAAAGCGTCCCCCAGCAAAATGTATAATTTCTGGTACCTTAGAAGAAAAACTGTTTTTAGATTTCTAAAGACGGGATTGCAAACATGGGTACCCATTAAATGTATTTATCTAACATCTACTTGAGGAACCTCATAGATAGATAGAAACACACTACATATGTATATAGCACATGACAAAATTGTTAGGCTGTATGTATCAGAGGCCTCTGTGAACATGTTCAGCTTCAAATTTTAATTTGCAAGGACATCGCTTACCATGATACATTAAAATAAAAATTCTTGCAACAGTTAAAAAAACATGTCCTAGCACCTTCTGTGCTTTACAATGAGGATGATTAAACACTGATGATTAGAGACAGCTGATCAGAAGGAAGTAGATTTTCATGGTTAAATATCGAGAAGTGATGGCTAAGCAGATTGTATGACCACAAAATGGGGTTTGGGGAGTTAAAAGAAAATGTGATCACTGCTTACCTAATCAAGGAGACATCTGATAAAAGCATTCACACATTCCAAAAGAAAGAATCCCTCAGCAGCCATTTTAAAGCAAACCTTAAAATTTAGGCAAGGGGGATAAAGGACACCAATAGTATCTGAAATATTATGTCACCACAAGTGTAAACTTCTAAAAAAAGGATGTGATTCAGCCACTGGTATACCTGATGTAAAGGATCAGCAGTCTTTTTTTTTTAAACTCTTATGGCTTATAGATCACAAAATCCTGTTTCCATACAAGGCTTACAAAGAGTTCAAATCCAAAAAGTGTTAACAGAGCAAGCCAGTTAGGTCTCCTAACATTGTGAACATCAATCTTCTGCTTTTATAAACAAATGTATGCTAACAAACGCCAAGCTGGAAGCAGTACATTTTTCAGATTCCTTGTTTTTAATGAAACAAACAAGCTACTATAACTGTTAAGTTACTAACTTGCTAGTCAGTCTGCTATTCCTGCTAAGGATTTGTATATTCACGCCTTCAAATAGTCATAAAAAGAAGGAAGTCATATTTGCAGATAAAATAAAATGCAACTTAATAATATTTAATTATAAAATCACACTCAGTTCTAATAAGATCTAAGCTTCTCATATTCTCACAAATCCATCATGACAGAAACACAATGAAGAACAGGCACCATGGCATCTTCTTTAGCATCTTCTTTAATTTTGCTAATTTGAATATCAATTAATCAACCTCACAAAGTATGCACAACACTGCAATAAAGGTAGAATATTATCTTCTATAGGCTTAAAATTTCTTTTGCAACCACATTAAATTACCTTAGCTTAACATTGTACAAACGCATTCAAAATAAAAATCCTCAAAATATCTTAGCACTTGCTTTTTTATTTAGCCAAAAGCCATTCCAATCCAACGTAATGCATCACAAGGTTCATTACCTAATTAGTGGATGAAACCCACAAACAGCATCCATGTCAAAAACAAACCACTCTTTGGACCTGCACTGGACATCATAGTAACTAGCTCTCTAGGACTTTGTCTTTTAAACCTTTTAAACCTGAATTAAAACAAACCAAAAAAATGACAACCAAAAAAACCCACAAAAAAATATTACAACTAAAACCTTTATATGACGACAATGATCTGGCAAAAAAAAACCCCAACACCCTCCACAAAACAAAAGCCTCTAAAAAGCCCCATGAATAAGCAGCTCACAATTTTCTGACAACAGTTTAACCATTGCCTTGTTTCTTTACAATGTATATTTAGCTGTTTAGAACGTTTCTTAAAAAAATCAAGTCCGCATCAGTTCTACTGACAGCTTCCTATTTCATTATTGATACCTGTAAACACAATACAGAGGACATTAAATAAGCTGGAAAATTGTATGTAGAATATAATTTTAAGTGTACTATATAAAGATGCAAGAGAGAACGTTTTGCCTACAGAGCATCACATATAACAAAGATAGCTCTCTTACATAGGATAATGCACATTAATCATTTACTGTCAAATCCAAGCACTCAGAGAGTGAGTAATCATTTACTGTCAAATCCAAGCACTCAGAGAGTGAGCGTGGAAATCAAGCATGACGTTATTTCTTTGCCACTTCTTGAGTACTTGAAGTTAAGTTACATATACCTATTTCCCCCCAGACTTTATAAGGGGAAAAATGCTGACATGGATTAGCTCTGACATAAAAAAAAATAAAATAAAAACGCCATACTGAACAGAAAAATACTTGTCTTGTAAACAAGGACCAGGCAGGAGAGTCTGACAAAAAGTCTCCTACGTTTACATGCACAAAGTAGTATAGCTGACATTGAACTGCTTTTTGTCTCTTCAGGAAGTTTACAGGCTTTGAAATCAAATAAAATTATGTTCTTTTTTTTTTTAAATTTGTCCATAGTCTGTGTTTTATGCAGTTACTGTAACTCTCTACATGTAGACACTGAAACCGTTTTTCTTCATTTATGGGCCAACATCATTATTTCATTGACCATCAAACAGTTATGTTTGTTGATTTAGAGAGAACATTTTATGATACCAAACTGCTGTATTTCATCTGACAGTAAGCCAACAGTAACAACTAAATTTCCCAAGTTAGTCATGATATTCTGAGGGATTTCTTTTGTTTGAACAGTTAATCCCTAGGACAACACAAATTAAAAAACAAAGTGGACACTGTTTTACTAATCATTTTGGCACCCTTGTTATGACACTTATCTTTGTTTACCCATTATGTTGTTTTCTGGTCAGCAAATGGACAGTGTTCACTTTTAAATATGAAATTTAGCTTTAAACATGAAGCATTCAGGTATTGTTCTTATATAGGTCAGCAGTAGTTTATAATAAATACATGTGCAAGATGAGCTCATGTTAAGCTTTTAATTCCTTATATTTCTGAAATGGAGTGATTACAAAGATGAGGCACGCTTACACAACATTTTAACACTACTACTTCCAAAATCAATTTCTTTAAAGATACACTATTGTCTTTAAAATGCCCTTCCTAACTATTGCCTTTCACAACCAATTGAAGCATGTAATACAAAAGAGGAGACGCAAGCAAACACACTAACAGCCCAAAGAATCACTGTGAGATGTTTCTGCACTGGCCCACAGATCAAAATTCACAGTGCAAGAACAGTGATGTTTGCCACAGAACCACAGCTTGTGTTCCCTACTCCCCTTCTCCCACTCCTATTTGGGATTTTACTTGGTGGGAGGCGCTGCTAGGGCTCTGTGACACTTACGTGCTCCCGAAGGATCATTTTTCCAAAATACTTGTGGTTTTAACTGCTTATATGGTAGCCAAAGGGCCTTCAGTCTCCTTGCTCTCGTTCTTCTAATTACTTTTCTTGTAATTATCCCTAATTACGACACTGGAACAATACAAACCATGCAGTTTCTTTCAGTGGAACAAAGCCACCACATACTTTCTCCAAAAGCTTGCAAAACTGAAATTATCTCCTGACTAAAGAGAATCCTGCAATGATGCCCATCAAACTTCACCCACAGACTCCAATCAGACTCCAAGATCATTCCCATGCAATCCTTCAGGGTCAAGTCAAGTCAAAGCTAGGTTTCAACCCTTTCCAAACACATCTGGAACAAACAAGGGAACAACACAGCTTCTTGGTTCAGATGCAGGAGCAAGCACTCCTGAGGAACACAACTGATTAGGATTTTTTCAAAGAATATGGGTTAAAAAAAAAAAGAAAAATCAAATCAATCTGAACAATCTCCTCCCTACCCATCCCCCAAAACGAAAAGCAACATATTGAGTTTGATATTTGAGTTGGAGGGTTTTTTAGGATAAATCCCTTAGATCTAGAATGGCATTTCAGGAGGGAAAAAATATGACATCTACTCTGAATATGCTCATAAGTACTCCTCCATGGAGTGCAACAGAGCCACTTTTCCATTTGGTGGTCTGCCAGGTTTGAAGTAAGGACAGAAAGCTGTTCCACATCCCAAATTAATGCCCTAGAGACCAGCTTATACAGCTTGTCTGTCTCTAGGTCAGTGGAAATTTAATTATCTGCACAAATGCTAAAAAAAAAAAAATAAAAAAGGAAAAAACTGTATGGAGACAAAGAAGGGGAAAAAGGCATTTTCACTCTTTCTTTTTCAAACTACAAGGAAGATCATATCCTCTGTTCTTCCCTCCCTTACTTACTTTAGACTGTAACAACAGAGAGAAGGGGAGTTACTGACAAATTTGTTATCTTAAGAAAAACAGTATAAATGATGGAACTAGCTTTCAGACACATAACTGAGCAAACAAACATTTTTTTTTTCCACAGCAGCTAATGCCAACCACTGTTTCAAGTAGCTGGTGTAAAGGACTATAATTTTATTTAGCAGAGCCATTTTCATTTTACACTGCAATGCAAGGATTAAATGTATCTGAAATATTTGTGCTTCTTTCAAGTATTGTAACTAGTGACAATATTTCAGAACACAAGAAAACTTTTCTTCTTGCAGTGAATATACAGGTTGCAACCTATGTGCTGGAAAAAAGAAAGTTCAGTTCAAAGTACTATTATTGCTATATTGATCAGATTACTGTATTTAAAAAATAAATATTAGTTATAAAGGAACAGTAAGTCTGTGATATGAAGACTGGAAAGCAAAGAGACAGACATACAAATGTTGTTTAGTATTTAGAATATGCCTATCCTATACAGGAGTATATACAGAAAAATTAACAATTTCTGAGCCATATTATCTGAGGTACCAAAAGCAGTCTGATTTTGCTGGCTGTTGGCAAAAAGCAGCAGGATTTGTCAGCTTGGGAAGAGCACTACATTAATGCAGCTATAACACTTGTGAAATTCTGCCTTGTTCAGCGTCATGGATCACATGAATGCAGCTGTGTATGTACCTTCCTACTGATCAAAATCCATCTAAATTCCAGCTGACTCTAGTGTTTCTTCTTGGACAGGTGGCTCTGAAGGCTTACACCTAGCCAATAAACACCAGATGGACAGATCTGGGTGAAATTATTAAGTATGAATTTAGGCTTTGGGAGAGGCTGGAGAACTTGTGGTCTTATTTCAAAATGAACATTCCTTTTTGGAATGTTAAATCCTGTAATTGTAGTAAACCCCAAAATTTTTAAACATACCTGAAAACACTGAAAACCTCCAGTCTCTCCCATGTTTTCAAGAGCTGAACAACACTTGCTTTGTCAAACTATGTTAACAGACTGGTCTTCCTGCTGGTAAGTACAGCAGTGCTAAAATGGTAGTGCTTATCATGACACACCAGAAAAGAAGCTGTGAAAACTAGAAGCTGTTTCTAAAAAAATGTTTTGGAATATTTCAATTTTCAAATTAAAAAAAAAATAATTCTTCACCAAGTAGATTTGATAGTTTTCCCTTACACAGCCTGGAAAGGACTTCTGTAGGAATCTAAAAGCACACAAAACTTGTTGGGCAACTACCAGTCCGTGACACAAAGGGCAGTAACAGAAATGCTGATGCACACAGGCACAGAGCTTGCAATACCTTCATATTAGATGCCTCTGTTTCCAGTTTTGTTAGGTGATTTGAGTTATCCTCTAGCTCTTGCCGAAGGTTGGAGTTCTCCATCTTTAATGCCTCAACTTGCTTTAACAACTGATCATATGAAGCTGCGGCCATCCTGGGCTACCCTCAGCCCTAAAAAAAGTTAGAGAAAATATTAAATTTAAACATTTCAGAAAAAAAAAAAAATCCCCCCAAAACAAATTGATCTAACCATAAAATTATCTCTCTGTCTTTCCCATTTACCATTAAACTTTCCAAACATTTAATTTAAATCCATTAAACTAAACTGTTAATGCCTAGAACTAAAGCCAGTTCAAAGACTTTTTCCAGTGGGCTTCCACTTGGTACACATGACTAAACAAATGAAAGAAGTTCATTAACAATTGCATTAGGTATTAGAGGAAGCCAAAATACATGAAAGAAAAATCATAGCATCATACGAAAGCATCCTTACCATTCGCATTTCAATTCTAACACTGGGAAACTATGCAGATAATAGACCACATTTAATCATTTTTGGATAGACAACAAGCACCGTCAACCATATCTAAATGATGCTGACTGCCTACTTATTTCCTGAAGCAAAAGATAGTCACAGATGTTCAAAATTCCTAGGAATAGCACAAACTAATGAAGATGGTGTATGAATGGCAAACAGTAAATATTGAGGAATTTTAACAGAGAAGCAGCATCAAATGTAGTAATAATCAAGTCTTTTGTAAAAATACCCTCCAAGGCATAAAGATTAAAACAAATACACTTACAAAAATCCAACACAAGAAGGGTCATATTGCATAGTAGAATAAAAAGATAAAAGGCCATTCTTGATATCAAGATATCCTATATTATTTTGGGTAATATTGTAACACAGTCGAACGCCATCACAATTATTCAGCCATTACAAAGGAGAAAGAAACAAATACTCCAATTTGAAGTTCAAATTGTTTCCCACATTCCAAACCAAAAATCAAAGTTGTTCATCTAACAACGTATGTTAACTAAAACATGGCTAACCACCTTTGAAGCTTTTTCCAGTTGAAGCTATCAATTTGTTATTCATCAGCCAGGCAAGAGACTATAAGGAAGCCTAGCACTTCATATACGTACAAGTTACCCTTCCAATGTCATCACAGGAATTTCCTAAGTATGCGGCCTATAACTCAAAGGAAAAAAAAAATATAAAAAGCTTACAGGGCAACATTCCCTTTCATCTTTACTGCAGTACTTTGGAAAAGATGCAGCAATTAAAAGCTCTTATTTAGCACTTTTTTGTGTATCCTCTCACTAAGCCTTTGAGCTTACTGCTTGTGTAACTCCTTATGTAATCAACTTTGCTCTTCCAGACAAATCTTAATTGAACTATTCAGTGTACCAAAGAAGAGGTAAAATTACTCAAAAACGTTTTAGTTCCCCAATAAAAATTTTGAAAATTGTATTTAATCTTTCTAAATTTATACTCAACAAAACGTAAAGAATATACAATGCTGAAGGCAGGAACAGTAAGAAAAGCTGCAGTGCATTTGATATGACTAGTTTATTTCCTTTTCAAGGAGCGAGTCCTCACACCCCAAGCACATGTCATCATCAAGGACGGGAGAAGGAAGAAGCCTGCCACTCCACTTACAGAATTGTGATTTCCGTGACACTACCGTACCAATAAGCTGAAGAAAAAAAAAAACCCTAAAAAATTTCTTTTTCAAAATTTGGTCATGTTTTACTGGAGACCTCATTTTCAAAGAAAAAAAGGCAATCTGCAACATCTACTGTATTCTGTGAATTCTGTGCTTTTATCATCAGGCTGTTTCACCTAAAAAGTAGAGAACAGTCAAAGAGAGTTGTAACAAAAAAAAAAAAGAAATAAAAATCAAAACCAGGCAGACTGCTTCTGTTCCATTTTATGTGTGTTTTTTTTTTTTTAAAGTAAGTAACAATTTCCATTCTTATTAATAAAAAACAACAGTTGTAGTTCACATTTCTTTTCAGAACATACACTGCATGGACAATTCTTCACAAGCCCAAGGAAGGGTAGGTAGAAGTTGAAACATTTTAACATTAGTTGTCATAAAGCAGTATTGTACTGTAATACTGACAGAATCTGTTTTGACTCAAGTACATCACACATTTATTCATTTACATCTTACTTAGAGAAGCTGATGTGTACTATGCATTTGACAAGCATTTTGATTCTAGCTAGAATATCTTTTTATCCCATTATTTTAATTAATGATTAGTATGAAAGGACAGGTAACGATAAAAAAAAATATCGTATTTTTCCATTTTCTGTCCAAACTAAGGAATTCTCACTCACAGATTTGAAATGTAAAACCATTAGCCACATTAACAAAATGAAGCAAATGGAGAAAACTGAACAAGGAGAGGAGCTACGGTAGAAAGACAGAAACCGCATAGCTCTGATATTTTAAATGCAAAGTAATCTTAAGTGTACTTATGTTAAATGATCCAGTTTCTGAAGGGGAGGTTTGGTTTGTCTTCTCCCCCTCCTAGTTCCTAAGCTTCCTTTTGCATATTTTATTTTCATAACATAGGATATCACCTATTTCATAAGTAGGATATCACCACTAAGAGATAGCATTCTACCTCAGACTAGGAGTCACTTCCTGATTTATTTAAATGTCAAACTATACTCTGTGGGTTTTCAGATTAAAAAAAAAAAAAAAAAAAAGTTAGCTGATTACCACAAGCTGGGTAATCCAAAACATCTTCATTTTTTTGTGAAATAGATGCCCAAATGGGCAATAAGCAACACTGCCACAGGCAGAAAGTCAACTCCTGCCAGTTTGGCATCTGGAGGAGCCAGGCTGCCTGACTGCAGCTCTGCTGGCTGCAGAGGTACCAGCCAGAATCACAGCAATGCCTGGCAGCTGCTCTCCACTACCAGGGCATTCACACTGGCACCTCAGAATATGGCAAGAATTTTAAAGAGAACCTTTCAGGGGGGTTAAAAAAAAAAAAAAGGAAAAAAGAAAAGAAAAAAAAATTACATCATATCTTTTGGGAGCATGATGAGGTTTGGCTAAATTGTGTTTGCAGTCAGTACATCCACACTGGAAACCAGACTGAATGCAGCCAGTCTCACATTAGCCACCTAGACACGAGCCACCTAGATGTCTGCTTCTGGTGATGCCTGCCACCCCACTGGCTGAGGCATCTGGATTTCTTGGCAGCACGCAGATGGGATGCCCCTCCAAGACAATTCTCCTTTCCCCTGCCTGTCGTGTATTTGAAGAGAACAGTAAAGCACTTTCTAGAAATAATGGATCTCACCTACCCCAACTGCACCAAGGCTTTTGCCACATAACCAGCGCCACATAACCAACCACAGCTGTAACAGATGAGCAGAAAAACTGTACATGTGGTAAGGAGTCGCTCAAAGACAAGATGACACTGGGCAGTGCTGAAAGCCAAATTGTCAGTCTGGAGGCTGGTTGTTAGCAAAGTTCCCCCCAAAATAGCCTGCAACAGGTATTTTTAAACATTTCATTATTGACCTTGGCACAAGAAGTGGCATCAAAACCTGCTCCCATAAATTCAAGAGGCTTCACAAGGTCAGAGGACTACATGTAATACACAAGGAATTTGATGAACTGAGAAACGGAGCAGTAGAAACAGGGTGGAAGCACCTGGAAGCAGTGAGCGGGGAGAAGCAACTTGAGCTAGCAGGACACACGGGCACTGCCAACACGAGACTGGCACAAAGAAAGCAAACACCAACCCTGGAGTTATCAAGTTGTTTTACAAAGACATGGGTAAGAAAAGTGAATTTAAGTAGGTACAGAGAAAGACGCTAAGTGATCAGGGGATTAGAGGGTCTCTCATATAAGAGTCTTGAAGTGCAAGCCTTTGCTGCCTCAGCACAAAGGCTGGAATGACACAGCTACATTTTGGTGTTAGGGAAGGGAAAACACTCAAAGGGGGAGAAAAATATTTATGCTAAAACACAATACTAACACAGAACAAAAGGGTATAAATTGGTCATTTATCAATACGGGCTGGCAACATCCATTAGAAGTTGTAAATTCAGCAACATCCTTGCCTAGCTCACCGCACAGGAAGGAACAGGACTTGGCGGTTCAGAAATCTAATCTTATACTCCTAAACTTCAATACAGAATAACACTGTACTTATTTTCATATCCCCAAGATATTTGTATCTTTTTCTCCCCAAATAATGAAACGCCAAAGCATTTCACAAAAGACACCACTATTTAATTTTAAAATGGGGGAAACGGACACAGGTAATGCATGACCACAAAGCAGCTTAGGCTTACTGATGCTGAACACTGCGACACCTCTCAGGCACTTAGTTTGTAGAGTGAAGTCACAAGGCTCCATTACACACAAGCTGTTCCATGTATATTGAGCTAACGCCCTAAAAATTAAAATCTGTCTCTCTTCCAGAAACAGTTTTTACCAATAGCCTCAAACTAGACAAATCAGGTCAGAGTTCAGGTCCCAAAACTGATCCTTGGATTTATGCTCCTGGTTATTTAAGTACAAAATATATCACTTAAAAAAAAATTAAACACAGAATTGGTAGCATCGACAGAAATTGACTGTATCCATGCATCCCCTTCTTGTAATTTCCCAGTGGCCAAAACATTTGCCTTGGCGAAAGAGTCAAACTCTGGACCCTCTCGGCCAGACAGGGTTCACAGCCACACACCACCTCATTCACAGCAGAAGTAACAAGTCCAATAGAAAGCGAGGAATAGTTTACACGTGGCCCACTAGCCTGAAGCTGTACCACTGCACACACTAATACACTCAAGATTATTGGGGCCAGAATCAGCTGAATCAAGCATAAATGACTCTTCCTCGCCCTCCACATGAAACCACTACAGTGGAGGGGAGTGGAGGGGAAGAGGAAGAACTCTGGCCTCCAATACTCATCTCACATTTTACCCACCCAAGGGAAAATGGACGACACATACAACAGAACCCACCTTTGCAAAGTTCACTAGAGTGCTTCAGTCAGGCTCCCTTTTGTGCTCTAACTGCATTTCTTCTTTGCAGAGTGGTCATCATTCAAAGGGAGGAATGGAGATACCCCTTTCTCTAGATTACTCCAAGAACTAACCCTCTTAGAATACAGAAACTATGAAATTTAATTTCCTCACTGTAAGCAGCACCTAAAATCTAGGTCTCCTACTTCCCTGACCCATATTTCTCATCATTAAGAGGTTTCTTCTCCATCTCCTATCAAAGTAAGGTGAAATTATGACAAGAAATTTCACGGTTTACTGAATCAGCACTTTGTGTGAATATACATATCAAAGAAGAATTTCAAGCTGCATATAACTCTTTTACACACTAAAATCAAAATTAATGAGAAGCCTAAATTTATGCAAACATACTGTTAAGATTTAGATATGCATTTTTCTACATTAAGAAAACTATACCAGTAACAACTGCCCAGAAATCAGGAATTTATATGTATCCTTTTTAGTCTCAAATCACAAGAGATAAGAAAAAAATGCAATATCCTCTGAAAACTTATAATTTTTTATCGATCAGAGTCTTTTTATTTGAAATCAAATAGTGCCCTAAAGAGGTTCTACTTAAGAACCCCAACAATTAATTAAATCTCCTTATGAAAATATTTCAGAGTCCCATTACTATTTTGTCATCCATAAAAGCCACCATTGTTACCGGAGCATCCTATTTTTAAAAAGCAACTTTTGTAGAACAAATTAGTCCTCGTCTTTTCAGAACAGAGGCTAAGAATAATCTAAACCCCTACTATGTGTTTTTTCAACAGTAAGACAGAGACCTGGCACTTTGATTATGTAAAGTTAGGTAACATTTTTGGATAACTACAACCTATTTGTTTCAATTTTAGAAATCTTCAATGGAATAATTATTCTATCACCCACATTAACTGCCTGAGGGCAATTATTGTTTTTGGTTTTGTTAACAAGTAAGTAGTATGGCTACTTCAGACATCAAACTCAGTGAAAAAAAGGCAAAACTAGTTTCTTCAATAAGACCCAATTAAAAAACCACCAATGTCAACTAAGGCCCCTGCTCACATAATTAATTCTGGATTATGAACTTTGTTGAGAGTAGTAAATCATATCACAGAATCACAGAATTTTCAGAGTTGGAAGGGACCTCTAGAGATCATCTAGTCCAACTCCCCTGCCAAAGCAGGATTGCCCAGAGCACATTACTCGGGACTGCATCCAGGCAGGTCTTGAAAATCTCCAGGGAAGGGGACTCCACACCCTCCCTGGGCAGCCTGTGCCAGTGCTCTGGCACCCTCACCGTAAAGAAGTTTTTCCGTGTATTTGAACGGAACTTCCTGTGTTCTAACTTGTGCCCGTTACCCCTCGTCCTGTCACTGGGAACCACTGAAAAGAGCCTGGCTCCATCCTCCTTCAACCCACCCTTTAGATACTTGTACGCCATAATAAGGTCTCCCCTCAGCCTTCTCTTCTCCAGGCTAAAGAGTCCCAGCTCTCTCAGCCTTTCCTCATAAGGCAGATGCTCCAAGCCCTTCATCATCTTAGTTGCCCTTCGCTGGACTCGCTCCAGCAGTTCCCTGTCCCTCTTGAACTGGGGAGCCCAAAATTGGACACAGTATTCCAGTTGTGGCCTCACCAGTGCAGAGTAGAGGGGGAGAATGACCTCCCTCGACCTACTGGCCACACTCTTCCCTAGGCAGCCCAGGATTCCATTGGCCTTTTTGGCGACAAGGGCACATTGCTGGGCCATGGGTAATTTACTGTCTACCACAACCCCCAGATCCTTCGCCTCCAAGCCACTTCCCAGCAGGTCCGCCCCTAACCTGTACTGGTGCCTAGCATTCTTCCTCCCCAGGAAGGGGAGGAAGGGATATCTTGTCCTTATTATTCTTTACCATCCTGTCAATTTTTGTCATTCACTCCCCTGTGACTAATGGGAATTGTTTCTTCAAGGGCATGTCACACTGAATTCAGGGAAAAAAACAGTCATGCCATCGTGAGATTTTTCCAATTAGTTTAGCTTAAATACATTTAAAACCATATTATTTTTTTGTTTTGAGCACTAAGTCTATGGGTTCTGACTTGGAAGCAGTTCGTGCCAACGCTGGTAGGGCTGCACGGGTGCCTGCCCCCAGCTGTCCACCCTACCCATCTCTGCAAGGTTCCCACCCAGGGAAGAGAGAAGGGCTCAGCTGCTCAAGTGGCAGCTGCCTAAACTACTGCAGATTACTGCCTGACTACCAAGGTAATCTGAAATAGGTGTCCGTTTAACTTACTATGCTGGGCCATTAACCACAATGGTTCGGCAGCTGTTACATGGCTATTTCCAAAAAGAGGGGCAAGGCTGACAGACAGGGGCAAAAAATCCAGCACAGCTGTTCTAAGGTAAGCCAGCCCCACTTACTGACTTCAGCCTTAAATGGACCATTTTCACAGAGTTACCTTTATCAATACACTCAAGAAAATAAAGTGAGGGTTTTTTTTGGACATTCTTATTTTGAACCTATCAAACCATACCCATTTGAATTAAATCAATTTCTCTGTTGACTGAGTCCTGTATCTTATTTTCCATTATTTTGTTTGAAGCTTGTCTTCAGGTTGAATGTTTTATATGTAAATATCCTTCTGCTTGTCCTTTTTCAACTCTGGCAAAATATCAGCACTCTAAGTGCTGTGTTTAAGAGCTTATCAAAAATGAGTATCAGTGGGCCAGGGATTGCCTTATCCATTTCAGTCTGAAGCAAGCTTTCCAGGCTTGCTGATTTAAAAATGTTAATCCTTCACTGGCATTGTTTAATACTCTCCTTTCCTACTCACTGAAAAATACTCCATCGGCCTGAAATCACAAAAGCCCATTATCCTGATTCTTTCCAGACAGAGCAGAAAAATTGTATTTCTTCCTTCTCCAGCATCACACTGAACAACTATGTCATTTCTCCACCTGGTGATAAGCCTATACTTTATTAAAATAGCTTTTGTTGACAGCATATTTAATCCTCCTTTCCCTACCCGCATTTAAGAAAAAACACCTAAACTTCTAGTCAGTAGCAGCTAGAAGGGAGGCTATTTTGTTTGGGTTTTCCTCATCTGGGTGATGTGGGCACACAAATACAATGAGGAGTCTGAAAGTGCTGTAAAGCTTTGGGTGTGGTTAAAGAGAATCAAGAAAATACTCAGTATAGAATAAGAGTTGCCTGTGAGCGGAACAGCAGATCTGGGGGTATCTTCTGTTCGTGTTCT
This sequence comes from Vanellus vanellus, assembly GCF_965231255.1. Taxonomy (NCBI): domain Eukaryota; kingdom Metazoa; phylum Chordata; class Aves; order Charadriiformes; family Charadriidae; genus Vanellus; species Vanellus vanellus. The sequence continues at coordinate 23,047,851 of NC_138908.1, forward strand.
CATTCGTTCTCTGGCAGCATGCTCAAGTCATCAGACAGATGCAGGAAGGAGTAGAAAACAGCCATTACAGAAAACTGTTCTTCATCAGCTTGTTTTAGCAACAAGGTCTTTGATATCAGAAAGCAGACTGCAAGTTATATAACACTACACTTTTTAATAAATTAGAAAAAGCAGACATTCAAAAAAACAGACAACAAATTATACCAAATGATAATCTCTAGGTTAGGTACCCTCTGAATTGCTGGGTTTTTCAGCTGTTTAGAAAAAACAAGGGCCAGATGAAAAGCCATTACTATTATCAGTTATCAGAAGGTTAGTCCCTTTAAAAGGAGGCCACGCAATATTCTCCAAACCTCAGCTGCATCAAGAGGATTTTCTTCTTAGTTTTTCTATCCACTTCTGCATGAAGGCTATCTTTGTGGACAGCAGACTAAAACACTGCCGTGTTACTATACCTGAATGTCCTAAATCCTTTTGACTGGGAGGGGGGGACGGGTAGAGAGGCTTTTTGGTTTTGTTCTCCCATAAATGAATTCATAACTTGGCAAGAGCTCTCAATCCACTGTTATATTTTGGGATACTTCCTTAAGTTCAATACTTGGCCTGTACTCACCAACCATAAGCAGAAGCATGGTCTGTTGTTTCTAACCAAAACATAACTTGGCTGATGAAGGTTCAAAATAATAATTGAGCCATGTTCTCCGCATTCCTTAAAAAAACAGGCGGAGAAGGAAAGAGAAGATGATGGTCTGAACTCTTGGCTTGCCTTCCTCATTACAGGTCATGTATGATGGGGGTCAAGGGTGTGTGTGTGTGTGTGTGTGTGAGGAACAGAAATGTCTCCATGTTTAGGATTTAACTAAAGAATGCTAACAATCAAAAAACCATTCCTATTAATACAAAAAAAAAAAAAAAAAGAGTGAAATCCAGAAGTCTTATATTTCAGGCTATGAACAGTCAAGTTCAGCTTTTATTACACTGCCGTGAAAAAAGCCCCTCTTCTTCCTTTATAGTTCTGGGTTGGGAAGTTCCTTAGCTGGTTAGTCATGCTGCATTCAGAATACGACTGTGAAAATACGAAACATGATTTGCATTTAAATACTATATTGAACACAAAGCAGTCCAGACATCATTTGAATCATAACTTATATTGGACCAGGGATGATTCACAAGCCTGAACACTCATTCTTCTTGATGATCATCTTTGCTATTCATGACTAATTGCGTATGCCCTCATTGCATATGACTTGTTCCTGTTTACTCTTATATTTCTCATAATCTTTTAAGAATTCTGGAAAGTTTAAGCTATTAAAAAGTCTGAGACAGGTCTTCATTTTCCTATTTCAACTGAAAAAACAAATTAAACCCAAAACCCTTAACATGAAATAAATCAGCTTTAATTAAAAAAAAATAATATTATTTTATAAAAAAAAAGTATTTCCCCATATTAGGTGACCTATCAGGGTCATCTTCAAGGTTTCCTTAAAGCACTCGCAGGTAAGAGAAGACCATTTGTCTTGCAGCATCTGTTCACACAGGTTCTGCATGAATTTTAGAAAACCACCAGTGAAGACTTGGTCTTCACTGACAATATCTTACAGTCACAGCACAACACTAGTAGTATAGCCTATTTTAAATAGGATTTCTTTACACTGATGAAAAAATAATTAATGACATTTCATCAACACAAACATAATACCAACCAAATTAAGACACATATTCGTATCTAACATAAGGATTTAGAGAGCAAAGCAACTGATTTTAGCCATGTGCATTTCCAACTTATACTGTATTATTCCATGCTGATGATATATTAATATTGCTGATGACATACTAACATTGTACTATGACGACAACATGTATCAGAACATTTATCATAACTGAATATTCTGTACAAGTGTTTTGGGAAGTATCATGATAGCATTTCAGGGACGATGTTTAGGAAAGTCTGCATTCATAAATAATTTACAGTATTATATTTAAAAGTGATCTTTTGTTCAAGCTGCCATTTTTAGGAGTGTGACTATATTTTCTTACAGGAACTACTCCGCTTGTTACACAAAACAATACTAAGACTGGGGTTTTTTAAGACTTAAAAAGGCACAGGAAGGACCATCACCATAATCATCATCATAATCACTACATAGCTTTTCTCACCCTCCTTCCTTTCAGAAAAAAGTGGTGAAAGCACGTCTGCATCTATTGTATCTTCTAATATTTAAGCAACTATAATGAATGTTCAAAATCTTAGAGCAGAAACACCTAGTATCACCAATTTTCCTTTTGAAACCAGTTATTCCAAATGGTAAGTCTTCAACTGATGTTTTAAAATTTAGCATCATCCAAAGCCTCTCTTACTGACAGATAGGAGAGCTATGATTCTAAAAATAGGTGTATATATAGAAAATGTTTTGAGGACATGTTTACTATAAAGCAGAAATTTAAACTCAGCAAGTTAGACTTGTCTTCATCAAACCTTTTTTGTGAACCCCTGTATTTAACAGAACTGAGAAGGGGAAAAAATATTTTACCAATTACTTTGAGTCTCCTTAAAAATACAGAAGAGTCTGGTCCCAGGACTCTACTTTCAGTACATGTGTATTTTCAAAGAACTGTAATTTTGACAAAACATTCATACATCTATTAACTGTGCTAGAAGTAACAGAAAAATGTACTAAAATAGTAAAAAGAGAGTAGAAGGAACATTAAGCAGCTCTTTCAACAGAACAGACAGCAGAGGGGGGAGGTATTTAAAAACTGAAATTGATCTATATTGTATTATTCATGTACGCACAGTAATTTACTGAAAAGACTTCCACACAAACTAAGAAGCTGTACGTTTCTTGCTACGCCTTTAAAAGGCATCTTTCAGCGTATGACTATCCGAATCAAGTCAAAACTGGGTTCCACTGATCCCTTGAAGAAAATCCTACCAAATGAAAAATGCTCCTTACAGGTCACAGCCAGGGTCCTTCACGTAAATCAACAGGAAGAATTTTAAATCTTGACCCAAACAACGAATAGGATGAAATAATTTGGCAGCATATGTGTCTTCCAAAAATTGCTACACATTTTTGCAAAAGCAAGGAGCGTTCTGCTGGCAATGACCTAATTACTAGAATAAAAGCTGCGTCCCTGACAAAGGGAAAGAAAGGACCCACTGCTTCATACATAATTTATTAAGATTTCCCACAGCATTCAGGTTAAGTCGCAGACCCAAGCATCTCTTTGTGATGTTAAATAAATTTGTAAGAAGTCAGCGGATCCCCGAGCGCACCGAAGGCGCGGCGCTCCCCCCGCAGCGCGCTCCCGGCCCGGCTCGCCGCCGCCCGGCCTCTCTCCCGTCCCCCCCGCCGCTCGCCCTTCCCGGCGAGGGGATACGCGCTGCGGCAGCACCGCCGCCCGCCGTCACTAACAAAGCCAGGCCGGTGCCACCCGCGGGCACCTCCGCACGCCGGGCACAGGGGCCGCCCGACCGCCTCGCCGTGCCCCGTCCTCCCCCCGAGCCCCGGAGCCCGCGCTGCGGGGCTCACGGCCACGGCGGCTTTGTGCCCTTCGCCGGTGGGGCGGGCTGGGGCTCGGTCCCGCCCGCAGCGGCTCCCCGTCGTGCCCGCCCGCTGGGTTTTTCTCCCCTCCGCGCCGGTAGCCTTTTTCCCGCAGCCCGTTTTTGGTTTTTTTTGGTTTTGGGGTTTTTTTAAGTGTTTTTTTTTTTTTTTATGCCACAAAAGCCGCTTTCTTCTCCCTCACCGACGGCGCTACCGCCTCCCTGTCACAGCCGCAGGGAGCCGCCCCACCTCACCCGCCGCTGCCGCCCGAGTGCGGCGGCCCCAGGGAGCCGCCGCCGCTGCCGCACTCACCCCATGGCCGCGGCCGCCGCGCCTCCATCCCGCCGCCAGCGCCCGGCCCGGCCCGGCCGGCCCCGCCCGCGCCCACCGGCTGCGCCAGCGCCGCGGCCAATACTGCCCCGTCGGTCACGTGCCGCCCGGCGCGGCGGCGCAGCCAATAGGGCGGCGCGTCCAGAAGGATGCGTCCGCCTCCCTCCCAACCCCCCCCCCCCTCCACCGGGAACAGCTGCGCCCGCCGCCCCGCCCCGCCCGGCGGCCGGGCCGGGAGATGCGGCACGGGCGATGGTAAGGCGGGGGCTGCCAGCGGCGCCGGGGCGCTGTCACTGCGGCGGGCTGCGCCCGCGCCCCAACCACCGCCCGGAGGGACCGGGCGTCCTCCCGCAGGCAACCCGGGGCTGGCCAGGCAGGGAGCGGGGCACGCCAGCGGGAAGGAGGCAGGGCGAGCTCCGGCGCGGCTCCCTGCGAGGACGCCGTCCTCCCCGCAGGACAGCGCTGCGGCCGTCCCCACCCCCGCACACCGCGAAGGGCTGCGCCGTCCGAAACCTGTTACCACTTACTGCGCACACGTGACGTAAAATACAGAACAGGGTTTGTGCCGACGCGCACGGGCTGAGGCACCGGCTGCTGGGTGGGTTGTGACCCCCCGGGAAGGCAGCCGGGACCACCACACCTCCGTGCAGAACACCCCCAGCTCTGTATTCCGGCACCGTGTGCATCCCCACCGGCGAGAGGCATAACACACTCCACAGAAATGAGCTCACAGGCACCTGCATGGCTTCATCCACTCTCCTGCCCACAGAATTATGCTAGGACTAAAGTACCGTGTAAAGCTACAATCTTTTGCACTTATCTAAAGGAAAATACTTTGTTTTTATAGAACAACAAAATGAGGTTCTGCGTTTGCTAGAATTAAAGCTAATGCAGGTCATCTAAAGAAATACATGGAGAAGCTGCTTATCAAAAAGGCAAGGGTAGGCATATCCTTCAAAGGTATCTCAGACTTATTTGTGGTTCAGTAAAATACTGCTTTCATATGCTTTTCAGATATAAAAGTTATTAAACTACCAAGCAGTAGTGACAACGGATCAAACATGTATACATTCAAGCTATACCAAATAGAACAGTAAGTACCAGTTTAGTCATGGGTTGGAGAAACAAATCCAAGAGAGAGATGAATAAACTAATCAATCGTGAAACTATTTTATAATCTCCTTCCAGAACTGATCTCTCTCCAAGGATAAGGATGTAACAAAGTTACAAAGACAGAAGTTAGGCTACAAACTCAAACAGCTGAAATATGGCTTGTATTTTCACTTAAAAAAAAAAAAAAAAAAAAGAAAGGTTATATAGGTAACAAGTACTGTGGGGCTATTGTTTAAAAAAAATCCAGCTCCAACATAAAAGGCAGCTTTGTAGAAACAGCACAATATTAAGTCTTTTTAATCTTCTAGAAGCAGTACTCAAGAATAAACCCATGCGCAGTGCAGTCCATCTCAACAGAACAGTGTGTGATGGAAGACATCTGAAAAAGCACAACGGTTTCTCAGCTAGAGCAAATGAATGCCTTTCCCTGTGGCCCTTCACATAAATTACGGAATTATATGCTTATGCAAGTGGACACAAGGATAGATAGCTCATTAAAAACACGTATCCTTACATGCCTGAAGAAATTTGATTCTTCCTACAATCATTTCTTTGATTTGTATGAAACAAGCAGGCTCGTGATACCTAGTGATTGGGACCAGACAAAATGAAAGGCACTACAGGCCTGTGTGCACATGACGGTAATTGCACCAGATACTTAAGTACTACAACTTAAACTTCAGCTGTTTTCTCATGTCTCCTTTTTTCAGTCATAGAACGCAACAACCCACTCTCAGAAAAGATGCTCCTTACCAGATAACCTTCCATCAAACGCCTTCATGATTAAGGAGATGTGTGACCTTAAGTCATCTGCTACCTTCAGCATAGGTAAAAAAAATCCTCTTTGACTTCATCAAAAATCCACAAAATCCTCTTTGACTTCATCAGTATGGCTAACTATAGAGGTCCTATCACTTAAGCTGTTACAGTAAACCATTTTAAACAAAAGTTAAGCAGGCCAGTATTCAAAGGTGTTTTAGGCTATCTTGATTTTTTGCTACAAAGCTTCTAATTAATTACAGCAATAGTTCACTTCCCTCTGGTTTTTGATCCACTCAATTTCACAGAATCACAGAATTATCAGAGTCGGAAGGGACCTCTAGAGATCATCTAGTCCAACTCCCCTGCCAAAGCAGGATTGCCCAGAGCACATTACTCAGGACTGTATCCAGGCGGGTCTTGAAAATCTCCAGGGAAGGGGACTCCACAACCTCCCTGGGCAGCCTAGGCCAGTGCTCTGTCACCCTCACCGTAAAGAACTGTTTCCGTGTATTTGAACGGAACTTCCTGTGTTCTAACTTGTGCCCATTGCCCCTCGTCCTGTCACTGGGAACCACTGAAAAGAGCCTGGCTCCATCCTCCTTCAACCCACCCTTTAGATACTTGTACGCCATAATAAGGTCTCCCCTCAGTCTTCTCTTCTCCAGGCTAAAGAGTCCCAGCTCCTCAGCCTTTCCTCATAAGGGAGATGCTCCAATCCCTTAATCATCTTAGTTGCCCTTCGCTGGACTCGCTCCAGCAGTTCCCTGTCCCTCTTGAACTGGGGAGCCCAAAACTGGACACAGTATTCCACTTGTGGCCTCACCAGTGCAGAGTAGAGGGGGAGAATGACCTCCCTCGACCTACTGGCCACACTCTTCCCTATGCAGCCCAGGATTCCATTGGCCTTTTTGGCAACAAGGGCACATTGCTGGGCCATGGATAATTTACTGTCTACCACAACCCCCAGATCCTTCGCCTCCAAGCTACTTCCCAGCAGGTCCGCCCCTAACCTGTACTGGTGCCTAGCATTCTTCCTCCCCAGGTGCAGGACCTTGCACTTGGTTTTGTTGAAGCTCATTAGGTTCTTCTCTGCCCAGCTCTCCAGTCTGTCCAGGTCACGCTGGATGGCAGCACGGCCCTCTGGGGTGTCAGCCACCCCACCCAGTTTGGTATCATCAGCAAACTTGCTGAGGATACACTCTGTCCCCTCATCCAGGTCATTAATGAATATATTAAACAAAATTGGACCGAGTATTGACCCCTGGGGGACACCACTGGTTACAGGCCTCCAACTAGACTCTGTGCCGCTGATCACAACCCTCTGAGTTCTGTCCCGCAGCCAACTCTCAATCCACCTCACTGTCACCTCATCTAGCCCATACTTCCTCAGCTTCCTAATGAGGATGTCATGGGAGACAGTGTCAAAAGCCTTGCTAAAGTCAAGGTAGATGACATCCACGACTTTCCCCTCATCCAGCCAACCAGTTATAACATCATAGAAAGCTATCAGATTGGTCAAGCATGATTTACCCTTGGTAAATCCATGTTGACCACTTCCAATAACTTCCTGTTCCTCAACGTGTTTGGAGATGACATCCAGAATGAGTCGCTCCATTACCTTCCCAGGGACAGAGGTTAGACTAACTGGTCTGTAGTTCCCTGGGTCCTCCTTCTTGCCTTTTTTGAAGATTGGAGTGATGTCAGCCTTCCTCCAGTCCTCAGGCACCTCTCCTGTTCCCCATGACCGTTCAAAGACGATGGAGAGTGGTCTAGCAATAACATCTGCCAGCTCTCTTAGCACTCGCGGATGCATGCCATCAGGGCCCATGGACTTGTGAATGTCCAGCTTGGCCAAGTGGTCTCTGACACGGTCCTCCTCAACTGAGGGAAAATCTTCCACTCTCCAGACCTCCCCCTTTGCCTTCAGAGTGTGGGATTCATGAGGGACAGCTTTAGCAGTGAAGACCGAAGAAAAGAAGGCATACAGTAACTCTGCCTTCTCTGCGTCCTCCACCACTAGGGCACCTGTCTCATTCACCAGTGGGCCTACACTTTCCCTAGTCTTCCTTTTTCTATTGATATATTCAAAGAACCTTTTCTTATTGTCTTTAACTGCAGTGGCCAAGCTGAGTTCTGATTGAGCTTTGGCCCTTCTCATTTTCCCCCTACATAGCTTTGTTATATCTTGATAATCCTCATAAGTTGCCAACCCCCTTTTCCAGAGAATGTAAACTTTTCTTTTTTTCCTGAGGTCCAGCCAAAGTTCTCTATTTAGCCAGGCTGGTCGTCTTCCCCGTCTGCTCGTTTTTCGAGACATTTCATTTCACAGAGACTGAGTTCATACTCCCTCAGCTGTAACAAATGATCACTTTAGTATTAGCAGGTTTAAAATTTAGAACCTAGCTACTAGGCATTAGATCTAAAGCCATCCTACTTTATATCTTACTGGTGTGTTACTGATATATGCCTCTGTTCCTCCCCTCAGAAAAGCAAAACAAAATGCTTCCAGTTGTTATTGTGCAGCTCTCTCCATCCTAAAATTATTTACATTAGCATAAGTGTATACTCAAGTAACTATAGACATAGCTCAACACCCATGTTATCAGTTGGCAAGTTGTTGCAGTATGAGTTGTGGCTTATATACCAATCAGGTTGGTCCAGGAATGGTTGTAAATCATGTTCAGAAGTTGCATGTGCAACACTGTTTGGAATGACTACTTTAAGTGTGTGCGAAAACAAAACCAGAGAATGATGCCAAACATAATGTCAGAGGAACAGAAACCCTATACACTTTAAAGCTACATTGTATACTTCTAAGTGAAAAAACTAAGCTTGAGAAGTACTGTTGATTTTCTAGAATCCAAAATGGAAATATCAAAGATCGAAGGCTACACAATGTATTCCATTCATTTACACACACCATACTGCATTTCCTGTAACTCTGAAAAGCTAACTGCAGTTCTTGCTCTGTGAAATGATTCTTGTTAGTCCTGGTACTGGCTAGTCCTTTCTGACCCTGGTAGTCACAAGCTGCTTAAGTCTGAGTGAATTCAGCACTGATGAGAGATGTTAGATTCACTGCTCTATAGCCTGAAGTCCCGTATTTATTCACAGAACAAGCACAGCATAAACGGCAGCACAAATTCTCTAATACATTCTGCCAAGATGACAGCTGAGTGGGAGGCAGAAAGCTTTCCCTTCCTTGCTCATCATAATGCCCATTCTGTTATGATTTCATAAGAATTGTAGCTTATGCTTAGTGTCTGTGTCACATGCACCTTGCTTCTGAAGAAAAATCCACTACCAAGTGAAATTCGGTTTAATAAACAGAATGTTATTAGGAGCAAGATGACCTTTCTCACACTGTGTCTTTCAATAGTGTTAAAATATTGATACACAGTCAAACAGGTGAATGGTATTGTGACACATACTCTTATTTTCTTTCATGACTGCTTTCTATGTGCAGTACTGGAAAGGAATTGAACAGAGGAAAGTCTTGGTTAGACTAAGTTTATTTTTGGTTAGTTATTTTCTATACTATTATCAAGACAGATTTAGCAATACCTGCTCCATATTATGCAAAAAAAAAAAAACCCAAACCAACCAACTTTAAAATCTATTAAAAGAATGAAATCTTTGCATGTAAGCTATCAAATCCCAGGGACACAAAATTTTAGTATTGAAAAACACAACAGCTCAGTTTCAGTATTCAAAATACAGTTACTTCTGGGTTTTTTTTTTTTTTTTTTTTTAGACAAGATCTCTGCAGTCTACTTAGCACAGCATTCTCAAGCAGCCAAATGGGAATTGGCAATCTTTCCACAGAACATGCAATCCATGCACTAAGTATTTCCCAATTTCTTACTGCATTTATAAAAATCCATTTTGACACCAAATAAAATTGTCATAACCCTGTTCCCCCCCACCCCCAGCTACTAAGTACTGCTAAATAGAAGCTCTGAGCAGACTAAGATCTGAATTTTCAAAAACGAAAAGGACACTCCCCCAAAATACTCGCTTCATAAAATAAAGACTATTACAACAGAAAATGCAAGAGTGTTTCTGGTTTTACACAACAGGCTCATAAATCGGACAGTTCTCTGTGCCTTCACAACCTCACCCTCTGCAGCAGTACCCTTCTCCCTAGAAGTTTTTCACTATTTAATATATTTAAAGTGATTGATATTTCATTATTAGTCATTGCAGATGTACAGTACCACCTACCTCAGAGACTCTGGGCAGTAAGTGGGTTGGATAATGAGTTACACTCTCTGTTGCCAGGCGTTATGGTTGGTACTAAGCGCAAATGAGAAATGTAGTGTTGCTGACTTAAGAGATCTTGCCTTCAGAACTTCAGTTACTAATATAAATTTTACACATTGACATACATCAGGCTACATCTTTTAGAAAGGTGGTATAAACAGATTTCATTAACAAAATTAAGTGAAAGCATTTCACACCTGCTTTGCATAGATGCAAATGTCATCTTAACATGGGACTTGATAAAATATTTTAGCAGCTGCTACAACCAAGATTGTCTCCTGTCTTTCAACTTTATTTTAAAAAATGACAAAGATGAACATGCCCTCTGCTTCTCATTTCCTTGGAAATTTTGAAGTTGGTTTCACCTCTCTCACTACCACACACAGACTGTGTCTTGTTCCCTTTGAGCCTTGTCACTGTATCCGTGACAGTTTGTATATACACTCATCGGGAATACTCATAACCTGCTCCCATCAGTATCAATATCTGTGTTTTGACTATGAAAAGCTGTGTTCCTACTTTGTCCATCAGGATTCTCTCTGAAATATTGCATGTTATTTCCCCATACAGGCAGCCTCCAACTACAAGCATTAGAAAGATCATCAGAGAAAGAGGTTTCCTGAGGATCAAGAAACTGAAGGACCACCTTTCTCATACAGATGCAGAAAGAATGGAGAAAACTCCATCACTTATCCTAACGCATCATCCAGAACATGTGGATTCAACTCTTCTGACACTAGTCCTACAAAAATAAACAGGAAATTTCTACTGAGATATTTTCTATTATACTAACATAATAAATTCCACTTTTTTTTTCTTCCCTCTCAGAAGGCTGTGCTACAAGTTCCTGAACTTGAGAAGATTTTTCCATGAACAATGAAAAGATCTGTCTTTCACAGGGGTCAATTAACTACTGGGAAGTCATGTAACATAAGCTAAATGAGAAAAGCAGAAAAATGCATGCTGTTTAATTATTTCATAAACAAGTTGGAAGTACAGAGTATCACCTGCTCTTGAAATCCTTTACTATCTATTGCTCTCTGTTGTTTGCCAACTCCTCAGTTTTGTCCAGAAGTACTGTGCTCTCTGGGGTATCTCCCACTCATGCTTTCTTCCGTCTCACTAAGTTTTTCCATCTGCATGCAGGTTTCTTGCTGCAACTTAAAGAAATGAAGATTCAAGGAGAAGGATTGTTTCCTTCCTCACATCTGTTAGAGCTAGTATTGAGCCATGGCCCAATCTGTAATATTAGTCATGTATGCTCTAAAACCACTACAATAATAATGAAAAGAGTTTGCATAGCAAACCATTAATCCAGTAAACTTCATCATCCATTTACCCATTTTTCTCTCAGCTACATAATAAACCCCACCTCACACAACTTTGTGTCACATTACTTATGGCTTCCTCATCCTCTAAGCATCAATTAAGAACATCACAGTATCCCAATATTGTATCACTTTGTTTCTTCTTCTGCAGCTCTTTTAGCCTTCTTAGGCAGTTTATTGTATCTGTGTACTGTAATTAACACTTCTTACTTCAGCCATGCCATGTGTTTTCTTTCCCTTCTAACCAGTCGCATATTATATTTTCAGCCTTCCTTTTATTTACATTTCTTTTCCACCTCCTCTTAATACTGTGGAAAAGCATGACAGTTGTTTAGGCCTCATTTCTAATGGACTTTAATTTAAAGTACAAGTCTTTATCAGAAATATTTCTGTTCAAATATCAACAAACTGAGTTGTTAATTAATCTGGGCCTCACCTGTAGGACACCAGGAGGTAGCAAGTCAGAACAATGTTGTGCAGTACATCAGATGAAAGGCAACAGAGAAGTTCAATACATACCCACATCAGCTCTTACTTTCCCCAACTAACTGCAGATGTCTTCATCTTACCCAGTAATTTTCACACAGATTTATGGTTTTTAAATGGAAAAACAATCCCATTCAAAACGAGCTGTTACAACAATGTGAACGGAAGATGAAAAAGCTAAAAAGGCAGAAAATAGTAATGGATGGTGCTCATTCAGTCCAGTAAAGAGGTGGACTTTTACAGAAATTTGGAAAGCTGATTTTAAAGACATAAGCTAGAAAGCTTATTTGTATGTAATGTGCAGAAAGTGAGTTTACATTCACCAGATAAAGAGTTGACTTTTTCAAGTGTAGCTTCATTTATCCAACTGATTCATGCATGTGCCTACCCACTCATTCCAAACCTCCAGCAAACCAAAGGCTTATTCAGCACTTTTGGACACCTGTAATTGTACCTTCTAACCCATCTTTAACTCCGTTTCAGTAATCTGTTAACAGTCTTGAAGGCTGAACGTCTGCAGTGCTGAGCATCTTTCATATAAAAGCCCTTGTCTAGTGTACCTCTGGGATTCTCTGGGGAAATTTTTTTCAGAGGAAAAGCTCTTCCTGGAGGAAGAGCTTTGTTCATTAATACAGGTTTTTCCTCCATAGAGGCCATGGAGTAGAAAAATATGAAATATTTAGAGAAAGATCAAGAATTTGATGTTTTCCAATGTTTCTTGGAGAGCACCAGGCTCTGGATCTGCCTGGTCTCCACTAGAGCTACCTTTTGTAATTGAAGCACTTCATCTTAGAATACTTTGTCCTTAGCTGTCACACAGCTCTTGGCTCTGATGTACCTTTTTACCCAGGGCTGCACATCCATCAGGTGCTCAGAGACTGATTAAGGGCCAGAGCCAGAAGAAGAAACTGAGCACATACCTAGAATACTTACAGTGGCCTGAGTTACAAGACCAAGCCCTGTTTCACATGTTCTTAATACTTATCATCAGCCATAAGAAGCTGCAGTATTCACATTTGTACAGGACAAATGGATGACTGCACATGCAAATGGATGACCAGATTCAGTTTCTTGTTACACTGTGGTTAACAGACGTCACTGCTAAAGAAATGGATGCTACAGGGTTATATACACTTTACAGTGAATCCAGGAGCATCCCAGAACTGCACACCACTCTGACAAATGGAAGGTCTATCACTTCAGTGGAATATTTACCTTTTTCTTCTTTGTTTGGTTTGAACCAGATGTTCTTAATGCAAGAGTTGACTTCTTGTAAGCATTCTGACATTTTAGCAGTAATAAATCAGTTAAAAATCTATTTAGCTAAAGGTCATCAGCATGTTTTTTTGTCCAGGATATTGAAAAGGAGGGAAGGTCAATTTTTGTGGAATTCTGTAAGCGGAGACCTTTTACAAAAAGGTATTTTAACCATCACCATTCCTCAAGTCTGCTAAGAAAAAAGAAGTTCTAGCTACAGGCAAGTTTCTTAAAGCCCACAGCATTAAGAAAGGCTGTGACAAGGTCTAGAAACACAAAGACCTTGCAAAGTTGTGGCTGTGAGTTCTCTCACCATAATTATAATCTTTTAAACACTTAAATTGAGGCCTGAGCCTCAGAGGCTCTTAGATAGAACATGACAACCATATCAAATCAAGCTAGAAAAAACGTCCTCTACAAGATAGTGTGGAGAACTCTCAGGATACGTATAAATTCCTCAAAAATCTCAAAAACTCCCACATTTCAATACATAACAGTAATTACTAAGGGGTTCAAAGAAGGATCACAAAAAACAGCTCTGTTAAGGAAGATTTATGCTATATGGTTTAAGGAGCACAACTCAGCTGGTTTAGCAAAAAGTAGACCATTTTTTATTAATGTACATTGAAAAAATTTCCAAGTTTGTCTCAAATTTAAAGAGATCCATCAGCTGGAAATTAGACAAACTGGAATTGAATTTCCTAACATGGGTGTGGTTACTTAAATCACAAATGCTCACTAGGAACTGAGCATACAGGTGAGAAATTTCTTGAAGAAATATCAACTTTCAGTCTTCTGCAGCTTCTAATATACTGGTCATACTGAACAATGCTGGGACCTGCTCTGGGCTTGACATACACATAAGTTCAACATTCATTTAATTCCTTGCAATGTGCATACACTTATAATGCGTTGCAACAACTACAATCAAGTCTCACACTACTGAGACTGAGTTGATTGCTTGTTAAGGTTAGGACAAAAAGTTCTCCAGCTCTTTCCTCAGAACCAATGCAGAACTTCACCATTAGTTGATTTCTGTGTATGCAGAGATAAGCCGCTGTGCGAGGCAGCACTCCTGCAGATCAGATTTGTGCTCCCACATAGCACAACCCCTGCAGCGTAATGATTCATGTCAGAGTTTGGAGTTAGCTTTTGTTTTGGAAAAGTTCTCACTCTCTTCAGCTTACTTATTCCCCATGAAAATGCTTCCTTGGATGATCTGGGTCCTACTCCCTTAGGGAATTTGCTGTTACACAAGCTTCTAGGCATTGTTGGCATACTAAAATATTTTTTTTCCTCCTCTTTTGGCACACAGTTTAGTGGGTTTACTGAAAGTTAAAAATCCGCAGCTTCATTTCAAAATATGGGGTTTTATGGTATTGGTAGGGTGGGTGCTAGGAGTTATGTTTTTCTTTTGGGGTTTTGAATGAACAGCATCTTCAGATGTTAATTTCTGTAATACTAGTGAAGTTGATAAAAAGACTTCTTGCTTTCATTGGGCTGGGGATTGCTTTTATAAAAATCTGAGGAGTCCATAATATCTTCAGATATTTTCTCCTAAGAACAAAGGTTCAGATTACTAAATAGTCAGTAAGGAACAAAAAATCAAGTATAAGATGCATTGTCCAGTATTCAAGTAGCATGAATACTTTTTGAAATTGATCTACCCGCTCAGTAGAAAAGGAATGCAAAATTGAAATAACTTATTGCACCTCTAGGCAAGCTGCTTCCAGTACCGACCCCTCTATATGTAGCAAGAGTGCTCTATGATCCACACTTTTAGGAGTCACACAAAGCTGGCCTTTCTTTGGGCCATTCTTCATCTAGGAAATCGACATGCAACTTCAAAGTAACAAAACCAGCCTCTGAGACAGATAGTACCAAAAATTTACACCTACCCAAGTCACGTCAGGAAAGTACTGGGAAAAGGCAATTGAAGAAGAGGGCAATGACCAGAACAAATAAAGCATCAGTGGAGTAACAGAGCAGAAAAATTTAAGTTTGTCAAAAAACTGAGCAGCCAGGAGTGTTTTAAAATTCTTTGATCTAGACAGAGTGTCTATTTGACTGCCAGCTTCCCCTCCCCAGCTTGGATCCAGGGCCACCAGCTACTCAACTTAGACAACCAAAATAACTACATTGCAGGCATTAAATCTTAGAATCCTATGATACAATTGCATGATTAAAGTGTGTAACATTGTAACTCTCTTGAAATACTCTAGGCTAGAGTTACAATTGAAAAAAAGCTATCATTGAGAGGAAAAACATCTTAGTGATTACAGATACATTCTACATCTCAGACTCTGATCCCTATGGACATGGGAAGCGAAAATTGTAAATAATCACAGCCATATTTAGAAAAGCTCTCAATCGCTATATGTACTAGGAAAACACTTTTTTTTTTCTTAACACATAACCCCAATACTTCAATCTTAAATGAAAAGATGTATTTTCAAAGATCTTCAGGGCAAGTCAGTTAGAACACCAGCCCTAACTAGCTGAGATTTAGGGAAAAACACCTTTGACACAGATCTTCCTCCTCAGCATGGATTTGCATTTTATTGATCCATTACTCTTTTATAACTGCTTATATTTTTAATCAAGTACCGAAACCCTCACTAGAAATAATTTGTATTGTTTTAATGTTAGAATGCAAACCATTCAAGTTTAAAGTTCACTTAGGATCACTCAGTGCCAGGCAAACATAAGACTTTGTTTCTACACAAACAAAAATTCCAAATAAAGTAGTCTTGCACACAAACTTAGTGCCTGCAAATCAAGGTGAGCTGAGATCCCACGAATTGTAAGCATTTCCCACAACATTGAAAGGGTTGACTTTGCAAAATAATTATCTCAGGTGGCAACAGAAAGACAGAAATCTTCATAGTATGTATTACTTATTCTGACAGGGAAGAAACAATAGAAGAGATCCCGTATCATTGGCAAAATCCCTTCTGTCACACAAACAGAAAACCACAAACACAATTTGCCTTAATTGAAGTTTTCTTACTTAAGATTGTGGATTAATTTTGCCTCAGTCTCACTTCTTTGTCTTCTTTCCCTGAATATTTTCCCCTATCTTGTGACCAGACATGTCTTATCCCTTGGCAATTTCATGCAAATTCACATCATGGCACTCATTCATCATGTGATCAAACATGTGTGTGACTAAAGTAATCCAGATGTTGACTGGAACTGTTCTTGTGTGCCTAGATGTGCACCCACCACATAGAAGGGTACACCAATGCTTCAGTCACATGACAGAGCATGGCCACTCCATCAAGTCCAAGCACTTCCATGAAAGACTTTATAGAACGACTTCACTGAAGACAAGTGAGCTATAAGAGCAGAGGCTTTCTAGTCTACACCCAGTTGATACTTTCCCAATGTTCTCTTATTTACTGTTTATTACCTTTCCTTTCCCAAGGAGTAAATGCTGGCAAGTGCTAGTACTGAGCCTCATGAAAACCACATTCCCCACTTGAAATGCCTGGTAACGTTCTACACCACAGGCTATGAGCAGTGCAATGGCTTCAGTAGGGGAATCGTGTCTTTTCACAGATTTGAGGTTTGCCCAACACAAAGCAATTCTGCTGCTTACAGGGCTTCTAGATACTCCTGCAACGTAATTACATAACAACTTGGGAAATGAAGAACAGAGGCAAAAATGATGAAAAGCACTATCCATCCACGCTTACAAACAGTGCAATAAACTTAAAAGAACATGAGTTGGATAAAATAGACAATTCTCCTTCAAACAGCAAACTAGGTGGCAAACTGCCCCCATGAACAATTACTTGGCTTTTTAAAGAAGTCCATCACTTGTAAGTCACAAGTCCAAACATTTTCAAGCAATAAAAACTGATTGAGCAAGTAACAATTTGTACATTCCCATGCTACCTATATTCAAAGCGGTTGACTTCAAAGGCAACAATTAATATATCGGTAGAGAGAAAATGTAAAACTTAGCCATGGTAACCCCAGTATGTTAAAGGTAGACATTTTCCCATTATTCTCTGAACAAGTTAAAATCTTCTAAATCACCTGAGACTTCTAAAATATAAAACAGTGAATTACAACCAGGTTTTGTTGTTACAACTTGTTTCAGGTCTTCCTTGCTGCATGCACACTAGACTGTCACGTGGACTCTTCAGTACCTTTACATCATTCAAGGCACTATTTCACTTGTAAAAAAGACAGACCTGGACATCTTACAAGTAAAATTGAGAGAGTGAGAGATTTGGAACAGTATAAAGACAGTCATGTACAGGCAACTACTTTTTCATGCAAATAAAGCAATACACAAATCCACTGGTTTCAGAGGAAGACAAGCTCTCTTTCTCCATTCAATTAATTCTTTTCAGCTTCCAGCACTTGAAACATTTTTTGGAAAAAGCTGTATGAATCAAGTCTAGTTCTCAAGGTCTTAACAATGACATTTAGACATTTAATTAGCAAGCCATCACTTGGACTGGCATCTAAACCTTTTGTCAGAGACCTAATTCCATGCCAATTCAAACATCCCATTAGTCTTATATTAACTAACAAGAAGTCTCATAATATTCTGGCTACTTGATCACACTGGCATGCATTAACACAACAGTACAGTGAGCCTAACCAAATGCAAGGACATAGATTTACAGTGTACACATGTTAAACTAGCAAGGATATTCTAAGCCAAAAATATAATAACCACATTCATGTATGAACTGGGACTCGGACATACTCTGTACTTCCTGGTAGCCTGGACACAACTATAATGATATCCAAGTGGAAAACAAAAAAGATCTGATCGAATTAAAACTGTTTCATTGATTCCAAGCTGGGTTTTGATCTTAAGCCTTTCTGCAGCTCATTCTGAACCCTATTTACAGACTTACACATGTGAATTAAGTACCATTATTCTCTGCTAGCCTTTCTACCCTCAGTCATATTCAGTATACAGAATTTTCAAAAAGTCATGAACATGTATAACAATACATATAAATAAGCAAGCTGTATTTGGAACCAAAGAAGAAAAATGGCATTACCTACTACCCTTTTTCAGCTTATATCCCTAATTTAGATCTGTAGTTTCCACTGAAATAACAGCAACATACAAAATGTAGAAAAACAGTAGAACAAATGGCAGGAAATCTGTGGGGTTTTTCTCCTGCTCTTGTGGAAATAGGAATTTGACAGCAGTTTGAGTCAACACTCCACTAGACTGGGCTAAAATTAGAGTCCTATACAATGAAAGGCTTGTAGTTGAACAATTTGAATACCAGAGAACAAAATCCCAATAGAGTCATTCTGCTGAAATAGAGGGGAGAAGGAAGACTGATACCAAGAAAGATTAAAGACACAGATACATAAGGGAATGGGGAAGTATTGAGAGCTGTGCTTAATCCTGCGATTGATAAAGTCTGTACACAAAATTTTTTGTTACACTGTGTTATAAAAAAAATCAACTTATCTTTGTGTTAAAAGACAACAATGGGGAATACGGTCATATATGAATTCTGCTAACCTCGGAATCTCATGTATCTCTGCATTGCCTGCTGATGCTGTCTTCTCGGCAGCGATAGGCGCCAATTATAGCATCAAGGTTACTGGCACTGAAGCTTTTACTCCAAAGCTGCTGACAAGGAGGCCTTTGATGCCAAAAGTAAGTAAACTCTAACATAATTAGCATTTTTTTTGGTTGGTCTAGACCCTGGCGTATAGCACCTGCTGACAGCCAACAATTTTACCCAAACTTCACTCCACATCCAAGTCTTTAATGACCAATAGAGAATAGTCAAGGAGACTTCACATGAACACTAGGATTGCAAGTTCTGTGGGAAACAGCTTAGAATGAGTAGATACCTCGAATGTAGAACTTTCTGAGCAGAAAATACAGAAGTTGCAAACAATCTCAATGAGACAAGGCAGGCATTTAACTCCAGAAATCCCATTATTCAAGGCACATACACTGTTTCCTTCATGGAACGACTAATTCAAATAGCTAAATCTCCCCCCATACCCACAAAACAACAAACCACAGCAGAATTCTAAAAAAATAAACCTACCAACAAAACAAAAAACACGAACAAAAAGAAAAAAAAGTTCTAGGTTCAAAAAGCCTTCAGTCTTGTATCCCTTCCTCTATAGTAAAAGAACCACAGCTACTTAGCCCTTTGCCACTTATGCTTTGCACATCATAAATGGGAATTTTCTCCTCAAAGAACTCCTAAACATGAGAAGAGACATCCCTTCTTTAGGGCAAGCATTATGGGCACTGGAAGGGCACTAGAGCAGGACTGACAAAATAATAAACCTCTCTTTCAGAATGGAAGCTGATTTCTCTTTGTCATGAAAATTAAGTGTCTACCTATCTATTTGGAGCTCTTACTGAATAGCAAAATTATAAAATGGCCAGCATTTTCACTGAAATAAGCAGGTTGCAACATGATACTAAAATTTCCAATCAGGCACTAGATCAGCTACAGGAAAGGTATTTTTTACTAAATAAGCAAGAGCAGTGTGAAGGTCACCCATATCCTTAGGACCTTACAAGGCATTAAGCAGCCTTCTGATAACGTTTCAAAGCTTTGGGAACTGGAAGTCAGCATTTAATTGCACAAAAAGTTCACAAATGAAGGAATGCTAAATCACTGGTCTTAAGAACAAGTTTCTAGAATTCCAGAGTTTAACAACCGCATTTAATTTTTACTGAATAGAATGTTTCTATGTTTCCATTATCACTCAAATAAAAAAAATCAAAGCTGTTGTCGTGGTTTAGGCCAAATCCACCACTGGGGACCCAAGGGACCCCAGACGGGACCGACAGATGCTCCCCTCTACCCCTCTACAAAGAGAGAGGCAGAGGAGGAAAAAGAGACTTACGAGTTTAGAAGAAACTAAACTACTTTAATGAAATATTAATAATAAAATAAAAAGAAATAGTGAAAAATACATACAAAACCGTATCAAGCTCCCGAGATGACAATCACGTCACCAGCTGGCACTGGGGCAGTCCCAGGCTGGACTCAGTGACGGACGGGAACTGGATTCCGGATCTGGAGTCAGGATTGGGATCACAGGCAGACAAACAGAGTCCTCCTCAGACGTCGGCCATTGAAGGAAGAGCCCCTGACCCTTTGATCCCTCAGCTTTTATACTGAGCATGAGGCAGATGGGATGGAATACCCTGTTGGTCAGTTTTGGGTCACCTGTCCTGTCTGCTGCTCCCTGCAGGTGGGACCCCACTATGCTTTTCCGCTTCCGACCCTCCAACGTGGCAAATAACAAAGTTGGTTGGCCTTGGCTGTTATGGCAATAAGTGTAAGCAGGAGCCTCTCTGCATACCATGTCTGGGCATCAGCTATAAACAATTGGCCTTATCACTCTGAGAGAGTGAACACTGTCTGCACAATATGCAGTTAATTTCAGTTGTTAGAAGAGGCCCAGCTAAGAAGCAAAGTTACTGAACAAAATTGGTTCTGTTTTACCTCAAACCAGGACAGCTGTTTTTATATCACACTACTAGAAGAAGCCTTGACCATTAAAGCATCTGTTAGGATAACAAGCAGCATGACTGCTTCTTGTAGAACACAAACATATCTGCTCAAATTCTTATACCACAGCCTCAGGAAAAGCTTAATTCCTACAGTTTCTACATTCCAGGACAGTACTGTTACCATGTCTGAAAACTCTTCTAAAAAATTAGGAACCGAAAAAGTCTAATTTCCAAACTACCAAATTCCAATGCCACTATGTGGGTATCAACACAGTAAATTTATTTCCCACAACTTCCTTCATATGCTCTCAAACATACCCAAAGAAAGGTACACAGATGTTAACTATGCAGCAGGACTTCCTAGAATTATGTTTAGCATATAAGTAGTTTGTACATAAAAGCTAGCACATACAATCTATGAAAAAAGATTATCCTACTCCTTAACATAGAACCCACATACATGTGAAAAGTGCCATTTCAATATGTAGTCCCTCTTATAATAGTATATACTACTGCTTCTTAACTGACTGTGTAAGTTTGGCCTTCAGCTCTATGCTGCAAGCAATAACTAAACCTTCTCCTGCTGCTCCCCCCAAACAAAAGTACTGAAATACAGGTACAGCTATACACTGACCTCAATTTTAACTTGCTCTGCAGCAGGCTCCTTTGTTTCTCTTAATTACAACATATAACTACTCTTCTACCATCAACACCTCGTGTTATATTCTCCTCCAAATCCATGCACAAATGGCACGAAAAGCAGTATTACTCACATCAAACTCCACAAGCTTGGCAAATCAATGATTTCTGAGAACAGAGATCAGCTGCAAGATAAGACATTGTAAGCATGAACTTCACACCCACAGTGCACTAACAGCTACGAGAACAAACAGGAGAACCATCATTACAATGACTGAATTGTAGAGAAGAACGAACCATCAATTCTGTCCCACCAGAGAAGGCCACAAATTTATTACAAACTCTAGTTATGAAAAACTATTAATTATAAAAATCCAAACCAAGAAACACTCTTCACAACAACAAAAATCTCTGCACATTACATGCCATATTTCTTTGTTTTTATTAAACAAACCCCTCAATTTCTAGGAAATAATTACAACACAAAGCCATATGACAAAGCTACTAGGTTGGACGAATTCCTTTTAATAATTCTGATGTAGTAACACTTTGCTCCTATCATGCTGAAGATTACTCTTTTCTCCAAGAATAACATAAGTAGCAACATGGATTCAGACCTGTTCTGCTGTATATAACTGAATATAAAGTCTGTGACCAAAGATTTCACAGGACTCTTGTCCAAAAAAATCTTGCTATGACAATCTGATGGGTAATTTCCACTAAAGTTATAGGGATACATTGAATATTACAGTACTTTTGATTTTCACCTCCATGTTTGAATCTTATTTCTTGCATACATAACCAGAGGCTCAGTCTACATCATATTTTTATTCACACTAATACTTACCTTTCCATATTCCCCAAACCCAGTTAAGAGAAATACTCCTGTATAACAACACCACCCCCCAAACCACAAAAAAAAACCAAACCCCAAACCCAAACAAATCACACATGGGGAGACAAACCAAAATAAGGAGCAGGAATCCACTTCAGCATTTACAGTGACAGCTGTAAGTTCTATCCTGACATGCTTACTCAGGCATTCAGATAATTTTATTAGACAGGAGTCACCCCACTACCTAAACAGGGAGTTCGCAACTGAAACGCAAACTACAGTATGGCCTGTAACAAAACGAGCCAGAAGGGGCTTGAGGGAAGGAAATGCTTCTTATGGACCAACTGAATTTCAATTTAGAGTATGTTAAAAAAAAAAAAAAAAAGCAGAAATGTTACTCCAAGAAATAGCATCAAAACACTTTTATGACTTGGTAAGCCATCAAACTCAAAATATGACTCAATTAGCTTAAAGTGAAAGAACAACAAGACAAAGTAGGCATGTTTGAGTAACAAATAGGTTTCTGTATAAAATTTGTGTTAAATTGGAATTTTTAACACTGTTATGTAAGAAAAATTATTGCTTAGCTCTAAAAAGATTCTTAGCTGAAGCCCTTTAAATGGAAGAAAAGCAGCAATGTGGGATCTCCATAGCAGGGGTTTCGAAGCAGAGAAAAACCTCATGTGATCCTGAGAACCTTCTTCCATTAATAAAGGGAGAGCCAACTCACACAATTTATGCTTTCATGATTTCTTTGCAGTCTTGTCACACAACAATGAGAAGTCCTAGTTTCCTTCCAGTTCCTTCCACATGCCAGTTACTACAAAAAGGCAGCCAAATTCAGTTTTGTGAAACTCGGCACTTTTCAGAATCTACTTAAAGCAACCAACACTCATACCATTAACCACATAAATAAGAAAACGCGATTGATATCTGATTTCCAGAAAAAAATACACCATTTTCACTCAAAGAATTTAATCTATGTGTGAAAAGCTAAGCCTTAAGTGATGCCTTAGTGCATCACCAGAGTTCTATTACAGGATAAGAATAAAGAGTTCAAACCATCAAAAAAAATCACAGCACTGACAGGCATCATTATACTATTTCACACAAGCCTAAATTCTTTTTATTTTGAACTATAAAGTCTACATGAATAAGGTCTCTTCTTTCATTGGAGGTTAATATTCTATCAACTTGTGGTTAAAAAGCAGCCCTAAAGAATAACACTACACTTATGAAAGATACGTCAAAATGCTATTGATCCTCAAACTTCAAAGTTTTAGTTTATCATTTCTGTAGAGAAACCAAACTACTTGTGCTCTAATACAACTGCATTTTCTGATTCAAAAGATATCCTTGTCTACTGAATTTTATTTCTCACCTTCTGAAAATCCATGTGGAAGTAATGGCAAAATGAATTCTCTCTAATCCCAAAAAGTGTTCATATTTTTTAAATTTCTCATTTCCACTAGTGATGACTGACATTAAAGCAATCATCCTCTAATAAAGACAAAAATGAACATACTCATGGAACCCAATTAATCTTTGGCAGTTCATTCAAATTAGCATATACTAGCCTTCTGACCATGACCAGCAGACAGTATCACAGGTACCATTATAGTGGCAAGCAGAGATAAAATCAAACAAATATTATTCTTTTTAACCTTTTTGCCAACTACCTCTCTCCCATAACCTTCACTGAAACATACCATCCCTGCTGAATATAGTCCTCCGCTGTTTTGAGCAAATGCTTACCACATCATAGTAGCTTTATCATCCAGCTACAACTGATGCAACAAGCTTTTGACTAAAACTGAATGGCAACCACCCAACAACCCAAGTTCTACTACAGCACAACGTGACTTGCCATTGTAATCGCTATCACGGGTTATTTTAACACTTTTAACAAAGTCATGCTTGTAATCATAGTTCATGTTAATTAGGACCAAAATCCCGATAGTGTGAGATTAGAAGTTGGGTATGTAAATCTGGAGGAGTCAAAGCTAAGACTATGCAGTAAAAGTGGTTTTGCTTTGCCAATACTGGTAATAAATTGATGATGACAATAATATGAACTTGAACAGCAAACAACTAGAAGATCCATTTAAAGATCAGTTACAACTACTAGATTCCACTTCCCAGATGACTCCATATACATTCATTTAGTACAGTCACACTGCATTTTTAAATTTACAATGGAGACTTCATTGAAAGATAAACTTATGAAATAATCTTGACACACCTTTTTTTTCCTTTAACAATTATAATATTGATACTCTCATTAAAACATGAAGAGTTAGCAGTGTATGTTTTATTCACCAAGCTGGTTACCTACCCAATTTCATTAAACCATTGCTTATTCCATCACTATACTACAAGCTACTAAAAATCATACTGTGAAAACATGGTAACTTGATACAAAGAAAAGACGCGTTGCTTTCTAGTGTCCAAATTAAATCAAGACAACTCAAAGGAGAATATATGAGGCAAAACAACAAAAAAAGATTCTTACACTAAGTTTCAGGTAGTGTGCAAAATCACAGAATTAATGGATTTCTACTGTATAATGCTATGAAAAAACTTCTACAGCATACTTTGAAAGCAAAAACAAGATGCACACTATCCTAAATTAGTGCTATGCTTTCATTTGCCACCCATGGTATTTCAGAACAACTTGCTACCATAAAACATTTCCAAAGCATGTAATACCTGTGGGAATAATTCTGTTTATTGTTACTGAGCCGCTGGGGGAAAAAAAAAACCAACAAACAAGAAAAGTTAACTACTATAAAACAATACAAACCGTTTTGCCTTTACTCAAACAAAGAATTTTCAGAGCCTAGCCAAAATAAAGGTAGCCAAATCAAAATTTTCTTTCTTCATCATTACAGGATTAAGGAAGTTTTATTGTTAACTATGCTACTTAGTTTTACATATAATCATAGAGGGCTATAACTCCCTTTACTCTACAGATTACCTAGACATAAGAAGATTCTAGAAATAATCTAGAAGTCTTTATTAAAAGTAAATATATATATGCACACAAATACACATAAATTTTTTAAAGCATGCACAAGGTACTATAAATATGAAACACTGGTGTTCTTCGGGGCCAACAGCTAGCACTACAACAGCTAGCACTTCAGCAACAATTTAGCACTAATACAGACCAAAACAGAGTATCAGAAACTTTCTGTATACAGTGGCACAGCACATCATTGATGGTATTTGTTGTACATTCTAAAGAAACTGGAGTTGTGACGTTAGTTACTCCATTAACATTTTGTGCAACAGATGCCTAGGTATCAAAACTTGACACACTTGAGCAAGGATTTCATTGCATAGAAATAAGACACATGGTAAGACATGTTCTTATGCTCGTGTTTCCTATACCACATTATTCAGAAATAAAAAATATTTCATCAACTATATCACTATTTGGATTTCCACCGTTTGGGTTTTTTTCCCTTATACCACTAAGTATGAATATCTTTTACCAAATAATTTATTTTTTTGTAACCTAAAGCATCCAATCAGAACAAGTACTTGCAAGGTCCTTCTCACTAGGCAGAACTATTCTATATATAGTTTTCGCCATAACTAACGGAAAAAAAAACCAAAAAGCACATCAAAGAAGTTGAAGCTGAAGCATAACAATGATCTCATGACATTCACTTTATGGTTAATATTTCTTGAGTGCTTTGATTGGATGAACCCATCTGGCATATTGGTTTTTTTCAAACATTGTTTAAAAATATAAGATTATAGCACCTGAATAGGAAAAAGATACAGTTTCTCTGAATCTCAACTAGATCTAATCTTACTTAACTCTTCCCATAGGCCTTAACTTACCAAAATGTTAGCAGTACTGCTGAAGCAAAGCTTTTAAAATCTGTGCTTCTCCGCTGGTACATAGAAAAATCTCCTCTTGTTCAATCAGTAGTCAGTAGAAGCAAGCACATGAAAACAGTTCCTGCAGAATAATTTTATTTTTCAGAAAATTGAAAGTTTCTATGACAGCTTTACCAAAAGGCTTGTCCTCCCAGTTGTACAGGTCACTACCATCATTTTGTTTAGTTATTGGGGGGGGAGGCGGGGGGGACGGCAGCAGCACTGAAACTAACAAGTCAGTTATATAGCTTAGTATACTTGCACCTTCGCTGCTCCATTACCCTGCAATTCCACAATGAAGCTGACACACATTTACAGAAATCTGAACTATTTTACTATTTTACTTTACATTCAATCACTTCTGAAGCTATGAATGGACACTGAGGCTAGAACGACTTCAGAAACTGAGGCTGTAATCACAGACACCTGTACAGATCCACCCCTCATTACAAGAGGTCAGAGAGGACACAGAACAGAAGAAATAAGCCCTGCTAATACTGAATTTTGAAGTGAAAGACTCTTTTAACAGCTAGAGGTTTTCGCAGCTCGAGGACTTTAAATATTTTTTCATAGGAGACAGCAGCTGAGCTCTTCCTAAGACCTAGTCGCTGGGCCTTCACCCTATTGCTTTCACGTTCCAGTGGTATTTTAGCTATCGAGTATCTGAACCTTTCCAGGCAGCTCTTGAAAAACAAAACCACTAAATGAAGTCAAATAGTATTACACGACCACACACACGCGGAAAAAAAAGAAAAAAAAAAAAAAAAAGAAGAAGAAAAAAGAAAGCCACTACTGCCTTTGAGTAACACCCACTAGATGAGGCTCCTTCCTTCCGCCTGGGGGGCAGCGCCTGCGGCGCTCGGCCCTGTCCCGCCGCGGCGACCCCTCCCCGGGCCGCGGGGGGCGAGAGGCAGGGGCGGGCGCCTTCAGCAGAACCGCACACAAGCCCCAGCCATGCGGATGCCCGGTTCAAACCCGCCCGGGGCCGCCGACAGCGGGTGTTGCCCGAGAAGGCGGGGGCAAAGGGCCCGGTGAAGCGGGCAGGGGCCGCCGGGGCCGGCGCTCCGGCCGCTCACTCACCTGTCTGACTTCCTCTCCCCGCCCGGCAGCGCCGCCGCGACTCCTCCGCCGCCGCCTCCCGCCACCGGCGCGGACCCGCGGAGCTGAGAGCTGCACCTCCTCCCCGGGGGGGCGTGAAGGTTGCAGCCGGCGGGCGCGCATACGGGGATCAGCCGCTCCCCCTCCTCACCGGCGAGGGCCGGTCCCTGCCCTGTCTCCCCAGCTCCTCATCCCCGCGGCGGGCTCCGGGGCAGCCCCGGCCTCCTTCCCAGCTCCTGGGCGCGCCCAGCCCCTGCCCGGCAGCCGCCTCCCTCGGGCGCACCTCAGCCGCGGACGCCGGGGCCCTCTCCCCGCCAGCCCGGCTCCCCAGCCGCCGCCGCCCCCCCTCCCTCACTCGCTTCCCCGGCCTGATCTCCCCGCCGCCATCTTGCCCGAGGGGAGAGGAGAACGCGCAAGCGCAGCTCAGGAAATCCTGGCCGCAGCCGCGGCGGCGCGCATGCGCCAAGGCGGGCTCTCCTCCACACTCACACCCCCCTCCAACCCCCCACCCCCCACCGCACCGGGCCGGCGGCGCGCACCTGCCGCGGGGGGCGGGCTCGGGAGGGGCGGGGCGGCCGTTACCGCTCAGCCGCTGCCTGTGGGGCCAACGGCGGCCTGCGGGGCCTGGGCGGCGGCGCGGGGAGGGTCCTTTCCTAGCACAGAGGCCTGGAGGTTGGACGGCGTGGGGTGGGCCGCGTTTGCGACTGGCGGGGGCAGAGTCGGCGGGCGGTGAGAGGCCGTAAGCGGCGCTCGAGTGGTCGCAGCGGAGCGGAGGTCTTCCCTGAGGGGTGGCCTGGCACGGCTGTGGAGAGCGATGTACTGTCAGGTGTCGGAGGGACAGGGTGGGAACGCCGCTGGCCCTGGCAGAAAGCTCCACATGCCCACGCGCAGCCGAACGTGGAAGCTGAAGGAAGAAGGTGGGATGTGTTTATTGGGACCCTCACCCAGCTGTCCCTCAGGCAGCTTTTCCTCACAGAAGATACATTCTTCCCTGTTGGCCTGTGTTTGACCATGTCTTCAGTGAGCTTTACCATAAACACTTCAGCTTCGCAGTGAGAGGGGTCAGTCTCTCCTGTCTCCACTCGAGGTGGGCTCTGGCATGCCCTGGCTTGGCAGAGATGCTTTGGTGGCCAGCTGCCAACCGTAAGGATAGGTTGTACAACGGGACGACCAGTAGTACTGCAGTTTGATAGCCAAGGTCCTTCATCACTATTTGCTGGGTGTTACCTGGTTCAGGTGACTTTCCACTTCTAGGTGAGAGGCTTATACACCCTGTATTTCACTCCCCTATTTGGGCTCATGTTTCCTATAAAGTGACTTCAAAGTGATATTGTTCCTCTGGTCTCACCAGTGTGAAGCAGGTGTGGGGGTTGTGAATCCCCAGCAACCTCAACTGCAGTCTAGGGCAGACAACTCTTTGAGCTTCTCTGTGCTAGCTTTGCCACCCTTGCCCCCCCTCCCTTTTAGACTTTGTCATTGAGCGATCTTGCCAGTTTTGTAACTACCTTCTTTCTTTTGATGCGTATAAAGACCTTTTTACTACCAGTTTGAGCATCCTTTGCAAGGTGCTCTTCAAATTCTTTTTTAGTCCTGTTTGTTTCCTGCTTAGATTTGACTTGCAGTGTTTTACAGCTTTCTGTTCCCTTCATTTGGGCCTTGACAAGTTCTACCCCCATGTTAGTATCAGAGGAATTGCCTTGCCAAGCCCTCTCTCACTCTTGGATGGAGATCATACTAGAGTCTGTCACTAGCTGCTGTCAAACTGCAAGTGTTTGTGAGTGTTAAACAGATATTTAGGAAAGCCGCTACATACTGATAAATAGCTGAGTCTGTGCATTTTATGTTCTGATGTTGTTTGTACTGCTTATTTTAGCAAAGTAATTTTCCTGGGATTTGAATATATTTTTTAGTTACGATTTCTGTCATTGCTGTGTCCTGATTATCCCCTTTTCCATTTCAAGAGTCATAAAATTGTGTCCTACAAACCATGACCATGAATAGCTAAATAGCTAAATACAAGCTGATATGAGTTTGACCAATATAATGAAAATGGGTGCGGTGAACTAATATTAGCTGTTCCAAATGCTATATTTTACATAATGATATGACATACTACACTGATTATGGCTTTATGAAAGACAGTAGTTCTGGGTAATATTTTTGTAAATTCAGTCACCTTTAGTTTGTCTGGCATATTACCTAAAAGCTAAAGGATGAGAATCATAATAATTTAATATTCTGAGGAGTTTGGATTAAATCAAAGAATGTCCAGCAGTGTGACAGTCTAAATAAAAACAGGTTTAAATGTCCCTGTGGTACACACAGTAACCTTCCTCTTTGTAAAAAGAGAGAAACCTTCAAAATTTATTGAATCCAATTTATGAGAGTCTGTGTTCAATAGATTTCCGCTTGACTAACCTAGTGGCCTTCTATGGCAGAGTAACTGTGTCAGTGCACGAGGGAAGAGCTATGGATGCCATCTACTTGGACTTTTGTAAGGCCTTTGATACCATCCCTGACAACATTCTTACCTCTAAATTGGAGAGATTTGGGTTTGATGGAGGGACTGTTCAATGGGGAAGGAATTGGCTGGATAGCCACATCCAAAGAGTTACAGTCAAAGGCTCAGTGTCCAGGTGGAAAGCAGTAACAAGTGGGTTACCCCTAAGGGGTCTATACTGGACTAATAATATTTAGTATCTTCATCAATGACATAGAGAGTGGGATTGAGTGCACCCTTAGCAAATTTGCAGATGACACCAAGTTGAGTGGTGCAGTTGATACTCTAGAGGGAAGGGATGCCATCCAGAGGGACCTTGACAAGCTTGAGGAACAGGCACATGTGAACCTCATGAGGTCCGCCAAGGCCAAGCACAAGGTCTTGCACCTGGGTTAGGGCAATCCTCAGTATCAGTACAGACTCAGGGATGAAGGGATTGAGAGCAGAGCAGGGATGGAGGACTTGGGCATCCTGTTGGATGAAAAACTGAACATGAGTTGGCAATGTGTGCTTGCAGCCCAGAGAGCCAGTCACATCCTGGGCTGCCTCAAAAGAAGCATGGTCAGCAGGTTGAGGTAGAGGCTTCTTTCCCTCTACTCTGCTCTCGTGATACCGACTTGGAGTACTGCAGCCAGCTGTGAAGCTCTCAGCACAGGAAAGACATGGACCTGTTGAAGCACGTTCAGAGGAGGGCCATGAAAATTATCAGAGGGCTGGAACAAATCTGCTATGAGGACAGACTGAGAGAGTTGGGGTTGTTATGCTTGGAGAAGAGAAGGCTCTGGGGACACCTTGCAATATTGAAAGGGGGCTTGCTTATAAGAAAGATGTAGAGAGACTTTTTACCATGGCCTGTAGAGATAAGACAAAGGACAACAGTTTTAAACTGAAAGAGGGTAGACTTAGATTGGACATAAGGAAGACTGTTTTTTATGATGGGAGTGGTGAGACCCTGGAACAGATTGTCCAGAGAAGTTGTGCCTACCCCTTCACTGGAAGTGTTTAAGGTCAGGTTGGATGGGGCTTTCAGTAACCTGGTGTAGCGAAAAATGTCCTTGCCCATGGCATGGAGGTTGGACTAAATGGTCTTTAAACACAATCTCTTCCAATCCAAACCATTCTGTGATTGTATGATTCATTTGTGTGTCAGGTGGAGAGCTGTAATAATATAAGCAACTAATGTTGAAAGCAAATTAATCTTACAGTGCATCTCATTCAAGAAGACTGAAAGTGGAAGAAAGATACGAGGTAGCAACTCCTTGTTTGTATTTTCTTATTCAGTATTTTAAAGCTGCTCTGTTGAAGACATCTTAAACAAGCCAAATCAAAACAGCTTTAAGAAAATGAAACAACAGCAGTAGTCATATACCATTTGCAGTCCCTTGGGTCCTTGTGGTAATAAAGGGAACCTATGCATTTGACAATGAGCTGCACCTTTGTGCTGAAGTGCTGCCATCAGGACTATCTCTACAGGAAAAACATAGGGAGAGTATCTGTCCTAGCAGTGGGAGCCTGACCAGCTCAGAGCTATGCTGAGAGCATTTCAAGCAGCAGCTGTGACGCTTTTGCAGCTGTAGCTCCTCCCTGGCCCCTGTGGCTGAACACCTGCTGCACCACTAGCAAAGAAAGAAACTTAGGCTTATACACCATCTGCCTCCATGAAAGGGAGAGCAAGTCACTGTATCAGAGCTAATCTGCCTCGTACAGGATAAGGAGATACAAGAGGGGTGGAAAAAAAATGACTAACTGTGATTCTCAAGAGACCTGGCTGTAGCTGCTCTAAATTGTGGCATAAGGAAGCATATACTATTAGAAATCTGTAGGAATTTGCCCTGGTGATGACCTTTCCTTTCCCTCCCATTGTGCCTTGTGCTGCTGCGACTGCCCATTCCGGAAGTAAACGCAGGATTTGCCTGTGCGCCTGCTGGGGAGTTCACTGAACAAGGGTGAATGGTATACCCTGGTGGCATAAAAGCAGCAGACTAGAATATGTTTCTTAACATAGCCTTTGAAATAATCTCTTTCTCATCTTTTCAGCCTGCTGTCCAGTCACTTATCTGAAGATTATTACTATTTATGGTTTAGTTTTTCAGAGCATGTTTGGGTGATGATCAGACTAGCATTACATTGCACTGAGTATTTGACACATGTCCACAAGTCAATTTCTGCCCTGAATCAGTAAACATAAGACCATATGCCAGAAAGACCCAAAAACCTGCTGGGTGACATAAAATGACAACAGCTATAATTCGGTAGTTTGACAAATGAACAAGATGATCATACTGAAGTTCTGAAAAGTTATAGTCTGTTCTAAGGGAGATTCGCCCACCAAGAAAAGTTCTGTAACTATTGGTCCATATCTTGAGGTGTTTATTGTACGATGGACCATTTTCAGAAGTGCTTTCACAGGAGCACTTCTACAGCTCACTGTGAAAAGACTTTCGGTTGGCCTAAGTTTTAAGTAAATGCACTAAAAATAAATTATTTGTCAATGATGTTAACTGTATTACTAGGTAGAATCATATTCTTCACACTCTGAAGAGGAAAGCATTTTTCACAATTGGCAGTTTGCAGTGTTGTGGATTTAAACAGCATTTTGTAGGAGCCATTTTGGCCACATTTATCTTTCAGGACAAAGGCCAGTCTAGAGGACCTTCAGTGAGTAAAGCTGTAGAGAGAAGTATATAGATAGTCATTTTACAGATGTCTGCTACTGAGGGACTAGCCTTCTCTATTCAAGAATTGCCAATCACAAAGACAAATGACCCTTAACAAGAATGACTTCCCTTTTTTATATTTGGTTTGAGAAATTAATGGTTTTATATTAAAATGTCTCTCATTAATGTATTTAGTCTTCTGCTAGACAACTTTAGATAGAGGTAGCAGCAATCAACAGAAAGAAACGGGAAAGCAGGAAATGCTTTATGCCTAGGATTCCAAAGTGTAACAAAGGAAAGAAATAGATGCTTTTTGGAGAAATAGTCCTAAACCTGCATATTCTGTAACCCCAGAAACCTAAAGGTATAGGTATAGAGCTGTAAAGCTTGTTATTTTTTGATATTTTTTTTGTGTAATTAAGTATCAATCCATCAATTAATTAGATTAGAGAACTTGGAGCAATGAAGCATGTTATGAATCATTGGTGGGTTGTCTGGTTCACGTTAAGGTTCATGCTTTTAAAAGAAAGCACAGGAAAAAAACACTAGATGCTACTGCCAGAAAAGAAATCCCATCTCAGGGTTACAGGATCAAAAATAGAGACGTCCTCCTAAAGTCACATAATTTTTAGTTAATTTTAGCCTGTCGGTCTAAAAGAAAGTGATAGTTGCATGGAATATGTCCAAGTTTTATGTACTGGAATTTAAGTGTGAAAGAAAAAAAGATATGAGGGTCTTGAATATTCATGAAAATGGCTTTGAGTTTAGTCCAGAGAATGAGTCATTTTGAGTTATGTACAAGTCCAGACATCAGAAGAGGTCTGGACTTGCAGCCTAAATCTTCAGCTTTCTAAAGAAGGGTGGTTGGTTTTCTTTGGTGGAAGTCAGGTGTCTGCATCTTTAAATAACACCTCCCTTGTGAGACAGAAAGGGCAGAGAGATCCTAAAAACCAAATTCAGTTCATGTTCTTTGCCTACCGAAGTCTGTTAAGCCTGAAAGGTTTTGAAATAGTTCTTGCTTTACAATAAGAGGAGTCAATAGGCAAGGAGACGGAGTTAGAAATTTCTTTTTGGACTACTCAAAAGACCTGAAAAGAGTAGAGAAGCTGGTACCTAACAGATGGGCAAAGGAAGCTCTTGAGAAGAGTTTTAGTTAAAAGTCTGCCATAGCTACCAAAGGTCCAGACACAAGTGATGAAATCTTTGGGGAAATTAGAATCCGATTGTTACATCTGAAACATTGCCCAAGATCAACAGAAGAATTACAGGTGGTACCCCAAGCATATTAACAAAAATTGTATTATGAGTAAAGACAGGCAGCCATCTGCATGCTAACACTTCAGCACAGAACAAACAGTAATGGTAAACAGTTTACACAGTGGAGATACTAAAACTGAACTTACAGAGTAAAGGTGTATGAATTTGCTGATTTCCAAAATTGGTAAAAATACAGTTGTGTTAAAATATGTCTCTATTCTTCTGTGTATAAGAGTAACATTGCTGCAAACAGTGAGAATAATATGGATTTCAAATGAGCCCTAAATCCAATAAAATTAGCATTGTTACTGAACAAATTTTACGGATTCTTCCAAATGAAGAAAATCTCTGTTGTCTTCCTCAAATTTTTCTCATGATCAGATACAACTTTGGACATGGTTCTTTATCGAGAAAGGAACTATGCAAAAGTGTGGGCTTGACATACTTTTCTTCTCAATTGGTTGTTATCTAAAATAAATGAACTAACACTGCTGGTACCTGCACTTGCAATTTTCTTGGAGGAAAAAAGTTAGAAATTGTAGGAGGGGCATAGGGCACTACGTTTCAGTGTTCTTCGGAATATGACATTTTATGTCAAAGTTTGTACTTTGTTTCAGCGTGCTTATGCTCTGGTACATACTATAATTTTTTTTCCATATTAAGCCTTAATTTCTGGGAAGTTTGAGTAAATATAGTAGGTAATACAGTGTGCTGTTCGGATAGGACATGGTTTTGGACACCCTGTGTAAGATTCATCTCAGTCATCTGAAGTTGCATTGAAGATACCACAAGAGGTAATTAACTTATTTCAGTTATTTAAGATAATGCTAGTTACCTATTTCTCTCCTCTGATTATAAATGGAGTCTAGAGGGACCAATGTAGACTTAAATGTCTAGCTTTTATATTCTTAAATGAAAACATATGAATCTTGTCTCAGTACATAACAAGATACAATACAATAATCCAAGAAATTAGTGCAAAGAATGCTCTTTTAGCAAGCTATGTAAGAATCAACACACATAGATGATTTTGTGTAAAAGATGTAAATTTTGAAATTTGAAACTTTGGCATTTCTGATTGTTACTGTCACCGGTCTATTCTGAAGTCATGTGATCTTTATCTGAGAAACTGCTGCAATTTCCCTGAAAACCCCCCTCTGGGGCCTGAATTACCAGATCTAGGTCAGATATAACTCAATTAAAACTGATGCTTCAGTATCAGTGAGATCAAATGTCTACGCTCATGACCATCTCTACACTAGGCATTCTTTCTTTCTGAAAGTCTATAATCATAGCTCACTGACAGTGACAGTGTTTGCAACGCTTATGTAAACTTCAAGATAACCATAGTCTCTCTTGTCCACACAGTGTTCTGGAAAAATCTTGGAAGGCTGCCTGAATTTAAAGCTGGTGAATATAACTACATCACTGATACTAGTGGCAAATTTTGATTAAAAAAAATGGTTAGAGAGTCAATATGCTTCCTTGAAAGCTTGGTGAAAGCTTGATTTTGCGTAGTATCCAATCTTTCTTCGTTTACATAATTCATTGACTGAAGTTCATATAATAATCAGTAATTTACAGGGGACACTTATCATGGAGGAGTATATTAGGAAGCAGAGTCCATTTAATTATCATTGATTTGATCATTGTATCGCAGCATTGTTTGAAACTCTGTAAGAGAAACACTGACCTACTGCGGGTCACGTAGCAGCTGAAACACCTGGCATAGCCAGGGCACTGGGGG
This sequence comes from Vanellus vanellus, assembly GCF_965231255.1. Lineage (NCBI taxonomy): Eukaryota > Metazoa > Chordata > Aves > Charadriiformes > Charadriidae > Vanellus > Vanellus vanellus. The sequence goes on from NC_138908.1 coordinate 23,083,039, forward strand.
GTCAGCTGCTCCATGGGGGCTGAGGGAGGCACCCAGACCAGCAGGGCAGGGGCATTGCCAGCCAGGGCTCATCTCACCACCCACAGGCAGGGACCAGGGTGGGCCAGGGGGCAGCTAGAGGCAGCCCCAACCTGGGGCATCAAGCACCTCCGTGGGGACAGGGATGCATCAAAGTCACGCTGGGACATTAACCTGCAGGTGAGGGTCAGGATCGGGCACAGTGAGGGGAACCAGCATCAGACACAGCCCCATGACCGGTGGAAAAGTTAATATGTTCATCAGTGCTTATAAATATCTAAAGGGCGAGTGTCAAGATGAAGGGCCAGACTCTTTCCAGTGGTGCCCAGCGACAGGACAAGGGGCAACGGTCACAAACTGGAACAGAGGAAATTCCATCTGAACATGAGGAAAAAATTCTTTACTTTGCCAGAGCACTGGAACAGGCTGCCCAGAGAGGTTGTGGAGTCTCCTTCTCTGGAGATACTCAAAACCTGCCTGGATGCATTCCTGTCCAACCTGCTGTAGGTGAACCTGCTTTGGCAGGGGGATTGGACTAGGTGATCTCTGAAGGTCCCTTCCAACCCCTATCATTCTGTGATTCTGTGACAAGGCAGTGCCAAGGTCAGTCCAGAAGCCAGCTGTGATCAGTGTCCAGGACCAGATAAATGGGGTGCATGGCCAGGCACAGGTAGGGCTGTGAGGCAGCAGGAGCTGGGGCTCAGGCGGGGCTGGGCAGTAGAGCCTCAGCCAAAAATGGCTCCCATGGGACAGGGTTCAGCCTTGCCTGGAAGCCTCACCCCAAAGTCACTGGCTGGAAGGGGCAGCAGCCCTCAGCTGCGTTATCCTATGTTGGGCCAGAGCCCTGGCCAGGAGGGACCATGCTCTCAGAGCCCTTACAGGCATGTGTTAAGAATTGTGAAATGGTAGGAATTTAAGAAAAATAAGGGAAAAATTATAGTTTTAGATTAGGCCATGCCCAAAAAGTTGTGCCAGCACCTACGTGATGAACCACACCTTAATCGCAGTTCTTATGCAATAGAAGCCAGCTGTATTTAGCAATTTCCTAAGAAAAAAATGAAAGATATCTTTTGCTAGAGAGAAATTATAGATATCACTATTACTGAATTCATCATTCTGGGAAAGACCTCACAATAGGTCACATCAGGGACCACTTTCAAAATTCCTGGTATATTACTAGAACTATACATCATAATCTTATTTTAGAAATAAAACAGATATTTGTATACTCCAGAGACAGGATATTTCAGCTCAGCTAAGATTTCTAGTGTCCTGCTCTCATGTGTTTCATGTTTTTATGGATGATAAACTGCAAGAGTTTTAGTCATGATTCAGAAATAAATACTTCTAAGTAGCTGCTTAATTGGTTACTTGAAAAACAAAGCTGTTCTGACATGCCCATGAAGTCTAGACCATGAAGTGGAGACCATATTTCCACATTCACAGGTGTTATGATAATATTGATTTTTTGAGGCACTGCTTGGTTAGAAATAGTGCCGATCAACTGGTAAGTTCCAGCAGCAGCACAGCTGACAGAACCTTTCATGCAGAATAGAAGTCACAAATGCAAATCAGTTCTGAAACTGATGAAAACTGCAGTGGGGTGCTGCAGGAGTATTAGAGAGAGAGAGATGTATGTTTCTTATGCATCAGAATGCTGTCATTTGCAATCATTTCTGGGTCAGCGTGTACCACTTCATGGAGTGGTAGAGCAACTAGGCACAATGTACAGACGGCCTTAAAAAAATATTATTTGTAAAGGCAAGCACTTACATATTAAGAAATCTGAAGGTTGCCTGTGCAATCTTCATTAATTTCATTTGCATGTGTATACTATGAAGCAATACTTGCTCATAAAATCATGGTATCTTTTCCACAGGAATCCAGAATCAGACAGTGAACCACATTTACTAAAAATGTAAGAATGTGGTGTGGCTTAGTTATTCTCTGTGTGAAGAACACATTGTTCTGTTTGTTCTGAAAGTTAGTTTTATTTGAAGCCCCTTATTTCGTGTGTTCAGGGAGACGGTAAGGAGTTATTCTCTATTAATCCTCTCTTATATGAAATGTCCTCTCAGTCATCTTTTTTTTCCCAGGATGAACTAGTTGAGCTAGTCGATCCTAACACGGAAGGTGTACCCCATCTTCTGTATGCATCTGTGTACCTCTTCGAGTTTTACTCTATACATTTTGAGACAGAGTCACTACAGCTGTGCCTAGCCTTCCAAATACATGGTACACAGTGACATTGTTTGGAAATTGAAGTAGACTGTATCAGCAGGACCTTTCTAATGCATGTGATTACTGATTCCTTCAAAGAATGCCATTAGATTCATGTGTAAAGAAAAGTCATACAATCCCCAGTTGAAAGCATTTATCCGCGCTCACATTAATTTAATTCTTTGTGATGGTTTCCACCAACTTGCCCAATACAGAAGTCAGGTTTACTGTGCTGTAGTTCCCCTTCTGCATCTCCTTTGGAAACCTTTTAAAAGTTAGTGTCATACTGACTATTTTGCAGTTGTCTGATGCTTGGACCCATTGAAACGAGGTTGTGCAATCAGTCACTCAGCTATATCCTTCAGTTTCTTAAGAGCCCTTGGATGAATGTCTTTGTGTCCTGGTGATCTGATACTGTTCCATTTGGTTTTCTCCTTAATGTGGTCTAATAACACTTGGATTTAAGGCAGGGTGTTAGACATGTTACCTGCACAGAGAGGTTTGCATTCCTGTCCTCTTTGTCCTCTTTTGTAACTAAAAAAGTTTGATTCTCCCAGACAAGTTCAACATATGTTGACATTTCTAGCAAGTTAGGTACAAATGAATCATGCAATGTATTGAGAAATATCCTTGTGATGAAGCAAAGATATGGTTAAGCTGATGAAAACACTGATAATTTAGAAAAGGATTGCTTACATCTCTGAAAGCATTCATTGCTTTTCATATATCCACTGTACTATGTAAAAAATAAATAATGTTATAGGGAATCTTCCATCTGTAAATATAAAAATGAAAAAAAAAATATTTCTTGTATTTCCAAAAACATTGTAAACAGAAGAAGAGAAAAAAATGCCAAAGGTTTGTAAAATCTAAGGAAGCAATGAAGCCAAATCTTGCAGGGCTTGATAGACTGAGTATAATTGCATGTTAGTAAGTCCCTGTTAAGGAATATTGTAAAAGTTACGCTTCTGCATGCTTATTTGGTAGCGCAGGACACAGTTAATAAGTATATACTGCAAGTCCATTTGAAAAGCTTGAATGTGCTTGTATGAAACTGCTGAATTTAAATATTTGTAAGTTTTAAGAGTGCTAAAACAACTTTGCTTAAACATGTCTTAATATATACATCACAGTCTAATTTTCTGAGTAATACTAATCTGACATTTCTATCCCTGGTCATTTTTAGTTAATTAGGCACAACATCTGAATAATCACATTTTCAATATTTTTCTGAAGTTTTCTGTAAAGTTAGATAAAAACACCTCCTGACGAGTATGAAGCATGTATATTTTCAGATGCAGAAAGTAATATACAAATCTTCAAGCAAGTACAGAAAAGGAGAAAACGGAATGAAGTAGGACCTACTTCAATATTAGTATTGTTATTTACAAATGAAGGAGAAAGTATGTTCGCTGTGGAAGTGTTTTGGTAAAAACAAGTTTTACAGCTTTCTGTGATAATAGCTTAAAAGTTCTATGAGAAATAGCTCCGAAATATTGACATGTATGCCAATGCCTCTGTGTATTCAGGTTGTCTGCAAACTACAAACTACAGGGCAAGCACGGTGTCCCCAGTCTTAAATTAAAATTTTGAATATGTAAAAAAAAACCCAAACAGAAACAAAGAGGTTGGTAACCCACAGAAGTAACATGAGCAAGAGAATTGGCTTCTCCTCCTCCCCGAGTGACTGATTGCTGACATCCTTGGCATTATCTAGTTTGTAACACCATTATAAAACCAGTACAGAAGCTGAAGCCCAAGCTGTCAGAAGTTTAACTGTATATGAAAACCTTGGCAGAAGCAAAACACAGGTTGGTTGACTGAATCTTTATTATTGATATAAATATGTAATAGGAAAATTCCAGTCTAAGTAGCAATTATCAGGATAAATTTGCATAATTAGCAGCTGGAAGAGAAATCAAATATGGGATGCATCACCATGCACTTTTTTTATTTTTAGAACCTCGGTTTAATTACCTCTGGCGCTGTCACAGCTGCTACATGATTCTTAAATAGTTTCACTGAACATTTTGCATCTTGATAGAGAGGTTGCCTCTTGTACACATTCTGTCTTGGATGCAATTTTATGAAATAATTTAACTGGCTGAACTAAACATACCCTATGAAAAAAAATCTGTGGTTCACTTCTTATGCAGCTCTTTAGATAGAGAAAATAAGGAAGGACAGAATAGTACAGAAGGTCAATTTTACCTGTCTTCTTGCCTGTAGCTGTGTAGCTATTATAGGACGCCTAAATAAATAACCACAATATATGGATTATATATTACCTATTTGAAGAGTGGCCAAATAACTATGCCCTCAACTTTGACATAAGTGAAACCTAATCTGGTATCTTAATTTAACAGTTATGAAAATATCTGTGTCTAGCAATCTGGAAATTCACATCTAATGTTTTATACTTTCAGAATTCTCAAAATTTATATAATTTCTGGAAAGACTGTTCAATCAAGCTTAATATGATTATGTTAGGAATTCTGCCAGCTCCTGAAATGAATCCCATCATCACATATTATTCAAAACGTCTCATGATGTACAACTTCATTAGAAAGCAGCCTAAATTCCTGTGTGTTCTCAAGGCAGAACATTAAATTAAAGCAATGAACAAAAAAATTAGTAACATTAACAAATAATGATAAATAATTACAAGTAGGCCTGAGAGAAGACGTTATTTTGAGGCCTTGAAAATACTTGGCCATGACAGGTTGATTCATAAATAACTCTTCAATATCCTCACCTTTATGTTTTCATCATATTAAAGAAGAAATATTTGCACCATTTTCTTAGACTAAAAGAAGCGTGGGCTTAAAGTAGTTCCTGCATATAAAAACATTTATATTACTACTGTCTCTGCCATGTCCTTCTCTCCTCTCAGTTATTCATAACGTCTTTCTTCTTTTCTCTGATTACTTACCATGTTTACAGAAATCTGCTCTGCTCAGCTGGTGCTATGGGCATGGAAACAGAGACAAGAAAGAGAGGTTAACAGATTTCCCTTAATTCAACCATCAAATATATGGTATTGCAAGAAATTCAGTCCTTGGTCATGGAAACATGTGAGCATTTACTTACGTTTATTTCATTGAAGAAATAATGCTGTGCAAGATTATGGATTTATGTAAGCATTTACGTATGGATTATACATTGCACGGAAGAATCAACAGAATTCATTTATTTAATTCTTCTGAGATCTGAACTTGAAGCTATTGCTGGCAATGGAAAATATGTACAGACTTTCCTATACAAACAAGAATTTACAAAAGATCAAACGCAGGGGATAAGCTGTGAGAGCATACCTGTCTCCTCATGCCATGTACCTGCCTGTTCTGTACAGGGGTGGAAGATGAGGAGGGAGGAGAGAGAGAGACGGTGCAAGGCTTTTTCTGGATCAGTAAGAAAGGCTTGACAACAAATGACATAATGAGATAACTGCTTTAATTAGAATAAGAAGAGTAATATAGGTAGCAAGTAAATCTTATGTCCCTTCAGATGCTGGGTGCCCTGTGTTGATGCAGCACTGGATGGAGTCCAGATGGATTTTCCCATGGCATTGTGCAGAGCAGATCCTGTCCATGGAGAGAAGCTCTCTCTTTTGGTCTTGTGTGCTTTTATATGTTTTTCTTACAAGAAAACAAGTCTGTTCCTAAAGGATGCTGTAATAAGAACTTCTTGCTGCACTGTTAGATGGAGGCGAGGCCAGGCAGGTGGTGCACTCGCCGGTACCCAGCGGGAGCTGCCCGCGGGCTGCCCCGTTCCCACGAGCTGGCTGCCTTCATCCTGCAGCCGGGGAGTTTGTGCGGCACAGCCCAGCCCCGATGGCCACCCTGTACCTGCAGCACAGCGCAGCGCGGGCCTGTGCCTGCTTAGGTTAACTGTTACGGGGTTCACTAACTCCTAAACGTGGAACGCTCTCCTGGTCAGGATCAGTACGGTACGTAAGAGGAATGCTCCTGTGTTCTTTGAGAGTTCAGCGTAAGCAAATTCTCCTTCATACTGAGCAGTTCATTCGTTTACTTTGAGAGCTAAACTTATGTTTTTAAGGCTGTAAAAGTATGCCTCCTTCTTCTGAGGGGATGTTGTATTGCACAGTACTGTTTAAGGAAAAGAAGGAGGAACAGATAGGTTGTGTAAAATAAATAAATTTTCAAATGAAATCTTACAATCTAACACCTGTTAAAGTAATTTTATATCAATAAATGAACCATCTGGTAAATAAAAAAATAATTTTCAAAGGGTATAATACAGGTGCCTCTGTGTATGTATTCTAACAAGGATGTTTTCTGTTTCAGAAATGAACCACTGTTTGGAAGAAGGTAATGCTTCTCCTACCTGCTAAGAAATACAATACACACTCTTTATCTCTTTGTGGTTTGAATAATATAGTATATTTTACTGCATCCTATCACAAGACCTTGTGCATTATACTATTGTCTAACCTGGTATTGTATTTTCTTGCAGATCAAAGAAAAAAAAGAAGCAAACTAGAACTTACTTTCCTGTTCTGTCCTTGTAAAAACGAATGGGATATCATAGCAAAGAGCCATCAGTTGCCCATGTTGGCTTTGGCTCACAATCAATGAAGATTTCTAACTCCCAGCTTGCATATACGATTACATTTCTTTTTCATTTGCTTTGTGTTAATTTTTCTATTCAACATTAACTTTTACTCTCTCCATGTGATGTAAACTTGCTCCGCTTTTTACAGATTAGCAACACACATCTGTATGTTGATGATGTGTTTACATCATAGGCTAGGTTAACGCACAGACTTCTGTCTCAAGGACAGTCTTGCTGTCATGTCAACATGATTCCTGGTGAAGCTGACAATTAATGACCACAGTACAATACTTTTCTACTGTGTCACTGTGTCACACTGTACTTTTGTCTCTGTTTTCAAACATAAAAAACTACACTTTGGAAATCACTCCTTCAGTTCCATCTCTCCACTGCTTACACACGGGCATTGTACCTTAATTTCTGGAGATTATATTTAATTTAGTAAATGTTTTAGCAATAAACAAATTAGAATACTTTTGGTTGCATTTAAGTATAAACTCCAAATTCTAGAAAAGTTTCTGTACAGGAAAGAAATGGTAATATCAGTTAAGCTAATAAAAAAGATCAAGCTTAAATATAAAAACATAAGGCTGCTTTCCACATACAAGTAGTTTCAATTTTGGCCTGCCTGTAATCCAGGAATTATTTAGAATTAACTGTTTTGTTGTTGTCTTAAAATAATTGGTAAAATATACAGGATAATGAGTATTGTATTTTTCCTTCTTTCCCATGGTGTGTGTTTTTGTTTTTTTTTTTTGTGCTAAATGGAAAGGACAGACTCCACCAACTCTGTTACTATGCATTCTCTATTTCTATTCTATAAATAGTCATCTCCAGGTGTTTTCGTGCAGTAACCAATGCTGCTAAAAAATGTGAAATGGAATTAAAATGACAGTTGTCACATTGTCACCAGTCTCTTTCAAGCTTTCAGGCTGCAGATTAGATCATCACCAAGGTATTCACAAGCCATTTCATCCACATTCTGACCAGGAGACAATACACTGGATTTACCACATCAGGATGAGCCCTAGTCTCAGGGAGTTCAAGCTGGGGGTCACAAGAAATTATGGATTTTACACAAAGATGGGGGTGCTGACAGTGCTAAACTAAACCCAGAGGATCGCGGATGCTGCATACCATAGAGAATTGTGTTTCTGTCCTATTCCAGTTACGGTACCAACTGGTGTTTGGTTCCTGAATACCAGTGGGGTTTAGGCAATACAATATGCAAAAAATGAAGGGGGGGGGGGGCAGGGCTGGGTATATGACATTTCCTCTAAAAAGTGGGTTGCTTTTTGTCTAACAAAGGGAATCGGTGTTTTGATTTCCTATGCTCATCATGTAGGTTGTATCAATCTTGTTTTCCAGTGTATTGCATTGCCTTACGGGAGTCGGGTGGTTTTGTAGAGAATGACGGGCAGCATAGTGATACTTTCTGGGATGCTGCTGATTGCTGTGCATGGACACATGCATATCGCCTGACATCTTTTACTCAAGTACGCACCTCCTGCTTATTCTATGTTGCCATTCAGTCCTTTTGTAATGTCTCCCCATCTCTGTATATATTTTACAAAGAACATATCCCCTTATGCATCGTCCCTTACATTTTCCAGTTTCCAAACACCTCCTAATGTGCTGGATTACTCTAATAAGCATGAAGATCCAACTCAGCATCACTTTTAAATATTAGCATTAAGAGAAAGCATTCAAACTAATACAACTGCAGTGAGTGTGACTGTAGAAACATTTGCTTGTCACACCTTGCATCAGTAAGCAGAGGATTGAACACGGAATTACCTGCTATAAAACCTTTAACTTAGAAACCTTGTAAATAACAATTTGCAGTGCTACTGCAATCTAAGGAATTTATTTAGCCTTTTGTGGTGTCAAGCAAGTACGGTGTAGCAAACTTTGCTTATAAAGGAAATAGAAACGAAAAAGAATTAAAAGTGGACTGAAGCCTTCTCGTCTAGTCGCTCCAGTCCGTTCTGGTTTTATCTACAGTCTCCCTCTTCCAGAGAAGGGTCACTGGAAAAGAATTGTCAGGAATGTATTCAGATCCACTTGTTTTACACACCTACTTTGCAACATTAGGTGCTCAGAGTGACCCTCTCAACTTTGACTAAAGGAGTCTGGAGAGAGAGAAGAAGCCAAGAGAGGTAGCGTCAGTGTCTTAGTCCTGGTGATTCCTTCTTGTCCGAGGGTCTTTCAGTCTGCTTCTTTCTCTGCAGCCAGCCATCTCTGTGGGCTGGTGTGGAGGACTGTGGAAAGAAAAGGACCACAGCCCTGTCAAACGAATGCTTCCTCCTGCACCTACACGTTCACAAGGAGAGCAGCAGGACAGGGACTGAAGCACTCTCAGAGCCACACTTGTGATAAGAGCAGCCTGAATGCAGTCACCAGAAGGGAGAGGCGCTTTCCCCCACTGTTTGTTCATGTTAGACTATGAGTGAAAATCCATCCCTTGTGATTAGTCATTTCCCAGAGGAAGTGTAGGGATTTTTCGGTATATCCTCTTACGGGGGTTGATGAGGAAAGCCAGAAGTTTGAATGTTATTTTCAATGGAAAAACAATAGGAGGGAGGTTAGGTAAATGAAAAGGAGGAAGGATGGACTGAGGAAAGGGAAAACACAACACAAGGAAAAGGAGAAAGGAATAAAAGTAAGGAAACCTTAAAAACAAGTAACCAAGGGAGCATTTCATTACCTTCTATTTTTCTATCAGTCTCTGCATTTTGGCACAGTCATTGTATTTCACTTCTGTGTCATTGGTATTCTGCAGCTTCCAAAAATATAAAAGTGAACTTAGCTATTTTACATGAGAAAAGGAAAGTAAAATAGGAGACAAATAGAGCTGCATTATGAGGGAAATCATTTTATTCGGTGAGTGAATGAAGGGAAAGAGTGACAAGAGCTTCATTGCTTTAATTTATTCCTTTTGAGCTATATCCATCTGGGAGCTTTGCCTTCAATAGAGGCAGCTTCAAGGTGGTGAAAAGGGGAATGTTACTGCCCTCCATAGTCTAGAAATCATATATCTGTTTCCTTTGATGGGGTGTTGAGATCCGTTTTTTGAAATCATGGTAGAAATATTATCTTTTCTATGTATCAGAATTACAAAAGTTAAACTTTATCTAGAGACTGTTGTCATAATACTTGCTGTTAACTTGTTTAATTCAACCTCAGGTATTCCTATACTTTCTAATCAGAGCTGAATAGTTAAGGAAAACTGGAGAAAAAAAACATTGAAGTTTTCTTTACTTTTTGAGTTACTGGGGTAAAAAAAAGATTTGTGGATTTTTTTTTCCAAGTTAAAAAAAATTTTGTACGTGACTAGCTTACAGCAGTACTTTACCCACAGTTTTTAGCTGGGTTGATCTGTCAGGGAGGTGACTGTCAAATGGAAAAATAATAAGGTCGGGAATGAAGCTGTCTTATTTGTAGCACGAGGGCATTTTAAATGTTTTTGCTAAAACACGATTCTAACCAGAAATGGCATTTATTAATAGCCAAAAGGATTTTGGCGAATACCTAGTCATATTTCGTAGACATCTGGAGTGATCCTCCACTGAGGAACCCCGAGGTTGTTTACTTGCAGCACAGGCAGAGCATTGGTCAGAGATTCAATTCTTCGTACGAGCATCCCTATTAGAAAAATGTTCAATGTTTTGCTGCAGATATACAAGCTAAGAGCGCGAGTGGCCAGAGGGGATGACCGTGATCAATTATTCTGAATCTCTTGTGGGTATTATTTCTGTTTTATGCTGAGTGAGTGTTCATCATAAAGCACATAAACAGTCTTGGGAGGGTAAGGTGAGTGTACGCATCACTGGGCTATGGAGGATACATCTGCGTGATATTTAGCACAAATACAAGCTCTTTCTGTCTGTTTGACCAAGCAGTCATGCAGTTGCGATTAGTGCAGTTTTGAGGTTAAGCTGGTAGAAGTGGTGATGCTAGAGGACACAAAAGGTATTTCTAGGTGACTGAAGTGGGTTGATTGGAAACTGTGTGACGAGTGTAGAATTAAACAGTACCTCAGCTCCCTTGAGGGAACCAGGGTTCCAGACAGCATCCTGACACTGAGTGCTGCGAAGTTGCATCCTTTTCACTGATACACAGATGTCTGATTAACTTAAAAAAAAAAAACAAAACACCAAAACCTACTCGGTAAAAACACGTATTTTAAGTTTGACCTGCTTTTCTTGTCTTCTTTTTTTTTTTGCATCTCTGTCTCAAGGGCTCTTATTTTTGGGGTCCGGTCTTATTAATCACTCATTCTAATCCATGTTGTGTTTTTTGCTTTGAATAAAAATGATTTTTCCCCACAGGCTAAGATTGATTGACAGGTCTCTTATCTTTAAATATTTCAAGTGCTATAGCCACTTTTGCTTTGTACAGTCACATGCTGTGCTGTAAATATGTCACATACATAATATTAATATATGTTACTGCTTTACCAGATAATTCTTTGCTCTGCCTAAGTGACTTAAGCAAAATTCATCATATTAAGTATTAAATCTATGTTAATTTTTTGGCAGTGCATTTTGGAGTTTACTGCATCTGTAGAGATATCTGTCTTAAGAAAATGAAAATTCTACCTCTGTTTTAACACACTCGGTGTCTGAAGACTGTCTCAGAAGGCATGAATTATGTATCATATCTGACTGCTGCTTGCCTGTGCCAGATTAGAAAAGAATGTTTTTCATCTTATTTGAGCACTTATACTAAATGAATGCAAAATTTGACACTTAATTTTGTCTCAAAAATGCAACTACTGATTTCCAAGTCTGAAGGAAGTATATAGGGACATTTCTTCCAGTGTACTGTTCCAAACTGAAACAATTGTGACTTACAGGACTTCCTGAGCATTGTAACTACATGTCAGAGTTTTTCTTCCATGAATTTGTCCAGCTGATCTTTAAGCATTTATGTTTTTAATGTCCATAACGTTCTGTCATAACAAATTATAGTTTAACATTTGTAGTATGAAAAATTACTTCCTACCATTTTTCTTAAATGCTTTGAGTGGTGATACAGTTTGATACTCCCTCAAATTACAATATTAAAGTAAGATTTTGTAGGATAAAAGTGTCACAGAAATGTTAAAGGACAAATAATGTGGCATATATTTTACTTAGCTGCTATTGGGGGAGAATTGTCAAGGAGACAGCTTTTGTCAAAGCACTGTCAAAACTTTTAATATTGTGAGCTTCTTGGATAATAGATTTAAGACTGGTTTGAGCATATTATAGTAAGGGTATTTCCTGTATATAAGACATGTTTCATAATCATTCCTCAATCTCTGCTTTTTCTCCTCTTGAGAAAATTAAATAGAAGGGTTCTTTTTAAATGACTTATCATTGCCTTGTGAGAGAAAATGTGGTCAGATGTGGGAGCCGAAAATTCACCAGTGAACCATTGCTTTAGGGTGATCTTTGTCAAGTCCTGTTGATTTCAATTACTTATACTTTTAAAACATTTAAAAATTTCTATCTAAATATCCTTTAGTGTATTCATTTACTTTCCTGAAAGATGTGTTCCTACTACCTTGTTATTAAGCTTTATATATATGAAAAATTAGGTCAGAGTACTTTTTATTTTAAATGAAAGGGTGAAAAGAGTCATTGAATACTTCTAATTTCTAATTTGTCCCTACGTACTTCAGCTATTATCTTGTATTGTTCCTAGCAATGTGTCATTGCTTTCAGTTTTGTGTGAATCTTTTCTTGATTTTCAGAGCATTAACAAGCTTCTGAAATAACCATTTTAGTCTTTTCTTGCTTGTTGGAATGATTCACCACTGGTTTTAATATCTCTTTTAACTGCTAGTTTGATGGCCCCTTTTTTCCCCCTTAGATTTCATTCTCATAGAAACACGTTCCTTGAATTTGTGGAAGTCTTTTTTGAGCGTGGTCTGAAAGGTAAAAAAGGATTTTTATTTTTTTTTAATAATGTATGTTAATGCCAGTGTTAGGGGTTTTGGGGACTGGCTTTTGAGTTTTGTATTCTCAGAATTAGCAGTACCATGGTATACTACTACCTAACAAGACAAAACTCCTTAATGTGAGATACTGTTATAGTTTGCTTTCTTCAGCAGTTTTGTTCTATTTGTATGCATTCATTCTGCTATGAGTTTGTTGCAGCTTGAAACAGTTTACTAAGTAAATTGTCTGCCACAGATCTCTGAAAGAAGTTGCTGATACAGTAAGAGAAATCAAGAAAAGCAGAAAGCAGAAATCAAGAAAAGATGTTAAATGACCTGCCAAAAATTACAGAGAGAACATAGGTCACCCATGGCACAACAACTGCTTGTTTTCATGTCCCCACTTACACCTGAATGTAGATCTGCAAAGGTGGGAAAGCATACTGTCTATTCTGAAAACACCCATGTAAAAATCAAAAAGATAATAGACAGAGACCAATGTTTCTCAACTTTTCCATAATTAGTTTGACCCATGGAGGTCACACTATCAGCAGCAAAAAAAGGCTCAGTATTTGGAACTGCTGAGCATGAAGCACTGGATGTTATGTGCCAGCTGTGGCTTTGTGCCCCTGAAAATTGTAGCCCATAGATGCTCCTTTAACTAAGGAAACAATAAAACTGTCATGGCTATATGAATATTTTTACAGCAAAAAAACTGGGGGATGCCTTCAGCTTGTAAATCCATTTTGCCGCCCATTTCCTGAGACTCTATTAATATTCCTACAGACCCATCTGCTCCTAAATCTAGTTAATGTCTACTGACTGATACTCCTTATTTACAAAACAGATACAAATGCTTACGAAAAAACTTCCAGAAAAGTTGCTTATACATGAGAAGTAGTATGCAGTCTTTTTCTAGAAACAACCATGGTCAATAAAATGTTCACATAATTATCTTTCTGAATAAGTAGACTAATAAATTACTAGTTAATGTACGGGTCAAATTTATAGCTGTTCGTTTTTTTCCCGTGAGAGTTTTAAGGAAGACAGCCTTCATCTCTCTTTTTCTGATAGAAAAATAACATTGAAGGAATTAACCGTTCGCATGAATGTCTGTGTCCTGCTCTGACAGCGGTCCGCACAGCTAACTGCTGGGAGGCAAACATCGCTTTGTGATGATGGCTTGAAAATAGTAACGAGCTATAGTGATCCTGACTGGAAAAGCATCGCGTGTCGAGAAGTTAGCGATCCACCCAGCAGCCAACACGAGTGAGCCCAGGCCCGCGCTGCGCTGTGCTGCAGGTACAGGGTGGCCATCGGGGCTGGGCTGTGCCGCACAAACTCCCCGGCTGCAGGATGAAGGCAGCCAGCTCGTGGGAACGGGGCAGCCCGCGGGCAGCTCCCGCTGGGTACCGGCGAGTGCACCACCTGCCTGGCCTCGCCTCCATCTAACAGTGCAGCAAGAAGTTCTCGTGCGAACATCCTCCCTGCTTGGCATTGGTAATGATGAATGAAGTTGTTGCCTTGAAAGAAAAATCCTACAATATCTGACATAACTGAAATGGGGTAACCCTGCCTACAGATGGGGTCTGCGCAGTGCATTGCGTGTGGGCGGAGCGGAGGCTCATTCAGTGCTGCGCAACTCGAGGTTCCCGGCATCTACAGGGACAAAAGGTTATCTACACTGTTCTCTCTTTCTTTATAGCGTTATCTCTAATAAATAGCATTTTAAATGATACTTGGTGGAGTCTGAGTGCCTTTCTTACTGGGGACAGAGATGGATTGGCACCTTCTGGTGCAAAACATTTGATGCAGTCGGCAGAAATGCTTTTCTGGAGAAAGGATAGTGAGGAAGAGATAAACTGGGTGCCTGAGGGGGCCTGCACGCAGCCGCATGGGGCGGTTGCAGGACATTTGGCTCAGGTGCTTTTCTCAGTGAATCGGGAAACTTGAGGAGGAAGTTTCTGCATGTCCCACCCCAGCCCACCCCAAGCATTAACTTCCCTCAGGAAATACAAAGCTGGGAAAGGAAAATTTGTGCTATGTGTGGTTGTTACTAACGTGCTTGAAGTGGACGCGGGGGTGTGTAGAGCTGAAGCGAGCAGCCCCACGTGAGCCGCCGGCACAGCAGTGCACGGCAGCCCTCGGGCAGCAAACACCGGGTCAGTTATGGCATAATATAGAAGTGGCGTGAAATGTACCACCACCATGAGCAAGCTATTTACAGTAAACTGTCAGGCCAAATAAGTTGGAAACAGTGTACCCTGGTTTGGCACAGCACTGAATGATTTAGAGATAAGTTTTCAGTCTAGAAATAGATGGGGGAAACACAGTCACAATTTTGCAATGTGATCCTGTCTGGAAATCCCATACTAATAACGTACTTTAGATTTATTGAGTTATGGGTGGATGACAGCCATGTGGTGAAACTGTTCTGAGACGACACGCATGTGATTATTCCAAATGAGGCTGAAATGAGAATATATTCAATATAAAAGAGTAACAGTCTTACAAAAATGAATGGCTGTTCAATAGTTAATGTAGTGTACTGTAACATGGTTTCAGCAAAGTTATCCACATTTTAAGCATAATTCTGTGCTTAAAAATTCATATTTTAACTTTTCTTTAAATTTAAATTTTAAATAAAAATTATATTTTAAATATTCTTCAGAGCACAAAAATCTTTCTTCATCTTCATGTGACACTATCATCAGCCTTTGACTTCCAAGCAGTTCTGAAGATGTAAAGGAAGAACAAAGTAGCTTAACATTTTCAATCTCATTTACCTTATGATAATTGTGACATTTATTTCCAAAATGAAGTTACTTAACATGTAGGGGCAAAGGGAATTACAGTTCTACTGGAGCGTAAGCACTAAGAATAAATGCCAAACTGTGATAACTAACTGCTTTCATATTTCTAGTTGTTATCTATACAAATGCTGTTGAGACCAAGACATAGACACAATTAGAATAGTGAACCCTCTGGGCTAAGGAGCCAGATTTAATGCTGGGATATTCATCCTTGCAAAAATAACACTCAGTCAAGGGTGTAGCACTCCAGGTAGGGACACCAGTCAGTCAGTCACTAAGAGAGAAGACATGTCCAAGGAAGGTTTTACTTTGTATGCAGAGGAGCTTGGTACTATTTTTTATCTTAGCGTATACTGGTACTATGAAGAGGAAGTTACAAGATATCATCCCCCTCCCATTAAACTTGGTGTGACAGAACGTATGTTTTTCAGAGCGTTCCAGCTCCCTCAAGGGAAAATATTTTTTTCTTCACTGTGACTGTAAATGAATTCTTAATGCTTTTGTAGAATTTATCTGATTCAAAAATATTTCATGCATAAAAACTCAAGCTTAAAAGGGAACTGTTTAACTATAGAAAGATTTGGCATCTCTGAAATAGCTGTCTGTACTTATGATCAGAAAATGTATTGTGTTCAGATAATATAGGCTCCATCTTAAAAGGTCTGCTCCAAGTGCATAGTCTGAGTTTTGATGGGCTCAAAGCCTGCTGGGCTAGCTTTCCAAATTATAGGGAGATGAAAAGTTTCATCGCAGGCTGCTGATTCTGCCTTTCTGCTTCCACAGGGCTCAGCAAATCAGCAGAGCTGCACATGAGCTCCAGTCCTGCAGAGCTCCTGATCGCTCAATCCACAGTGTTTAGCTGCTCAGCAAGACTCTTCTCGCTGCAATGTTGCCGCGTTCCCAGATTTTGCAGGGCTAGGATGCTTCGGAATTAGATCATTTCAGTGGGATTAGTTCCTTCATCTGTCTCAGAGATGACACATGACTTTTTCCCCTATAAAATTCTAGGTCAAGGAAGCACGGATATTCTTGTTTTGTTTGGATTGTAATGAAAATGTAACCTGTTTTTATTTCCTGCACTGTAAACCCAAATCTAGCTTTAAAATAAGGTACGTAAAGGTAAGCAATTGATTACCTACATAACAGCGGTGGACCAAAACCGTCAGTAAATGAAGTTTGTTGGGTGTTTTGAGATTCAGAAATGAGAAACTATATTGGTACAGCTAAGCATCTATAATTTTTATTTACATTTGTTAAGTTTTGCTTTGTTTATTGGCCAAAGACAGTTTATTTTGAGAAAATTTATAAAAGGAAAATGTCTTGTTTTTAATTAAATAAAAAGTCAGTGATATATGGGGACTAAATGGTTCCAAATACCATTGAAATCTTTTCATTTCTAACCATGAGTTTGAATCAAAAACTGCAGGGTCAGACCGACAAGCAATGGAAGTCAAACTTGGGATGGCTGATGAGGTTCTCCATTCCTCCCTGCTATGCAGACAGCTCAGTTTCTCAACAGCCAAATCTTTAAACACCATTGTTTATAGCACAAGATTTTGAAGTAACCATAACCACTCCCATAGTTTAGGAGATGCAGCTGTCAGATACCTGTGCAACTGCTACAGGATGGGCAGATGACAGTACTACTCTTGTAAGCAATCTTAACCAGAGAGGACCCTGATTACAAGTGAGCGTCCGAAGTGACAGGTTGATACAATGGCTGTTCAGTAGCATTAAGAAATTAACTGAATAGTGTAATATATTTTCTTGTAAATGGAAACTGTCGCACCTGGTGTGCTCGTAGGAGCCCTATACCAATGGAACCTGTAGGGAGGGAAGACAAGTTTATAAAAAGGACACCCTAAATGCATGCCACCTTTATTATTGGTACACCACGTATGGTCTCTTGGGAAAACTAAAACACAAGCTAGGAGTTACACAGATGTACGTATAGTGAATACTTCTCATATGATATTATTTGTAAAGTTTTTGCCAGACTTGAAGATGTTAGTGAATTGTAGGAAGGGCCCTTAAGCTGGAAAGACACGGTAATGAAGGAATAGAGAGGGGCAGGGCCGCTCCCTGGAATTGAGAGGTCTGCATTTACACTAGCTGTGTCACTGCTCAGAGTCAAGCACAGGTGCCTTTGATTCATCATTGATGTAAGTCAAGAACTTTGGTTCCCAAAGCTAACATTTTTCAGAAAAAAAGAACAAACAAGAACCACAAGGACAGTAGCAACCACTCACCAATTCTAAGGAATATCACTTATTTCTTGCATTTATTGTGTGAATGAAGAGGAAGATGAAACAGTCATGTTTTTATGGGTCAAGATAGATGATGTAAAAGTTTAAGTCCTGTTTTAGACTAGATGATTGTTTTCTTGGTAGGAAATATGATAGTTGAGAAAAATGGCTGCTGTGGAAAGAACAAAATCATAATGTTGTGATCTGCATCTCTTTAATGCTAGGCAGATGGTTTAAACTTCTAAGGACTTTTAATTTGCCGGGTATAATAGCAACAACCATGATAAAAAACAATATCCTTTTCAAAGATGGTCTGGTAGGATTAGTTAGGTTTATGGTGATAGCCAAGAGTGTGAAGGCATGCCAGTCCCCAAATAGGCCCAGGCAACACAGCAACAAACACGCTGTGTCACCTGTATTCCCAAACTTGACTTGGGTGGCAGATGCTGGAGAGTTGGCTGGAGAGTTGGGCGGAGAGGAATCTTATGAAATTCAATAAGAGCAAGTGTAGGGTGCTGCACCTGGGGAGGACTAACCCCATGCAGCAGTACAGGTTGGGGGCTGACCTGCTGGAGAGCAGCTCTGTAGAAAGAGACCTGGGAGTCCTGGTGGACAACAGGATGACCATGAGCCAGCAATGTGCCCTTGTGGCCAAGAAGGCCAATGGCACCCTGGGGTGCATCAAGAAGAGTGTGGCCAGCAGGTCAAGGGAGGTCATCCTCCCCCTCTACTCTGCCTTGGTGAGGCCGCACCTGGAGTACTGTGTCCAGTTCTGGGCTCCCCAGCTCAAGAAGGACAGGGAACTGCTGGAGAGGGTGCAGCATAGGGCTACCAAGATGATTAGGGGACTGGAACACCTCTCTTATGAAGAAAGACTGAGGGAATTTGGTCTCTTTAGTCTGGAAAAAAGACGGTTGAGGGGGGACCTGTTCCATGCTTATAAATACTTAAAGGGTGGGTGCCAGGAGGATGGGGCCAGGCTCTTTTCGGTGGTGCCCAGTGACAGGACAAGAGGTAATGGGCACAAACTTGAGTATAGGAAGTTCCACCTAAGCATGAGGAGGAACTTCTTTACCTTGAGGGTGGCAGAGCACTGGAACAGGCTGCCCAGGGAGGTGGTGGAGTCTCCATCTCTGGAGACATTCAAAACCCGCTTGGATGCATTTCTGTGCAACCTGCTCGAAGGTGGTCCTGCTCTGGCAGGGGGATGAGACTAGATGATCTCCAGAGGTCCCTTCCAACCCTATGATTCTATGATTCTATGCACAGTGATTTTGCCTGCATCAGCATTTTGTTTGCATTCGTTTTTCATATAAAAGCAAAAGATACAAGTTTCTGCTAGTGATGTAGAGGGTTGAGCTCTCAACTGCAAAGCTAGAAACTCAGTTACAGGTAAAAATGTGTTTAAAAAAAATTATATAAAGAGTGCCTGCAATCAAGATTATTTTCTAGCTGCAACCAATTTAACATGAGAAGAGAAATCCAGCTAAGCAGTGTTCTACCATGTAGTGATCTATTCTCAGGACAGTCCTGCCAGGCTTAAGTGCTAACTCTACAAGTCTGGTAGATGCTTTTCACTAAGTCTTACTGTTTCCTAAAAGATCAACTTCCTTTTATAATAAAGAGGAGTTAAAGCTCATTGAAGTAATCTTTTTTCATGGGAAAATAACGAGAAAAAAAAAGAGGTTAGTTATTTATGAAGTTATGTATTTCACTGGATGAAGACACTTGCTATTTTTAATGCTTTGCTAAAATATGTTTTGGAACCTCATGACTAAGGAATTTGCCAATAGCCTTCTAGCTTATTTTTCAGTTAGCACACTATGTCATAAAATTTAGCACCCATAAAATCACATTTTTAACACTATCACAAAATTGGTTTAGCAATTTGTATAAAGAAATATAGCTTGTCTTTCTAGCATTTGTCTTACAAAAATTAAAAAACTGCGAACGGGCAATCTAATAATCTAATATTTTTAAAAATCTGCAGAACATAGTAAGATCTTTTGAACTAAAATATATAGAAATAACTAATTTGTGGGATATACCTAGCCAGATGTATGTGTCAAGGCCTACAAATTTAAATGTACTCAAGATTCTCAAAATCTTTTGATAGGTGAGGAAAAAATGTTACACAACACTCCAAACCAGGTTGTACTTACCTATACAGTACTTTAATGTATTTTTCCATATGTGATCTGGGCAATTAAATGGAAGCAAAAGTTCGTTTTCATTTTACCTTACTTTGTAGCAGAGAGGTTCACAAAGTTAACATAACTACTGTCATCTGTAAATGACACTTGCTATCAACAGTCAAGCCACTTGGTTGCGGCCCTTTTTTGTATTCTCAGTTTTCCTAAAGCATTTCCATTTTTGTCTTGAAAATAACAGAGCAGACATTGAGGTATTTCTTTCTCAACCGCACAAGTAGCAAATGACTGTTGGAATCAACTCATTGTTTCCATAGCTCAAATCACCAGTGGTCACATGTAAATGTCTGTTCTTTCTGCCCAAGTCACTAATTGTTTCAGCTGTTTTGTCAGCTGAAAAAGGAACTAATATATCGATGTCAATACTTAAATGTATGTTTAATTCTGTGAAGGTATAGCAGGTTGGAAAACACCACTACTTTATTTGTGGTTACAGTCAAGTGATACTCATGATGACTGTTAGACATTCAATGGCAGTTCCTGCGGAAGGGAAGATGAAAACAAACATGGTACTCCACTGATGTAGTTTGAGGGATACCTTTTGTCACCAGAATTCACAGATCTGGCTTACACCTCAGTTTTACACCGGTGTAAAATTTCACTAGGAGTGTATTTTCCTACTAGTAATAGGGAGCAGATACACATTGTGTCTACAAAGAGCCATGCCGGTGAAGATTGCTGCCTGTCAGCCTCTCCCAATTTGCTAGTTCCATCTGTCAAAATTGCTGTATGAACTACTTGAGTGTTTCCTAACCTGTCCCTGGTAAACACCATTTAGAGGAACCTGCGGGCAGAGCGGAGGCAGAGAGGTGACATGTTTCTGGGGGCAAGGCAATATGTGGGTTCTGGGAAAAACAGTCCAACTGCGGCCTTAAGTGTTACAACTGCTGATGGGGAAACCATTATGCCAGCAGCCATAAGCTCCTGCCGCTAAAGCCTGAGCTTCAGCACAGAAACGGCATGGATCGAGTTCGGCTTAAACTGAATTCTTTCTGGAAAGACTATGTGCCTTAATTATACTGTTATTAAAGCAGTACAGCTAAGTGGCGCATGAATTTAAAGGATTAACATGAGCATGTAACAGTAAATTAAGAAGACTAAGGTACAAATTGAGTTTCAGTGTGTTGCAGGGGCTGAAAAAATGTGGAAAGTAAAGTAAACTCGTGTAGGGGGGCTGCAGAGGAAAATACGGTTCGGCAATGTAACAAAGGGGGAAGGAAATAATGGAGGAAGCATAGAAGGCTGAAGCGTTCAGCTGTCTCTTTTGCTTCTCTCTTCAGAGAAAGGCAATTAGAGCTTATTTACGATTGCTGCCTGAACAAAACATAGTTTTAACTAAGGCTTAAATAACTGGCAAGAAAATGGAAGAAAGAGCCTTGAAACAATACAGGCATAAGTTATGTGTATTCCAGTCAGCACTCTGTAAACCTCAGCAATTATTTTCAAGATCTCTTCAAAGAAAAAGGAAGGGTAGGAGAAAGGCAACTGTGATACTTATCTTTAAAAAAGGCAAGTGGAAGGGACAACATGAAGAGTTACAGGCCAGTCCCACCTGATACTGATTCCTGGGAAGATATGGAAACAAATTATATGTGACCATTTCAAAGCATTCAGATAAAAAAGCAATAAGGCAGAGCCTGCATGGATTTATCAAGAACAAATCATGTCAAATCAATTGAATTTCATTCTTGACAGAGTGACTGTTATAGTAGACAAAGTGGGAAACAGCTGCTGTATCTATTGCCTTTTATGAAAAGCTTTACTGCTGTTGCCTTTGACATTTTGTAAAGCAAACATGTTCCAGATTAAATTACTAGTACATTCGTATACCACTGGTTGGAAGGCTGCTCTCAGAAATTAGCTATCAATGAGCTGCTGTTAGAGAGAGAGAGAATTTCAGGCTGGGTTGACAGGTTACTGTCCCAAATCCTTTGCTTAACAGTATTTCCATTCATAGTTGAACACATACTATAGTTGTGCAATTTTCAGGTAACACCATGATAGGAAAGGTTGCAGTCCCTCTGAGGGGCAGTATCAGATTTTGGACTTGAAACATCTTTTTGCATAGGAAAAGTGAATGTCTTTTTTTTTCTTACTTAGTTCAAACATTAGGCTGAAAAACACCAAAACTCGCCGCTAGTAGTAGGGCAGTTGTTCAGAGAGCTGTGGGTTAAATAAATTAACAATTGTTATTATCATTTGCATGAATCCTTATTTTATAAGCACAGGCAGTAAATTGCTTTCTGACTCCAGGACATTCTATGCTGATCCTTTCCTTTTAAAATACGAAATGATGGGAACATGGGTGTAGATGAGGTTTTACTATGTTTCAGAGGAGACCCAATTGACAATGGCATTAAAAAGATACGATAGAAAATAAAATATCTGATATGATAGAAAAGTAAAATATCTTATACTAAGTTTTCTAGGTTTTGTTGGCAGTTTTTTGTTTTGTTTTGTTTTTGTTAGTTTTGTTTCCTTTTTAGCTTCTGTTCAGCTTTCTTGATGGAACCATTGGCATATTAACGTGCCCTTACGCTCACATCTTGTCTCTCAGTGTATTGCTTTGTTGGTGTGTTTTGTTTTTCCAAACTTCTCCACCTTTTCCTTCCCTTTGGGCTATTTTTTTTTTTTTTTACTTATTTAAAGATAAACTGCCTTATAACTGAGTCAGAACAAAGCACTCCAAAAAACTGAAAAGGTGACTGAAGCATCCTGTCTACCCTAAGCTGAGGGTCATGAGGACACAAGTCCAAACTATGCTGAGGAGGGGCATTTTGAATGCATATCTGCTACCTCTAGTCCCAAGACTCAATGAACCACTCCCTGTGAGCAGAGCTGAAAATTTTAGCAGCCTTGGGGAGGGCTGGGTAGGAGAACTGCCGTGTAATCTACAGAAATTAAACTAAGCCCAGGTCTGCATGAGGATCCTTTTCCTCAGTGACTATCCTCTCTGGAGCCAGACATCACAGCTCTTCCTCATGTGACCAACATCAAAATAAACTCAGTTTGTTTGTGTCTCTTAATGAGGTTTGTCTGGCTGGGTCAAAGAAGAAACTACACACCTTGAATTAGACACAAAGGGAAAATGGAGCTGTGCACAATCATATATACTGACAGAGCCACGAAACGCGGTCCCATGTGGGATCCACATCCGTACTGAGCAGAATCGCAGTCACCTAGTAACATGGGAATCTAAATCAGAGCAGGCCTCTTGAGTCGAACTTCCTTTCCAGCTCTTCCCTTCTTCACTCTCTGCCCCAAAAATGCCATTCAAAATAAAAGAGCTGTTGCCAGGCAACCTCTTGCCATATCTCGAAGTCAATTTTTCATAGAGATGCTAGATGCTGATGTCTGGATGGATGTATTAGGCACAAGATACTTCTTGAACTGTTCATGAGAAAAGAATAATCACACCTTTCCTATTTACATATGCACTAGATAAGGATCAGGCTTATTAATTATTCACTGCCTTTCCAATCAACTTCTTCATTAATCTTCATACAATGTGAGTTTAAAGTGTAACTAATGAAATAAACTTTGTACTAACATGAGATCAGGTAACCGTCCCGCTGAATAATTAGAAAAGGAGAACAGCATTACAACTGAGATGCTTCACTGTAATCTTCAGTCCTCCTGCTGTTTGACTATCAACTCACCGGTACTTAAATAAGCTTACAAATATTTCCCTTGAAGTGCACATTTTAAACCAAATTGTTATTACAGTGCTATGGCTTTATTTCTTAACCTTAATTTTGCATTTTAGCTCAATAATTTGTTGTAACAGAGCTCCCTACTTCCAGATGGGAAATAGGAACTAATCCATGTAATTTCATTTTAACCTTGATAATGGGGGGGGAGGGGGGGGGCAGAATAGGGAAGTCTAATTGATCACCTAGGGAGAAAGAGACTTTACTTCATTTCCTTTTTCCTAATTAAGTAATGTAATAATGGATGAGTTAAACATGTATATAGTGGAGATGGTCCTATCATCAGTGCAATGTCAGTATAAAATGAATGTTTTCCTTCAGTTTAATTGCAAAATTGTGATGAGCACAGGAAGCATTTATTAAAACCCATATTAAATTTATCAGATTTGAAATTGCATGTTTATAAGTAGTCTTTCATTTTGCATTTAGATTTTTGGGTTTGAAGGTGAAAACTGATACTGACTACTATGAAAAAGAGATCATTTAACCATTTCTTCACATTAAAAGTAAAATATAGGGGAAAAGTGTTCCTCTGAGAATGCCACAGTATTTATATGCGTGGATATTTCATTCTACTAACATCTCTGTTTTAGAAGCAGAAATGGGGAAAAGATCAGAAATATCACTGCATTGCCATAAATCACCTACTTTGGTCATTGGTCATCTATCATGCTTTTGTGGCTGGTTAAGACCCTGTGTGAAGAACTGAAATGGATATTTAACAAGACAAGAAGAAAAAAATGCAGAAGTTTTTTGAATTGTAAGGAAGAACACTTAAACTTATCTTTTTTTGCCTCATATAAGCAGCAGTGAGTCAGCAAAAATAGATAATGACCTCTTTTGAACAGCATTAAATTGCAAGCCAATTCTCTTTGTCACTTGCCTACTCTCTTGTGGTCTCCCAGAGTCTTATTCCTGGCTATATAGTGGCACACTTCCAGCAGCGAGAGTGGAAGGTAATTTTCTCAGGCACCTATGCAGGACAGTCTAGCCTTTAACCTGGTGGCCAGCCACCGGTTTACAATACAGCCGCATGAGATGGGTTTAGCTAATATTATAGTTTATTGGCACGAAAAGAAGAACAGATTCTGCTCCTGAGTGCTACTCGTTTAACACTTGCCCCGGCACTAATTATACATCCATAAGCTGATTTAATTCACTGACATGGCAGAAATTACCGTAGGAAAAGGAGGGGGTGTGTGTGTTTTGGTTTTTTGGTGTTGCTGTGCCACTCAGTTAAGGCATCTCAGAGAAGGGTCTGGCAAGCAGCAGAGCAGATAAAAGGGCATGGACCAGGTGATGTGGCAGGTGGAGAGAAAAGAAAGGGAGATGGGTGTCAGATGAAATTCCACCTGCAGGTGGCATCCGAACTTCTATAACACAGGCCAAAAAAACGGAGAGAGAATGGTTTTGGTTTCCCTCGCGCCCTGGTGGGCCACAAAGCCAAACCTCCCGCTTTCTGCACGGCGCCTTTAGCAATCAGCCCATTACCCAAAAAGGTGATACCCTCTGCCTCTTCTCTGACCCCACACACCGATGGTGCTGTGGTCAAGGCACACCAACCAGCTCAGGTTCTGCGGGGACTCGGCTGTGGAGGCACCTACCTATGGGGTGAGACCTGGACTCAATTGGAGAATGGGTGCCTACATGATTAGGTCAGGCAGTACCTGTAGAGTTGTATCGGAGAATTTTAAATGCATATAGGGGTGTTTGTTTTTTTTATTTGCCAACAGAAATACATTTAGAGAGGGTACTGAAGGCACTGAACCATCTCCCAATGGTTGCAGGAGCATTATACATGCCTTCTTATCAAATGGATCACTATACATTTAACAAGATTGTTATGCAGTACTGTTTAGTCATAAATAAATTCTAAAGTCTAAATCCTGGATTGCAACACATTTCTCATCCCAGTAATTCCTGTGGTCAGTCAAATAAGAAGAAAAACTTCAGAGCACCATGATATTTATGCACTGTTATGTTTTACACACTGTATTTAATTGTTTAAGGAAAAGAACAGTAAAGCAAATACATGCTACATGCTAAAATAGCAATTAAATTTAGATAGAATTTGAGAATATGTGACACCTTTAAATCCCTATTACCATGTATTGTCAGTACTTGGAGGGACACCATGTTACAGTGAGGCCGGTAACATGATCTTTAAGTATGGAACTTCATCTCCAGCAGGTATTAAGCAACTTTAAAATAGCTTAAGCAGCTGCTTCTCTTGCACACCCATGTTGCTACCACCAGTGGAACTGAACAGGAAATATTTGTAATGGTTCCTTTTGTTGCCTCTGTCTCTCTTCACATCTTTTTCCATCTGGTATAGAAGGCCCAGATATCCTTTAAATTCTGAATATGCGCAATCATTTTTATTCACCTTTAATCTTCACCTATATTCTGATCTGATCTTTGGTTCTCCCAGCGTCCAATGAACTGAAGCACACACGCACATACTTTGCACACTCTCTAGAGGCCCATGTATTTCACTTACCTGCAGAACATGCAGCCTCCAATTGTCACGGCAGAGAAACTGGAGTGGGATCTATCCTTAGCTGGCATTAGTAATGAATTTCTATTTCTTTCTACAACTGACATTGCAGTCCACTGATCCAAAGGACACATGCTTTTTTAATTCTTTAATGGTAACATTGGTGAAGTATATACCTAGAAAGGTTTGAAAAATATATAGCGAGCTGCTTTAGTTCTAAAGCCCAGTACCTCTGAAAATCAGGTCTAAGTCACCACATTCCGAGGATATCTTAATGTGTTTTGTTGTAGGCACTCCCAGCTGCATCATCCAACCTATTTCTCCTAAGGCTACGATTAGAGCCACAGCAAGGGTGTGGTACACAGATGCCTAACGTAGGTGCAGCTATGCTTGATGAGGTTCTGCACCGCATTTGTTTTGTGAAGAGGGCTATGTTCATACAACCTCGATCCCACCAAAGTGCCAGGACTTAGTGTGTCTTAGTGGCCAGCTGCCTTGCTAGCTACTCAAAGAGAATAAATGGAAAATAATAGACAAAGGAGTGTAAGTAAAATTTTGACCCACAATATGATGTTAGTAATGTAAAGATCATGGTTATATGGTGTCTTGCTTCAAGTATTGTGGGGGTGGATATCTGGATCAAACCAGAAGATCTTATAAGCCTTTAGTGTAAATATAGCAATCTCCGTAATAAAGCCTTTTTTTTTTTTTTCCCAGGTTAACCTCTGGAGTTTAGTAGTTTTCTGTGTGGTTGCTTACAAATCCACTTGTGTTGTGGTACTCTTGTTTTGTTTGATGTAAACTGTATTCTTGGCAGCTCCTCCACAGAAGTTCCACTTTGAAAAAGCAGATGCGCAAAACATAAAATGAACACATCTGTATGTGCTTAATAGTTTTCTTTAATCTTCTAAGAACTAGCCCAGAAAGATACCGGGAAGAATTAAAAAATGTTCTATACATCTGCTTGCTTTTTATGTGTGTAAAACTGTCTAAACTTCCTTTTCAAAGGTTTTATTTTAAGCAATGGGATTTGGAGAAGAAAGGTTAGCAGCTGAAAGTAAAGAACAAAGTCTCTTCAAGTGGACTGGCAGTAGAAAACACAATATATTGAAAGGCTATCACAGCCAGGCATAACTTCACAGATGAGACGCACACAAACATCTGCTGCTGGATTTACTGATGAGTCAGTGAAATGTAGCATGTTGCACGGGAGATATGGGATGTTATAAACCAGAAATACGATAGTCTTACAATGAGCTTAGGAACTCCAGATGTTAGTGACACAAGCAACAGAAACTCAGCAGAAGCAGAACATTTTCAGGAGTGGCCCTGTCTTTTCAGCTGTAGCCCTGCAGTGATGGTGGCAGACGCCATCAGTCACTGCAGGAACTCTATCAGGCTGCTGCAGAAATCTTCATGATGAGAAGGAAGCATCCTTCCTCTTCCACTACGGGGACAGAGATATCCTGTCCTCCACCTCTCCAGTTGGTCCCTTCTTCTCTGGTGTCCAACTGGAGTCCATGGGCTAGGTGTCTTGGCAGTGCTGTGTGACTCCACCAAAATAGAATTTCCCAGGATGGATCAGTATTTATGAGGACCAAACAGGCTGCGCTGGGGAGGAAGCATGCTCTCTTTTTAGCGTTGATATGAATACAACTCTGAGAAAGAACTGGACCTTCCAGTGTTTAGTTACACACTGTGTTGAAAATACTAATATTTAAATATGTAGGCAACTACAAATGAAGAAACGGCATATTTAAGAGGGTCCTGCCTTGGTCAGTGAGAGATATTGTGTATTTCCCCTTTAAGGAATGAAAATGCAGTTTCCATTTTGTGCCTGCCTTTTTCTTGTTCAAAGCGCTTTAACTTCTTCCCTCTTATCATTCAGTTTAATTCACCATCTGTTCACCCAGGACTTAGTATTTTCAGCTATCAAAAGGAAGACCACATTAATCAAACATTAGTACTTTTGAAGCAAGCAGGATCCAGAAGAAACAGACGTATAAATCATGAAACCTAATTACTTATCACATTTATCTTTAGCGCTGCCTGTAGGAATGCATGTGCTTCACAGGTTTAAGGACAGGAGAATTAGATTTTCTTCGTGACATTAAGAGGACTCAGGTGTAACTCCTGCTTACAGTTAATAAGCTGAAACCAGAATTAGTGCTGTGTCAGCATTTTTGCAACAAATCAAAGTAAGGTTAATAAATACACACAGGGAATAGCAAAATAAGGTCAGAAAAGACATCATTAAAAGTCAAACTCTCAAACAAAAAATGGCTGTTTGTGAAAATGTTGAGGCAATAGAGACAATTATTGTCAAAGAAGGGCACTGTAAGATAAAACAATAGGTCAGAATAGGTAAAGAACGAGAAATATGAAACTGCAGTTAAAAGAGAGAGATGATCACTGCACGAGCAATTGTTTTCCACTCCAGTTAACACAAGTGTAATTTCTCTGACCTCTATTTTTTGCTTGTCACCAAGCAGTTCAGAATGTTTTCTCTAAAACATCCCACCTTAGAATTTTATCACATAGCTTTTCTTTTAACAGATTTCTGTAACAAGTTCTCCAGTGTTTTATCTAGTTTTCATTTAAATTTAATTTTATTTCTTTTGCCTGCATATTTTCTGTTTACATAAGATGTTCTCCCTTTTTTTGGGATGCTTCCAACCTTTCCTGCTGAAGGTGTTCTTATCTCTAATATTGCAGCTAGTTGGGTATTCATACTGCAGAACAAAAGTCACCTGTCTGAAGGACTTTGTCAAAGGATCACAAAACCAGCAAATAAAAAAAATCCTGACCAACCACCAGAGTCATGTTGTATATTCAAGATCTTTCCTCAGACATTTTAATAGCTCCATAATATATCAGGATTGTGTTGTGAAATGAGGCTATGGTGTACATATGAGTTTTTGTTGTGTAGCAAGAGGATGTATAAAGAAAATTTCAACTGCAGTCCAACCTGCCTGTATTTACACTGGAATAGATTTCTAAAACAAATTTCTGAAAAATTGCAGTTTCACTTACCTTTACACAGCTTTCAACATCTGCCAGTCTTGGCCATGTGAGAAGCTGCTTTTGCTGTTCATCACATCCTGAGTGCCCTTTGTGCCCTGAATCTGATTCTGTTCCTTTTGAGTTTTGCTGCTGCATCCATTAAGCTTTACGTGAATTTATGTGGCATGCTCAGCTCTCACCAGCTCAGGTGCAGAGGTCAGGAGAGAAAAAGGTTGGTTGAATATAGGCAGCGGTGCTTCTATATTTACCCACTAAAAAACTCTAAGGACAGTCCTTGAAAACGGTGGGCTTTCCTGTCCATTGTCAAAAGCTTGTGACCTCTAGGATCTCTCTCTGATTTCATGTGTACCTCAGCTCAGTTAATTTCAGTGGACTTGCTGCAGGTTTACGTTGCTGTAGGAGAGCGATCGGTTTTGACGTCTGTCATCAGGACTGATCTTAGATATTCCATCCATTGTTTATACAGTTCTAGGAAACAAATTTAACAAGTCGGGCTCACTGATAGGTTGTTCCCATCTCCTGGCATTTAGGTAATAGATGCAATTTGAGAATTTATTTCAAACATATTGTCACTTGCATAATAAACCCTGTTGTTTCTGGGGTCTAACTGGAGTTCATGGCTCACTGGATGTGCTGGCTGACCAAGTATTTGCCTTTTATTCATATACATTATCAGAAAATTATAACTACTTCTCAACTCATACCTGCCAAGTAACAACTTCGAACTGTGTATTTTTTAGAAGAAATTGAAAGGTGAAGCCATACACACAGGATCTTCAAGGATCCCCTGTGGCAGCACTACTGTGGCACCACATTTAAATTTTGCACTGATTAATGCAGAAAGAAGTGTAAAAGATACACAGTAGTTTCCTTGCACGGGAACCCAGGACTTCTCAACCAAAGCTGGGCTGTGGGGATACCTCAGTCACGCAGAGGTCTTTTCTGGGCTGAGGCTCTTTGCAACATGACACAATGCAATGTGACAGATTCATCTTTATGGGAGATGTTGTTATGAAAGGAGATGAGTAATAATTTTATGTCTTCACAGGCCAAGTGTAGGCCATTTGAAATGGCAAAAAAATGGCTTTCATTCTGATGTGGTCAGAAACAGTCTTGGACCAGCAAGAAGCTGAGAATCCCACAGACCAGTTATGCATTTGACACTCACCAAGGGGTTAATTTATTAAAAAAAGGCTACTCTCACTAGTTGCTAGGTAACAGTGTCATTCCCTCAGGCTTGTGATCAGCAAATGAATTTTTCTGATGATATACTGCTGGTAACTGTTTATCTTGCAGCTGGAGCCAGCGTAAAGGAGGACTTTTTCTGAAACTCCTCATAATGGAATTAGTTTTATTTGCCTAGTTTACTCATGTAATTTTATTTGACCATAACGTAATTTGCAGTGTTAATAAAAAGCTCATTTTCATAACTTACCCTGCATGCAAATACAGTTTTCCACTATTACATCTTAGAATAAAGACCTGCAGTTTTAAATTGTAATTGCTGTGAAAGCTGAAGCTTTAAATTTCTTGCCTCTCCTACATGTTAAATTTATATGTAAAATTGGGTCAACATGTTCTCCAATTAGCCTTCTAGCCAAGGGAACTAAAGAAAATAAGGAAGAAGGTTACGAGGAAAATTGAGTGGCAGAGAGAGAAAGCACAGCTGTAGTCTGTGGATTTCATTTTCTTTGCAGGAGACATCGTACCGGAGCACAGGATTGAAGGCTTCATGATAGGGTCCTTTTTCTGAACAAGTTGTACAGAATGGATTTCCACTAAAATCAGAGGACCACTAAGGACCGTGCACAGGCCAATCCTCATGGACCTCATGAGGGATGCAAACTTAGCAACAGAGTCTGTAAAAGCAGAAAACAAAATTCTTTATCATACCACGTTTTCTAACTGTATGGAATTTACAGTATTTCATCCTGTCCGTATTTGCAATGTCTTTCCTATCTTCTCATTCTCATAATACCTATAATTGGCCACTATTTGAGTAAGAGGAAATAATGTCCAATTTTTGGGCCCAGCCATAAATTTTTGATATCTCTGGAGAGATAAATCTACTGGCCTGCTTATACTGAGACAATCTTCCTGCCCTGCAAGCTCATGCTGTGTTGTGCAGTGTAATGCAAATTAGTGAGTTCCTACTGTGCCACTAGATTAATTCTTCCTGGAAGAAAAAATAACTGGCATGAAATACTAAAAACAGTTTCATTGCAAGTTGGCGCGGTGTGGATTCCTTAATATTTTGTGTATTATTGGCACAAACTAGTGCTTCATGGGAAAAAAAAAAACCTGTCGCTTTTGTTTGTGTGCCAATTACTGCCTCTCTTGCAATAGCAATCTCATTCTCTAGGAAAAGCTGCTGTCAAGTCATACGAAACTACGTATACGAAACTGTTCTGTTTCTATGAACAGACGCTGTTTGTGAAGCAATAGGTTACTGTATTACCATCAATGACAGTGAGGAGCAGCTCTATAAGTAGTTTGAGGGTCTGGTGGGGTATCTCTGCTAATGGAAGGTTGCTTCTGCCTCGTGTGGGGTTCGATGGCTTTTTGGCCGTGCTCCTGTGCCGTTGGTATCCAATGACAGGATGAATCAAGGTGACATATATGCTATGCGTTGAGGCTGCAAATAAGATTGTGCTAAGATTAGAGGTTCAATAAAAGGATAGTCTGCAACAAGCTTATCATATGAAGCGCATCAGTCCAGGGTATGATTGTAATGGAATAAATCATCTTCAAGAATTTGCACCCAACAAAGGAGAAAAATGACTAAATATGAAGAGGGTATATTCAAATATCTTTTGTCAGTTTGGATAGAGACAAATTTTTCATTCAAAGAGAAGAGACTTGAATTCATTTTATCCCACAAATGTGTACAGAAAGGAAGGAAAAAAAAAATTAAAAAAGCAAGCTATTGAACAGTAATAGCAGTACAAAAGCTTTTAAGTGAAATGTTGTATTAGATGAATCTTGCCGTAGCTAACACCTAGGTCACATTGAAAGAATTATTCTACCAGCAAAAGGTTTTTCCTGATTTGAGGTTAAACTGGCAGGAAAGCTCAGTAGGTCAGTAGGATACCCTGAGGGGGAATGCTGACCATCCAAAATGTTAATGGTCAACCTGATTTCCTAGAACTGTGGAGAATAAATATCAAGGGACAGTACTTGAGAAAATCTGAAGACTAGAGGTGACCAGAAGAATGACTTCTAAGTATATTTTTAACTAGAAAATACCCATTTATTGTTAGGGTTTAATGTCAGGGCACTTCATTCCTCCACCCCTAGTTAAACAAACTGGAAAGCTTTTAAATGGAAATAAAGGAGCCTTTTTAAAAAGCTGATTGTAAACTGTAGTTTTTGTTCTGTGAGAATTGCACAGTTTGAAAATTTAGTTTCATCTCAACTCAATGAACTCCAAGCTTTCAGTTTTCTATTAGAGAACTCATTTTTATACAAATACTTAAAAAAAATAAACCAGAATTTTCTGTTATCATATAAGCCCAATGTTTTGTTCTGCATTTGACTTTTTTGTTTTATAACAATGAGCATATTTGTGGATGTTGGTATACTAGTGTTTTCTGAGGAGAAGTATGAATCAGTGTAAACACGCTGACTTTTGAAGTAATTGGTTGTGTCTAATAAACACAATGTTTGCATAACCTGTAAAATACACTTGGACAAGTCCCTTTTGTGTTTCTATTAGCTGCTGCTCTGGCTGTTTCATTCAAAGTACAAAAGACCGGATCATGAAGTAAAAAGCAAGGAACTGGCAGATGTTCAACGTATCACCTTTTCTTTACGAAATTCTTTATCATTATTTCTTAGCACAACAGGTTATATAAGGCACTCAGTTATTCTACTTAAAAATGCCATTATCATCAAGAACTGTTATTAAAGACATTTATTTATATAAGCTTTCTATATTACTTTTTCATCTTTCCCTAATCTTGACCTCTTTCTCTTCCTGTCCCTCTACCTGCTCATGTTGCTTACAATATGTTTTAATTTTTAACATGAAAAAATTTAATATAAAAAACCCCATAAAAATATTGAAACATATTGGGAGAGACATGAGCTGAAGTTGACAGGAAACCAGAGTATGACATGATTCATGATCTGTAGCCTTTTAATATTGCTGATCTCTTCATGCTGGAGATTACGGCTGTGAGCAGCATGAGAAGTAATACATTAGTAAGAATTGTGGTGACCTTTTTCTGCAGAGCTCTGTAACCTGCCATAGCCTGTCAGATCAACCTCAAGATACATGCGTACTTCTTCCTAAAAATAAGTCTCCTCCAGGGTTATCTTACTTCAATCACTGAAGAGTTCTCTCCCCATTTTCACAGTATCACAGTATCACAGTATGCTAGGGATTGGAAGGGACCTCAAAAGATCATCTAGTCCAATCCCCCTGTCGGAGCAGGAACACCTAGACGAGGTTGCACAGGAAGGCGTCCAGGCGAGTTTTGAATGTCTCCAGAGAAGGAGACTCCACAACCTCCCTGGGCAGCCTGTTCCAGTGCTCTGTCACCCTCACTGAGAAGAAGTTTCTTCTCAGATTTAAGTGGAACCTCTTGTGTTCCAGCTTGAATCCATTACCCCTTGTCCTATCATTGGTTGCTACTGAGAAGAGCCTGGCTCCATCCTCATGAAATCCTCCCTTTATATATTTATTTTTCCATATATTATTTTTCCAATGGTATTTTAGTTTGAACCTTTGCCTTTGACACTTCCTTTATTTTCTGACCTAATCGGTGGCATATGTTTCCTAATGTTAAGAATGGCACTGTTTGCATCCAAAATTAGAGTAAGGCTTGCTACCATTGCAAAAATATGAAGACAAAGGCATTGGTTGGGTTGGGGAATGTGCTAATGGATCTGAAGGCATTGACCACAGGAACTCTGCTTAGAGTTTGATCCTGGCTGGGTAATAGCCACATGTCTTTGGCATCTGGTGACTACACATTGCCTGTGGGGAAATTAATTGGAAATCTCAGTCCCATTCACACTGGACTTCAGTTTCTGGCTTTTTACATTAATAAACGATCATTCTTAAAACTGTCAGTCTAGTGGGGTTGACAGTTTGAGTGCACAAAGTCATAGAGCTTTAGGGGTAGACTCCTTGCTGCCCCCAAGCATCTACCCATGCTTGAAATTGCTTATATCTCATTGATACTGTGGCTGGTTCTGTGTCAGTTCCAGCCCTCAACCCAGCATGTTTTAGATTATACTGCACAAAAATACAGGGACGTAGTCAGAACTGAGTCAAAACAAAGACCATCCAGTAACCCATCTCAGACAGCGCCCATTGGCGGGTAACTTGGGAAATTATATAATAATATTGAAAGAGTGTAGTATTGAAGTAAGGAGTGTCTGGCAATCAGTGACTGAGGAACTTGCAGAACTGGAGGTTGAATCCTATCTGTTGTGTTTAACACCCACTCTTGAATTTGTCTGCTGTCAATTTTTCTAATACCACTCCTAGTTCATCTATTTGGTATTTAAGGACGCCTGATTCCCCAGTTTACATGTGTGTTATGTTCCTTTTACTTGTTTTAAGCTTGCTGCCTGATAACTTCATCATGTGCCCCCTGTGCTTGAACTATGAGAAACAGTAAGCAACTGTCCCCTGTTCAGCTTCCCCTTGCCTTCTCTTCCACTTTTCCAGACTGAAGGGTCTTGGTCTACTTGGACTAACCTCAATAGAAACATAAAGCTGTTCTACGCTTCTGATCATCCCTGTTACCAAATCCTCTACCTTTTCTACTTCCACTATACTCTTTAGACCTGCATGTAAAGTTCAAAACGCAGGAATGGCGGATATTATACAGCGATGTAATGACATTTTCCCATTTATCCTGTACTCCTTTCTTAACATTCCCTACTGACTGATGTATTAGCATCCTACATGCTTTTATAAGCACAACTGCACATGGTGCTGGCTTGTTCACAGAACAATGACTCCAAACTCTCTTTCACCTAGATGTCGCGGTTTGGAGCCCATTACTGGGTACTTGTGATTCTATTTGGTTTTCCCAGTAGTTTGGCACTGAATTTCACTTAACATTTTATTACCCAGTCACCCAGCTTTAAATTAGACTACCCTGAATAGTTTAGTATTATCAGCCTTTGTATTTAACCGCCTTTTCAAACCCTTTTTGGGATTTATTTGACAATATAGTTACCTGTTCTCAGTGATGGGGATCCTGCTCATAATTTTCTTTCATTATGAAACTGTTCTACTTAAAACTGGGGTGGCAATCATAGAAAATGCAGGAAAACAATGAATCAGATCCTTTTTATGCTGTTTGAATGATTTCTGCTTAAGACAGTCCCTTTGTCCTTAAAAGAAGGAATCTGGCTCTTTAAAGTTGTTAGCTTCGCATTTTTAGAGCATACTGAATCCGTACATGTAGAGACACAAATAGCTTTGAAGATTTGCTTTATGCTTATTATCTGGAATAAAAATACTGAAGGAAGGGGCAGGTAAAAAGGAGATGCCTGCAGCATTTTTATAATGAATGACATTGCAGCAATGCCACTACAGCATATCACACGTATTTATGGATTTGCAGCTATCTTTTCATGTTAGGTGGAGGAGAATCAGCTAAGTATGGGGAATTTGTTCTTCACTTCCTGAGTCAGGTGCAAATGAAATGCATGCAACTCAATCCAAATAGACTTTTTTAAAAAGTCCTTTGGATGTCCTCTTGTTATGAATGAAAAAATATATTATTATGACCACAATGTACTTGTAACAACACTGATACTTAATGTACTGTTTATTTTAATGGATTTTTAAAACGTTTTAAGTGAGAAACCTCACGCAAAATAAAGAAAGGTTGACTTGGTAAGATCCTCCACAGCACTTCAAAGACAGAAACAATAAACTTTCAAATTAATTTCTTAACCAAATTGAAGAAGGTAGTCTAGAACAGACTGGCTAGCAATAACTGAGCTTTTTCTATGCAAGTAAAAATAAGAAAACAGTACTGAATTAGTTTTTTCAAAATGTACATCTTTCTGAATGTAGTGATTCTATTAATGGAAACAGTAAAGCAAGAGATTTCTGTAAGAAAATTGTTCTGGATTTTCAAAATCCAGTTAAAGGTAATGCAACTCAACAGCATTTTACGAGAGAATGGAGAAATGAAGAGTAATGTCAGTCTGCGAAAATCAAGTGTTATATTTTTAGAAAGAAACTTTTCTGGAGAAGTTGAACAGAGATGATGCAATTTGCTCTTGCCTGTGGGCTTGAAACTTGTGTTGCATGGATCTGAGCAATAGGAAGTATCCTGCTACTTCTCTTTAGAATTTTATCACTGTTCCTCTATGATGGAGCTATTAGAGGAGGTGCCCTTTACTGTATCCTAAACTTTAAAGGTGCTAAGGTCTTGTAACTCCGTGAATCAGCAGAGGATTACACATGTTGTTTGCCACATTAGTCTTTATACCCAGTTGGTGCAACACAACCACTCACACACTGTGCCTATTAGTATTTTCCCCCTGTGTTTATACATAGCATTTTCTGAAGAGATATGGACGTGACTTGTCCAACTGGTCTAGAGAAGGCTACACAGGTTTCCTTGTTCTAGCAGTGCAGCTAAGTAAAGGCAGGTAATAAGATCAGCTATTCTTTACTGTAACAGGTGTTGAACACCACAAATTTCTGTACGGGGGAACAGCCAAGTTCAAAAGAGTACAAAATACTTAATACAAAGAGTATTAAGTTTGTAGGATGCTTTTTTTTTTGACACCCCCTTCAAGTGCCACCATTTCTTTTACAATGTGGGATGTATCCCAAGGCCATAGTTAATTAGGAATGCACAAGATAGGCCCCCAAAAATGGAGATAAACCAACTTTAACTCTGGCTTTCAAAAAGTATCTGCATTATTTGGGACCTGAACTCCTTTTATCAATAGATTTACATACAGAGGTATGAAGGACATTGGCTCTCACTAGAGTCAAACCTTTACACTTACCGTCATCTTGAAATGGAGACATCTATATTATATAATTTGGGTACTTACGAAAATTCCATTTGTGACCTTTTGGAGAGCCCTTTTTTCTCTTCAGCTCACAGTAATTTCCATGTAGAACAAGACTTGAGAAGCTGTCCACTAAGAATGTCACAAAAAAATTAAATGGTATACTTGCTGAGTGTTTGATAAGCTAGACAGAAGCTGTAGCTGAATATGCTTTGGGTCAAAAAGGAGTTACTGATTTGGAAAGCATTTGTAACCCATTGTG
This sequence comes from Vanellus vanellus, assembly GCF_965231255.1. Lineage (NCBI taxonomy): Eukaryota > Metazoa > Chordata > Aves > Charadriiformes > Charadriidae > Vanellus > Vanellus vanellus. The sequence continues at coordinate 23,120,541 of NC_138908.1, forward strand.
TGTGGTTATCAAATAATTTGGTTTGGCTTTAAAACCAGAGACTACTTTGTCAATCTATTTGAGAGTGCCCTGCTAGCTCTTTATTTCGTAATGTGCTTGCTTAAAACTTCTAGAATATTAATTAATGCCGATGTTGGTGAAGTAATTTGAGCTGCAGATCTCTGGTAACATGCTCTTTCACTTGACAGCTCTGTGTTACTATGGTAACTACAAGTCGCATGTGTTTTAGGGAAATGTTTATTCACTGTGGCCAGTGCTGCTCTGATGTGGTCTACAAAGCACTGGAGATGGCACCAATGCAGTGGAAACACAGTGTCTGCAGAGTGGCATTTCTTAGCTCTCCCGGGACCATCAGCTTTAGAAAGCAGACCTTCATTTCACCTTTAAACTGCATTTTATAGCAAGTATTAGGAGGAACCTTTGAAACTGTACACATCAAATAAGCTGTGGAAATCAGTAGTTTAGGAGAAATTTGGGGAGAATATGGATGTTTTAACAGCAATTGGGCTTCAACACCAGAAAAAGCTGGTTGCCAGAGGCTGGACACCATCCATAGAGAAACGGGTAGACTTACAAGATCAATTTCCTACATCCCACCATGGCAAATGCTGATGACCCTGCTTATGCTGAAGCAAGTGACCCAACGGGGGGACTTAACAATATGTATGCGCTGTGACCACAGCATTGAGACTGCAGATAGGTAGTATATTTTATTCAGAGGGGGAGCATTGGAAAGCGAGTTTTCTACAACTGTTTAAGAAGAAGCAACATTGTTGTTTTGTAGTGGAAATGGGAATGGGAAAAAAACTGATTTCAAAATAAATAGCTTTGCTTTAAGCCTAGTATATGTATTTGTATCATTTGATTTTAATGTACTTAACAAAATTCTTACCTAAATATCGTGGCATGAAAAGCAGCTTACTTATGCATCTTATTGTTTTTCTTAAGTAAAAGGATTTGAAATAGTATTTCAGGTGACTAGCAAATTCTGGAAGGTTGAGAAACAGGCACATATTTAGTATTTATACCATTTGATACGACTAACAAGATCTAGTAATGTAGAGTAGGATTATTAAAAACTGTTTAAAAATTTAATTTGTAATAAAACTTGGTCAGGCACAAAACTTTATGTGTTGCTGCTGAAAAGCTGCCTTTCTCAACCTTAGCTGCTAGAGGAAACAAAACAAGGCCTAAACAGACAATTAATAAAATTGGTCCTAAATACTGCCTTGAAGTGTACCAGTTCCAAGCTCTGATGCTAAAGAAAGAATACGAGTGAGCTGCATAAATGAAGTATAAGCTTGTTTAATTTGCAATGAAGTGGAGGCGGGAAGGACAGTGAGTACACTGGAAGATGGGTTTAGAAATCAAAATTATTTTAGCAAATAAAATAATTAGGATGGCATTCAGAAGGAACAAAGGCAAGGCAGACAATTGTTATCACCAATGAAAAACTAGGAAAGGTGATGAAGCAGCAGCCCTTCATAAAGGAAATTGGAGAACACAGGACTACAAGATAAACTTCACTTAAAAATAAAAGAAGTAATGCTGTTATGAGAAAGGGAAACAGCATTCTAAGCTGTGGTTATGTGAGAATAGTAATATGTGATAAATATGGCCAGTTGAGCAGCTCGCCACTGAGACAGTCTGCTCCCACACACATAGGCATGATGGATACAGAGGCAAGTTTGCAGCACAAAGTTGTTGGCCACACAGCCTGGAGCCCTGGGAAACTGGAAAGGGCACATGCCAGAGATTTGGGCAGAAGTGGAAGCATCTGCCTTAAGTTAATGAGTCTATAAAGTGTTCACAGTTTCTTTGCTCATTCACTTTGTAGTTTTCCAGTTCTTCATTTGCATGTGGTATTGTCTCCACTCACCCAGCTGCTCCTTTATCCGGACTCAGACGGTGTTTTCCTTTCCGTATCCATCCGTGGCCACTTTCCACAACCTTCCTTACCTCCTTTAATTCTGCTTAGGTGGCAAATACTGTTTTCACTAATGGGAGGGGGTTCAGCCACTGGCTACTCCTGCTCACTGTTGCCCATGACAACAACAGGATATTTGGGGTATAATAGAGCATTTATCTGTCTGCTTAGTGCAGCTTTGGTAAAGCTCAGCTGGAGTTTGTCCCAGGCTTGGGTATTGCCCTCAAGAAAGATGCAAGTAATTGGAGACAGTCTGGAGAAGACATTGAAAATGATCAAATATGACCAGTAAGGAAAGATCAGAGGATCTTGTGTTCTTTGGCCTAAGGAAGACTGATAGGACGCATGATAATAATCTGCAGCTGAGTAAAAGGCTGCCATAAACTCAAACACTTTGCTACCTGGGCAAAGTGGGGAGAATAAAAAGTAATGAGCTTAAATCAGAGCAAGAGAGTTTTTAGCTAGATATTGGGGAAGATGTTCTAGTGGGAAGTGAAGTACTGGGAGAGGGACTGCCAAAAAAAGACAGGAGTAGTCCTGTTGCAGGAATTACAAAGGAGGAGATGATCTCTCAAGGTCCCTCACAACTGTGCTTTCTTTGATTCTGTAACTCTACTGTTTTTGTTTCTTTCCTTACCTTACTTTCTTTTAGCATAGTAACCTGTATTCTAATATCTTAAAGCTTTGGGATATTTTTTTTTTTAACAGCACGTGTATTTATGAGGAGCCACAGGAAAGTTATTTTCCTGTGGTCATTGTGTGGTGACACCTTTAAATAAAGGAGAAACCTGCTGTCAGTGAGCCTTTCTTGCCGGAAGTAGGACGGGTGATACTGTAATACATAACCAGGAAAAAAACATGTTTGTGGCCTGCAGTTAAAGCTTCATTTTAAGCAGAAAGGAGGATGTTGGCCTGCAGCCATCCAGTGAAACAGAGGCAGGAACGACACCTGGTGTTCAGCATTTCTTGCAGAATTTCTTGGCTGGGACAGGGACCAGCAGCCTGAATAGGGAAGATGGGTAGTAAGTCAGAGAAGAGAACAGGAGCAGGACAAAGAGCAAAAGGTGGTTTAGGAATGCAGCTGGGATGAACCCAGTGGAAGAAAGAGAGAAGTGGATGTTAAGCCTGAGGGGCAGAGAGCAGACAAACATGTGTATTCAAGCCCACAGCCCTGCTTGGTGCTGTACAGTTCCACCTCAGATACACGTGAGCTTTGACTGATGCCAATGAGTTGTCATATGCATCTTGGCAGAATACTAGTTTGGATCCCTGAACACCACACCTTGGTGTAGTGATGCTCCTGAGATGCTAAATTCTGCATTGATGCAGCTAAACCTGAAATTAGTTCATACAGCACTTGTGTGGGGATCTCTGTACCAGGTCGGACTGCACATGCCCTGAATTTCACTATTCCTCTACAGCCAAAAAATGTATATGAAATTCAAAGGCAAAGCATCTCATTCATTCCCTGGTCATACACTTCGCCACCTTCTGCAGAGACCAAAGCATCCTAACATTGAATCAGTTACTCAGTTAGCTCTTGTGGCAGAGGTTTGTGGAATGGACTAAGAGCTTCCACAAGTGCTATGCAGCTCTGTGGATTATCTGCAGGATACCACTCATCTCGCAAGTGCTTTATGAATTTATTAGTATTTGTGAGGTGGCTGGATACTGTTGCAAGGAACCTCATAGAAAAGCCCATAATAATTCCCTTGAATTTACAATTTGCAGGAAATCACCCAAAGGTCTATATCTTAAACTTTTGACAGTGAGTAGAAAAAATAGCAACGTATTTAATGTTGCCCTTTCTATATGTTGACTCAGGCATGGGCTCTGCAGAGACAAGGCAGATGGAACTAAGGGCTGTCTCAGACTGCATGTACAAGCTAACCTTAATTCTGGCATCTTCTGACATTAAAAAATTTGCAGCCTGAATAACACAGAGACAGGCCTAACTCAAGGCAGCCATCAAGGACAACAGACTGCTGGGAGAAACAACATTACCTTACATTTTTGGCTTATGCTGCATACCAGGAAAGCCAAACAGTCTATGTGCTGCTGCTGCTGCTGTGGAGGAGGAGGAAGCAGCAGTATGTGGCAATACCCCACCCCAGGTCAAAGCTGGCTGCTCCAGCTGCAGCAGCACCCATCAGCCCATTTGCCTGGCAGCAGAGGAGCAGCAAGCCTGCTGTCCTGCCTGGCAGCCCCCTCCTGCTTCCCATGGCAAGCACATCAAAGATCTCACCAGCCTCTTGCCCCACATCTTCTGTTTTGCCCACACTGCGGGCAAACGGAGGCACGCTGCATTTCAGCTTTGATGTCCAGCTCCTCCCGATCTTCTCCAGGACTGACAAATAGCCAAAGCCCAGTCACGTGGAAGTATCAGAGCTTGGTCATGTTTGAAACGCGTCAAGGTTGACGAGAATGAGCTCCTTCGCCTTCACTGCACCTGGGCTGCAGAAGTACCAGTACAACCGCCTGCAGCTGCCACCATGGCTCAAGGGTTATCTGTGCAGCTGCTTGTGCAGCCTCCCCACCTCTCCCCCCCCCCCACCCTCCAATTAATCAGAGGATTTGCGTGTTCAGGCTTGTTTGACCCCTGGTGAAAGTCTTATGGAAGAGCCAGGGTATGTGGGAATGTGGAGAGAGAGAGTACTTAAGAAAGAAGGGAAAAATGGCAGAGCACAGGAAGCTCTCAGCACAGAGAGATAAGGCTGAAAGTGGAGAGGTTGTGATTGGAAGGGGGCAAGGGAACAGAGACATTGAAACATAGTTATTGAGTTATGAAGTAAAAATTAACCCAATAAATAGACATATTCAGCAGCCTCCTCTGAATCAGCTAGCTCATTAACTCAGCCAGAAGAACAGCTCTGGGTTTCTTTACGCCATACAGCTGGAACGATAACATCTCTGCAACTTGGATGCAGTGCACCATGAGCCTCAGAACCTGCTCTGTGGATTATGCCTGACACACCTGGTCGTAAACAGAGCAAGATGTAGTGAGGACTGTGGGGTTTCAAGGTATTATTTCACATCATGCAAAAGGCATGAAACCTATTTCTGTTCCTTCAGCTTTGGGGTGCCTTCATGGGATGACCTAATTAAAAAGACCAACTGTATTAAGTGGCTATAAACTTCTTTTATTCAGTTAATTTTTTTGATCTGTAGTAAGATCCCCCATGAATGGGTGGAAATAAGTTAGGCAGATCCTACCAGATCCATTCCGGGTATCTAATCTACTCTGGCACTTGAAGTCTACTTGTAAAGAAACAATAAGCATTGCTAATTTAGATCAAGAAAACAAGTAGGATTAAGTTTCTGTGTATTCTGTAGTACTTCTTATATAAAATAGCAGAATGGCTTTTCTTCTACAGACACTGTGGTTTGCTATATGAGTTTTACTCCTGCTAGTCTGTTTGAAGTGAAAACACATCACAGCCTACTACTGGTGTTATTTTATTGAAGTAAATGCAGCAGTCCAATATAATTTCATATGCCCCTGTACCTATTGAGGGCAGGCCATATAGATGTTATGTTACAAAGACCACTGTGTTACACTCTACTGTATTGAATGTTCCATCTTTACATTTTCAACACATAATTTCAAAAGGTGTCTGAAGGTTTCTGTGCTGAGGGATAGTCAAGGTAGTTCAAAGGGGAATCCACATAACAAAAATATGCCTCTAGCATTTGTAAAATTATTAGCATAATGAATTTCCTGTTTTGCTTTGCTCAAAGAATTAGCAGCACATGAATTACCAGAATGATTTACGTATTTTGGCCACTATGTGTCATAATGTAACAAACTTTTTGTGGTCTTTCAAATAGGTTGTAAAAAATAAATTTTGAATGTTGATTTTTGTGGCAGAGTTTACATGTGCCACAGTGAAGTCAGGTATGTGGGAAACACAAAGAACTCACTGTCATTGCAAGCATTTCCTGCCTACCTTTGAAGTCCTTCATGTGGCAGACGACTTCAAACCTTTGAAAAATCAAAAGAGAGATTCTGGCTTCCTTACTGACCAGTTCCTTACTTACCCTGGTCCCTGTTTGATTTTTCTACAAACTCCAGAGGGTAACATGTTCCTACCAACCTAGTATCCACCCTTTTCTCTTCAGCTCCTAACAATCCGCCTTTTACTCCATGATCAGCCAAGACTGCTCTAAATAAACTAAAACCTGGTCTTAATGACCGCTGCTATGTCTTCATTCTCCTTCACAATCATGTGCTTATGCCCTTATTTGTGCTCTGTCTTGTTTGGGTTTCAGGGATATTGGCATTATTTTATTCATGTTCTCCAATTACTCCATTGGGAATGGTTCTAAGTATATGACATCCCTTTCCATATGACGTTGTCTTTGTCAGCCTGCCATCTTTCATCTACTGACTCTCCTGATGTGTTTGATCATTTTCTGTGACTGCCAATTTTTATTATCATGATGATTACCTGTTTGGTTTGGAGTAGCACAAATGCGACAATTTGCACAAACCAAAGAAAAAGTCTCTCTCCTCCAGAGTTTGTAGTACAAGCAGTTCATTACTTGCTCCCTAAAAAACAGAGAAAAACATACTTCACATTCTTAGACTTCTATTGTATCAGTATTTTTTCTTGTAAAAGGAAATCCTCGTATTTGTTAATTGACAAAAAGCATCTAATGAAGATGCACAATGGCCCTGGATAACAGACTAGTTTCTGTTTTGCCTACAGTTGGTTCCAATATGATTGGTCTGTGGTTCCATTACATTAACACTATTGCAACATAAGGGCTGTAGAGTTTCTATACTTGATCACATACTGAATCTGCTAACTGGTCTTCCTCAGGCACTATAAAAGTTGCCATAGGACCCTGTCCCTTTTCCATGTTCTGTTGGCACAGGCTGAATTGAGTATACTCTTGGGAAACAGGAATGAGGAGAGGTGTCCCCCCTGTTTTTGCCAGGATGCTGCTAGGTCTTTTTAAGAAATCCATGGAAGGTAGCGTAAAACTACCTCTGAACTCCTACCTCTGACCACCTCTTGCATGCATACGCTCTTAAACTTTGAAACTAATAGTATGTTTGTGTATTTATATTTGTGGGATCCTGAAGAAGAGAAACAGAAGGAAGATGTGTCAAGAGAGAAAAAACTGAAACTTTTGGGCATTCTTCTGCATTGCACTGTAATTAAGACCTTATTCCTTCTACTTTTAAACTGTGACACTTGTATTTTTAAATAAACTTTCCTTTCTGTATGAATTGATAAAGTAGTTTCAGATAGATGAAGAAGTTTGAGCTCGGGATGTCTGGCCGGGTTTGGTTTTTTTGGCTAAGCTATCTGTTCTTGGCCATGTCAACAAGCATAGGTGTAGGGATAAGATGCGTATACATGATTCATACATGTATGTAGGTTGTGATTTGTTTCCACCTCCATAGACTTCTACTTTTCTGGTCTTTTTTATGATTTATTTTATCTCATTGGAACATTTGTGGGATATTTTATATAATATTTCACTTCAGGGGTCATACTGTCCTCTCCTTCAAAATTCCTGCTTTCTACAGCACTGTAGAGAGAGAAATGCCCTTTAGCTAGATAACTTTGGTGCTCCTCTGTTTCAAGGTCCCTTTGAGACATCAGTATCGTTATTTAAGAATTCATTGAATCATGGTCTTCCGGGCACATAACGGCCTCTCTTAATTTATTACTAACGAGGTCAAGGAAATCCTGACAAGACTGCAGTGGAATTTATGGCTCGTGCTTTGAATGCCATCTAGTGGTGTAACGATTTATGCAGCTCCAGTAGTACTAAAAGAGATGTGAGCAATTTCTCATGCTACTGTCCCTGTGATCCATAACCACGAGGTAGGAATACCTGTGATGAACGGAAACAAATACAGTGTGATGGATTGTTAGTATTAGTGGAAGAAGACTAAACGGCCCTGGGACCACTAGGAATAAAGCTTGGCCTGACTGTTCTTTATTCAGTTCTTACAAGTATTTGAGTGTCTCTGCAGGAATATTAATGTTTACTAAATTTGCCACGCTGGTTTGTGGAAATCATTACACAGCCGATTTTCTCTTCTCCCTGTACTTTACAGTGCACATACAATATCCATCTTTCTTACTAATCCTCAGAACATAATCATTCACAGAAATTGGAACGAATCACCAACACCTTCATGGTTTTATTTACAATGGGCAAACCCGTTCATTTGATTTGCACAGCTGCAAAAGGCAAATTGTTCTCCCCTTAATCTTTTGCACTGGCTGTCAAGATTGGATATCGGGACAAACCAGAGTATGGCATCTTTGGGACTGCTAGTCTTTGCTGCCTTAATCTTTCTCTCTTATATGTGAGTGAAACTCAATCTGAAGAAAGTGAGTGCAGCCCTAAACCCTCTTCAGCTGTTCCAATCTGCGCTGGCTGACAGCGATTGCCCACCTGTAAAGAGCGATTGCCTGACTGTTAGGCAAAGGCTACCAAACTCGTGGGGCACAGACTCCACGCCATGCACAGCTTTCTAACTAGCAAGCAGAGCAGAGGCTTCTAACTAGCAAGCAGGACAGAGATTTCTGGCCTCTCTTGGAGCTCTGCTCTGACCGGTCTTCATGCCCTGATCCTTACCTCAGGTCTCAGCTCTTGTTCATGCTCTTGTTTCTTGCCCCTGTCCTCCCATTTACTGTTACTGACGGGGCTGCTCAACCTTGCTCAGATCAGGTACCAAAATGCACTACACTGGATCCTGGACTGGTGTGCTTTTGAATGTTTCTGCCCTCAGGCTGCCCTAAACATGATGTTTCTTTCCTACATCTGTTGGCTTGTTCACTGATGTAGTGATGTGAGCAGGTGTCTTTCTGCTCCAGACGAAGTGCAGAGGGTGACAAATGATGGCATCATTACACAGCTACTGTGACACAGGTCATCACTTTTCCCTTAGTGCTTCTCTGAGCTTTTGTCTTTTAATATCAAAGTATCCTCGTCTTCTACCTTCTATATATAACCAAGGATGGGGATTACTTTCTCTACTAGGTATTTCCTATGTACTTCTATGAAGCAATTTACAAGATCTTAAAATAGATTGGGAATCCTGTGTCACGTTCTAGGGCTTCCGAAAGAGAATTACAATGAAAACTAGCATGCACATAAACTTCAATGCAACAGGCATGATTTTACTTTGAACATTTTAATCAGCTTTACTTTGACTAGATCAAATATAAAGGATGAGGTTACAGTCCATGGATATTTAGTTTTTGGACAGGGCCTTGTCTTCATCTGAGAAGTTTTTCAATGGCAGCTTCAAATAGAATAGAATAGAATAGAATAGAATAGAATAGAATAGAATAGAATAGAATATTTCAGTTTGACCATCTAGTCCAACTGCCTGACCCCTTCAGGGTTGACCAAATATTAAATCAAATTATTAAGGGCATTATCCAAATGCCTCTTAAACACTGACAGGATTAGGGCATCGACCACCTCTCTAGGAAGCCTGTTCCAGTGTTTGGCCACCCTCTCGGTAAAGAAACGTGCCCTCGTGTCAAGTCTGAATGTTCCCTGATGCAGCTTTGAGCCATTCCCAGGCGTTCTCTCACTGGATCTCAGGGAGAAGAGATCAGCATCTCCCTCTCCCCTTCCCCTCCTCAGGAAGCTGTAGAGAGCAGTGAGGTCGCCCCTGACTTCTTTTCTCCAAACTAGACAAGCCCATAGTCCTCAGTTGCTCCTCATAGGACATGCCTTCCAACCCTTCCACCAGCTTTATTGCCCTCCTCTGGACACATTCATGTACCTGAACATCCTTCTTACTGGTGGGGCCCAGAACTGCACACAGTATTCAAGGTGAGGCCACACCAACGCTGAATACAGCTGGATGATCACCTCTTTTGACCTTTTTTTTTGGTTATATTGTGTTTGATGCACCCCAGGAAGGGTTTTGCCCTCTTGGCTGCCAGGGCACACTGCTGACTCCTGTTGAGCCTGCTGTCAACCTGCACCCCCAGATCCCTTTCTGCAGGGCTGCTCCACAGCCACTCCTCTCCCAATTTATACTTGTGCCTGGTGTTCCTCTGTCCTAGCTGCAGAATACGGCATTTGGACTTGTTAAATTTCATCCCATTAGTCATTGCCCAGTGCTCCACTCTATCTAGATCCCTCTGCAAGGCCTCTTGTCCCTTGAGAGAGTCAACAGCACCTCCCAAAAAAATTATCCTGTGAATTGCTTTGGTAGTACTTCTTTTTTCCTGAAAATAAACATTGTTTCCTGTCTGTGATCTACCAAAATCTTATCAGACCAAAATCAGAGATTGCAGTAAGGGTGGAGAATATTACAGATTCGAATTCACCCAAATCTTATTGTCTTGTTTAAAAACACCACCTTATTGCAAGTATACTGTACAAATCCATATGTATCACGTAAATGAACTCGACAAATTAGATCTATTCAAAGTATTTAAAGGCTGCTCACCTATATTTACAGAGCTACTGATGAAAGTCCAGTGAAGGGCCACGAAAGCAATGAAGGGACTGGAGCACCTCTCCTGTGAGGAAAGGCTCAGAGAGCTGAGACTGTTCAGCCTGGTGAAGAGAAGGCTCAGAGGGATCTGATGTAAGTAGCCATAAGGGCAGCCTGGTGAGAAGGGGAAAATTTCTGAAAAAAAAAAAAGAAAATGCCTCCCAGCCTTGGAGCTGTGAGCCTGGGAACTAGGTCTTGGAACTAGAAATCCCCTTGAAAAGTGGAGCTGGTCTCTTTGAAGTAGAGCTGGGGTACCTAGAAACCAGAGGCATGCTGAGATGCCATTGATAAGTGAAAAAAAAAACAAAGAAGCCATCACAGCAACTTATGGTCTGAAAAAGTAGAAACAGTCTGGGAAAATAAAATTGGTCTGAAAGAGCAGAAAACAGCATCACCTACTGGCCGATTAAGGTGAAAAATTGAAATTAACAGCATCTATTGACCACTCAAAGTGTGATGTCCTGCGCCCTCTTATGTCTCTATTTTGTAAAAAGGACCTAATTTTTATACAGAATGAAGCCTCTCTCTGTGAGAACTTCCTGCGCTGCATGTACTTTTCCTTTGCTAAAGAGGTTGAATTCCTCACACACTTTCTACTAGACCTTGGGTTCTCAGTGGGGGTGCCTGGCTGACTCCAGAGTCTGTGACACAGATTATTTTTGAAGTGAGACTCTGCCTGTTTGTCTTATTTGTCCTCCTTTGAGCCCTGTTTTGAGGTTGGTTTGGTTTGTCCTTCCACTTCTGGGGTGGTTGGGTCCCCCTCTGGAATTGGTTTGTCCTCCCATTTGGGATGGTTTGGGCCCTTCTGAAATCTGTCTAATTCACTTGATACCGTTATTATATATACATGTAAGTCATCTGTCATAATTGTATGTGCTGCTATATGTTTGATAAGTTGATTCACTAATGATGTTTGTAGTAACCTGTAGTAATATATACCTACTTGGCTGTTACTGTAATTGGTTGTTGCTATAAAATTAGTTTGCTGCTAGTATTAGCTGCTGCCATACTATTGATAGATACTATATTATTGATTGCTGAGAGGAATTTGTAATAGCTTGATATATATCTTTTTTTCCTCATCAATTGTAAGTATACTTGCTAGTGGTGATTTTTTTTTTAATTTGTGGTAACCTGCAATAAGGTAGAGAAATTTAGCTGATAAAAGCCTCCATGTCCTTGTGTACTCTGGAATCCTACAAACCCATGGTCGTGATCTCTCTACAACCACAGGCTGTGTAACCCTTTAGGTTGTGACAGGATCTTAACAATCTATATAAGGAAGGAAGCAAAGAGGACGGAGCCAGGCTCTTTTCAGGGGTGCCCAGTGACATGACCAGAGGCCATGGGCACAGACTGAAACACAGGAGGTTCCCTCTGAACATCAGGGAACACAGGTTTTTCACTGTGAGGATGAACAAACACTGGCACAGGTTGTCCAGGGAGGTGGTGGAGTCTCCCTCATTGGAGACAGTCAAAAGTCATTTGGACATGGTGCTGGGCAGCCAGCTCTAGGTGGCCCGGCTGGAGCAGGAAAGTTTGACCAGAAGATCTCCAGAGGACCCTGCCAACCTCAATTCTTCTGTCTTTCTGTGATAGTGTGATATTTGACTTAACTTTGAAAAATCGTTCTTTTTCCCATATTGTTATTTTTCTTCAGTATTGAAAACTGAAGACAAAAAACTTGTTTGTGGTAACAGAACAGAATAAGTGAAATGATATGAAACTCACCAACTTGCTTTAGCGAGTGAGCTTAATCAGGAGCACATACAAAATCAGAACAAATTACATGGAAACTTAATCTAGGAAAAATCATATTTTCAGTGACACAATGTGGTGTTAACATGACAAGCAAAGGAAAAATCTCTTTCTAAATCAGATTTTTATCTTGGTAATGCCCCTTTAGTTGTGAGGGTGGGGGGAAACATCGGCTCCTTATCAGTCGCTTTTGGCAAGTAACTCAGCTGTGACAGATCATCTTGACTTCAACCTGACATTTGGCTGCAATGACCAATATTAATCAACTTCAAAATAATGCTGCTTTGTCTACCACAAAACAAATAGCACCAGTAGTTGGAGCTATCACTCGTCTGACTAGTTTTGCTTGTGAGGATTGTCAGCAAGCACTGAATAAAATTCATGGAGCTGAGTGTGCATGGAAAACTGAATAGAGTTGCTCTTACAATTTACTAGGTGACACCCCCTCCTCTCCACAGCTGTCTGGTAAGTCTAGGCATTAAATATCAGCTTGTGTATTTATTTGGAAACGTATTCCAGCTTTCACGGAAAAGGAGGAAAATGTGTAATTCTTTGTTGTTTTCTTTTCTAATGGCATAAAGTATGGTAGCATACTCTTTACTTAGAGTGGCATAGTGAGTACTATCTAAGAACTGAGAACAAGACATGGAGTGTAAGAAGGCTTTATTAGACATGCTATAAATGCTATTAGAAAGCTATTTTCATGAAATCTGCTTCCAGAATTACTAATATAGTTTATTGGCATTTACCATTCAGTCTTATTCTTCTGCACCTCTGACTTTGGTGTTGTCTTTGGATTCCTTTCAAGCTGTTCAAAAGCTTTTCACAAGATATTTTATTACCATGAATCTTCATTAATATTTTTATGATAGATTTTTGGTGGCATAAGTTACCCAATATCCAAGTAGTGTTTGCATTTTTTTCTGCTTTTGTTAATTTTACGCATCCATATTTTGGTATATTTAGAACCAAAAGCGTAGGAAAACACATCAACATTATCATACCCAGAAATGAGATTTAGGTTGTCATTGTGGATGTACAGCTTAACTGCTATGGAGTGAAAAACAGCTTGTTCTTCTGCAAAAGAGAGTAGTAGTATAATATATTAGGATCGTGTGATTCATTGTGTGAAGGTTACACTCCTGATACTTTAGTATAAAGTAGTTATCTGACGGCTATGTAATCCATTTGGAAGGGATTAGACAGGACCCACAGTCATCTGGCTGTTTTTCTGTCATCAGGGAGCACGCAGGACTTTGCTGTGGGCTTTGCTCTTCTCATGGTTGTATCAAACTAACGTCATTGCCAGCAGCAAATGAAAAAAAAAAAAAAAAAGCCAAATTCTTAAGCAAAAACATATAATTGAGAATGTGGGTCCCACAGCACAGCAAAATAGATGGGTATGAGTTGTATTTGCAGAAGGCTGAGATACAGGAGAAGAACGGGCATGTCCTTACTCCCAAGTGGTTTCTTGCAACAGCATCAGCAAAGATCTTAAATATGCTGCTTTGTTGTTGGCTAGGCAGTCTCAATTCACACGTCCTACCCTCACTCTGCAGTCTAATTAATGCCACAAAAGACATTTTCCAGACACTTAGGGCACCAGTTATATAATACATATAAATTATATACCTCTTGTGCTCTGCTGATTGTCTTCATTCCTGTTGGCTTCTCTGGAGGAGAAAAATTGGGTTGATCCCAAGACCCTAGATAATACACAACAGAGCAGGAACACATTATTCTGTCTTGGAGTAAGATGACAAATTAAAATATTTGATTTCTCATTTTTATTTCACAGACCCAGATTGTTTCACACAAAACATCACTACCACTGCTTCCATGTTGAAGGAGACAAAACTCAAGGCTGAATTCCAGATCTATAAACATGCTCTCCTCAGGGAAAAATCCCACTAATGTTATCCCTGTGGACATGTGGGACTACAAACGTAAATATTATCATAGGACACACATAGGATTTTTTTACTACATGAAAACAAAAGTAAAACTAAAAATAATGGAACAACAAATGTTAAGAATGAATTTCAGCATACCGAGTTTTAACTATTTCTGGTTTTGATAATCTGAGATTTGAAATCTTCCTTTTTTAAACATCGGTATATATCTTTCTAATGCTTTGGGCTTGTTAAAATGACACACTCTCTTCAGAAGTCATGAGTTACCATGTTCACTAGTATTTTAATCATAGGCATGTTTTATAGAGGAGATGAGGAGAAATGGCATGTCAAATGGAAATAACCAACTTGTTTACACATAAGACATTGGATTTGAGATACAATTCCTACTCTTCCACTGACTCATCATAACTCCCTGTGAAATTACTGCCTACACCTCAGTTTTCTCAGCTATAGAAAAGCAGAGTGACCTTTGTCCATCTCACTTGCTCCTCTTTGTGAAGATCAACCAGTTATTTTTATGTTTTCACAGAGCTTTGAAATATTAAATTTTATGTTTTATGTTACCTTAATGATTGTTTTTAACAATGTTTGTTATTGTTATAAGTAGATGTTAGAGTTTCCTGTCATAGAGGATCAGAAATTGATCTCCTTTAATTTAGTATTATAATGGGAAATAATGGATATTTAATGAAAAAGAAACTTGAAGGCAAATTAGCGCACAGCAGATGCTGGTTCTGGAGGCAAACACCAGGTAACTGGTGCTGGATGTCAAAAGAAAATGGTCTGGTGGGAAACTCTTCCTGTGAAGAATACAACTGTTTTTATGGGCAATGGCTCTAGGACTTTGGCCTGTAAATACATCAGTTAATCACTCCTTTAACCATTCACACAAGTTTCTGGAGAGGGAAGAATAGTAATAGGAGCAATAGGCATCTTGCTGCTCGTAGGATCTTTGCTGTCAGCAGGTTAACAGAACAGCAGAAAAGGGGAGTCTCTTTTCCAAATGGCATATGAAAAACCAAACCTCATGGTTCTCATTCTAGGCTGCTGATAAATGAATAGCCCCAGGAGCCCCATCTTTTGTTTGGAAATCATATTCGTTTGGAAATAATTTTTATGTGACCAGTTCAGATAAAGCAATGTGTAGGAGAGTGACCTGGAGCAGTAAGTCCCCCTCCGAGGTGGCATAGTTAGCTAAACACACTTTCACTGAATCTGCCTTATTAGGAGGGAGAAATGTAGGAGTAGAAATTACCATTGTTCCTAATCCACTGTTCTACTACTGACACTGTGTCATAACATACCCTCTGCAAAGTAAGTAACTACTGCCCTAACTGTAGTAAGGTATTGAGCACATGCTGTCCTTCAGAAGACCAAGTAATGAAGTACCAGGAGGTATAACAGGAGTTCATGCAAGATGAGCTACAGGCATTAGAAATGGTTTTAGGTATTACTAACCAACTCCAGACTTAAAGAACCAGTGGCCTCTCTGCCCCTGACTTTAAACCCTGAAATCATTATGCTTAGACCTGATGAGTGGCTATTGGTTTAAAACCAATCTTTGCAGGATGGATGGTGGTGTTAAGCTGGCTTCAAGGATCATGTCTTCTGGCTCGCTCTCCTCTAGACAGAAGTGGTCTTGCCAATGCATTAGGCCCTTGATGAAGAGGAAACCCAAAATGATTGTTCATTAAAGCAAGCTGTTCTGTGCAAGCTGATAACATGGAGGGACACCCTGGAAAAAAAATGTATGGAGAAAATTTTCTAAGTGTTGTTCCCAATGAAGTGGAGAGCCTGACCAACCAACAATCAAACTCTTGACATGGTTAATAATTTAATTATAAGTGAATAACTTCTCAGTATACTTTTACCAGGTATGCCTCTGCCTATGAAGAAATATACAGGATAATTCCACTAATGCTGTGCAGATTGTGGCTAACTCTGTAGGTGTTTGAACAATCTCAAAACCCAGCAGCTCTTCAGTTGCTCACATTTCCTCCACAAACCTAAAGCTCATGCTCTTGTAAAAGGTAAAACGAAAGCTCACACTGTTAATGAGTTTTCTTTGTGATTATGGCCAAATTACTAATTGTGTACAAGGCTTGTCCAAAGGGCATCAGGCATACCTGTGTTGAAGAAGCTCATGAAGAATGCCCTGTGGTTGGAGAACCCTGGTATGTTCAAACACTCATGCAAACTAACATGGTGCCTGATTTGGTGGCTGTCTTGTGCATGTTTGTACAGATGCAAACAATATTCTGCCTTGATGGCTGTCATTTACTTGTGTGGGAGTATAAAGCTGTGTAGTCTCCATCCTTTGAGGTTTTAAAAACTGGGCTGAATAATGCCCTAAGGCAACCTTATCTGGCCTCATAGCTCATATTGTGCTTTCAGCAGGAGTTTGACCTAGAAACCTCCTGAGACCCCTTCCAAGCTTATCCTTTGATACCATTATCCTAAGGTTTCCCTGAATATCACCTGAATTATCATAAGTTGGGCCAACCTTGACTGAGTGCCAGATACCCACCCAGCTGCTCTTTCACTCTCCCCCTCAACTGGACAGGGGCAGAAAATAAGATGAAAAGCTTGTAAATCAAGATAAGGGCAGGGAGATCTTTTACCAATTACTGTCATGGGCAAAACAGACTTGACTAGGAGAAAATGAATTTAATTCACTGCCAATGAAAAATAGAGTAGGATGGTGAGAAACAAAGACAAAACCTAAAACATCTCCCCCCACCTTCTTCCCAGGCCTAACTACTCTCCTTCACTCCCAGCTCTTCTACCTCCTTCTTCCCCCAGCCACCTGCAGCACAGGGGGATGAGGTCTCAGTCCATAACAATTCCTCTCTCCTGCTCCTTCCTCCCCATGTTTCCCCTGCTCCAGCATGGGGTCCCTCCCATGGAATATACCGTCCTTCACAAACTGCTCCTATATGATTCCTTTCCATGGACTGCAATTCTTCAAAAACCCTCTCCACAGGGTATAGTCCTTCAGGAACTGACTGCTCCAGTGTGGGTGCTCCACAGGGTCACAGGTCCTGCCAGAAAACCTGCTCTTCTGTTGAATCCTCTCTATGGGCTGCAGCTCCTCTGGCATAGCCTCTCCATGGGCAGCAGCTTCCTTCAGGGCATCTCCACCTGCTGCAGCATGGGGTCCTCTTCCTTCATCCTCCATGGGCTGCAGGAGTACAACCTGCTCCACTGACATTTTCTCCATGGGCTGCAGGGGAATCTCTGCTCTGATGCCTGGAGCACCTCCTCCCCTTTCTTCTTCACTGACCTTGTTGTCTGCAGGGCTGTTTCTTAGATTTTTCTCTTCTCTCACAGCTGCTGTGCCGTGTTTTTTCCCTTTCTTAAGTATGTTGTTATGGAGTCAGCTGTGCCCTGTGGTGGGCCCGCTGGAGCTGGATGGAACTGTCTGGAACCATCTGTGTGTGGGGCAGATGCATCCTCTTCCCACAGAGGCCACCCCTGCACTCCCCCACCCCCCTCTCCTGCCAGCGCCTGGGCACCTGCACCCAGTAAGGTTCTGCTCAACAGCCTTCTAGACTTTGTTGCTCCAAGGCCAGAAGGATTACCCAGGAAGGAAGAAGAAGTGGGTGAGCTTCTGAAATTTGTTCCTGAAATGGGATCCTGGTCCTGAAACTTAATGCTGATACCAAGCTGAGCAGTGTCATACTTTCTTGCAAAGCTTCAAAGCAGTAGCTGAAACAATCACCTTAGAAGACCCAATTGTTATTTTGAAAAGGTCAAAAATTGTTTCAACCAGCTCTCTGCCACTCCGTACACCTTTTACAAAAAAACCCTGAAGCATTGGTAATGATTGGTATGCAGCCAATATTGCCTTCTTGGTTTTCTTTACACCTTTATAAAGACAGCAGTATAAATGAAAGACTTTTACTTAGTTTTTAATGATCTATTAATTAATTTTTGATGGTACAGACAGAAGCAAACAGAAGTACAACATAATTAGGCTTAAATTTTAATTGGTAAACTCAGTAACATTATAGTCTGTGCAAACATATGTCTATAAATATGGAAGGAATGATGCAGAACTTGGCTGTAAGCATCAGTTGGGTTAACAGACTTAAAGGTATAAATAAGCAACCATTCAAGATGGTATTTCAGGTATGCTGTTCTGGCAATGAAGTAAGATGCTAGGAATCCAGAACCTATCAAAACAGCATGAACATGATATAAAATGCATGCACAAGCAGATTAAGAATTCATTGTGATCATTCAGTGCTAGCAGCAGTGGAAACATTACTAGTGAACTCAGTATTATGAATATGGAAGACTACAAGGTAGAAAAGAATAAGTTTTCTGTAAAAGTATTAGTAGGGAAGGAATGGCTTAACCTCATTAATCTTCCCTTCACAGATGCTGTGTACAGAGCTCTTACATCCTTGGAGCACTACTATATCAATCTCTGGCAATCTCTGCTGTTCTGTAACGTGGTGGGTTTGAAAATATGCATATATTACAATATTAATATATTTTACGTGTTGTGTTAGTTGAGGAACATTCCTACTTTTTTGTCCTAGAAAATATATGAAAGTCCATGCTGTAGTCAATTTGACAATAATATATATTTAGTGTGCATAGAAGTGTACGCTTCAACATTGAGATATTCAGCATTATCTACCAACATCTAACATACGACGCATTGCTCTCCAAGACTGTGACAAAATCAATTTTTCTTTACAAGGTATAGAAACATACTTTGCTTCATCAGCAATTGCTTCATTTTTCATTCAGCTTCGAAAAAAAAAAAAAACCAACCTTGCAACTGCCAAAAGACTTTATCAGAGCAGCTACCATATACCTTGCTGTTTAACTCATGTGTTAGGAGGAGTTACAGTGAGACACATCATTAGCTCCCTGCCCGAAACACCAGGAGCACATGTTTAAAAATTGCCCTACATCATGTAGCAAAATAAGAAGCTCGGTGAGGAGGGCAGCTTGGGACTGTGAGGAGCACAGGAGGGCTGTGGAAGCAGATAATAGGGAGGAACACCCATGGCGCTTAGACCACACTCCAGTTGCCTTAAAGGCAAAATGTTACATTGGAGGATAAGACCTGTGCAAGCAGCATTTGCACTTCAATTCCACCAAAGCTGTTTACATTTTCATGACCCAGTCTGATCCTATCTTTCTGTCCCTGCTTGGCAGGATCAGCTCCTACAGAAGCATCTCCTGCTTAGAGCATTTTTACTATACTTTCATCCTCTTTTTTTCAATTTGTTTTTCAATTTGTATACTTTTTTCCTACACTTTTCTTCCGTTTGTTTCTCTCTTCACTGATGTGCCTCTCATTATTTCTTTTGTTTTCCCAGCTTTCACCTCTGTATTGTATACTTACTTTACAGTTCTTGTCATTCCAACAACAAACAGATCAGTTTGTTTCTCCTCCTCCTCCTTCTCTTTCCCTTTCTTTCTATTTTCCTCTCTCCTCCCCTGTACTGGAAATAGTTTCCTCTCAGCCAGCTGAATGGTAGCATGACCAAGTAACTTGAACTCAAAAGTGGGACGACAAGAAATTAGACTGTTAGCAATACAGAAGGATGAGGGAAGGTAAGTGCTGATATACTCTTAAAGGCTATGTCAGACTTGCACTATGACAACATGAAATGCAGCAGTACCAGGACTTTAAAAATGCTGTGAACATCTTATTTACCGCATCCAGTTTCTTAAATAACTTTAGAGGCTGAGAAATTTTTTTTCTGAAGGCAAGCTGAGTTCTTTAATTTCTTTGTTTTATTAAGGGATTTCCTGTCTCATGCAGCTCTCATTTACATTTTTTTTTTATGTTTTAAGAAAAGAATCAAAGGCTATCAAATGATGCACACACAAACATGTCAGTCAGGTGGAACCACACATACAAACACACTCCCAGAAATGGGGCAGACTTTCCAGATCTTCCTGCTACTCAGCCTGACTTGACAATTCCAGAAAATACACTTTTATCAGAGTGAGTTCCTGGGCTCCACAGCAACAAATGTTCCCCATGTTCAAGGGGATGTGGTAAACAGGAAATCAATTAGGCGACTTAGTGGTCTGGACTGACTTCGAACTGGAGCCATCCCTCTGCAGGCTCAGCATCAGTGACTGGTGCAGAAGCTTGAGGGAATCCTTCCCATCCTCCGACGACAGAAAGGAAACTCGAAAGGAAGTGACAGCAGGCTACATGTGACATGCTTCAGTCCGTATTTTCACTTACCAAGTATCTGAGTCTACAAGATATACAAAGAGCTGGTTATTTCCTTGATCAGTTGCAGGGAGCTGCTGAAATCCTTTTGCTTATGAAATCAACATAGATAAGTGCAGTTGCTGAAGAAAAGACTTATTCCTTCCAGTTACCTACAGCATCCCATCTCATAGCTCACAACAGGTGACGTTCTCCAGACAATGACTGCATTTTCTGAATTCAAGCTACAGCTAAAGGCGACTGCTTTTCCAGGAAGGGCAACACTTTGTATAAACTGTATTAGAAAATATCTAGATTTTCATATTATCCAAAACTTGAAATCTTGCTGCATGCTGTAGCTGATTGTATTTTAGTGTGGATGTCACAATATTAGAAACTGAGTTAGCTATATGAGAACAGCTTAAATTTAGGAACTGTATTTAAGGTTGGCATTGAAGATCTCAGTCATGAATGTGGCTATAATAGCCAGACATCAAAAGAAAAAAAGAATAAAGATCTAATACCTGTAAAAAAAATAAATTGGATATGACTTTTTTTAAATTAGCATTTACAGCAATGAGTTTAATAAACTTCGTAACAGTAGTCAATAGTTTTCTCTATCGTAGCTTCCTACTGATGGCTTGTCTACATAAACACAGTCTTGCATGCATGGGTAGGAGACGCTCCCTGTTAAAATGTTCATCTTAATTGGCATCTGTGTCACTTTAACTAGGTCCTGATTGGTTGCCTCCTTGAACTGGCTTGGGAGTTCTGGCTAGGGGAATCCTCCCAGCCTATGTTCGGCTTGACTAAATCATTGCTTATTTTTAGTGTGTCCTTGGATTTATTTCCATAGTGTGTAGAGGTCTAACAACCCTCTGGGAAACAGAACTGAGGATCTCTAGGCACCAGTGCCCCCCCAAACTTGCATTCAGGGAGTGGGGGAGAGTAAAAGAAGAGATGATACTTACAGGCCAACAGGGTTTCTGTTGTGTTTGAACAGCGTGGGGCTCCAACAACAGCAGGCTGACTGATTACCCGAGTCCCTTGTAACTTGCCAGTCAGCACTGCCAGCCCGTCTTTGGGATAAAAGGTGCTTCACTATGTGTATTCAGAACAACTGCATTTTAGAAGAACATCAGAGTGTATCTAGTACCTTGGAACAGGCATAGCACTACCTCCCTGGAAGTGAAGGTTTTGGCACATCATTGCTTATTGTCTTACCCCAAAAATATACTTCTGGACCTCCTCTAATGTGGTACGAAAGAGTGCAGCAGTTTGGAGACAATAATCTTCCTTTTCTGTGCTACAGTATATGTCTACTTGGTCCGGTTTTACTAAGAAAGGTGGCAGTTTATCCGTTTGGTAGTATTCTTTGAAAAAGATACGGTTTTCTCCACAGGAAGCTCACCTCCTAAATGTCCACAGATCTTCACAGCCTCTATTTTATTCTGCCAATTGGGGTCACAAGTTACCAACCTAAATTGTCAGAGCACGACTCCAAGTCCTGGAGAGAATGTATTTTTTTTCCTTACATCTTGCCACCCAATTATCTTTACTATTAAAACATAGTTAAGTTCTGCAGAGGAAGCTGAGCATAAGCAAAATAAAACAGGATCATCTGGTTCTTCTTTGCATAAGGGGTAACTTGTCAAAATCTTGACAGACACTCTGTAAAACCACATCACACACAAAATCAGGTTCAATAACAGTAGCTGAAGATAGACATTTTTCTTGCTTTGATAGAAGTATACAGATTTTGAAGTTTCTAATTTTAGCTCTATAGCTTACAATAAATATCCTGAAAGCTCTATTTGATATTTTTGGGTGGAGAAAGTCTGTTTAATGTCATATTTTCTTTATTAAAAAATCAGAAAGTGAGAGATCCTTATGATTTCCTTAATTATTAAGTGTGTGTTCGCAGTGCTGCAATCTTCTAGGGTCTTGTTAAACAAGCAAACAAGGACAACAATGGATTTTTACTCAGTGCCATGTCAGTTCAGAAGCCCTCAAGGTGTTTATTGCCATAGAAGTACTAATAAATTTAATCAGCTATTCAAATGTACTTTGGGGCCTTTTGAGCTGGATTTTTTTTCCCCCTGATTATCACTGCATTATAGATCTGGTCGTAATTTAGCATTTCTCATATTTAAGTGGTCTTGACTGGCATGTCTTACTTTAAGGGCTCTCTAAGTGTACTGCATACAGTATAATATCAAGTAACTACATTTTTTGAGGAAATACAAAACTGATCAATATATGAATAAATTTATTTTTACAATGTTTTTGACTGTGGATTGTTACTGTGCAGGGGATGCATATGTTTGTGATCTGTAGTAGTAACACGGAGTCCAGAGAAATCATCACATGATAGCATCTATGAATGCGTTTTAAGTAAAACCTTCATTAGTGAAGCGGGAAATGTGGATTCATGCACATTTGTAACATATTCAAACTTCAGCCTCTGAGTGCTGTAAAATGGTATGTGGAAATGATTTTTGTTCCATTGCCTGCTTTGGTCCTGTTTTTGGGTGGAAGAGACACAAACAAGGATAGGTCTCAATAGCATGTTGAACACCTGGAGAACCTCTCTGCAGGGATTGCAGGCATCTGGGGGCAGTGATGTATGGGCAGGTGGGCACGTGTCGAACCAGAGCAGTGCAGTGCTGCTGTACCTTATTCTTCCTGTAAACACCTGTAAACACCGTTGAACAGTACTCATAGTAGGAATTTTTTCTTTAATGGAAGATGCATTCAGAGTTGTACATTTAGCCCAGAAGGTATGTGCTGTTGGGCTTTCTGTTTTCCTTTTAAACTTCTTCCATTAGACCTCAGTGCTTTTCTGTGCTCACCGTGTGAGCAGGGAGCTGAGTCCAGACTTGTCTTTACACAAGGAGGAAGATGAAGAGATTGCTCTGTGGCTTGCTTTGACTTTTCGCTTGTCCCCTGGAAGCCCACATAGATGAGACTGCATCTCTACAGATTGGTAACAGTGATAGAGATAATGTGAATGAAAAAAGTAAGTGATATAAATGCAATATAAATATATAAATGTGAGTGAATAAAGTAAGTGATAATGGCTAAAACAGGTAATCATGTCTCTTACTGCATGTTCAAATGTTAGTGAGCAAAACTGTCTAAAAATTAGTGAGAAACCAGATATGCTAACCCGTTTCCTTTGGGAAACCAGGATAGGCAGTTAGTCTCATTGCCAATATGTTCGAATATGGATGTAGGTCACTTCATATATAGAAGTCCATGTGGTGCTCAGCATCTTGTTTATATGACCACATTGAAAATACTTGATTACAGCTAAAACTGATCATTTTAATGAAGGTGTACTGAATCATAATGGCTGCGATGAATTGCGCTGGGTACCTCATCAAACAGGCAATGGACAAAAATGCCTTTATGCCCTGGTCCTGTACTTACATGCCTGAGTTAAACATGTCCGTAAGTGTTTGTGTGATGACAGCTTACATCAGCAAGTTTTCCTTTGTGGTGCTTGACCTGGGTTTTTTCTTGTAGAGAGAGGTAAAGAGGAACTCAGTTTCCTAATGGATTTGGAAAACAGATGACTATCTTGTGTTTCTCACAAGTTGTGAGCTGGCCTGATACTTGAAATACTGAGGAAGGGCTGGTCTTATGTCAGATGGAGCTCCAAGCAAAGCTTGGGCCCTACATTTTTGCCCCTGTGAATAATATTTGTTTTGCTTTCCAGAGCTCCTCATACTTGTTCATTGTATAGATTCCATCCCCTCTTCTTCTGCTCCCCTGGCTAATTTTCTCACTTCTTCAGTCCAGGACCCCCTCCCATGTTTTTACCTCAAAAAGTAGGTTCTGGTACTGCTGCTGAATCAGTGGCTACCTATTGGCAGTAGCTGGTTAGGAGATAAGTTCATATGTTAATGGGTCTGTGCCCCAAACACTGGCATCAGCTGAAGATGAGTGCATATTTTATACACTCCCTGTGGACCAATCAGATAATGTGCATTAGCGTGAAATGGATCTTCAAAAACAGAAGACATGAAATAGTTCACCTGGACTGCTTATAACCAAGACTAGTCTTGATTTAAACTGCTCAGCTGTGGGATTGTGATGTAGCTATATGAGCCATTTTAAAATTATAATTAAAGGTTTTAAAACAGGTTTCGAGTTCACTGAGCCCTCCCTCTCGCTTGATTAATCAGTGATTTATACATATATAATGACTCTAACTGACTTAGGGGGTAATTTATGTCATGATGTGCATGATATATGGATCTAAATAGACTAAGTAGATGGAAAAAGGAACCATCTGTTCCCTAGAAAACTGTCCGCTGTCAGAAGAATTCAAGAACTGTGTTTTAAAAAATGAGTTTAGAAAACCAGGAATAAATTTACCTAAATTTCTTGTGCTGTCTGGATGACATTCTCACTGGGTATATATTTTCTAACAAACAAGGTTAGGAACTTGAATTTTTAAGCTTTTGCAGGACTTCATATTCCATAAGTTGTTCAAAAGGCAGTGTTTTTATGAACATGTATAATGTTTTTTTATGAACATGTATAATGTTTTTTGTCCTGATCTTCACAGTGCTCACGGAGCACTGTTTTTGCTGCTACAGGATGGATACAGACATCCCAACACCTCACTGCCCAAGTTTAAACGCTACCTGCACCAAATAAGAAAATGGAAGTGATATTTCCTGGGAGTAAGAGGGTTTTATTTAGGGCAGGTGTTTAAAAGCAGAGGTATGATTCTCTGTGCCACTCACCTACATACCTAGTGGGATTTGTCAAGTGAGAAACATCCTTGTGCCCTCTCTTACGCAATATGGGCAAGTTAGCTATCATAAGAAAAACATTTTTGCTTATTCTTAAATTTGCACATGCAAACTTTGTATGATCTTCTATAGGACGACTCATGCATGCAAACTTAAGCAAATACGCAGGCACTTGTGGGATCAGGGCTTAACTTTCTGCCTGAGGGTGAAAAATCATAGAATATAGATGTGTGCGGCAATAAAAATACAAAGGTGGATTGGTGTGTGCTCCAGAAACTAAAGAGAGCAACTGCAAAGGCAGATGCAAGTTCTTTTATGTTCCACCTTTTTTTTTTTTTTGTTTAATACTACATGTCTGTTGCTTTTTAAATTGAGTATATCTGTAGCAAGCTCAGTATTTAACAGCACGCTGGAGAAAACACGTCCTGCCAGGGCTACTTTTAAAGTCAGCCCCTCCTGCACCCTCACCGGTGCCCCCCTGGAGCCCGTCCCCGCGAAGTGCGCAGACAAAACCCGCTCCCCGACCTGACGCCTCCCCCGGTGCGCACCCCCGAGCCCGTCGGGACGCCGTCCATCCCTCCCCCGCGGCCCAGCAGGGGTCAGTGCTGCCGCGGCTTACGGGGCCGCGGCCAACAGGAGGGGCGGCGGCGGCAGCAAGAGCCGGCGGGCCGGTACCGGCACCGCCACCCGAGAGCATCACCCCCGCCCCACCGCCAGCAACCGGCACCGCTGAGCCCTGGGAGAGGGCAGCGAGGGTTCGGCTCCGGACCTGGGATGCCGGTGGGGAACCGTCAGATGCGGCGCGGTGCCGGGCGCGGAGCAGGCAGCCCACGGGCGGCGGCGGCTGCTCGGCTTGGCAGGTGCCGTCTGCCGTCCTCCGTCTCAAAGCCCCCCCTCCCCGGTCCTCCACCGCCCGCCTGCCCGCCCCGGGGGAAGCCCTGCGCGGCGGACGGCAGGAGGCGGCCGGCGGCTGCCCGGCGGCTGGGTCGCTGCCCCCCCCCCCCCCCCTCCATCCCTCCGCCCCCGCCGGGGGAGGAGGCGAGCGGCTGCCGGCGCCCTTTCCTACACGGCAGCCGGGCACCGCCGCCGCCCCGCTCCGCTAGCAGGGTCCGCGGTCGGAGGTAACGTGCTCTCCGGGCAGGGAGACCTCCCCCCCGTCCCCGCCTGCCCGGCCGCGGCGGCGGAGAGGGCTCTCCCGGCCCCCGCTCCTTCACACAAAGAGGAGGCGCGGAAACGTGCGCGGACGGGGCGGGCGTGCTCGGTACCTCCCCGGGGCGGCAGCGGCGGGGCGGGGAGGGGAGGGGGGGGGAGCCGCCGTGACAGCCAGCCGCGGGCGAAGGCTGCGCCCTGGGCTCCTTCCTAAAAAGCCGCCGGTCTTTTTTTCCTCTCCCCCTTTCCCACAGGGAGCGCCCCCTCCCCGCCCCGCCCGCCCCGTCCAGGCTCTTCCGCGGGATGGCGGCGGCGGGCCGCCCCGTGGGGCTAGGCGCTGCGCCTTAGCAGCCGCCGGTCTCCAGCCGCTGCGGCGGGGCACGGAGCCGGGCACGGAGCCGGGCCCGGCCCAGCCCAGCCCCGGCTGCGCTTCAGCCCCTCTCCGCCACCGCTCGGGGCTCTTCCCGCTTCCCCGCCTCGTCCCCGGGCATCGCAGCAGGCATGGGCTGTTTCTGCGCCGTGCCGGAGGAATTCTACTGCGAAGTTTTGCTCCTGGACGAGTCCAAGCTGACGCTGACCACACAGCAGCAGGGCATCAAGGTAAGGGCCGCCGGTGGGGCGGCGGGACCCGCTGCGGGGGAGACACCTCCCACCCCCCCCTCGCTCCGGGACCGAGCTCCGCGCCGTGCGGCGCGGCTGCCCGGCGGTGTCCGCCTCTCCCCACCGCCTTTCGGCAGCCGGGGAGGGAGAGGCGGTAGGGAAAAAAAGGGGTTTTCGGGATCCCGCGGGAAGGGAGAAAAAAAAATGTCGTGACTGTCGTTGCGGTCGCGCCAGGGGACAGGTGAACGGGGAAGGCGCGTGCCGGTGGGGTGGGTAGAGGTGGCTTCAGAGACTTTGAGGCACTTTTGAGATACTCATTTAAGTCAGCAGGTGCGGACCGCTCGGCACAAGTTTTTTTTTTTTTTTTTTTTTTTTTTTTTTTTTTTTTCTGTACGTGCTACCAAAACCAAAATACCTAAAAAAAAAAAAACAAAAAAAAAACAACCCAAACCAAGAAGAGAAGAAGAGGCGGCGGTGTGTCTCCCACCCGTGTTGAGTAACCCCTCTCGCCCTCTGCCTTCGGCCGCTGCTCCCGGCCCTCCCCGGCGCCGCTCCCCGGTCGCAGGGCAGAGCCCGGTGCCTGCCCCCGGCCCCGGGTTGGGCAGGGGAGCAGCTCCCGAGTGGGGATGAGGGGGGGGAGATGAAGGTGCAGCCGCGCCTCCATCCCGGTGGCCGGTAGCCTGGTCGGTGGGAAAAGCTCCTGAGCTGCAGCAGCGCGCTCGGCGCGGGTGAGCTCTTCAAAGTAGTCATCTGCCAAACGCTAATGAGCCCTGACAGGGCATGTGAAAACTGAGATTTTTCTAAAGGCCCTTAACTTGGTCCTCTTTGGTTAAGCCTGATGACAGCAAATGGCATCTCTCAGACACTTGAAGCCCTTGTTCGCAAAGCCGTCGGCTTGAATTTATTAGCCACATAAGAGCGTGGTTTCAGTGTTGGACCGGGAAAAAAGAAAAAGGAAAAAAAATCAATGCTTCTAAAATTTTTTTCTTGGAAATGGCTGCTCTATTTTACCTAAGACATTCAAAGAATAAATATCCATAAGCCTGTATGTTTCAGCTTGAATGATTAAAGTTTGGTGAAGCAACTGGGGAAAGGAAGACCTAAAGAGGGGGAGGGGGAATCTAAATTTAAGTATATAGTTTTAACTATAATCTGTGGCATCACCAACTCTACATGTATGGAGAATTGTCAAGCTTTGCTGAATCAACTGCCTGCAAATAGGCTCATAAATCCATGCTTAGCACAGAGGAGTAAGCAAATCACTGTGACGCTGGAATTCAGTACCTACGTAGGGTCTTTGAAGTCTAAGTTTAGACGCTTCTGAAAAACTTCCCTTTGCAGATGTGGCTATGTATGTTATATATGCATGTATGCTTTTGTTACCTGTAAATGGGCAGTTGCAGAAGTGTATTAAAAGAATAATCTGCAGAGATAGTCCTATGGTTAGCTTCGTGAGTCCAAACCCTGAAAGATGATGGGTTTGTGCAGTCTAATAAAAATTAATGTCCCATGGGCAAGAAAGGGTCTGGAGATGTAACTTCTTTTTAAGAATGTGTGACTTACAGTGTTGGGAGCCGTCTAGTTTAAGATGAGGGTGTGGTTTCCTGCCATTCTTAGTGTGATCTGAATGTGGTATGATGCTAAAGATTTCACCCCTTCCACCTGCTCCTTCTCTGTCCTGCATCTAACCATGGAGCAGTCATAGAATGAGTTGGAACAGTGTCCCAATCTGACAGAAAAGCAGTAGTTTGTTAACTTTTTGGGGTAGGCACTGAAACTGCACAACAGGGAGCTTTAGGGAAAGGAGAATCTGTCTTTTTGTAGTAGTCTGTTTTGGTTTGGTTTTTTTTTTTTTTTAAAGATTAAATTTGTATAATGTGAAACCACACCCCAGCACTGTAGCTCCGTAAGCCTTTGAAAACCTGCAGAGAGGAGCTGCTATAGCTCTCCCCTAGTCAATGGTTTCCACCATTGTGTTCTCCCTTGCCTTTGTACTCGCACAAGTGTTTGTGCAGCTGCTTGTGAAGAGCAGCTCATGTCCAGCTGAAGAATAGCCACTGGTTTTCCTTTTGCCGGGTTAGTTTTTGGCTGGAACAGTGCCCTGATCCGCTTCACAGCTGGAGGAGGGCAGAACTGGCTCTTTCAACTGAGTCCTGGCTTATGCCCTTTTAAACTGCTCAGGGGACATTTGTGTTGTTTCTATTCTGCAGGTTTCCACTGACATTACATGACTATTTCTTAGTAAAACAGACCTTTACATTTGTCATGTTCTGTCATTTGGCACTTTAACCTCGAAACGAATGTTTTATAATTCTTTTGTTCACATGTACATGTCTAAAAATGCAGAGTCTCGTATTTGTTTTTTATAGAATTTCAGCTTTGGCACTGAGGTATAGATTATAAATGTTCTTATGTATTTTATTTTAAAACAAAGGTATCCTTAGAACTTCAGATTCTGGATGTAATTTTTCTTTTGTCTTCATACTTATAATTGGGTTCACAACTACACAGGAAAGGTGTGGTTTTGGTACTATTTCACAGACTTTGAACTGTTACGAGAGCAGAGATTTTTGAGTGGTTATAAAAGCAACTTTGCTCCCTTCTTTTCCCCCAAGCAAATGAAAATCTGCTAGAAATAAGACCCACAACTTAATAGCTATTTACTGTTTATGTACTTCCTTGATATTAGTGGATTTAGTCCTATTTGCTGTGAAGGGTGGAAGACTCCGTGACCGTAGGAGTCCTGGGCAACTTAATTTCCTCATTGAATCTGAAATAAAGGTATGAAGTAGATACTTGCTTCTGAAGTGATGTAGAGTTAGATGTATTACTTAGTTTGTACGGTAGATATTTCTGGCTTGCTATGCTTGACAGCAACTATACACAGCAAAATATGACGTTTTTGAATTACTGGTTTTATTAACATGTTCTTGGTACTAGAGTGGGCTTTAAGTTGTATTTCAGATTAAAATAATGAGCAGAAGTGGCATAAGACTAGGACTTTGAGTGCAATTTAGACCCGCTTTTCTCTGTAGATTTAAAAGAGCTTGTTAGGAAAAGGAGAGCATTGTTTTTTCTGGTTCCAAGTGGGGAAGCTGAGGTGCAAAGAAGTCGAGTGACTTTTCCAAGGTAGTGCAACAGGTCAACGTCAGGGCCAGGAATAAAGTGCCTGGCCCTCTAGGTTAGTAGCAGCTGACCAGTCTGCTGTGAGCCATGCTGTCTGGAGGGGTTTCTGATGATCTCTTCCTTGTAGTTGCTCAAAATGACCTTTGCTTCCCATAGCTTGTTTCTGTTTTCTCCCTGTTAACAGTGCCGTCTTGCTGTTCTTCCTTCATGTCTTTGTGGTTTAAGGTCAGAGCGCTGTTGTACGAACATGGGGAAGCTGGAGCTCCAGCCTTCAAGTTTACAGCAGGCTGATAGTCACTAAGTAATCAGGAAAGGGCATCAAATATCTCATAATCTTAATTTTTATGTTTCCCTATAGTACATTAACAGTGAGAGGTATTTTGGAGAGTACATGTTTTGACATAATAAAGCAGTGGCAATTGTTAGTCCAAACAATTTCGGATTGAACGAGGTTATTCACCATGTTCTGGTACAGTTTGTCTAATCAAGGTATATGGTCTTAGACTGGGGCAGCTTTTCCTCTAAAAAGGATGTTCAAGGTGCTAATTAAGAAATGGGTTTTTAGCAGGCTTTTACTACAAATATGGTAAGAATCAGCTGTTAACCGGAAAATAGTCACTTTTTCCAGGACTGTTACTTTGACTCATCTTCACATATATTAAACAGTAACGTAGGCATTTTTTATGGTACAGTACTACCTTCTAAGTAGGTATAGCTTATATGTTGATGTCACAAGGCATGTCAGTAGTGTTTTGACATGATGCCTGACCCATGGGTTGTGGGCATTACATACTTTGATAAGAATTGGAGTAATTGTGCTTGCAGGAGATTGGTGTGCCTTATTGCACAAACTTCTTGTTGGAGGTCAAGGAAACCTCTGTGGGCCCTCAGAAAATGCTGCTATGAAGCTTATTTGTAATTAGCTGTTTCAGAAAAGAATGGTCATCCTGTAATGTGTATGTAATGGGAATTTGACAACTCTTTTACTTATTTTTCTTGAGAACATTGTATAAGGCAAAAGTTTGTTTTCTTTTTCCTGAAGAAAAATATTATGAAACGTCTCTATTTTATGTTTGTATCTCTTTGGTGGGAATAAAGTTCTTAAAGAAAATATTGGCTACTTCTCCAGTGAACAAGCTTTCTAATTAGTCTTGAGCCATCTGGTCATTGCAGTTTTGCAGTATTCCTTGAAATTCCTCTCTGAGCCCTATTTTTTGTGCTGTCTGAATCTTATTTAATTTGACATGTGTGATGGGCCAACAGCAAAGTTCTGTTATAAGAGAAGTGATGAAAAAGAAAGATAAACTAATCCTTCCTGGAAGTCTTCATTTACAGTATATGTTCTGTAACATTATTTTATTAGGTATTAACACCCAATAGTGATGCTCTGGCCACCATACCACTTACTTGGTGTGTTAAGGTGTTAATTGGTGCTTCTGTGATATACGGCGCTGTCTGGCCCTCCATATGTGGCCCCTCATACAGAGATTCATTTCATGGTTCGTAAGCTACTCTTACAGGTCTAATCTCTGTTCTCCAAAGAAAGCGTGTGGTTTTTATCTGGGAAATACGCAGACATTTTTCTTCACGATGATTTACTGAGAATTTAACAAAATTAGATCCAACAATCTAAAAGCAGGCTTCAACACCTCAACATGGTTTGAAAAAGTAAACAAATCCACACACACAAAAATACCTGAAATAGTGACTAACTGAGGTTGAGAACTGTGTTAAATGCCTTAATATATAAAAAACATGAGTGGGTTCATCAGACTGTGATACATGTTGTTAAGAAACTGATTGAATAATTGGCGATCTGATTTAGTGGGATATATAGAAATAGGTAAACATGCCATCTCTTAGGAAGTTTTCTGGGGGTTATTCTGGCATTGTTCTTCTTTTTTCAGTCCCCAGTGAAGTTTGCTGTTGTGTTTTTTGGTTTGTTGTTGGTTTTTTTTTTTTTTTTTTTGGAATCTGAGCAGTTCAAAATGTTCCAGGCTTCATGCCTTCAAAATTTAGTATATACAGAAAATGTAGGGTACGCTTTTGGATCAAGCTAATTTAGCTCTGAAGGCTCCAAGGAGTCAATATGGTAATGGTAGGCTCCTATTTTTTTCCCTGCTGAAAATGCTTAATGAATGCACATGTCAGCAGGAAATAGAGCCCCATGAATAGAAAGATCTTAACATTGTGTTCATTATTCTAATTGTGAGTTGGCATTAGAAGTCAAATTGGTAGTCATTTGCTGTGTGAATATGGAATGTATTCTTTGTGACAGTGATTTCTGCTGGTTGGTAATTCGATGTTTTTTTTTAAAAAGGAAAGCATCTTTCTGTGAGAAATTTTCTTAATTATGCAGGTACGCTATTTCAGAAATCCTAATAATCTTTTTAATGGTAGATTGCAGTTGCTTTCCACTTATGGTAATTTGCTTACCACCTGCAGTAGTTACTGAACTGTAATACCAAAGCTCAAGCATGTTAAATCGTATTCTTTACGTTGCCCTTTTTGGTACTGATCAATAGATACTTTCAAGGCAGATTCTTCAGGATATTCAAAATATTGTTTTGAAAACAATAGTTAATAAAAAGTAAATTGCTTAAAAGGACACAATATTGGAATCCAGCTTTTTTTTTTTTATAACACTGAAAACAGTATTTAGAAAAAACAATACTATTTTAAGTCTTGTTGGCTATCTCATAATTTCTTTTCTTTATGGTTTTCTGTTATGTGTGCATATTTTGCACAGCAGCAGGGAAACTAAACAGATAATATTGTCAAGCTCCAAGCGTAAATAAGTACATTTTCTTCTTTAATGTCATAGTTACAATACATCTAAGGATTATTTTTAATAAAAGCAACAATATTTTTTAACAAAAATGTAAATTAATTGTACTCCATACCACTTTCATATTAGAAAGATGCTGTTCTTTCTTAAACTTCTGTTATGGGTATGAAATAGTCATCTGATTGCACACTAAGTACAAGATGGTATATGTGGAATTGTGCACTGTTTCAGTCTTCTAAAAATGGACTGAAATAGTGCACAGTTCTAGTAAGAAAAGGGCTCATGAACCTTGCTATTAACTACTTCTCAAAATTACTGTCACATATTTGAAATAGATTACTAATTTCACCAGTATCTTTAAAGATGAGACCAGCAATTTTGAATACCCCAGGGTATAACCGTAAAATAAATGAACACCGAGACACTTTATTTTCCCTAGGTGCACTTAACTAAATTAATGAAACCAGCATGACAGTAAGAAGGAAATCCATTAACTTTTAAATGAAGTTACCTCTTAGTTGGCCTGAGGTTTGAGCAATAATATTGTCAGAGGGGTCTGTTTTGCTGCTTTCCATGAGCAATAATTTCTTTGTATAACCAGGGCAAATGAGCTGTATGAGGCTGCCTTTTTGTTAAGCACTTCTGGATTTCTGTGACTTGGATTGAGCATTTCTTTGTTCAATTTAATATATTTAAATACCATCTGTTGATATTTTATTCATTTTATTTTTT
Source organism: Vanellus vanellus (assembly GCF_965231255.1). Lineage (NCBI taxonomy): Eukaryota > Metazoa > Chordata > Aves > Charadriiformes > Charadriidae > Vanellus > Vanellus vanellus. The sequence continues at coordinate 23,153,981 of NC_138908.1, forward strand.
TAAAGTTCTAAACTAAAATTCAGCTGCAGGATTGCAGCCTCTCCCTGCAAGAGAGAAAACTGCTAAAAATTACCGTGTGATACGAGGGGAACTCTTGAGCAGATTAATAATTTGAAAGGTGTTTCAGAAAGACAATTTCATTAAGCAGATATAGTTTTATGTCACTTCACACTGTAAAATATCCGTTGGCAAGATAGTATTGAACATGTATGAGAAAACGTCAGATCATGTTGCATCATTACTAATATCCGTATTTTTGATAGAAAGATGAGTGATTACGGATGCATTCTCTTTTCTTCATTCTTGTAATTTTTTTTTTTTTAATTTAAACTCTTATTTTCCTCAAGAGGATTTAATTTTTGTAATGATAGAGCAGCTATATTAGCTGCATTTTATTCAAAAGTGAGGTCTTTGCAAGTGAATAATCAATAGCTGGGTAGAATTTTGCAGACTGCATTTTTAGTACACATTTTAGATACTGCCTTTTTGATCAGATGTTGTGCTTGCTGCTTACCAATTTAATTTCATAGTTTAGAATGAAGATTGTAATTTCAGTATTGATTGTGCTTTTGTTCCTACTTCCTTTGCATCCGGTGTTGGGGATGGTTGAACACTGTAGGCACTAAGGTCAAAGGGACATGCTTGGGGTCAACCAATTTAGAAGTGGAAAACCAATAGAAACATTGCAAAATGAGAGCTCTGCTCCTTTGGTTTTGATGCAGCATTAAGAGGGGAACCTGCTTGTTTTGCCAAGTAGAAAATGTGCTTTTTTTTTATCTCTGATAGAAGGCTGTATTGCTTGGTTTGTGACTGTAAATATTCTTTTTTTTTTTTTTTTTAAAGCTAAAATTTCAGTATCACCATAAACATACCATGCCTTGTTTTGCCTATCGTCCCACAGGTCCGAAGTAGACTCTACTTACCGACTCTTTGGGAGTTGGGTGCCTACCTGTAAGAAAATGGGTCAGGATGGTCCAGTCTGAGGTATACAGGGCAACACAGGCAGCAGTAGTCAAATAAAGATTTGCATTCTTTATTTGAGGAAAGGAAAAGAAAACCAGTTGTATTTGGGAGGTTAGAAAGAGAGAGAGAGAAAAACAGTTGGGAATGTGAGTGAGAGAGGAAAATAAACACTGTGATGACAAGGGAAGAGACCTTTTGTGAAAAGTAATTCTAGTAGTACCTTTCCAGAGCTGGAAAAAAGACACCTCAGTAGTTTCTTTGAATTGATAGTGCAGATCATCGTTGTTGAAAATAAAAACTAAAATTTAAAATACACATGTAGGGTTTTTTTTTGATCATTCTTCATGGAAAACTTTAGTGAATTGAATGTGTCATTAACCTATAGTAGCAGGGATATTATGTTAAAGCTTGGTTGTTAGAAGTTTCAGATTCCTTTTAAGCAAACCCTTCTTTCTCATGATTTTTTTTTATTTTACCTTGGTGTGACATGAGGGAAGTGCATACAAGTGTTGAACCCCCTGTCCTATCAGGTATTTGTATTAGTTATGTTTAATAAGGGGAGTTCTTTATATTCTGTGAAATCCAACTGCTCCTTCTGCTTACATGTAAAATATATAATAAAGCCACAGTCATGAATAGTTACTAATGTGGAGGAAAAAGTGGGTTATAGTTTGTATGCTTCATGTACTTATTTATTTGTCAGTATTTACCTTTTAAACTTTACAGGGTTACAAGTTGTTCTCTACAAGCCAGAAGAGAACACACTCTGCCTTCCCCTAGTTCTTGAAGCTTTGGGTGCGTGGGTAAAATCTGTATGTGGTTGAGTGAGCCAGTTTGATAATAAGTGGCTCAGCACTTTACTGTCTTTCCTGTATTCTCAGGAAAATGAGAACTGAATGCACTGAGGGATAAATTCTTTGGCTATGTGAGACAAAATGCCTTTTAGTAATGGAAAAGGAAAAGGAGGATCTTTTATATCTCAATTGCCTGAAAAGTATTTGGAAGGCAGAAAATGGCAGTTTCCCTATGTAATTAGTGGTAAAATTTGGCATGGCTACTAATGTATGTAAGCACATGCTTTAACACTTTGCAGCACTGAAGGCAGTTGAGCATCTTGCAGGGCTGAGCCAGAAGAAAGATCATCCGGATGAAAAACACTGGACCTGGTTCTTGTTTTCCATATACTATATATTTCAGTGTAAACTCTCATTTATATCTGAGAATAGGTTATTTGTAGTGTCACCAAATATATTTTCTATCTACAGTAATACCCACTTCTTATTTATTAAATATTGAAGATCCTAGTTTATTATTAATCTTTTAAATAAATTAGGTACAGAAGAATTACCATTCTGGTTTTGGATCATCAGTTTTATTCAGGATCTTAGTGTCACAGTGTAAAAAAAAAAAAAAATTGTGACCAACTTCTTTCTGGTTTGGTGGGTGAATGGTGGTTAGAAGGAACATAATGGGGTTTAGTTCTTGTTCCCCTCGGAATACCAGAACAAGCGTTGTCTTTATAAGGGGCTACATTCAGAGCCATAAGGGAAAATACACTTTTTTTTATGCCATGTGCGAGTACCACAGGAAAGTGGTGAAACTAGCTACTGAGAATTAAAAAAATGAGGTAGAACACTTGGGTGAGTAATGAGGAGTGAGTTCAGCACTGACTTAAAACTTGAAGCAAATGGTTAGATATCCCTTCTGAAAAGAGGTATTCTCTGACTATTGGTGTGATGTGTAATACGAAAGCAGGCTTTCTGCATCTTCCTACTGGAGGCATCTCAAACTCTCCTCAAAACTTGCTGGTGTTGGCCAACACCAGAGACAGAAGAATACTGCATTGGGCCTTGCCTCTGCTCTAAGTCTGTTTTGGTGGTGTTATGTATTTGCCTGGGGTATAGAAGATGGCTGCTGTTTATAAAGTAGTGTAATCTTCTCCTCAAGGCTGTTGAAGGGAAAGGAAGTCATGTGTTAGAACCAAACGGGACTGGGAAGCCATGACTGCTACTACTTTTCCAGCTTTTGTTCAAGTGAAGGAACCACCAAATTCTTGTTTCCTGTGGTTTTCTGTGGCTGTGTTTGTACAACCTGGGAAGACAATATGAGGGAGTGCAAGGAGCCCATTGGGCCCTGGGCTAAGTGGTGCGACTGGCCACATCTACACTGTGTTGCGCACAGCCCAGACCTCTCCCTTTGGGGGTCCTTTGAAGTCTGCTTGATGCTGAGAGACGATCTTTTGTCTGTATGGTTGGTTTGTTTATTCAATATGCCAGAATAAAAGAAAGCTGAGTCTCAGACTGTCATAATTCTGATTGTCACAGCATGACTGTAGGGGGTGGGTGATGCGTATCGAGGTGCTTTGAAGGCGCATGCATTGCTGGGTAATGTTGAAGGCTGGCTTGAACGACTGAAACCAGACTGTTTATGTTGGGGACCATGCAGCAAGTGATGCTGACAACTCTGCCTGGATCTGCCTTCGGAGGAAACAGGACACTTCAGAAGCGGTCATGGGAGAAAGGTAGCCTAACTTCAGTAGTGGTGATCAGGAGAAAAAAGCCCTAGGCAAATGAGAGAGAGATGCAAATTGACAGCATGGTTACACTTGCAGAAATTTTTTTCTTGTATTGCTGTTTCCTCTGTGAAAGAAGGGAAGAAAGCCACAAGACCTTGGAGTTGAACCTTTTGAAGAGATGTGTGAATGTCCTGACTTGCCCTCAGCTTTTAGGTTTAATTTGCATTGCCTGCTTTGGGTAGGGGAGGAGGGAGTGGGCTTAAAGGTGTTTTTTAGTAATATATTCAGGATGGAATAAAGCCCTTAAGTTCAAAAGATTAAGTATTTGCCTCTGTATGGATGTCAGATTCTTTAGCCATATTCTTCCCTCTATTCTTTTCTTCTCATTAAAAGTCCCTCAGCAGGACCTAGATGTTCCAAAACACATGCCCATATGGCTTTTCATTTCGTGCATAACGTTTAAGTTACCTGAACACTTCAGTTCTCTTTTCAGCATGTGCATTCTTCACCTGGAACATAGTAAACTGTAAAGCTGTGGGGTCATACTTGGAAGCAAAAACTTGTGGTGTCAAAGGTACCACATTTATTCTGGGTTATTTTGAGTAGTATTTTATTCTTCTGTGTTAGGGCTTGACAAACTATAGCGCCATTAAAATCACCTCTACAAACTCTCTTTCTCTGAAAATGGGGGGTATTCTCTGCTTTCCCAGTGCTCCAGGTAGGTATGGATGAGATTTAGTATGAAGAAAATACTTTTGGTGTTGTGATTCCTTCAGCTGTTCCTCCAGTGTCCCTGAGCAGTTCCCACAAAAGACAGTTCTCTTCCTCAGGCAGTGATTTGGTTGTAACATATATTTTTCTTGTGAAAGCAATAGTGAGTTACCAAAACCTTTCCCCAGTTTGGGAATACTTGAAATTGTCGACCTGGTTTCAGTTCCAATGAAGAGAATAGATGTTTTGGTGTGCTTTGGCACCAGCTTCAAGAGGAGCCAAATTGGACCCAATTTTTCTGCAAGAAGGCTCAATTAGTAAATGATGACGCTGAAAATAAAATGTGTTAGATCTTGTATGAAGATGTTAGATGCTGCTCACATAAAAGAAACGTATACACTTTCTACCTTTTAAATAAAAGTTAAAGTTCTTAGTCATCCTTGGCCTTTCATCAGCGTTCAGATCTTGAGTCTGACTGTTTAGAGCATGAAAGCTGTGTTTGTTACTTTCATGACTGAATCTTTATTCTGTGACCTTTTTTTTCTCTTTTCCCACTTTCCTGAAAAAAATTCTGCTATAGAAGCCTGTTTCACGAACTGTCCCCTGAAGTCTTTGTTTAAAGACAACTGCAGTGCAGACCATGTTTGTTTATGATGCCTGCTGCTTTGTGAACAGGTGAACAAGAGTCAGCATGGATGGTCAGAAAAATAATAGTTTTATTTTTGATACTGTGTGCATGCTGTACAGAAAATTGAGGGGTCTTGGTAAAATTAAGATGTTTGGGGAGAGGAATCTCTAAAATGTCAAAAGGAGAGAAGTTCCTCAGTACTTCCTTTCTTTTGTCTTGAGTCTTTCTTTGCAGTGATTTGTCCTGTTCATGTTTTTTAAGAGCTCAATGTATTTGGTGTAGCATGCAGAAACTCCAGAAAACTCCTGCAGGAGACCATGCTTCTTCTTACTTGGCATACTTTGTTGAGAGGAAAGTTTGATTGGGAGGGAATTAAACCACCTGCGTTGAGTTCATTGAAAATGCATCAAACCCAGCTTTTTGTTACAGTTGTGGGTTGGTTTTTTTTCTGTTGCATAGTCTGTGTCTTAGCCCATGACATTTTCTACTTTTATTTTTTTTTATTTTATTTTTTGTCCATGAGCATTATATAAGTCAGCATACAAAATACTTTTGTTGCTGCATGGCATGCATGTAGTGTGCTTACAGAACCCTCCCTCCAAGAATATTAATCCAGAACTTTTCATAAGCAAATAATGCACCCAGAGAAACCCCAATATCAAAGGGGTGACATTTTCTTCAGTATTATTTAGTCCCACCATGTCTTCTCTTGATGATCCGAAACAGCTAGATTTTCATATGTCTGCTCTACTGAAGTTCAAGCATGCACTTGAAAATTCACAAAGATACAAGCCAGCATTCATTCCTACATTCACCTGTCTTTCGAAGGTACATAAACGTGTGCTATGCCCATCTCCATCCTCAACTTGAGGTGATTATACTGTGTGTGTGCTTATATCTAATCCAGCAGTGGATTGATGTAATTCTGTTCAAAGTGATCAAGTTTCTTCTGATTTTGCCTACGGTGGATTAAGGTTCTTCATCTTAATATGCATTTTTTCTTACATAAATCTCACCACATAGAGCAGGTGGACTTAGTATTATTATCTGTAAGAAGAAGGGCATCTAACAGGCTGCTGCTTATTATGTAGTTTCTCAAGCTTGCTCTGATTCGTATTTCTTTTCTTGCACACAGAAGGAATATGGGATAAGAAAAATCACTTGAACTGTAGAAAAGTAGCGTAATTGAATTTTGAACATTGATTTCTGAGTGTACAGAAAATGAAGCGAAAGAATGTACTCAAGCAGTAAATTATAGGAGCTAGCAGAGTGTACAGTGCCTTTAAGAAGCAGGTGCTTGCTATGAAGTTCACCGTGCATACAAATGTGCTTGTGTTTTGAAGTCAGTTAGAAACAGTTATGGGTGAACAGGAAACCTGACCGGCCTGATCCAGGCTTTTTCTATTCAGTACAGGCTTGCAAAAAGGAAAAAAAAAAAATCATAATGCGGGGAAAAGCATGATTCTTTTTAGCTCTTTTAAGTCTGATGCGTGAGGGGGGAACCAGAAGAATGATTTAAAGGAAATTGCAGTAGTGATTGTTTTAAGTATACACAAAAGAAGCCTTGCGCTGTGTCAGGAGCACTCACCATTTTCAATCTGGAAGAAGGGACTGAACATTTAATTAAACAATGCCTTTGACTCTATTTGTTTATGCGCCAGCATTCACGATGCATGTAGATTTAGGTTATTTTTCAAGGGTACAGCTGTTTCCTCCTGCATGATGTTGGGCCTGGAGTTTTTGTGGAGTGACACAGTGTTTTAGTCGTGGTAGCACTTGAGCACACCGATAAAACATCAAAGTACTCCACAAACAGCCAAGGCACAGCAGGTCCTGCCCTGGAGAGATCTCAGTCTGGGGCTACAGTGATACACCAGTGAGCAAATAGACAAGTGTGGGAGGGGAGCAGGTTAGGATGGAGGAGAAAAGAGGCCAAGTTGTCAGTTCAGTGAGTGTTGTCTCCAGGCAGTGGAATAGCTGATTAGTCTGGGGTGGTTGCTCTGGTAGGATAAATTTGTATAATTCTGCTGTGAGTAAATTGCACCAGGCGTCTGCCCCAAATTACAAGTGTGTAGTATGAGTAGCTCCGGACTGATGTGTATCCAGTTCTTGCAGTTCTGTCACCATTTTGGTTAAGGGTGTTCTGTTTTCACTGGAAAAAGAATTATAAAGGTAAACCAGCATGGAAACAGTTTATACCGATACAAATAATTTTGTACTTACCTAGCTTAACCTTTCTTTAAGTGAGAAAGATAATAGGTTAGCATCAGCATCTCGACCACCCTTGCCTGGGGCAGGCTGTGAGAGAGCTACGGTGTGGTTCCAGGAGCAGTGTGAATTGAAGAAGGTTTCTAGGCAAGCCTGAAGATTTTTAAGCATCTCTAACATAAAGCTGCAAAGGTAGCTTGGCTGCCAAAGGCCTAGCAGGTAATTCCACAGTAAGTACTGATCTTATCAAAACACAGAACCCACAATCTATCAAACCTGTTTGATCAACCCATCAGCCCTGCCAGCCTATCAAACTCCCAAATCTTAAGATTTTCTCTGCATGAAAAAGTTGTCTTTCTGATTAACTGGATGTGCTTTTACGGGCGGGGGGGGGGGAAGAAACCAAACCAAAAGCAAACCCCAAACAAGCCCTCTGTAGTCTGTTTGGCTACACATTATGATAGTGCTCATGTTACACAGGCTATTCACTTGTGGGAAAAGGAAGATGTTGGAGAAGGTTAAAGCACCTTGAAATGTACATATCTATCTATGCTAAGGAATAGAGTAGAAAAAATATTTTGGTGAAGTAACAGGCTTGTTTGAACCCTGGTGGAACAGATGATTTTTGTGATTTTTTTTTTTTTCTTAATCTATTTCATTTGGATAGAAGGCTGGATCTGCTTAAAAGGATTTTTTATTTTGAAGAAAGGTTTGTTCTGGTTTTGGACTCTTGCTTCAACTGGGAATTATATCCTCCAGTGACACTTGATTAAGCCAAAATAAGTCAAGTCAGTGGTTAGTCAGCTCACACATGTTCTACTACAGGAGAAAAAAAGAATACTATCCTTTGTTGGATTATCTCAAATGTCATTTAAGTAACAATGTATCAAAGCAAATAAAATTCAAATCAAACCAGAAAAAAATAGGCATGTGAAAAAGAAGAAATGGGAAGGATCTGATCTTGGTGAGGAAGATCCTGTCGATGTCAGTGGGGATTATCTTGTGTCATGTAATCACAGGCAGGGTTGGAATCGTACACAAAGGACACAGGCATGATACTTATTTTCAGAAGTATTCAGGTGCTTGCATAAGAGTCTTTCAAAAGTCTTTTCTAAAGATCCTGCTTGGCACTCAGGTAACTCTGAAAAACTGTCTCAAGGCCTGAATTACCAGTTACAGAGTAAATATCAGTACAACAGTATCATTTACATCAAGGTGCCTTTATGGTGCCTGCTGTATGAGAGCTCGACCCGTGAGCTGCAACTGGGAAGCAGCAGCTTAGCATTGTGAGTTGGCATTTTCTTACTCAGTGCTAGAAACAGAAGATAGAAGATTTTATGCTGTTGAGTCTGTATTTTTGATGAACAAACAATCCCAGGTAATTAAATGTGGATTTAACAGTTTTAAGGAACAGCTGCTGCTGACACAAATGTTTGCCTCTAAGCAATACTGTAATTCTTCACACAGGAACGTATTTCAAAAGGAAGGTTGGACTGTCACAGAGTCATTTAAGCAGTGACATGGAGCTGAAAGTTGTGTGATTCGGGGAGGTGTGTTACCCTGTCTAAAATTCAGTTATCCAGTGGGACTATAGTAGCTAAATCTTTTACTTGCATGCAGTATTTAAGGGCTCCGCTGATTCTTACAAGCTTCTATTGAAAGGTTTGGTCACATGGTCGAGCTGGTAAGTGTTTGGCTGTGGAAGCTATCCGCATGCATGAATAGCAAATATTTAGTAATTCAGTTTAGTTTCAATTCCAATAAGAGGATTTAGTTGCATTACCTTTTATTTGCTGTTGGCTAAGAGCCTGCACAGGTTGTCGTAGTGGTAGTACAGTTTATATAGGTATCTTCAAGGGTCTCTGATTTCTCTGGAGGGCTTCAAATCTGCAGTGCTGCTACTGATTCTTATAGTGGATTTCACTTGAGTGTTTTCGTCAATGCAGAGACTTGTAATTTCTTTCTTGCTCTCACTTAAAATAATTTAAACTTTCTGTTGTCACGGTTGCAAAGGGGAACTCAAAAGCATGAACCCTGCTGACTCCTAAAACCAGTAAGCCTGCATATTTCTGTGAGGAAGCTCAGAATTAAAGCAAGTGTTTGGATTTTTTTTTTTTCCCTTGAAGGTAAAGTCATAATTTCTCAATGGCTAGGATTGCTTCTGTAGAGCATTAGGGGTAGAAGGAAATTAGATGAATAGAATATATAGTTAGTTTACAGTGAATTACATTACATGAGGGCATGGTCACAACTATTTGGTTCATTCTTTCCAGGTTCTTGTGGTCTGATCTGTTTTTGAAAACTTCAACTAAAGGAGCCTCCCAGGAGCTCAGCTGCAGTCCTTTGTTACCCTTCTAGTTAGAAAGCTTTCCCTGACATCTAGCCAGGGTCACTTTTGTTTTCAGTTAAGCTACTTTCACTTTTTCCTAACTTCAGTGGGTCTGTGCATAGAGTACGTTTGATCCTTAACCTTTTTTAACATGCCTTTTTTATAGTGTGTTAGAAGACTTGATGCTAGTAAGTGCTGGAAGCTTTGACTTTGGGCATGGAGAGGCAGTCAGGCAATTGTCTGGCACCCAAGATGAGGGAGGTTCTCCATATATGGGGCATTAGGTGTATGCAGATGTCTTCCGCTACCATCTCATGTTCATGTCCCTAGGGAAGATATCAGGACTGGTTTGCTTTACCTTAGCTGTTTCTCTCCTGCCCAATGTTTTTGTGTGCCCCTGCAAAACTTCATCTATGTTTCTGCAGTGTGTCCTACTGAAATCCTGCTTTGCAGTTGTTTTGTCTTTCTTCAATAGTTCTTCTTGTTCTATTATTTCCTTCACAGATTATAAGGAGAGAGGACTAAATTAATCCAAACAACCTTCTTAATCTCCCCTCACCTTCTTCCGTTTGTTTTTTCCTGGTCTGGTAAGTGAGAGGTAGACAAGAGTCTTCCCAGCAAGCAGATGATAGCACATGCCTTGCACTGTCAGTGATACAAAAGCAAAAATCTTTGAGCAGCAATTTCATCCACAGGTAGAACGTTGTGCAGAGATTCCATTTCTCATTGTGTGCAGCAAATCGATTAATGTTGTTAGCACATTTCAAACGGCATATACTTTTATGCTACTGTATGGATACTCTTATTTGAGAGGTTGAGCAGCAGTGGTCCTGAGGCTGCTGCCTCTAAGGGTTATTGTTCTGCTCTGCTTTTCTGAGTCTCCGTGCAGAGAGAACTTAACCTTGTGACTTTGCAAAAGCTTTGGCAGCTTCTCCCTCCCCTGCTCCAAACCACAACACACTTTCTGAATGCGTATCATTATCTCTGTGCTTCATGTTGGCTGTCCCTGGAGCTATTTGCTTGGCAGAACGTTGCCTGTTCCAAGGCAGCTTTAAACTGAGCCAGGCTGGGATCCAGCAGACATCCAGAAGAAGTGATATGAAACAGTCTTCTGAAGAACATGACGGGGAGACTGAAAACTGGTAAGATTGGTCTGCTGGCTAAAGCCTTGAGATGGTATGTAAATGAGCGGAGTGCAGTTCTTGCTTCTACCAATCTAATGCCTTTGGGAGGGTCTAGACTTCAAGTCTTTGCACTTAAGAAAAGGGGAAATAATATTTCTTTTTTTTTTTTTTTTTCCTGATTTGTTTCATTATTTTGACTTTAAGTTTTGGAAGTTAGGGACTAGTAGATGTATTTTTTACAATTGCTACCAAGGGGAACTACAGTATTTTTGCAGACTCGTTGTGTCTCATCCCTGTAAATGACGATGATGGTAATAGAGCAGAAGGGGCAATTGATGTGAGGGGAAATAAGCACTGTGGTGTGAAACAGCTTCTTTATATTTTAATTAAGATTGATCTGTCAGAGATAAGTCCTGCTACCTTCTATAAGTTCTCATACAGTTCTTTGTTAGAAGATCTAAGAGGACCTTGAAGACTGGAAATGTGTTCAGGCAAAAATCTGGTGTTTTACTTAACCTCAAAGAACACGGGTTGACTTAAAACAAACCCACAAAATAGAAGCAGGGCAAAAAAATATGCAAACAAACCTCACCACCAGCTCTGCCAATTTCCTGACCCCTCTCCCCTTAATAAAAATGCCTGCAGCCATAGACAGATTTATTTCTCTCTGTCGACTTAATTTTTAAGTTTGTTGGCTTGGTTTTATGTATCTGATTCTTGACATTTCCATGACACTTGCATCCAGCATCCCTTCCCATTTTTAAAAGTTTGCATGAATTCACTTCACAAAGGTAAAACTCATGATTTTAGAAAGATTTTAGAAAACTCTTGGTTTCTAGAAGAGCCCTCTGCTTTCAGGAAGTTCCTTGAAGTGAACTCATGTCTTCCACAGGCAAGGCTACTTGCAATTTGATCTCAGGCTTTGAAGGACTTGAATGTGTAATGGCTTCTTACTAGGCAGTTTCTCATCTTTCATATTTGAAAAGTTCTCCAGCGTCTTTGTGGTCGTGTTGTCCTGACAGTGTAACATTAGGCTGAATTTGTAAATAGTATTAACCACCTTTCCTGCCAACTGCTATCCGGGCAGCAAAATTACAGAAGCAGAAAAAGGGCGCTGAACCAGTATTTTCCAGTTTTGTTCCAGTTTGGGTTCAGTTTTACTGTAGAAGTTAAGTTTTGTGGAACTGAAGAGTAACAGTTTGTGTTTGTCTCTGATTTGGCTCTTGGCTTGCTGAGGTGCTTGTCTTCAGGGACAGCCTGTTTTGAGTTACCTACCTGATGTGTCTCCTGGGAAGGAGGAGCACCTTCATTCTCAGCACTGGCATTGCAGTTGAATTTTTGTCATCTGGCCCCTTCTTTTAGGATCCAGAAATCCTGAGTGCAGTAGAAATAGAAATGACATGGCACAAGTAATATTCTCTTCCATTCATGCTTCTTCCTGCCTAGACTTGATAGTATCTGTATATGTGGCTGCAGAGATGGGAAGGACAGGAGGTACGCTAAAAAGACCTTTGTAAAACTATTAATGTTCGACCAAATTAAGAGGGAAAAAAATGTTTTTGATTAAGAGAGTATGTGTTCCTTGAACTCTGTCCTAATTACAGCTGCATGTTTCTCCTCTCCTGACTTGGCCCAGCCCTATCTAAGGTAGCCTGAGGTCTACTTTAATTTACTCCACTTGGCTGTGATTCCCGAGGAGTCGTGTGCCACCTGGCTATGGCTAGAACAGGGCTTATCCCAGCCGCTCCCTTTCCCCACCCTGAGCAGGCGCTGTGGGCTGGAGTGTGTGGGAGATGGATCGCCTGGATCACAGCCCGCCAGGTCACCCCGAAGCGGGGAGACCCCGCTGGGGAACTTGCCGGGAGTTTCCACTTCCAGCTCTTTGGGGTGCAGAGAAGGACCTAACGCTTGCTCACCTCCTTGAAATGCTCCTGTATCCCTAATATGAAAAGTTTGAATGCTATTGTCCAAAGCCTTGTAAACTCAAAAGACAGGCATTACGACCTCTGCACTGAAGTCAATATGTTTTGTCAGAGACCTTCTCTACTTAAACCCCTTCTTTAAACAACACTGTGGTTTGTAAGTCAAAGGTACTAATATTTTGTCTCTGAAGCCTTTGCAAAAATGTCACTTGCACGAGCAAAACAGGAACATTCCAAAGAGAAGTTAGTTGCCGTAATTTACAAGAGATGAGTTTGTTGTTCATCTTGCTGAAAAGAGTTTTGTCATGCTGTTTCACTTAACTGGGTGTATATGACCAGTAAATGCAATAAATAATTACAGAATACAGTGTTACACAATAAAGTCAGGTCATACTTCATTCATCCCGTAAACTGTTTTTTTTCCTACTCCTGTGGATTAGAAATACTCTAATAAATGCTGTTAAATCTACCCTTCTCCCTTCACCTGTTTATATAAGGCCATGTTTTGGGAGTCATTATTAAAAATGTTTGTGCTGAAATGTAGGAATTGATTTCTTGTCTATGTTTTTTCTAGCATTTTTGTTCCTTTTTTTTTTTTTAAAAAAAAAGACTCCTCCACTAATGATATGCTCTCACCAATACTGTTTTCAGTGTTACCTTCTTGCTTTATGTATTTATTAAATTTCATGACCTCTATCTAGGCCCAGGATTGACTTCTGTCTTTGTTGATGATGGAATTAATGCAACCACATGCATAATATATTAGGAATTGGGATGTTGTTACAAGAGTTTGTAAAAGTGTTGCTCCAATCCATTGTGCCAGTTTTAAGAAAAATTTTTTTTTTAATACATGGGGAATTGCTCTCCATGGCCTTCTCAATAGGCTCATCATTGTAGAAGATACATCTTAAAATGTGCAGTATTGTTTTGCCATAATGTTATCACAAAACCAGAACAAGTATGGTTTTTTCTTTTTCCCATCTTTACCTGTTCTTTTTACTTCATGTTGCAGTAGGCTGTTGCCAGCAAGAAGCAGCTTCACTGTACAGTTTAGCAGATTAATTAGTGGTGAAAAAAATTCATTATCTGTCTGGTTTACAGAACCTGGGCTGGTTTAAGATCATAGTGAACTACAGTATTTTAAGCTGAGTAACTGGAAATTTGAAACTTGTAATTTTTGTAAATATTGCTTGTGAAAATGAATTTTCTGTATTTTTGAGCATCTGGATGTATTGTGTGCAAATTACCTACAGAGTTTTGTAATTGGTTTGTTTTTACTGAGTAGTTATTGAAAATATTACCCTGAAATTGCTTAAAAAATTGCAAATATTACCCTGAAATTGCTTAAAAAATTAAAAAATGCCTTTCAAGACCTTTTCCTGCCTTTTGTGTGATAGGGGATGCACTGAAAACACAGGGGGAAAAAATCTATAATCTCAAGGTTTACTAATTACAGTAATCAAACAAACCCATTACCTAACGGTTTTGACTGTGTCATTTTTTTGTACCGTAGTGTCAGCTCGCTCACAAAGTTTTCCAAGGTTTTTGTTCTTTCACAAAAACTTTACTTTTCATCAGTAAATTTGTTATGGATCAATAGTATAATGACAAAATGGGAAAATTATGCTGATGCATTTTTGGTAAAGGGAAGTAATTGTTTAATTGGTATTCTATTGAAAGTCCATGCCTGACCTTGCAGGATTTGGTGAAGAAAAAGTATAAAATATACATTTTATGACCTTATGAAAGGACTGAGATTTCATATAAAACAGAGTATATAATATATATAAAAATATCAATATATTATACACTTATCTATCTATCTATCTATCTAAAAAAGTAATTGAAAGGGCAGAGGTCTTTCCAGGAAACTAGTGTCTGAAGAACAGTGTGCTGAAGACAATGTGCTGAAGAACTGCTGAACTGCTGTAACGCATGTGCTGTTCCTAAAAGTCTGGAAAAGGTTTTTGAGCCCTTTGTAAAGGAAGAGAGGGTGCTTAGTATTTTTGTGTATTAGTTGGCGATGGGGTGAAAGTTGCAAATGTGTTGTCCATGTAACACATGATATTAGTCATCTTCAATGACTAGGATGTTATAAATCTGAAGAATTTGGATTGTAGCTTAGTTAAATTCCAATTTGAAGAATTGGAATATGTGGTTTAGTTCAATGTGGCACTCGGCGTTGTGACAACCAAGTGAGTTACCAAAAAAACCTCCACCCTTTGCAACTTCTGGCATTATTCCCCACTGCTCTATTGTGTGCATGTTTGCGAATAGCTCATTGGATTATTTTCCTTGTGCACCTAACCTAGATCACCAAATATACAATTGTTTTGTCAATGGAAATTCTTACACTGATTCCAGAAGGCTGAGAGTCAGACTATTGTCACTTTCTCCTTTGTTGAGAGACACCATTCATAACTTTGACAGGGGCCTGGAAAAAATGGGTGTGTGTGTGTAATTTTCTCAAAAGAAATTTAAAAAACTCTGTTTATATTACATAAATGTTGTTCTAGCAGAAATAGAATTGGTGGAAAAAGCTTCAAAACATTAGTATTCACTGGGATCCTTTAATTTTAGATGCAATTGTGCATACATGCACACCATAAAGATTGCTGCTTGTTTTAATCATCTTTGTCAAGAGACTAACTTGACATGTAAAACCAGTATTTACATAAAACCCCCATGGTTTAATGTTGAATGATAAAATAGAATCATAGAATAGTTTGGATTGGAAGGAACCTTTAAAGGTCATCTAGTCCAAGTGCCCCCTGCAATGAGTCAGGACATCTTCAACTAGATCAGGTTGCTCAAAGCCCTGTCCAACTTGACCTTGAATGTTTCCAGGGATGGGGCGTCCACAGCTTCCCTGGGCAACCTGTGCCAGTGTTTCACCACTCTCATTGTAAAAAGTTTCTTACTTATATCTAGACTAAATCTCCCCTCTTTCAGTTTGAAACCATTACCCCTTGTCCTATCACAACAGGCTGTATTAAAAAGCTTGTCTCCATCTTTTTTATAAGCCCCCTTTTACATACTGAAAGGTCTCCCCAGAGCTTTCTCTTCTCCAGGCTAAACAACCCCAACTCTCTCAGCCTGTCTTCAGAGGAGAGGTGCTCCAGCCCTCTGGTCATTTTTGTGGCCTTCCTCTGGACTGCTCCAACAGGTCCATGCCCTTTGTATGTTGGGGGCTCCAGAGCTGGATGTACTTACTCCAGGTGGGGTCTCACCAGAGGGGAGGGGTAGAATCCTCTCTGTCGCCTTGCTGGCCATGCTTCTTCTGATGCAGCCCAGGATACGTTTGGGTTTCTGGGCTGCGAGCACATGTTGTCAGTTCATGTCCAGCTTTTCATCCACCAGTTCCACCAAGTCCTTCTCGGCAGAGCTGCTCTCAATCCCTTCATCCCCCTGCCTGTATTGATACTGGGGATTGCCCCGACCAAGGTGCAGTACCTTGCACTTGGTCTTGTTGAACCTCATGAGGTTCACGTGGCCCCACTTTTTGCATATATATAATGTATTATATTATGTGACTTCTTGAACTCACATTTTTAGCCATTTAAATCCTAAAGTGTATTTAACATTTTCCAGTGTCCTTTTCAGGAGACATAAGGCCAGGATTTTCAGGTATGGCTTTCAAGTGTTAGTGGCATATTTGGTATCTTGCATAGCTTTGCAGATTTCTATTGACTATGCATTAAACTTCTAAGCTGTGGAGTTTGTAAATGTTCCAGAATAGATCTTTTGTATGGTTTGTTATTTGCATATATTTTATCTAGGGTTTCTTTAATCAGTTTCTTCTCCAGTATTTTTTTTTTGCAGCCTTTCTTTTCCAATTCAGCTACTGACTGTTTTAAAATGTCATTAACCAGTCCATTCTCATTGCTTGTCACAGGATGCTAGAGGTGATTCTAGCTGTGCAGTGTTAACACTGAGATACATTTCCAGGTATTTCTGCCTATGACATGGGAAAACAAGGTATTAGGGGAATCAGGTCAATGGAGACAGAATTGCTCGCCCCAGTGGCAAAATGTTCTTGGTAGCAGGGAGCATGAAATCCCCTGGAAGTAAGGAGCTCATTTGGTTTTGGTTTTCTGAATGACGTTTACAATGCATTGCCTGAGTAGGCCAGGTGTGGTTTTGTGCTTTGTTTGCGTGCAGTGGTGTGTTCTGAGTAGAAGCAGGGCCAGACTGGGAGGCCTTTGGATATGATCAGAATACTCCAAAAGTTTCTGTTAGTATAATGTTTAGAAGTGGGTTTATAGTTGTTGCCTAGATTCTAAATAGTTTGGGGGCTTGTGAAGAAAATAGCAGTATTACAGTTCCTGGTTCATGACAGATTTTTTGGAGCATCATTGTGGAAGTAATCTGTCTTGACATGACTGCAGGGTGCCAGTCTTGGCTTGATAAAGTCAGGTATGCTTCTGATGGTGTCACAAACGAACACAATCTTGGCCAGTTTTGAAAGTGAATAAACAACAAATCTCAACGGCACATCTGGGTCTGTTTCAGAGAATTTTGTAGGTTATGTGTGTGGTTGCCAACACGTTAGTGAATTTCTGGCAAAGCAATTAAAGTTTTTTCTTCACACCTACATGGGCCGAGAGGGACTGCTAAAAAGCCTCTGTTTCTACATCGCTTCTCACAAATTACTCTGTCCTGTATTCTGTTTGTGAAATACTATAACCCAGCTTATCCTTTCACCTGTGTCATAGCAGCAAGCCATGGAGAAGGTGGGGACTGGAAAAGGCATGGGATTTTTGTCTCGTAGATGGTGAATAGTATGATGGGAATATAAAGCCAGTCCAGGCTGTGTGCCGTATGCTTCACCTGAACGGGAGTGTTCTGTAATTAGACTTACCTGTAGTACCCAAGAGGAAATAAAAATTATGCTTTTAAAACCAGTTACGGTAAACTGCACAATAAATTGATGCCTGACAGGCGCTTTTCTGTGCTTTTCCTTGTGCGGTGCACTTTGGTTGCTTCTTGCTTCCTATTTCATCCCTGCTCCCTTCTTATCTTTTTTCTTTTATTCTGTTTTTATTAGGTGTTGCGAGTGTATGGGTTTTTTCTTTCCGTCTCCGTGGTTGCTTGCACGCGCTCGCTGTGTATGGTCTTTCTCACGGTGTTGTGTGTGATCAGGTGATGGTTGTGCAGAGCCAACAGTTTCACAACTGGAATCTCACAGCAGTGTGCGAGTAGGAGGATGGGGCAGGGGGGACGGATGCGCAAAGCTCATGTCCTGCTTCCTGAAGGCAGACATTTGTGCTGCCGCCTTTGTTGGGCAGGAGAAGGCAGAGCTGAACAAGGTGCTTTTATTTCATCCATGGCACGGTGTTTGCAGTGGGAGGAAGGAAGGAGTGGTGCAATCTCTCCCTCCACCTCCTTCTTCTCTTTTCCTTTGCCTTCATTTGATGTGTATGTGGCTTCATCTGTCCTGATTGCAGGTCCAGAGACACACGTCCTTCCAGTTGCTACCTATGTTCTTTCAAGTTTGTAGCGGTAATGAAAAAAGACTTACTTAAGAAAACAGACTGCAGGGTTGAATCTTTACTTTGTTGCCCAGCTATGTTTAAAGTGGACCTCAGCTGCTACCTCTTACGTTGCTTATCAGTACAGGGAGCCTAATGCATGACTGCTTTCAGTACAGCCTGAGATCTTTTGGTCTCAGGCAGGTGGCTTTCAAGCGAGAGGCAAGTTTTGTAAGGTCGTTTTCTCATTCACTCAGCCAGACAGAAAAAGGGAACTCTTCGTTTTAGTCTTTTCAGAATGCACCCCCGTGTGTTATTAAACTTCACGTAAATAGAGTCATCAGTGTAACGGGGTTGGTTGAAAAGCGGTAATACTTGGTGCGTTGCTGCCGTTCCTAGGGCTTCCCAGCTGAGCGTGGCTTACCTGCCAGGCGTGTGTGTGTGAGTTGTGTAGCCATGCCTGTGTCGGCAGGGCGAAAGAGGGAGGGTTGGTTTGTTGCATAGCAGTGGTCAAAATTGTTTGGAAGGAGCTTAAAGGTGATGGCAATTAACAAAGCCACCTCTTTTAATAGTTTCCATCGTTTTTTAAAACAAAATCCATTCTCCACCTGGTGTTTCACTTCTTTTTGAGGAGGGGAACTGAAGGGATTTTGTTAAGTATCCATTATGTATTTTTGGTGTAGACCAAAATCAGTCATGGCAAGTTAAGTTGCATGTGTGTCTTGCATATGTATGTCAAAGTGTGACACTTTAAAAGCTCGGAGTACTTTATGTCTGACTTATGAAGATAACTGTGAACATGGAGTTTGTGGGGTCAGGTGTTACATGGATAGATAAATGTGAGTGAAATACAGATACAAAAACCTGGCAGAGAAGGTGAAGTCTGAAAAGATCTGCTCAGAAATTTAGTAATTTTTTATGTATGTTATTCAAAAAACAGCATCCATAAGAAGAAAATACAGTGTGTTTTTTATGGCAGATTGTGTCAAATTGAGGTGAAAAACCCCCATCACTGTGAAGGAAAAGGATTTTGTTTCTGCTTTAAGTGCTAATTTCAATGCAGCTTCAAATTTGGAGCGATCATTATATAAAACTACCCATCCTTTAGCTCATTTTTGCATCATTATGTAGTTCCATAAACCTGCAGAGCCAGATCTGACAGAACCGCCTGTCTGGTAAAAGAACGCCAAGGAAGCTAAAGTGCTTAAAAATTGGCATTCATCTTCTTTCAGACAAAATGCATTAGAATATTCCTTTGTATCTGAAGTGAAATTATTGTTTTCTTGAGCTGCTGTCATGTTTGTTCGATTATTTTACCTTCCATATAATGAAAGCCAGAGCCTCAGGATATCTACAGATGTAACAATTGCAATGGAATATAGAAGTCACTTTTCCGGCCCTTTCACATTGTTCCCGCTCGTTTTGAGAGCAACTTTTATCCAGCAGCATTTGAATGCAGTACTGCTTTCTTGCTGTAAACAAAATGACTTTTCTGTGAATAAATCCCAAAGACTAGTGAAGGGATGTGCTCTGGTGGAAATAGAGAATGATATCTGGTATTGAAGTGGGAGAGGGGGATGAAGTGACCTAGTGTATTTGTTGCGTAATCATCAGTATTCTTTGTATGATATTATGTAATGTAGCTATGCCATAAAGCGCAATGGGTGGTATACCTTTCCTGTAAAATTTAGGTTAACCTTTCTCAGGAGGAGACCCACAGAAGTTTCTGTAGGTTCTGCTGCTGCCTGATGCAGTGAGAAAATCTGAGCACCACCAAAAACAATGCTTTGATCTAGGGGAAATAGAGATTTTCCAGCCAGTTAGTGCCTTTCACCCCTTCTGGACAGAAAAGAATAAATTAACTCCTCCACCACAGAAGCCTTTAGCTTCAGGATTGCACACCTCCCACCCTCATGGTACATGATTTGTTCATTCACTTGCATGGTAATATGCCTCTGCACCCTTAGCATTGCTAACGAGGATGATTGTGGAGTGTTTGACTGGCAATGAGCCCTTCTGGTCCCCCCAGGAAGGGGGCATTAGGAATGAGTAGTGAAGTAGGATGTCCGTGGTTGTGTGAGTGAAATGGGGCTTAATCTATAAGAAACACAACTGTTGAGGTCTGCTTTGGCTAATGACGTGCTTGACAGAGCATGTGTATATCCATCGTTTCTCCCCTTTCCTCTTGTTCTGGTTTGAGCGACACAGGATTAATTTCTCTTTCAGCAATTTTACCTTTCAGTAAGTTCTCTTCTAATGCTTGGGAAAACTGCATTTTTAGAAGACTCTAGTTTCTGAATTCATGAAAATATTTACTTTATAGCCAGCTATGGTATGTGATTTTCAAGGTCTCAGTGGTTTTTGCTAGCCTGGTGCGGGGATGAGGAGGAGCGAGACCCGGGCACTTGACCCAAGCTGGCCAGCAGGATTATTCATACCATGAATGTCACATTCAGTATAAATTAGAAAGTTTGCTGAGGAGTTCTCTCTCTTCCATGGTGGCTGTGATCCTGAGAACTTCTTGACCCGGTGCCAAACCCCTGATGTCTTCCTTTCCTCCCAAAGCCATAGCGCTCGCAGTGTCTGACGCAACAGGCTGCCCAGGGAAGTGGTGGAATCACCATCCCTGGAGGTATTTGAAAGGTGGGTAGACATGGTGCTTAGGGACATAGTTTAGCGGTGGTTTTGGCAGTGTTAGGTTGATGGTTGGACTCAATGGACTTCCAACCTAGACAATGCTATGATTCTATGATTTGCTGTCCACTGCTGGGAGTGCACAATTTCCTACTGATACAATTGGCTGAGTATAATCCTTGTATATTTTATATTGGTATCAGGATCAATATGGGTTCTATAGTATTATTAATGTTAATTATTTAGTCTTACTCTCTTAAATCTGTTTATATTTCAACCCCTGAGTTTCCTTGTTTTTCCCAATTCCCCTTTCCAGGTGGGGAGGGGTCATTGGGTGATAGTAATTGTCTAAACGACAATAAATAGTTGTGGGTTCTTCAAACCATAACACCTCTATCCTTTTCCAATTCTACTCCAGTTTGATACCCATGTCTTCCCATACCCTGAGCAAATAGCGTAAACATGTATAAGATGAGCGTAGCAGGGGAGCAGTGGGCACGGGTTGCAGCACAGCACTGAGTAGGAGTGGAGGGTTCAGGAGGATCTGCTGGCTTCTGCCATCAGTGGAGAAGAGGTGGGAAATGATGCAGGCACGTGGGCAAGGGTATAAGGGGAGCACCTTGTGTGCAAGAGGAAATAAGTGAAGGAGAATAATACCTAGTGGTGAAAGCTATTTATCTTGGTACGTGTGGAGCATGATACCCGCTGATAGAAAACATACCCTGGGAAATGCCCTCAAACAAAGAATGTTTTGCAGCTCGGTGTAGCTAATGTCCATTAGCAGAACAAGAATTCAGCGGGTTTATTGTTACTGGTGCTGGCATTGGTTAGGCGGATGAATGTAGCTGGCAATGCTCTAAGGAAACTGGAAAGATGAACACGTGAATCAAGTGTCCAGGCTTTGGAATATATGTGCTGCTGATGTGTTTGTAGACAGACAGCCACACGTCCTTCGTTGGAGCTGCGATCGGTAACTACACTAAGTACATCCTTCATTTTAGGGTGACAACCTGCTAGCAGTCTTGACCCAGGAACCATTCTGTCTTCATTAGTTGCTGGTAAATATATGCAGTACTGCCTTTCCAGTAGTTTGTGCTCAATTTTTAAAAAGGCAGGGAGGAGAATGTAAGGTTTCAAATTAAGAATTACCTTGTCACCTGTTAGGTTGTTTGACATGTTTATTATTGTCACTGTTTTTTTTTTTTTTTTTTTAATGTAAATATCAGTAGATACCTTTCAGCCATTTGACCTTACTCTGTTTTTTTCTGTTAGAAAGCCATCTGTCAGATATCTTCCTTGTGTTGATACTGGGAGGCACTGACCAAGTTGCCTGTTTAATCTCTTTCTGATAGACTGAATATTTCAAGTTTCTTCCTCCCCTTCCCAAATGACAAGCTTTCCAGCTGTTTTTACTGGGAGGCACTGACCAAGTTGCCTGTTTAATCTCTTTCTGATAGACTGAATATTTCAAGTTTCTTCCTCCCCTTCCCAAATGACAAGCTTTCCAGCTGTTTTTCTGTTTGTTTGTTTTTTAAAGCCCATTCTGAACCATTTTTAATTTATTGAAGTACAGATGCAAAGAACTAGCTATTTTTTTCCCAATGATATGAAAGTGTTGCCACCTTCCTAGCCAGATACTTTTCTGTTCATAGGGCTGTTGTATTCTTCCCCTGCCCTGCTTGATAATACCATCAGTGTGATCTCTCATTCACTTGCTTATTCATGGTGATGCCCAGGTCCCATTCAGAGCTGCAGCTTGTTGGGGCACAAACCTTACTTCATAAAATTGGCATAATTTTCTTGTTACAGATGGTGTTTCCCTTTGCAGTTGTTAGAATGTATGCTTTCAGGAGAGCCTGTCTTACCAAGTGACTCAGGTTATTTTCGTAAATAACTGTCTTGCCTCATTATTTGTCACTTCAGTAGTTTTTAAGGTGTCAACAAATTTTACTAGGGTGGTTTTATATTATCTTACAGGTTGTGGATAAACTGTTGCAAAACCCTGCCTCACACTGTGAGACAGTTCTCTACTAAAAACCACATTTTGGGATTTATAATTTGCCACATTTTTATTTAATTTAGTTACAGTATTTTTTTTTATAGTGATACCTTTTAACATTGGCTAGGGTAGGTTAACTACTTACAAATGCTAGAGCTTACTAGTACAGTGTTGCAGTTATAACAGGCTCCTAATTTTGAGTGCATGTAGGGGAAAAACAGATCCCTATCATAATGCCCACTTATTTTATACAAAGGAAATTGCTGATTTTTATTTTTTTCCCCCTAACTGTGGTTAATTATGTTGTGGAAGGAAATGTGACATAAGAAATTTCTGGTGCTAGGGCTGAAATGTTATGAAACCTCTAAACAAAGCCTTTCCCCCCTCCCATCCTCCAGAATCACATCATTATTGAACCATATCATCAGGCTCCCAAAGGCTTATTCTGTTATTTATTTACACAACTGTATTTGGTTTACATGGCAAGGTTTTTTTAGCAGGGGTCTGCAGGGGTGGAGGAGGGAAAAAGTGGCAGAGAGGAGCTGTTGTGGACAGATTACAACCCCTGTTCCCTGTCCCTCTGCACTGCCTGGGGAGGGCAGGAGGCAGAGGAGTTGGAAATAAAGTGAAGTTGAGCCTGGGAAGAAGTGGGGGAAGGTGTTTTAAGTTTTGCCTTTGTTTCTCACCATGCTACTTCTTATTTTTGATTGGCAATAAATTAAATCACTTTTCCCCAAGCTGGGTCTGTTTTGCCCGTGACAGTAACTGATGAGCCATCTCCCTGTCCTTATCTTGACCCGTGATCTTTTAATCTTGTTTTCTGCCTCTGTCCAGCTGAGGAGGGGGAGTGGGAGAACAGCTGGGTGGGCATCTGGCAGCCAGCCAAGGCAACCCGCCACAACAATAAAGATTTTTCACAAAATGTATTAGCAGTCTTGTTTCCTTGAATTAGGACAATAATACGCTATTGTAAAGGGTTACAGTAATGCTGCTTGTGTTAATGAATGACGGTATTGGATAAATAGAAGTACAAAAAAAATTAAGTCATACATGTGCTTACAATAGTCGTGGTGGATGACTGCTCTCCCTCCCCAGGTGTAGCATTGAGTTGACACATTTTGTTTCATTCTACCACTGTATGTAGTTCAAAAATACTTCGCCATCTTTTAGAATTGAATTATAATTCTAAGAGCTATTTATGCTTGTTTTAATGATCTTTAGTTTTATTTTAATGCTTTTAATGGATTTTCAAATACAAACCACCTTTGGCTGCAGAAGGAGTAGCTTTTTGACACTTGATAATTTCATTTTTTAGGGTTTTATATGGCATTGCAGACTTGGTGTAAAATAACTACTCTTTTACGTCTTTTAGTATTGGTTCATCATAATACTACTCTTTCCCTAATGAAAATTTTAAAAAAAAAAAGTTGAAGAAAGGAGGAAAAAATGCCAACATTTATTATTCATGGAAGATCTTTGTAATTGTTTCTTACTGCAAGCTCCAGTCAGTGGATTTTGGAAGAGCATGTGAGAAATTAATGCTGATAATGAATTACTGATAGTTTATTTTGGAAAGTGACCAACATAAAAGTTTTGGCGCTCCGAAGAGCAGAGGGTGGTGAATTAAGGTATGGAGAAAATTCAGTACCTTGTAAGGTGTGTTTGTGTATATCTACTAACATCTTGAATATTGACATATCTGGTCGACTGAGGGGGACTTGCTTTTCGATTTTTTGCTTTCTTTGCTAATTCTGTGCCCCACATAGGCTTACTTTGTCACTATAACTTTATTTACTGTATTTAAATTAACAGGCACATATGTATCATGGTGGGCTGTAAAGAGTGTGTCCTCTTTCTGCTTCATTAGTCTGTTTGTGGAAGTGCGTCAGGCTTTTTCCAGTTACTTCCAGTAGTATTTGTGGGAACACAGAAGTCACGTGTTCAGCTGTGTACCCTTTATTGTATTCTGTTGAAGCTTCTTCCTAGTACAATCAAATTTTTCAGTGGCCTTAAAAGTAAAGTGCATATGTTGAGATCTGTTCTGCTACCAAAGTGTTACTAATAATTTGTAGTGAAAAAGACTACTTTTATTATTACTGTATGGATAGGCAGTAGCAGGCATGAAGACATCTCCAGGTCTTTCCACAAGGTTGTGATACATGCACTTGTGAAACTCACTTGTTTCATGCTCCACAGAGCAATATATTTTGTTTTTGTGTCTTCTTTAGCTAATACCATGTATATCATATCTCAGAGTGGAGACTGTATTTTCAAATGCCCTCATAGAGGCTGAGTTAGCCGAGTGAGACCTAGTATTGTGGCTTTGGTTTCATACACAGCCAAGATTTTGTTTCTGTTTAAAGTATTGTTGTGCTGGTCAAAGGCAAGCAAATTAGGAATGAAATTGGATTGGAGTTTATGTAATGTTTATCTTTTTCTGAAAGAAGCTGAAAGTTTCTAATTGAAATACATGTTAACTGGGTCCTGGAACCTCCGGTTGTGTCTTTTTATTTCAAAGACATAAAATGGCCTAGGATTGATTCACCCGGCCTTCTGGATGGATGATGCAAGCACTGACTGAAGTCAAACTTGCCAAATTTACATGCTAATCATGAGAATTGCTCTTTCCCTGCTTATAACAAATTCCTCAGCTGGGATGCTGGCAACCCACACCTTAACAGCTCCACAACTTCCCATGCCAGAGGTGACTGGCAGGCACTGGCGCCTGGCCATGGCTGTCTCAAGCTTGCAACAGGTTTGCTGCATGTTCCTCAGCCTCAAGGTAGCTCCGTGGCCTGCCAGTATCATATGATCTGGATGGAGGGCATGGAGGCCTCCTGAATCTGGAGATGCCACTGAGATATGCCTGTTCAGTAGACCTTGTAGGCTGGATTGCAAAGAATTTGGGAGGTTTGAATGAGACAATAGCACCTGAATAGTTAGGTGTGCTCACTCATATGGATGAGTGAGCCAACAACGTTAGTAGTCCTTGTTAATGCCAGTTTTCTGTATCCTTAAACTGTGTCATTTGAAACATTTGGAAATAAGTTCTCATGTTTAAAATGTGTTCCTTTTGTGGAACCTGCCACAAATGGTGCAATTTCAACTAACAGACGACCTTCTCATCTGCAGCATAATTTGTGGATTGAGGCCTGATTCAGTTCTCCTGTTTTATAGAGGGGTTGGACCAACGCCTAATGCAACAGCTTTAAATCAAGATTTGCTGGCATATCTGTGTGGGGTCCAATTATTTCAATATTCCTTTCCAAAACAGCGCCTGGGGCTGCAGTATCACAAATTTGGGCTGAAATTTTGACTTAATTTATTTTCCTTCTAACAGCTTTATGAAGATAAGAAAATGAAGGACCAGTAAGATAATCATCTTTGTGCATTATTAACATAAATGTCTTACATCCTAATTGATTGCACCTATTTAAACCAGTGTACAGGTGTAACCTGATGAAGGCATCAGTTAGCTAGCTGCCTATATAGCAGAGGTTATGAAAGAAGTTATGAAATAGCATTTCACCCTGGGAGATTAGCTTGATGTTTTGGGCCATGAAATTCTCGGAATGTTTTCTTACATGTTTCGGTATAAAATAGTAAAAGAAGAAGTATTAGAAATGTTCCCTGAAAGCCATATTAATATAAAGTTTTAAGGAGTACACAGACTTGAAAAAAACTTTCCTTTTAAATGTGAAATTTACACAGTTGTGATGGTACCTAGCAGATTATCAGCTGCGTCAGGACCTTGCCCATTACAACTAAGAAACGTGTTCTGCCTTTAGAACAATCAGGTTTAACAAATTTGGGCTTAAAAAAATAATAATTAAATTACTTGCAAGTGTTGTTTTGGAGATGACTTTTGAAGTGTGTGGATGCTATATGGTCTGCTTGAGTTTTGGAGGCAGATAGCACCTATTTCTTCCTTGAAATTTGGTATTCAGCTTAGTATTTTTCAGACACTGTCTTTCTCATTTCCATATATAAATGAGGGATGAAGAATAATGTTAGCTTTAGGAAGAAAAATTGGTGTATCCACAAGTTTGGCTGTGAAATGCTTAAGCTATTAAGCTACAGTAAGAAAACTGTCTATGTGTTTTAACTGAAGTTATGTGTAAGAAAGAGAGACGTTTTTCTTTATCAGCGGAATGTTTCCAAAACATAGCAAATTTGGCTGTGTGACATAGATGGCAGAAATTACACCATTAACAGCCACAGTTCAGTGCTAAGTTCTGACATATCTGCATGGCTCTTTTTTAATTTTTGCCAGTTCACGAGCAGTAATTACTGAAGAGTGAAAGATTGATTTCCAGTTTCTGTTGGGACTGGTTTGCTTTCCTCACCAAGTTAGTAAGTGTAAGCAAATTTAGTGTTGCATTGCCTTTCCCAGAGGAAAATCAAAGCATTGTTCTGTTACAATAGAGGTGATTATAGCTAGCCCTGTTTAAGCTGTCCAAACAGTTTTCTCTTTTCAGCAGTAATGGTTCATAGTAGTATGTATAGCTAAATTGGTTGCATAAAAACATGAAAGACAAAAGTAAATGTAAGAATTGCAAAGTCAGTCATCTATGTTATAATTAATGCTAAGCTATCAGATCATACTGTGCTTTGAAATGGCTTCTATGTGGGTCACCGAGATGCTTGTGCCATTGTTTCAAAGTGGACCTGTTAGCACCAGGATAATTTATTGAAAGTAGGCTGCTTGAACTAAGAGACTTCTGTTAATAATTATTTAAAGGAACTCATGACACATACTGCTGGCCTAGAGTTTTCTAACTATTCTCTTTAGAAACTCCTCAGAGGTAGCATTTCTGGAAATTGTGCTAAAGGTAAACAGAGGTATGATTGACTTTATGTATAATCTATCTTTTGGTGTGTTTGCTTTTAAAGTCAAGCAAACTAGCTGGTTAACACTAGAATATTTCACTGTAGTTAAGAGTTGTAGTTAACAGCTAAGAGCTTTGGATAACTTTTTTGAACTCCTGCTTTCCTTTTACATCAACATAAGCAATATAAAAATGAACATAAAATATTTTTGAGGGGGTAGTCTTTATGTCTGTGTGCACTGTGAATTGATTATATGCTATCACATTTTGATAAAATCATTTTTCAGTTTGTGTATTTATACCTGCAAAATATGTTTTCAAAGTTAAAGTGAATAGCATTTGGCTAAACAGTATTTTATTGTCTTGGAACAATAAGTGTACTGTTTTTAAACTTTTCAATAAAAAAGTAATAATAATGCTGGTTGACTGCACGTCTATACAGACTCTGGGAGTTTTGCACACCACTTTCCAATGGTTTTTTTTCCCCAGTGTTTATAGTGATATCAGTTATATACATGTCTGTTAGTATTTTCTGTATGAGGAAGAGGTTTCTTACAACAACCCTTAAAGCCGGGGATAGGGGCACCCTTACCCCAAACTACTATTTCCATGAATTCATGTTCAAGTCTAATTTCAGCCAAATGCAAGTAAAGTGATGCAACATTCCTCTCTTCTGTAGGTTGTGTAATGTATAACTGTTAAGTTATGTGATAGGATCGTTCAAGTTGGGAGGAACCTCTGGAGGTCATGTAGTCTAGCTGCCTTCCTAGCAGATTGCTTAGGACCCGTCTCAGATAAGTTTTGACTGTCTGTAATGGCAGAGGCTCCATAACCTGTGGGCAACCTGTTCCTGCAGTTACCCACGCTCCAGTAAGAAATTTCTCTTACTGTGTCTTGTGATCATTTCCTCTTCTTACTGTGCATCTTTGATGAGAGTCTGGTTCTGTTGTTTCTTACTTTAACTAAATCCTTGTTTGAGTTCTCTACAATGTAGACAAACAAGTTCTCCCATGTGCTTGTTTTATGTTCACGTGCTGCAGCCCCCTAGCCACTTTTGTGGTCCTCTGCATAACTTCGTCCCAGTTTATCTTTGTACAGGACTTGGGTGAACTTACTGTCATTTTCTTTTGTCTCTAACCTGGATTCTTTGTTTAATTTATGATTGTAAGACTCAAACATTCCTTGCTTTTACATTAACAGTGGTGTAGCATAAAAGGAAGTCCAAGTTGAGCGGAAAACTCAGAAGGCATGCTGGGTTCCCACTGGTGTGGTAATCTGTGTGGCTGAGGGACCAGGACACTTTACATCACTTTACCTCACTTTACCCTTCAGCCAAATATCAAAAAAGTGGTGAATTGCACCTTTACTGTAGTTGCACTGGACCATCTTGTAAGCACTAACTTGAGGTGTTCATGACAAGTGCTAGTGGTGCCGTATTTGATTAATACGCCTTTATCCTCTGTACCCTGTTTATTTCTGCTTAGTGACATTCCAGCTGTAACAGAAGTGTACAGCTTTGGTCTGCAAGAGCATATCCTTGCAATTTTGTCCAGTTGAATTTCGACTCATTGCTATTAATCCTGTACTCCAGGTAGTTTTCTTTCTGTAAGGTGTGTCTATCTTCTTCCTTTCCGCTTCTTAATTTTAGACTGGCATTTCTATTAACTGCAGAAATGAAAAAAAATGCTGAGTGATATATGTTCCACCTTCAACCTTAGAGGAACTTGTTTTGGTAATGTTCCTTTAAAAAATGAAAAATCTGCTGTTGTTTTTCTTTAGCCAGCCTGTCTGTTTTACAGTTCCTCTACTAAACTATACTTTATCCAATGTAATTAAAAACATCTCATGGGATACCAAATCAGATATTTTATTGAAGCTCAGACTGGTGAGATGTACTGTGTTTTCTATTCTTGAAAATCTCTTCCTAGCAATGAAGGGTGATTCCTTAGCGTATCAGAAGAGCCTACAACAAGCGAAGATGTGTCTTCTTGCATTCTATTTACCTGTGTGGCTTTAATCATTTTTTTTCTTCAAAATTATTCTTAGCTTTGTATGGTAAAGAGGCCAGATCCACAACCCATTTTTAGAGGAGAGGAAGTTTGATCAATGTGTTATAATTCAGGCAGCCAGTACCGAGCAAGGATAGACATGAATTTTCTCGTGCCTGCCCATATGTAATATGCAAAAAAAAGCTATCTTTTATCTCTACCTAGATTATGATGATAATAAATTTTCAAGACTTTTGATGTGTAACTTCTGATCCTAATGAGCCTAGAACTCTCCCACAGTGGTAGAGGTGTGACTGTGCCGGATTGGCTGTAACCAATCCTAGCTATTTCAGGTCTGGTTTATGAAGGCAGGCAAAAATAGGTATTATAATATCTAGAAGATGATTTGGAGAGAAATACTTGTCCTCTTCATACTTCTAGTGGCAATCTACTCTGCTTGTTATTTTTAATGAGGCATCTGTTTCTCAAGTAAATTACCGGAAAAATTTGGCAGCAAAATTGCCTTTTCCATAAAACAGAAATCTTACATTTTCCAGTCTAAGTTCGTTAGGTCTTAAATTAATGCTTAATTTGGTAAATGTTATCTGTTAAATTGCTTCTGTGAAATTCAGTTTTTTTGAGTAGCATCTTGTTTGTCCGGTGTATGCAGCATTAGGACACAGTGAGCTGAATGTCTGCTGTCGAAACGGCTATGTCACCAGTGGGCTTGTCAAACGGTGAAATATTTTGAAGCCTAGTTACGCTTCTTGATTTTGACAGTGGGGCTATATACCTTTTCTCCTTCATGACAGATCTGTGAGAGATGAACTCGGGGATTGTTTTGCCTCAGCCATTTTGTATGTCGAGGACACGAGCAGGGCTGTGTAACTTAGAAAAACAACTCCTTAAAAGGAGAAAAATGTGAATCGAGTTTGTGATGGGCTAACCTGTAGTGAAAGTATGTGCGCCCTCAAGTACCAAACCAATAAGAAAAGGGCAATTCCAGTTCCTGGGGAATTGGGGGAGGGCTTAAATACTTGAAGTTTTGTAACTAAATGTGCTCTTTTTGAGATGCATCCGACTCGGCTGACTCATTTATTTTGATCTTGAATAAATTTTTATCTTTGCTTCGAAGACTTTGTCCTCTTTACATTTTCATCCGTGAGCTAGTGTTTCTCAC
The DNA here is from genome assembly GCF_965231255.1 of Vanellus vanellus. Lineage (NCBI taxonomy): Eukaryota > Metazoa > Chordata > Aves > Charadriiformes > Charadriidae > Vanellus > Vanellus vanellus. The sequence continues at coordinate 23,184,482 of NC_138908.1, forward strand.
AGATCTGAGAGCAAACATTATATAGATGAATACAATAAAGCCTACAATATTCTGCTGTTTGGTATACTGACAATGGTTTTGACTTTTCAACAGCTGTGCATCTAAACTATTCAAACATTTCCTTTAGATTTGTCACCTGGAACAGTACAGCCAACTGCTTTTAACAGTTATTTGAACGTTGGGTGTTTTCAGGTGTTGTGAGGTACCCTGTGGACCTAACTGAAATCTGGTCTTACCTGTATCAGCTGAAGACACTGGAAAGTCTTGACTCTTCAAGGACTTCTTGCACTAATAGTATTAAACAGATGGTGATTTTTTTTTTTTTTTTTTTTTTGCCATTGTTTAGTTAATCTGCGGCAATGCATTTATGATCCTTAAGGAATGAACTTGAAACTGGGTTTCATGACTAGGAGTATATATATATATATTTTTTTTTTCCTAACCTGAAAGAAGCCGTTGCATAATGAATGTAAGGTTCACTGGTGTATATTTGAAGTGTAGACTTCCTTTGTACAATTTGGGTAATTAACATAGTTTAGCTAGTTGGATCTTGGTATTGCGTGACAATATGATGTCTAGGAAGAAGAGGCTAAATTCTCCTATGACATAGCTCAGCTCTATTGACTTAAGTGGATTTATGCCAAAAAATAAGAAGGAGACAGTGAATACACAAATAAGCATTTTGGTGAGTAGCATTTTGTTTCGTATTGCAGAAAGGATGAATGATCATGCTTGTAAACATGGAGGTGAAAAATAGGAAAATTTTCATTCTTTCTTGGGTATTGAGGGAAGAAGTCCAGAGAAGGCTCTCCTACCAGAACACTATGAACTTTAATAATTATACCTGTGGACAAAAGATAGTCAATACAAATGTGCAAACATCTCAGTCTTTGAATATTAACATACTTTTGCCTTCTTCCCTTTAATGTGAGGTATACTCTAGTTTCTGTGAGAACATGCAGAGTTTTTGTTCTTGCTAATTGTTGTTTTTTTTTAAAACCAAGATTTAGTCCTGTAATGACAGACTAAAGCAGAGTGATATAGAGGGCATACGTTAAAGCATTACCTCATGTATATAATGGTGAGAAACTGCCCCTCTCACCTCAAAACAGTGTTGTTAATCAAATATCTTGGTGTGAGTGATAATTGTCGCCGTACCTAAGCTGAAAGCTCTGGTGTTGTTTGGGTTATTGCAATTCTGATCAGGAGAACAGATGAGTTCCCTTTGCTTAGCAAGACAGTAGAGTCAAATGTTATTTCTGCTTCAAAAATGTGAAGTTGTCAAAACCAGCAACTCCAAATTGAGCAAAATGTGTATCTTGGTTTCTGAGTACAGCAGCCTGGATGGACTGTTCTCATTGTGGCTGTGCAAGTAGAGGTGATGCTTCCTCCTATTTTACTTGCTTTCCATTGTCTGCACTTGATTATCATACTTTGCTGCTTCTGTGCCAAAATGTGACATCCTCAAATCCATCAATTCCCTTTCTGGAGGGAATGTCAACAGCTTATTTCAGGCTTTGATAATGTCTTCAAAGCATGGTGTCAGTGCCAGCTTTCTTCACAGTGTTCCCAGGAGAAGTTTTTGCTCTCATGGCAGGGAGAGACAGCGAGGTGATAGCTGAGTTTTGCTAAAAAGCAATATTATGTATTCCTATTTTGATGTTCTGATAAACTGTGGGAATGTTTGAGTGTGCCTAGGACAAGGCAAGCCTTCAGTGCCCAACTTCTCTATTTTCCATATTTTGTTAGGTAACTTGGATAATCTTTGATCATCCTTCTATCAATAAGGTGTGGGTTATTTTTTTTTTCCTTTTTTTTTTTTTTTCCCGTCTCCTTCAATTTATATTAGAATACAGGGAAGATACCGGAACAGTGTTCATAGAATCGTAGCATGGTTTTGGTTGGAAGGGACCTTGAAGATCATCAAGTTCCAACGCCCCTGCCATGGGCAGGGACACCTCCCACTAGAGTGGGAGTCCATTAAGTGTTGTCCACTTCTCCATGAAAGAGAGCAGTCACTGCCTTCTGTGGAGTGTTGCGTGGTAGCAGGTCCAGGCTGCCAGTTCATTAGGTAATGAACTCCTTCGTCATAACTGGATGAATGACATGTACATCACTGGCATAGTGTTGTATTCCTCTCAGGCTGAAGCTAGATGTAAGTCTAGTTTTTTAACAGCATAACTATGTCTAGGAGTTGGCCAACTTGCTGTTAAAATCTCATGCTTTTTGCATAACTGGATATACCAAGTGCCTTGGAAGCCTGTGCTGTGGCTGGGATAATTGATCACTACCCCAGTGTATGGTTTGGGGGACTTGTTCATTTTAGTACTGATTAGATACATATAGCTTGAAATTCCCAGCATGTTTCTGACAGAGACATCAGCAGGCTACAGTAAGTCAAAATCCGTTAAGATTTGTACAGTTTAACTGAGAGGTCTCTGCTAGCCTGGTTTATTTTCAGTGAAACTGGATGATTTTTGCTCCCAAGAGCAGCTCGGTGGGGCAGGAGCACTGTGTAGGCTGGCATCCATCATCTCTTCATCACAGGGAAGGGGATGTGTGGCACCTTCGGTGTCTGTGTGAGTGGCGACTAGATTTGTTTCATCTAGCAAGCTGAGCGAGACTGTCCTTGAGGGTATTTGTTTTGTGGGTATTTGTATTGTGGAAAATTGTAAGGTAGAGTTTACAGGGCAGATAAGTGAGTGCCTTGGTCCTTTTTTGTGGCTGAGGCGTTGTGGTACATCACGGTGGCTTGGGAGCAGAACCTGGGAGGAATAGTGGTGGGATGAATCTTTACTGTGTTGTAAGTGGATACTGGGCTAACACCTGTTAGGAAATAAAATGTTTGGTTTAGACTTTTATGATGGAAAAACTTTACTGAAACCTACCTGGGAGATTTTGACTCATGTAGAACTGCACCTTTCCATGGGAAGACAGTCTGCTTGCAGTTTTATGATCTATCTTCCTTTTATGAGCTTCATGGGATGAATTTTCAGATCTCACCCTGACTGGAAAGCATTGGTATTTTTAAAAAAATACAGTTATTTAGAAATAATTTTAGGTATGTATTATTACTGTGTACATTGAGAGAGAAATATATTCTAAAGTTCTGATTTTGGTTGTTGTCTCATGTCAGTCCTGATGTAGTTATTTTCAGTAGAGAAGTTTTGTGAGAATTGGTTTATATCACCAGAAAAACGTTACGCAAAAATTAAAAATCTTTATTTTACAAGGAAAGGTGCTTAGTAGTATTTCACTCTGGAATATGAATGTCACTGACTTTGTAATAGCATTTCTAGAAGCACTACCTGGGCATATCATTGCCAAAATGATGAGTATAGGCATGGTTGAGGTCCATGTGAAGCGGCACGCCTTAAAAACTTACAGAAAGGGTGCCTTTTAACTAAAACGCAAGGGGGAACCTAGAGGCTATTGCTTTATTCAGTCCTGCTGAATATGCTGCTAGTTTTACTCTAAGTAAACCGTATTATTTTATCCTGAACCAATCAGATGGTAACTGAAGGATTCGAGCCTCCCATCTTCAAACAAAAGGGGTTTTTTTTGCCTTTGGATTTCAGTGTGAATAGGATCATGTCCAAATCACACAGTAAGCTATACTTAATGTAAACAAAAGTAATGCTGCCAAAAGTCTTGTATCCAACACAGATCAGAGATGAATCATTTTGACTTCAAAAAAATGGATATAACCAAGTGCATTTCAAGTTAGTTAAAAATGAAAGTCGTGATTTTCTATTTGAAATTTAACGGTCTAGTCTGCAGAACATGTTATGATTTGCCTGCAGTGAAAGAAGTGCGCTAGGCATACCCAGTACTTTAAATTACTTCACTTTAAAGCATAATCATTTGAGGTTTATCTAGTGCTCTGTGGCAGGGTACAAGCGCCAAAGAATTGAAGATACTCTGATGTAGACTTCTGACATTACACTAGTGGCTTACCTGCAAGCTTGTGATTTACATAGAAAAGATTTACAGTCAGTCTTCTGTTTCATAGTTTATTTTGCTTTGATTACAATTATCAGTTTTTACTGTTAGATTATTGGGAGAGAGCTGGGAGCTGTTTACCGCTTGGGTCCGAACAAAGGTGATTAAGCTCATGACACCAGTAGCTCCACTGTGAGCAATTGTTCGCCCTACGCAGAGTTTAGGCTGAAGGCTTGAAATCTTATTTCTAACATTAATCTAAAATCCTCTGCCTCAGAAGTCAGAAATAAAATTCATATTGACTTAAACTCAGGTTTTCACTCTAACTATCAAAATTCCCTCTGAGAGTAAAAGCTGAATGGGTTATTTTCACATCACCAGTGGATTCTAAACAGACTTTTTTTGTCTTCTGGTATTAATTGACTTTTTTTTTCTAATGTGAAATATGTTTGTGGTTTCATGTCTGTATTCAGAAAGCTCTTTTAAAAACTGTTTTCCTTCTTGCATGAGATATGTGAGCAGGCTTACGGAGCACAAGAGATAGCCATCCCCATTAGCAAAGTGTAGCATGCCTGAGGCATTTTCTTAATTAACCTCTTGAGTCTGATCCTGAAGATGCTGCAAGAATGTATTTTTCATTCCAGTCACAATATTTAGAGTATAAGCATTGAGGGGTTAACTGCTCACATCTCTGTGAACACTTTTGTTTATGAGCAGACACATTTGTTAGTGTTCTACTAAATGTAGAGAAAGAAGGGTCTAGTTCCGCAAAATTCTGTGTGCCATATTTGTGTATAGATCTTTATGCTGTGCTTATCACTAATCTGCCTGTCGGCTGGGACTGAAGAAATTAATCCAATATTGCACATATATATAATCTCTTTATATTCTCCTTCATGGAGATGTATTACAGAAGCGCTGAGTAAGTAAGAGTCTTGTTTTATTGTTTTTTCTTCAGTATGTGGAATACTGTCATTAGCACAGGTAGGCAGCCACCATATATATCAATATATATCTCATATAACTATCATACATACCATATTATACCATGTATAAGATGTTCGGTTTCTTGTAGGTTCCACATCAAAGCACAAAAACCTTCTTTGGGAATAGATTTCAAAGCCAAGGTATAGCAGTTCTTTGGTTTGTATCCTCATGTTAAAAACACCTTTCTCCAATAACCTCGACATGTTAGATATTTATTAAAAATAAAGAGATTATGGTAATTTTATTTTTATTGGTGAGTTTACAAGTTAATCATGATATACAGTTTCAGAAAAATCGTTATGCATCATCTTTAAAGATACGCAGTGTGTATGAAATCTTATTCTCTAGGCATAATCAAAACTGTGGTATATCTCAAACTTTTACAGGTCAATAAAAAGATTTTTCAGAAGGCTGTCTATAATGTTAAATGCTATAAACTTTCAACAAAGATTTAGTATTGATGGTCAAGTGGCTACTGAATGTTGACTGGTTGAACAGTGACCTACCGTTCCTTGTACATGAACATGCAGAATTGTGTTCTTTTGTAAACAGTTTTCCCGTAGCATGTAAAGGCACTTCAAAATATACTAACCATTTTAGGGAACAAATGAAGACTACACAGTGATAAAGTAGTGTCCTTGTCTGAATCACTGGGATTAACATCAAGTTACTACTTGAAATGTTTAATTACTGAAAGGGGAAAGGAATGGAGGTCACAGGGGAAGAAAAAAAAAAACTGGCTAAAAGATTCCACAGTTGCCCTTAAAACCACACAGAATATTTTGTGCATTACCTTTTTGAGGAAGAAAGCTGGGTTATAACTACAGCTTCACGCCTAAGAACTAGTTCAGAATAATACTGACTTTTTAATAAAGTATCTGAGGAAATAGCTATAAATTCAGTCTGAAAAGCTTGTGGTATCTTCCAGAATGGAAGGTACTAAGGAGAGGGTTGTTACCACTACTGAAGTTGCTTGGTCTGTTTGTAGGTTTGCCAGTCATCAAGTTTTGACCTCTGTGATGAGCTATGTTATTTCGCAAAGTTTCATTCAAAACAGTTTAGTTATTTCCTAGTGTGAAGCAAGGAAAAAAATAGTCTGTCAAAGAAAAAGAAACCCAGACAACTTTTGTCTGAGAAACTCTTAAAGCAAAGACTTAGTAATTGCTAACAATATCGTCACCCTGCCAGAGATGTGGTGTTCTCTGTTCTGTTAAAGATATGCCCATATTAAGCCCATTTGTGATGCTGAAGTACCTCTCTCAGGAGAGATTTCCTCAGACTTTGTCAGTTAAATCTGCTCTCTCTTACTGTCCCTGTCAGGTCCCGGTTGCCAACCCTTCAACTTTGTAACTGGTGTTTCTGGTGCCTGAGTTTGGGCAGCAGAACTGAAAACAAATTCCTGCATCTGGAGCCGTCAGATGTGTTTCTGCATTACCTGTCCCACAATGCAACACAGTGGAGAAACTTTCCGACTTGATTCATGTGGGGACAAGAGCCAAACTGGTGGGAGGGAGTGAAGAAGTAGGTTGGAGAAGGGTCAAAGTAGAGGAGTTGAGGAAGGGCCTGTGATCCAGTGCACAGGGAGTTCAAGGAATATGGGGGAACCAGTGGGGATGACAGGCCGAAGGGAAGCGGTAATGTATGTGACAAGGCAGGATGAGCAAGGAGGGTGATATCTGGAAAGAGGTGGCAGGAAAGGACAAGGAACTGGGAAGTGGTTAGGGGAAACAGGACACCCCCCACCCCAACATAGTAGGTAGGTCTAATTAAGGAGCTCCAGACTTTAAGCCAGGGATGAGGAATGATGCCAAGGAGAAGACGACGGTAGTCCTGCGTGAGTTGGGTGGAGGGGGAACAACTGATGGTAACGCTGACACAGTACACACATGGATGAGGCTGGGCTAGCAGTTTGCAGGCTGCTTTAATGCTTTAGACTTTTATTTTGTGTGATGTTACTTGGACTTAACACTTGCCTTGTTTGTTTGTTTATGTGTAGGGGTATCATTCTTCAAAAAATCCCACAACAAACCTGGATCAGATTTTGGTTTATCTGAAGATGCAGGGCTGAAATCTGCAGTGATTCAGGAATTGATTGACAGCTGAATGATTTCAGGAATTGATTGACAGCTGAATGAGGCACCCTTGCTGTGAGCAAGGGAGTGAGGGGGCATGCAGCACTAGTCAGAGGGTGAAGAGCAGCTAAGAGCTGACAGATGCATCCTTTTCATCCCCCTCTGCTGCTGCGGGTCTGTTAGAGTCCTTCCTTTCCCATGGAGGGGCTTTTTTTTTTTTTTTTTTTTTTTTTTTTTTTTCCAGTCAAGGTTGTTAAAGTTGAATGCAGCCCAGTACCAGTAAAATGGTAATATGACCCTGTGCAGTGTGTGGCACTGGATAGCAGCTCTTCGGGACAGCCAGAAACTCTAGAAGGGGCGGGAGAGAATGCAGCTGTATAGAGTTCCCCATTAGTAGCCATTACAGCCTGCTAATGGATAATTTATTCCTGTCCTGGTGAAAACATGTTGACTGGTTTTTTGTTTTGTTTTGTTCTGGGTGTTTTTTTTTTGTTGTTGTTGTTGTTTTGTTTTGTTTTTGGGAGATTTGCTAACGAGCATATCAAGAAAACTACTTTTAGAACAAAAAGACTCACGGTGTAGCTCACATGGAGAAAGTCTATAAAAAAAAAAAAGGCATTTTTGAACATTTCAATCTTTAATTTTTTCAAATAAAATTCCAGATGGTTATTTTGAGAAATTTTAATGAGAATTAAGTTCCCAGTAGAATCAAATTGGTTCTATGGGAAGCACTGTGGCAATTGAGTTATCAAAGCTGTATGGAGAAAGTACGTATATTTTTTTAGGATAAGATGTATCCTTTTGCCTTTTGTGAACATTGCAGGAGTAAGTAATTTTCTAATGTCAGTCAAAATAAGAAGTTAAACCCCATCAAACTGGAAGTAAAACTTTTAAATAATTATACAACGTTTTGGACAAGCTTTTGGAGGATGCGGCAAGTCATCATTGCATAGACTGTAAAAGGACAGTATGTGTTTCAATGAAAATATGTTCAAACAGGTGAATCTGAAAATAAGCATGCTTATATGTGAACTACAAGTTTATATATAAAAAAAGTTGCTGTTGAATGGTTGCAATGTAGACTCCATTGAATTCAGAACCAAAATATCCAGTTTGCAATTGACAGGTGGAAAGAAATAGCTTGACTAGCCTGTAGGACAGCAGCAAATGAAAATACCATGATGTTTTCTTGGCAGGCAGGGTCTCTGTGCATCCTGATTAGGGAGGCTCCAGAAATAGACAACAAGCACCTGGGCAAGGCAGAAGACAAGTACATGCGCATTCATAATGCATGCACTTCTCGTGCACTCTCACAGATTTGTTTTAAATAATTCCCCATGAATATGGAAGACGCATCCCTTTGGACCCACCAAAGGCTGCCAAGCTGCGAGACGGGAGGCGGTCCTTTTCTCTCAGAAGTGGTGAGCGGCCCCGTGGTCGAGCAGAGCTCTCATGGGCACCTGGTAGAAGATGAGAGCTCACGTCCCAACCCTGGGCTGCCTGGCAGCCGGCAGCACACAAAAGTGTTCTTGCTCCAAACCCCAGGAACACGTGAAGCCCTGCGAGTGTAGAGGCGGTGGGCTTTGGTCGTTTCCACAGAGCAAAGCTCGGTGCCTCCCCAGCCTCTTCATTCTGACTTGCACCATCTCCAGAGGACAGCTCTGCTTCATGGCCAGCCTCAGCTGCCTTCAGAAGCGCCACAGCAGGGTTTTCTCCTGGCATGGAAAAGATGATGTACTTACTTTTGGCACATTCATTCCAATGTGTGCTCTGAAAGGCTTGTTTAATGGAGAAAGCTACTCTTTTTTTCTTATATTTCCCACTCTCTTCTTTCCCTGCATCACCCACGTCAGAGCCAGAAAGAAAAGGAGCCTCTGTCCTTCCAAGAAATGAATTCTCTCTTTGTCTCTTCCATTAATTTTGCATCAGAGAAGGATTCCACTGTTTTTCTCGTAACTTGTTCTCTTTAGCTTCTTGTAATGTCTCTTGACTGAATGATAGTGAGACAGTTCAGTAAACTGAACCAAGCGATAAATAAAACCAAGTCTGATGCTAACACCTTTGCTTTTGAAGAAGGAAAATATGAGAAATTTTTTAAAAAGATTTTTTGAACTGAACTTGGTAGCAAGCTCTAAGATGTGAATTGATTTGAAGACACAGATTTAAAACTCTGCGTTATTCTATTGTATCCCTTCCTCTTCAACAAGGGGAGTGGAAAAAAATGTTAAAGAACAAATTGAGAACTTATTTGGGAATTGCATTCATAAGTTTCTGACTCCTTACCAGAGTTTTGAAAAGACTTAGAGAAAGAAAGTGGAGGCTAGAGGGAAAACAAATAGACAAACAAAAAAACAACTATGGGGTGATACAGGTAAAATTCAGGGATGAGCAGAAATAAGTATCCTAAGAAACAGAAGAAGAGCCATTTACACTTGTGAGCCATACTGAAGGAAAATATGGTCAAGGGGTTAACAGTGTCACCGGGGCCAAGAGCAAGTGCTAAGCAGGACACCAAGTTTGGGCTTTGCTTGAGGAGAGGGAGTGTGAGAAGGTGGTTTGCTCTTTGGTCAGTCCTGTGGTGTTTTGTACAAACAAGCTTTTGCAGGTATGCTCAGCTCTGACAGTACAGCTATTCATTCTGAACGAAAGAAATGGCAAAATAAAGGATTAACAAGACGTATACCGATCTTTTCTCCTTCCTATTCTTCTTGCTCCTAAAAAAATCCCCAAACAATCCAACATGAAAAACCCCCACCATTCTACCAATAGTTTGAGCCAACTTCTTATAACAAGACTGTAACTGTATTATTGTATTACTGCCCTACTTAACAGCTGAAGTAGTAGTAAAATCCTGAAACACTTTGGCAGAATGAGTGTCTCCTCTTTAATTTTTAAGATTTTCTCTTTCTGAAATCCTTTTAGTATTCAGCTCTTTACTGACATTCTCCCCCTACAGTCTTGCACTTAAAGCAGTTAATCTAAACACGTGACATATTTAAATTGTAAGTTCTGCTCTAAAACTGCTGCGCATAATGAGCTTAATGTGCTCCATAAAATGCATACAACACCTAATTTAAAAGAAGTGTTTTGACCAGTGACCATAGGAAAAGTTAGGAATGCTAGAAGGCTCTGGTATTTAAGTGCCTCCCTTTTACACATAGGCAGAAATCAGAAAGTCTATCAAAGAGGTGGAATAGAACTGAACATAGCAGAACTAGACGATTAAAATGAAAAGATTGTACCTTTGTATTTATTCTGCAATTTGTATTTTGTATGTACATTGACAGAACAAACCTAAGAAAGATTGCTCCAGTGAAACATAAGAAATAAAGGAAATAGGGCAAAAGAAATAAGGCAAAACAACTGGAAAGGTGAAAACATGGAAATTAAAAGTGCTTCAGAACAGGCTTATTTCAATACGAAACAAAATAAGCAACATCAAAAATATGTTTTAAATCTTGCAACAACTTTATATGACAAAAATTTCAAGGAAGGCTTCAATGAATGGAAAAAGGTTTTGCAGAAACCATGTCATTAACTAGAAAATATGGCATGCCTCTTTTATTTGGAATGAATGTGCCAAAAGTAAGTACATCATCTTTTCCATGCCAGGAGAAAACCCTGCTGTGGCGCTTCTGAAGGCAGCTGAGGCTGGCCATGAAGCAGAGCTGTCCTCTGGAGATGGTGCAAGTCAGAATGAAGAGGCTGGGGAGGCACCGAGCTTTGCTCTGTGGAAACGACCAAAGCCCACCGCCTCTACACTCGCAGGGCTTCACGTGTTCCTGGGGTTTGGAGCAAGAACACTTTTGTGTGCTGCCGGCTGCCAGGCAGCCCAGGGTTGGGACGTGAGCTCTCATCTTCTACCAGGTGCCCATGAGAGCTCTGCTCGACCACGGGGCCGCTCACCACTTCTGAGAGAAAAGGACCGCCTCCCGTCTCGCAGCTTGGCAGCCTTTGGTGGGTCCAAAGGGATGCGTCTTCCATATTCATGGGGAATTATTTAAAACAAATCTGTGAGAGTGCACGAGAAGTGCATGCATTATGAATGCGCATGTACTTGTCTTCTGCCTTGCCCAGGTGCTTGTTGTCTATTTCTGGAGCCTCCCTAATCAGGATGCGCAGAGACCCTGCCTGCCAAGAAGATACACCACGTCACACAGCGTTGTGCGAAGAGTATTTTTTGAAAAGTTGAAAAATAACAGTAACCAACATCTTAACCATTCCAAATGAGTGGTTGTATGCTGTATCTTTGAATTGCATTATTGTTATAATGATTTCTTTCTTTGTTGTAGGAATTGTTCAAAGTGCATGGGAATGATGGATGTGATCATTTGTATTCAGTTCTTAAGAGGAGCTCTTTTGGAAGAGCCATGGGCAGGGACACCTCCCACTAGACCAGCTTGTTTATAGGCTCATCCAGCCTGGCCTTAAACACTTTTAGAGATAGGACATCTAGAGCTTCTCTGGGCAACCTGCTCCAGTTCCTCACCACCCTTACAGTAAAGGATTTCTTCCTCATATCTAATCTGAATCTACCTTCTTCCAGTTTAAAACCGTTACCCCTCATCCTATCGCTACACTCCCTGATAAAGAGTCCCTCCCCATCTTTCCTGTAGGCCCCTTCAGACACTGGAAAGCTGCTAAAAGGTCTCCCCGGAGCCTTCTCTTCTCCAGTTTGAACAGACCCAACTTTCTCAGCCTGTCCTCATAGGAGAGGTGCTCCAGCCCTCTGATCATCTTCGTGGCCCTTCTCTGGACTCATGCTAATGAACTGGGTAATGTTAATATCAGGGGATAGATTAATGAACAGATTTTAAAATAAAAGTGATATGGCCGGAATCCCCCTATGCAGAACTAGTTGCTGTCATTTTACAAAATATTGTTCATGGCTGATGAGAGATCAATTTTAAAACATTATTGAGTATTTAATTACATTTCCAAAATTTAGTTGTCTTTCCATTACTTATTTGCTTGCTCTGATTCATCTTTGTTGTCTTCACTGGATTTTGATTCCTGCTTGGAGCATTTCTTATAATGTGAGTACATGTACAAATTGCGTTACTATACCAAGTAAATACAGTTACTTACATCTGCCCCCCAAAAAGGAGCCCACTGAGCTGAAGTAGTTTCCCATAAGCCAAATATTTTGTTAAATATTTTTTTAAACTTTTTTTCTTCTATGTATCTTTTCTCAAAGAGTTGAGTAGGTCAGTTTACATTTATCTGTGACAATGCCTCAAACTGCGCCCTCGCCAGTAGCTACAAGAGGAGAGGTTTAACTAGCTGGTGACCCTGCTCCCAGGAGTCTTCCCCTCTCTTAAGGAGTTGACCCCTAAATAGATTTTTAAAGGTTTTTATAAATTCAGGACAGATATACTAGTTGCAAAACCAGTCAAATAAGATGCACTTTTGGTCATTTTTCTAGAATTGCATTTTCTAACTGGAATGCATTAGATTGACCATTAATAAAAACAAAACGAGCCTACAGGCATCTTAACATACAGCGCTTCAAAGTCAGTGCCGTAGGTTACATCCAACAGACAGATCAGGCGCTGTGACAAGTTCTTGGGAACAGAGATGGAGAGGTCTGTGCACGTGTCTGTAAATTTGTGAGGAGTTCTCAGAAAAAAAAACAACCCTGAAAACAGGTTGGCATGCCTGCTATCAGTGAAAGACAAGGAGAGAGGGAGGGATGGATTAGTATGGTTTGGATGGTATGTTTGTGTGATGTATACTTAGGGCAGACTGCGGTATTGCATTTGCATGCGTTAAATCCCCAGTTTCTCAAAGTATTTACTTCTGTTATGTTACTAGTTATTTGCTAATGTAAATTGTTCTCTGTTTGGACATGCATTCTGCAAATTAAGGTTAAGCTGTTTTATCTAGGTGAAGATTTGTAAATATTTAGCATCGTTAATTTAAAGATTTTTCTCTGCCTGAACATGCAAATTGAGGCCTGGCTGGTTGACTGCCTTGGGGAAAAGGGGGACTTGCTCTGTGTTGGTAAGGACCACCAATAACTTTGATTTTAGAGCCTTGCTGCTTTTACAGGTGGAAGGTGATGGAAACCTGTGATGGTGTCTGGTGTTTTCTGAGCTTGAGGTAGAGGGCAAAAGTGGACAAAGAGGAGCAGTGAGAAAGTGCTGTTTGGAGATACCTTTTTCTGTTACATGTCTACCAGGAATGGGATGAACTGGCAGCTCTGCTCACCCTCGGTTGCATGATTGTATGCTGCTTTTGTGCATAACATCCAATTTTCCTTAGTAACCTTTACTTGGGGCAAAATACTGCAGTTGGGTCTCTGAAAATACTGCATGAAGTTTACTGTCTGGAGTATGTCTCAGCGTACCGATGGTGTCTAGCTGGTTGATGCACGTGGGGTGGTGCTGACACACACGTCAAGAGCTGTACTCGCTCACTGCCCTTCTCTGTGCGCCGGTGGGGAGCGTGCCAGCGCCCACGGTCCATGGCTGGCACGAACAGAGCCCCCCCGTGTACTGACTGCACAGGCACGAGCTGCTGCCTGGCACAGAGGTAGCAGATGAAACACGTTTCCCGCTTGGAGAGCTTGTTAGCAGCATAACCCACGCAGCCCTGTGCTTGACAGGGAAACGTGGGGGTGTTACACAGGTGTTTCTGAATGTCTCAGCGTAATTACGTGTCATGCCCCATAGCATCCTCCTTGTTCTTCCATACTTGTCCTAATATAAACTCCCTTGTTCAGCATGAGAAACCTCCTGCTCTTGTTCCCTACAGTTATCTCTTGCCGGTATATAAGCAGAATAACTAATTCAGCATCAGGTGTGACTTTCCAGTAGACTCTAACAATGGTTGTGGTGGGGGGGAGGCATCTCAAAAGGCAACGGTCATGTTCAACCAAAGTTTTAAGCCTTTTTTTTTGAGTGAAGGTTCGTGAATTCATATGCATCTCCCTTAGCATTTATGAGGTTGTAAGAGGTAGAGTCAGTGGACTTAATTACTTTCAGAAGGGTTTCATGACGGATGTTTGAACAAAAAGATGCAATGTGTTTTTTACTTTGTTTTTAATAAAAGAGGCTTCACTACCTACACCACTTTTCTTTCAAGAGACGGACTAGCACCCTGCTGAGGCAAACGTTGCTGCATGTCTTGCTTTGTCTTTAAATTCAGTTAACATCGATCATGGATCTGATTTGCCCTGCACTGCTGTGTACTACACAAAAGAGACAATTAAAAAATAACAAACTAGAGAAAACCTCACTGGAGCTAAAAGGCAGTGAGCAGTGCAGAAGATAAGAATTCCTGGTGACTAAATATACAGTACTGTATGTTAAAATATAGTACTGCATGTATCAATTTTGAAAGAATGATTTCATTTTGATTAAAAAAAAAAAAAAATTAAATCAGATCTCTCCTGAATGTTCTGGCTGTCATTTTCTTTAGCCAGTAGAAACCTGCCTTTCTGGTTTATGAAGCCACAGTGCTAACATGTAAAGCAAGATGTTATGACTCATTTGAACAATTCTTTGTTCTCTCTTGAAAGCATTGCTGATGATATTTTCAAATATACTTGGGTTTACCCCTAAGAATGCAAGCCTCTAGCAAGTCTGAGCTTAATGCAAGGCAGATTATGTAATTTTTGCAATGCTGCACGATGTGAATGTAATCCTGTTAACACCTTTTGTTAACATCTTTGATAGTTTTACTTCACAGGTTTGCTGAGTTCTGCTGTAATTTTATCAGGGGAAATGAGATGGCTTTTCTTAGTTTGCAAAACTTTCTTCGAATGAAGTAAAAATGTATTTCGGGACTGAGAAGTAGCCACTTCGGGATTCATCAGCAAAACTGGTTTCTTAACTCCACTTGAAGAGGAAATTTTCTTGCGTGAAACCCTGAAATCATGTGGCTTTAAAAGAGAAAATGAGGTTGCAGTGGTTTCAGCAAGGGTCAGTGTTGCACCTGAAGAGTGCTTCTCAGTGCTGGGAAAATCCGAGGTTAAGAAAGGTGAGGTGAGAGGGGTGTGGGGTTACCTGCTGCCTGGCACCCTGGCAGTTCCCTTGCAAAGCACTGTCTTGTGTACGTGCAGGCACTGCTGAAGGATGTGAAAGGGGTTGGCAGGGAGGGCTACAGAGACTACTGCACACAGTCTGTTTTGGCTGAGGATAACCAAAGTGTTGGGTATCTTGCTACTGTAGAGGTGGAGAAACCCCAGCCATTGTAAGTTGGATGGTTTTGCTCAGCCTTTCCCCGCAGCTGGACCACCTGTTTCTGCAGGACCTGCAGTGATGGAAGTGTTAACTGAGCTATGGCAAGAGAAGAAATTCACATTTATGTTTTCTCTCAGCCTAGCAATACTAGTAAAAAGCAGTTTAAAAGCTTTTTACGCATTGTTACCATTTATCTCTGAAAGGAAAGAAGGGAGTTTTTAATTTCAGCCAAACCAGGTATGAAACGTGTGTGTTTCTTGGGGATAACACGTTAGCTTTGGCCTCCATGGGAGGAAAGCTGACCCAAAGACTCTTCACATAGAGCATATTGCAGTCCTCAGCTGACTGAAGACAACTTCAAGAAGGCTAGCTGAATCCTAAACTGGTGCAGAGGTGCAGAGTTATGTAAGTTAGACTCCTATAAGATTAAGCTTCTTTCTTATGTTATTATCTTTGATTATTCCGAGGAGTGTATGTTATTATTGTAAGGTGCCCGAATGGAAAATTGACAGCTCCATCTTTGCCGCTGGATTACTATCTCTTAGTTTGTTAATAAAGCTGACTGATGCTATGAATAACATTACTGGGCAGGCAAAGAATGGAAAGCTCATTGAAAGCAAACAGATTTGAGCTTCAGGATCACAGAAGCTGAGCACGCCTTCAGAGGGCACCACTCTGTGTCCCCTGTAAGCCGTGCAGGTGCAGGTGGCCCTTCTTATGCCTTCTGCAAGGGTTTGCTAGCCCCATTTTGGTTAACCATGTCAAAGCCCTGTGGCTCTGAGCAGCTGATGGTGGAGCTCCTTCTGTCTGTAATATTCTTTTAATGTTCAGTACCCAGTTGGAAGTGTCGCCATCCTTTATCCACACGGGTCATTTGGAGTCAGGGCTGCTTGTTTATTTTGAGCTTTTCCTGTGTCTGTTTGTAGAGATGCCTGTCCAGTCCTAGGTACCCAAGACATTGTTGTACCTTTTAAATGATAATGGAAACAGTTCCAGTGGTGAAAGTGATTTGCCTTATATGATGTGCGGGTGATGAGATAACTGTGCACGTTTTAGTGGGACATCTCTCTTGCTTCTTTGAATAACAACTGATTTACAGACAAAATGAGGCAGGACAATTACTGCTTCAGTGTTGAATCACTGCTGTCTAATAATTTAACCCATGTTTTTTAAAAATTTTTTAAAGGTGTGTTTTGTTTTGTGCCTCTAGTGCATCTGAGAGTGAGTCTATAGCTAAGAGGGGCTGGTTCTTGTCTTGCATCATTCTTGCAACCAAAGCTCAGATTCTTGTTGAGGAACCTGATGATAAAATCACTCTATTGCTCTGCTTTATCCAAAATGCTAAAATGAGATTTAGTGAATTTCTGCTTACCTTAATCATGGTTTTCCCCAAATTGATTTCTCTTTGGTGGCTGAACATTAAATCTCGCTGTAAAGGCTGAGGGAATATGTAATTACGGTTGCTTAGTGTAAACAACCTTTATGATGGCTTTAGACTGTTACACACTGAGAACCTTTCAAGAACACCTCCTGGCTTAAGCAAATGTATAGTAAATCTGGTGAATAGCATGGATACACAATCCCCAGCCTACCAGGGATGTTTACCTTGTTGCTTGCTTAGAGTGTGAGCGGCCATCCGGAATTGTTGTATTGGCCCTGCCTGTGTGACTAGGTACAAATCCTGATCAAATGCACCTGCTGAAAAAAAACATGGATGCATCTTCACTGTCATTATGTGATTGATACTTCACCAGCAAAGCTAAATTAAATGTCTTTTTAATAAATATTATTTGCCATTTTAATTTTGAAATTATTTGTTCATAAAAAAAAAAGTGAAATAGCACAAAAAGTATCCCACAGCTTCCTCCTCCTGTTTCTTTTCTCTCCAGTGGTTTTACTACAATCTGGCAGGTTATACAATATGAAGCAGTTAACCAAAACCTAATTATGAGTTATGTCCATATTTTCTTGTGGAATTTAGGACTGTAATAGTCAAAGGCTCTAATTGATTCTGAGGGGGGATCATTCTGTGTAATTATTCTCAGTCTTCCTAGTCTGTTTGTTGTTGGCTGCCTGGCGAACCGACAAGTAAGAGGCATTCAGGTGGAAGTGAGCTTTATATAATGCATTCCCAACAGTACAATGTTGTTTGCAGTATTGTCCCCAGCATTGTTTGCAAATACTTGCATAGACCCTTAATGAAGCACTATTCAAGAAAACAATGGGATTATTTTGGTTCAGGGTGTTGGATTGCTCCCCCTTCTGCTATCAAAAATATTTCAAAAGGAAACAAATAAAACCTAACCTTCTTTACAGAGAGTGCTAACAGAGCAGCTAGTGATGTATAATTTAGATCTTAAGGGCAAAGTTTTGCCTCCTGATCTTCGTTGTCAGAATTTGAGTGACAGGCCCATTCTGAAAGGAAGAGTATGACTTATGAATTAAAATAAGTCATGGGGCTTAGAATTTTGATCAGAGAACAGAAATTTTCTAGAAAAATGCTACGTTCACCAGCATTGTGCTTATGCAAGTACACTTGAGCAGTGTTTTTTTGTTTGTTTGTTTTGTATTTTGTAACTATTGACCTGCCAGCTACCTAATAGTATTTACAGAGTGACTAGATTAAGCATGTGTGAGGACAAAATATTTTCTTCTCTACAGCTGAAATTTTTGTTAAGGGCACTGGGAGCTGCCTCCTTTTCTTTTTTTTTTTTTTTTTTTTTTACAAAGCTAACTGAATGCATGAATGCCACTGCACATAGCTGACAAAGGCAGAGCATCTTTGTGAAAAGGCTCTGTAAATTCTTTCCCACAGAAGTCAACGAAAGGGTCGGTTGTCCTGGGCTACGTATTTCGTCACTTAAACCTAGTGGAGATAGATTACTTTGGACTGCGCTACTGTGACCAAAGTCATCAAACGGTGAGTAAAAGACACGGCAGATTGGATTTTCTGTGTGTAAAATTTACCCTGTTTGTGCTGTTTGCCTGTAGAGCATTAGATTGTCATACTTTCACTAACTTTCACTGTTTTCCTGGTTCAGGTTTCCAGTAATAATTTATTTGTGTTTGTTTGCATTAAAGTCTTGGAATAGCCGTTAATATCTTAGATAGGAACAGAATCAAATGCAAAATGTTGTTGAAAACGAAATGAAGAAAGTATGAATAGTACAAAATTATAATATGAAAGTAGGATTAATGTTTTTTCCCTTGTAATACTGTGCCAGTGCTTGGTGCACTATGCTGTCCAGCTTCGCTTGGCCTTGCGGCGTCTGGGAAGCAATGTCCCACAGCATGTCACAGGCCCCTTCACTTGGACCACTTGCTGAACGCCTGTTTCGGAGGGTATGGTATGGTTGCTGTGGTGGCCTCCTGTTCACTGGAAGAGCCCCACATGTCAGAGTGTTGGAAAATGACGTTTTCAGTCCGCCTGAACCATCTCTGTGTCCTTGAGCCCGTGCTCTCTTAAACCTCCTTGACAGGGGCTCACCAGATGTCTGAGGGCTTTCTCCACCAGGAGAATACAGTCCTAAATAGGCAAGAAAATCAAAACCAGTCTGAGATGTTTCACCCAAAGCAGGCAGTGGCTTGGGGCCGCACTGTCTGGTGTGTCCCCCCAAAATGGCCTGTGCAGGGTTACTGCAGTCAGAGGTGAGGAGCAGGAGATGCTCAGCTGGTGGGACCATTGCTGCATGCATAGGGTCGTCTTCATATTACCTTATTTCTATAAAGGGAATAATGCCTGGCCTGTGGTTAAATTAAGTCAAGCAGTTCTGCTTCTAAAGTCACTGCTGTGCGCTGAGTGTTCTGCACAAGATCCTGACCTGAAGAGATGTCATTTTTCATCTAAAAATAACAGTAAGTTATTGAATTGGCTAAATATTTGCCAATTTCTTCTGTTTAGCAGAACATGTAGAGACTGAAGTCTGAACAGGATTATCAGAAGATTAGTGATTGCTGCTGAGAGCTACAGACTGCCCGACTCAGTATATCTTTATTGCTGTGCCATAGTTTAGACATTGATGAATTCAATTCCTTGATAAGCGTCTAACCAAGTTTCATTACATGCAGATGAAATTCAGATTCAGCTGTGAACTAAAGGTAGACTGTTAAAACCAGTATTTTTGACTTCCTGAGGAAATTGAGGTGTGAATGTATTTTTTTGCTCTCAAAAGTGTTTCCCTTTTTTCTGTAGAGGCAAATAAAATAGAAATGGCTGTTACCGGGTACGTTTCCAGAGGCACACATGCTGTGTATTTAACAGTGTATATGACAACATGAAAATAAGAGATTACATTTGTTCTTTGAAAGGTTTAACACATAAAGGCACATTTTAGGATGCATCCTGCTAACAGGATGAGTTGATTGTACAATACCAGTGCATTTTGTGTTATGGTAGTGTGCATGAGCTGTATGTAGGCCATAACCCCATTAACTCAGCCTCTCCAAATAAAAATACAGCCTTTTTTTCTCTCACATGACGATCAAGTGGTGTAAATTTAATGTTAGCCTCTATCTTTATCTCTGGCCAGCTCCAGCTCAGGAACCCACCGTGCTTCTTGTTTTTTTTTTTTTTTTTTTTTTCCCATGGATTATGAAGGCGTTTATCCCCCTTCCCTCATTTTTCTGCTGTTGCACCGACACTGGTTGTGCTGTGGGAACACCATTTGCACTAGCACGGACGCGGAGCTCCAGCCTCTCCCTGTGTAGAGAGGTTCCCGTGTTTTTCCTGGCTTCTGCACTGGTGGGCAGGCGTCTCTGCTGCCTGCTTGCGTTCCGGTCCCCTGACAGGAATACTGTGTGTCTCCCCTCTGCCTGCGGGATTTTTTTTTTTTTTTTCAGGGAAATCCCAGGTGTGTGGGAGAGCGGTGCAGGCATCAGCTCTGCCCTGACACGCAGCTGGGAAGCAGCCAGGAGGTACAACCAGAGACCACAACGCTGAGCCATGTTGCGGGGTCCACCTGCCCTCCTCCTACCGTGGAGATGCTGCCACAGTGACCGGCCCCAAGTTTCTGCTGTGGGCTTTGCAGCTGGGTTGCGTTGCTGCAAAATATTACGAAAATGCCTATGCCTGTTCCTGTTGGTCTGTGTATATGCGTAATTAAAAGTTTATTGTTTTATCTGGAAAGTTCACAAATGAGTATACCTGTGCTACTGTGTTTTGTTTTACATGTTTTTATGACAATTGTTGCTAGCTTGCTATTTTTAGTGAAATCTCGTAAGTTCCTAAGAATGCCCAGTATAAAGGGAAAGCTTCCATGCAACAAACAACACCTTGTGCTTTAGCTGTAAACATACGTTCAGTTGCACACCGAATATGCCTAAAACTCTCTGGGCTGTTGTGAGAATTAGTCCTGTAATGGCTGGCAAGAAGCCTAGATTTGAATTTTGGATTGGATATGTTTTGGATTGGCCACAGTAGATTTCCTAAGGGAAGGGGAAAAAGGTTACCTTGCTAATTAGTTTTAAAACCATGCTCCTGAGTTAGTCTTGGATGGAAAAATGTGTTTGGAGGTTTGGCTGCCTATTAGTACATTGCTCGTGGTGGGGAATATTTTACTATTTGCTCTGTCAGTTTTTTGTCGTACTACTTATTTAACTGAATGATGAATAAAGCAGGGTGGACAAAACTATGTATTTTAAAGAACACAACCCAGTCACAAAAGAAATATTTTTTGTTAAGGGTCTGAAAGAACTTGTTTAGTTATTTTCCCCATTACTTTTGCATGCCTCAGCACTTCCAGGTGGTCTTTTAAGTGCTGTGTTGGTGTGCTACCTCTTATGTGGGTGGTGTAATAATTATTTTAGTAGTACCAGTAGGGCTCTAATCAGTGAACAGAGTTTCACTGTGCTATGCAGCACATGAATGCATAACATTAAAATGGTCTCTTCCTGAACAGCTAACACACTAATTAACAAGTGAGAGAGAATAGCTAGATGCAGCAAACAGATCAACAGAACTGGATGATGCTGGGAAGACCATCAACAGTAGGATAAAGTATAAATTGGATGACGCTGTCTGTAGTGTAATAATTGGGTCTTATTACACAAATTTCTCTTTATTAACATTCCAGGTTCCCCTGAACTTCCCATGTTAAAAGGACAGTATTTAATCTGCAAAATCAAGTTCTTGAAGGTTAGGGGTTGCCAGAATGTTTCCTCCATGAAGTATGTAAGCTTTATCTATCTTGTCCTCTGAACGAGACAGGACTTCTAAGGAAAAACAGAAAGTGCCTTGAATATTTTTTTAAAATACAACATTTAATAATTAATTAAAAATCATATAAAACTACGCCAGAATAAACAGATGGGTTGAACTAATGCTATAGGTTGTCAGCAGTGTTCCCTGATCTCTGAGTGCTTTGGTTCACAAACTGTGTGGTGCTTTTTAATGTAGTACATGAGTACCTTGGTGCAAACATTTTAAAAGGAAGACCAGTTTTCTTTGAGTGCCACTGAATCTCTCAGTGTGTCTCATCATCAGCCCTTCACCTGAGCCTTTTGCATTGCTGCACAGACTGCTGACTCTCAAGTTAGGCTCAGCTGAGACTAGATACTGTCTTTATGCTTCTCAGTGTGGATGGTCAGCTGAATCCTGATTGATAGGGTATTTTTGTCTTCTGCCTCATTGGCCAGAAATGTGGGACGTTGTGCCCCATCTGGTATTTTCAGGTGAGACGCAATCACTAGAACCTGTGTTGCAGAAGCTGGAGGTGGCTTAGGAAAATCTGTCCTGCCTTTTACTCTCTCATTGCTTTAGTGTTTGGGGAAAACGTTGGCCCAGCCAATACCTCTCCTTTAGCGGAGGAGGGGCGAAATGCTGGATGGGTTTGCTGTTAGGAGGGCCGTGCAGGTCCCCTGTCCCTCTCACTTATGGTTCCCACAGTGCTGCGGCTCCCAGGCACTCCCCGCATGGTCCCTTTGCTACTGCCTTTGTGGCATCTCCAGTGTGCCTGAGGATAGTCGCGCTAATTACTGTTCTGGCAGGAGGCCAGTATTTTCTTGAGGCACACAAAAGAGAGAATGGAAACAGCAATTTTAACGCATAGTATGTCAGGAAAAGCTGAGCAGAATTTGGTGAGGGAAAGGGTACTTTCGAAGCCCAAAGGCATTCCCTTGTCAAATCACAAAAGCTTGCTGAAAAGAGTGATGCTATTAGAGCTTTTCTTACAAAAAAGATTTTGAAACTCCCTTGTTGGAGAAAGCTAAACAACCAAAAGCGTTTTAAAGGTCTGTTGATAATAAAACTGTTGGTTTTTTGGTTTGGTTTTTTTTTTTTTTTTTTAATTCCAGAAAGCTGGCTGCACTTTACAATCTTGCACTGCTCAGGTTGCCCCCTTGCCATCCCTAACCCAGCTCTCAGGCTAAACCTGCTTAACGTAAAGCTGTGTTGTACAGCAGGCTGTGATGTAAATACCCATCTTTTCTTATCTCATATAATGCTAATCGGAGCTGGTATATTCACAATGTACAGCTTACCGATATTCTCTTAGGGCTCTAAGGAGAGAAATACAAACACAGAAAGCCCTATCACCATGTTAATTCAGCATCACAGCCAAGCTAATTTTTTTCAGCCCCAATTAGTTCAAGGGCAACGCTGTGCAAACACGTGTGCAGTGCTCCAAGACATGGAGCTAACATGAGATGGGCAGCGCTCTGTCTCTCTACCACGCATCCACTGTGTAGCATAGATGTGTTATTTTCTCCCCTGTGTGGAGCATACAGACCTGAGAGCACAGCAGGTAGGAGGCAGCCCATGGCAATACCTTCCACAGCTGCGTAGCCCAGGTCTCAGTTTCTAGTGGATCTGCAGCGGTCGATCAGGTCAGCTGTGGCAAGCTGAGTACAGAAGCCCGTGCCATGAATTGCATATCACTTCTGTGCAAACTCATGTATCTTGATCTATCCAGCATGATTAATAGAGTAACTGCAGCGTGCTAAGATTGGCAGTTTACTAACCAAGTTGGATAGGGTAATGGGTTGAACTGGCTGTATGTGACTTAGCTATAGAAAGAAGGACATGATTTTAACAAAAGGTTTGTTTATGATTAAAAGTGTCTGGTCTGTAGGGAATTACTGTCACATAATGTGGTGTATGTTTTGGTCTCAAGATCTTAGAGAAACAGATGAACTGTACTTAGTTTGTATTTTTGGTTTTTTGTGTGGATTTTTGTTTTTGTATGGATTTGAGATTTGCCCATAAACATGGTACGCTAAATTATCTAGAAAGAAAAAGACTTGTTGTGCTTGTTAAAATAGATAGCATAGCCAGTGAAAAGAAAATGGAGACTGATAATATTGATTAGAAGCCAAAAATTTTAGAAGATTATTAATGGATTGAAACAGCCTAGAGAAAGCTGATGGTCATGCGAGTTAAAGACTGTGAGACTAAGCTTTTGGAGTATTCCAGGATCAACAGGAAACTCACACTGGTGTTCTGATACTGAAAGTAGTCAATATAACTTCAGGTTGTAATAAAGAAAAGACAGAAGTATTACATACATATCTGTATTTTTTATGTAGGAATTGCCTGATGATTTATACATTTCTTGGGTAATAAGGATGTCTTGAGCTTAGCAAACTTAGATTCTTTGCACTGAACACTTGCAGATAAAACTGCCAAAAAATGCTAATTGTTAGTGTTGTTTTAGATTGTGTTGTTGATTTAGACCTTGATAATTACAGATTATAATTGAAAAATGCTGAGTTTTCTGTTGAAAGTTGTGGTTTTCCCTGTTGTAAATGCAAACAAAAACTGGCATGCATGACATGATGCATACAGCTTTGTGAGAATCTGATTAAGGCAGCCCAGGATTTATTTTGAAGTTGATAGATTTTTCTCCACCAGACACTTCATTGATTGATACCACAGCAAACATTTTAACTTAGTTAATATTTTGTTTCAAACAGGTTCGTGGAATTTGACCCAGGTTTAACCTTATGCAAATTCAAGGAATGAAGATTCCAGATCTGTGGAAAAATGTTTGCAGTCGTTTAAAAGGGCTAACTGTGAAATATTGTGTGGCGCTTGGATGTGTGCTGCAAACACATCTGGCTCGTATGGCAGCCAGATTTGCAAAAGTACAAGGGACAGTAGAGCCCATCTATTCTTAGATATGCTGTACATATTTTTTTTTTTTTATAATTTCTACCTAAAAATTAAAAAGGAAGTATTTCCTTTAGTAAAATTGTACATTACATTGAAGTAATACTCTATAGTCTTTGTAAATAACAGTTAGTAAACTAGCAGCCATCACTTTAGTAATTGGATAGTTGCAGTAATCAATACCACTATTTAGAAATTGTGATTTTTTTACCATTTTGTGTGTAAATATTAAATTCCCCTTTCACATTCGCAAAAATTAACACCTGCAGTAGGATGGGCGTATGCTGGGCCCTTCACCTCTTTGCCGTAGCGGTGATCTGTTCTTAAGTCAGATAAACCTTGCTGCCTATGCAGGAGAGATACAGGTGAGAAATCACTGAAAAATGGCAAGCTGGCTGCCAAACACATAAAAAGAGTGCGGCTGCGTGTTGGAGATACTTTGGCATTCACAAATGCAGGGTTTATTGTCAGCACCTGCTGTGCAAGTGTGTTGGATTAGTAAGACACTCTGCTTTTTTTGTTCCATTTCTCTTGGCACTTTAACCTGTGAACTCAAAACTGTAACTACACCCAATGCTATTTATATGTATATGCAAGCATTTAACATGCATCTAATATGCGTTATTATGTATGCATGTGTATGTGTGCTTAGAGGGCTCTGCTGTAGGAGTTTGGTTTTTGTAAATGTTCTCGTATTTGGTGTCTAACATTGGCTTGAAAAATGCCTTTTCATTATCCATGAAATTCCATTCATGTCTGGCTTATAAATAAAATGTTAGAAATCTCCCTCTCCTCCCCCCGCCCCTTGCATTCTTCAGGAAAATTTTGGCAGCCTTTGAAATAATAAATAGCAACATGGTGATTTTAAGTGTGGGTGTGTGGCATTGCCACGATGCTAAATACTTACTGGAGAAATGAGAAGGCAGACCTCTTCCCCACCACTCTCTGTCCCAGCAGTAAACTGGCCGGAGTCGAACAGTCTTTAATGACCTGGCCCAATTCTGGTTTGTCTCACAGCAGCCAGTGAATCACATGGATATAAAAGGCGGTGGAATTCAGGTTGCAGATGCAACCAGAATTCTGTCGCTGTTCTGTGCTTGACTTGCAAACTTGCATGATGATCAAACAATATGAATTATTTTATTTTTTTTTTTACAAATACTCGATCTACCTATGCATATAAAGCTAAACTGCAAAGAGGGCTATAAAACACTTCAGGAGAACTTAATGAAGGAGTTATTCTGTGATAGATTTTGACCTGATTCTGAAACTCTTGCAGTGTAACACAAAGCTGTCAGTGATAAGCAAGGTAGCTTGATGAGATGATGTGTCGCTCATACTGTGACGCCAGTTTTGGGAAGAGGTCAGACCACATTCTGACTGCATTGCATAGCCAGAATGTGCACTGCAGAGTCATTTTGCATTTTTTTTTTCTGCCTGTTGACTGTGAAATCTCTTTATCAGCCTATTAGAATCATAGAATCATAAAATCGCTGAGGTTGGAAGGGACCTTTAAGATCATGAAGTCCAACCATTAACCTACCCTGACAAAACCACTTCTAAACCATGTCCCCAAGTACCACATCTACCCTTTTTTTAAACACCTCCAGGGATAGCGAATCCACCACCTCCCTGGGCAGCCTATTCCAATGTTTAATAACCCTTTCAGTGAAAATTTTTTTCCTTGTCTGACATAACTTGAACCCATTTCCTCTCGTCCTCTCACTTGTCACCAGAGAGAAGAGGTCAGCCCCCACCTCTCTACAACCTCCTTTCAGGTAGTTGTAGAGAGTGATAAGGTCTCCCCTCGGCCTCTTCTTCTCCAGGCTAAACAGCCCCAGTTCCCTCAGTTGTTCCTCATAAGGGTTGTCCTCCAGACCCCTCACCAGCTTTGTAGCCCTTCTCTGGACACGCTCCACCATCTCATTGTCCTTCTTGTAGTGAGGGGCCCAAAACTGGATGCAGTACTCGAGGTGGGGCCTCACCAGTGCCCAGTACAGGGGGATGATTACTTCCCTAGTCCTGCTCACCACACTATTCCTGATACAGGCCAGGATGCCATTGGCCTTCTTAGCCACCTGGGCACACTGCTGGCTCATATTCAGCCAGCTGACCACCAAGACCCCCAGGTCCTTTTATGCCGGGCAGCTTTTGAGCCACTCCACCCCAGTGCTGTAGTGCTGCATGGGGTTGTTGTGACCCATGTACAGGACCCGGCACTTGGCCTTGTTGAACCTCATACCATTGGCCTCAGCCCGTTGGTCCAGCCTGTCCAGATCCCTGTGCAGAGCCATCCTCAAACCCATCCTCAAGCAGATCAACACGCCCACCTAGCTTAGTCTCATCTGCAAACTTACTGAGGATGCATTCGATCCCCTCATCCAGGTCATTGATAAAGATATTAAAGAGAACTGGCCCCAGCACCGAGCCCTGGGGCACACCATTTATGACTGGACACTAACTGATTTAACTTCATTCACCACCACTCTCTGGACACGGCCATCCAGCCAGTTTTTTACCCAGCAAAGAGTACACCTGTCCAGGCCATGAGCAGCCAGTTTCTCCAGGAGAATGCTGTGGGAAACGGTGTCAAGAGCTTTTCAAAAATCCAGGTAGATAACATCCACAGCTTTTCCCTCATCCACTAAGTGGGTCACCTTATCATAGAAGGAGATCAGGTTTGTCAGGCATGACCTGCCTTTCACAAACCCATGCTGACTGGGCCTGATCACCCTGTTCTCCTGCATGTGCCGTGTAATGGCACTCAGGATGATCTGTTCCATGACCTTCCCAGGTACCGAGGTCAGACTGACTGGCCTGTAGTTTCCTGGATCCTCCTTCTGGCCCTTCTTGTGAATGGGTGTCACATTTGCTAACCTCCAGTCAGCTGGGACCTCCCCAGTTATCCAGGACTGCTCATAGATGATGCAGAGTGGCCTGGTGAGCACTTCTGCTAGGTCCCTCAGTACCCTTGGGTGGATCCCATCTGGCCCCATAGATTTGTGTACCTATTGTGCTAGCTCAGGTTGTTGCTGGTATGGGCTTCCATAGGATGTTTGTTCCAGTAGGATGTTTGAACAAGTGTGACAAGTTTTTTCCTTCCCATCTTCTGTTGAGGTTAAGAGGGCTTGTATTTGAAGAGTTCCTGGATGTATTCAATATAAGCATATAGTGTATCTTTTTTTCCTTCAAAATTTAGGAAATTTTCTTAACAATCATTCCTGGATTTGGAATAGCAACGGCCAAGAACAAGGCATACAGCTGTTTCTATTGCAGGTGGATCAGCAGCTAATGGAAGTAGTTTGTTTTCACGTTTTGTCAAAATAATGATAGTTGTTTACAACCACTTATGAAATGAGTTGCTTGACATTTTCCACTCAAATGCTTTGTAGTGTTTTTATCTCCCTTCTTTACACTATTCCTCCTGATAGTGAAATTCTCTGGTCCAGAGGAGTAGTCTGGATAGACGGGGGGATTTTT
The DNA here is from genome assembly GCF_965231255.1 of Vanellus vanellus. Taxonomy (NCBI): domain Eukaryota; kingdom Metazoa; phylum Chordata; class Aves; order Charadriiformes; family Charadriidae; genus Vanellus; species Vanellus vanellus. The sequence goes on from NC_138908.1 coordinate 23,212,252, forward strand.
TGATTAATCATTTTATTCTTAATCTCTGTAGGGTTAGTTCAGGGGTGCAAGTAAGGAGTTTCTTTATTCATTGGTCTATGTAATTCCTCAGTTAAAAAAGGTGTGGGTACTAAGGAAGTAGGTTCCATCTGCCTTAATTTGCTCTTTATAGCAGCTGTGTTCTGCAGCCTTTTTGTTTCTAGTGTTTTAAGAAGGGGTGCCAATCTCAGCTGGTCCAAAAAGTTTGTGTATGAGGGAAGAGAATTGGAAAACAGGAAGACAAGAATGGTCTTGGCAGCTGCCTCTGCACTTTCGTCCAAAATTGAATCATAGATGTATCAGGCTAAGGAAGAAGTAAGCTGCTGGAGGGATTACAAGAGCAGGTTGCTGGTGACCTGCGTACCCATAATGAGAAGTACACAGCTGGTCTGTGGTCAGCAGTAACATCAGAATAACTTTTATTAGAAGTTTGATAAAGGTGGGGCAGAGTAATCAGTGAGAAATTATACTGCAGATTGTCTGTTGATCAAACAGGATGGGAACCCGAATAACAGTTCGTCCCTCTGCGGCATACTAAGCATACCTTGATCACCTCTGACACGTTTGTCCAGCTAGTCCTGTAAAAACCATCTGGTGGAAGAGTTTGTGCCCTCACTACCTTGATGTCAATTTCCAGTCATCCACTCCCCCTGCTACTAGGAACTATATCTGAAAATCTAAACTAATTTTTCTTTGCTTATAGTTAAGCCAACTCCTTTGTACTTAGTACACATGAAGAAAAATTGATCACTCTGTTCTTACAGCAATTTCTCAGGTGTTATTGGAAGAGTGCTGTTGTGCCTGTTTCTCCCTAGAGTCTGTTGTTTTTCAGAAAATAAGTGAAGCCCCTTCATTCTTTCTTTGTAGGTCATGTCTTATGTGCTTTGTTGTAGCTGTTACTTAGAATTATCCTGCTTACGTTGATCTCCCAGGAAGAAAACAGCAAGGTTGCACATTCATATACTAGCTATAGCAGATCAGGGGGATGCCAGCAGGTGCTTAGTATGATACTTCTTAAGAGCCGGCTTGTCACGAGCCTGACATGTGGTGGCTCATAGCACACAGATTTGCTTTTAGGAAGACCCCCTACACCCAGAGAAGATACGCAACATTAGACTTCTACAGTCAGTGTTTCTCTGATCAGAAGCTGGCGGAAGTTTGTCATTAGCAGACTGAAGTCTGTCAGTCTGCTAATAAATATCAATATATGAATAAATACAGAATTGCAGTTGTTCTATATTAATTTTGCATGTTAAGTGACTAATTTCCATAATTATCTGTCTCACAGTACTGGCTGGATCCTGCAAAGACCCTTGCTGAACATAAAGAATTGATAAACAGTATGTATTTAATTTGAACTTAAAGAACTTATCTGAAGATGGAGTAACATTGGCAATTTTCCATATATACAGCCTGTACAATGTTTATAATCCAGTCACAGCAAATTGATAGTTCTTGAACAAGTTCATTACTGCAGTTCGTAGCTGTATCAAAATTTCACACATAGACTGAACATACCATCGTTTTCCAATAATTTATGTGATTATTGTCCAGATTTCTCTGTGCTTGAATTTTATTTTAGAATAATAAACGGTGCTATTCTTCGATAATTACTTTTACAGTAGCTGTGATAACAGCTATCATACTGTACCATACCATAACCAACTTAGATTCCTTTTTGCTTCTGAAAGTAAAAGTAGTGCCTTTTACTGATAATAGTGTGCTGTTACTGTCACTTTTCAGATATCACAGATGCAAGATCTGTTTTTATTATTATACCTAAAAAACATGATGAGATGATTTTACTTAAAAATTTGGAGACCTGCTATAAAAAGATGTAGAAGTGCATGGAATAAATGCAGCTGTAAGAATTTTGGTACTGATTTTACTGAATCTTTTGGGAGAGTAACATTTGTAAAAGGTGAAATAGAAAAGCTTTTCCAAATATCTCTTAGTTAAAGTGGTGCATAATTTAAGTTGCTCCCTAAGATATTTGAAAGTGTGGAAGGGGATTACTATTCAGTATTGTTAGTTATGACAGGGAATCACGTTTCATGCACAATTGCATTTTTCGAAAAGTTTTGGTGGAAAAAGTATCTGAATGTCAAAATCAAACAGTAAAAAAAAAATTGGAGAAATTGTAAGTTGGCAATGAAATCTGAAGTTAAATCTTCTAAATAAGCAAAAACAAGTAGACAAACAAGCTGTGAATAAATAAACACCAGACTAGAAAAATGATTAAAAATCCTTTTTTTTTTTTCTTTCTTGTGCAATGAGCATAGATACACGGATTTGCTGATTTGCTGTGTGGATGTAAGATTTTTTTCTGAAACTTTCAAGTTTCTGAAAATATTAAGATAGGCTTCTTAGTAGCTGTTTTGTAGTCAACTAGTAACAATTCATAACAGTTAACAATTCGTAACAACTAACTTTTGCACCAAATATTTTTTCCCCTCAGCTGGACCACCATACACTCTGTATTTTGGCATTAAATTCTATGCAGAGGATCCGTGTAAACTTAAAGAAGAAATAACAAGGTACAGTATTTAATAAGACTGTAGTTTGTTGATTTCAGGGTAGTAACCTATTCCAGCCAGGTGCATATTGTTGTGGTGTGGCTGGGTTGTTTGTTTTTGTGGGATTTTTTTGTGCTTGAATATCTGAATGTTTTTGCTTGAACATATATGTGTAAGAAGAGAATTGTGACTAGTTTCACAGTCGTGAGTATGGAAATTATTTGGAAGCCTAAGATGAAAAGCTGCTCTCTGGTGCTTCAAAACCCAAAGGGACTTGATGTGCATTTGTTTTTTTTTTTTTTTTAAAGAATGCATTGTCACATATGCATTTATATTGTGTTATAATCAAGTTTGGAGATTACTTGGATCTCAAATATAAATACTGGGAATTTTCTTCTTTATTTGCCATAGCTTAAATTCCGGAACTGTTTTTCAAGCTGATTTCTTTTGGTCTTTCTAAAACTATGCAAAGGAAATTGAAGAGTTGCATGCTTTTGATTCTTTTAACTAACCTTGCCCTCTACAAAATATGAGGATGCACACACTAACACATGCACACGCACTCACACAGACACATATGTATGCATGCTTGCCTGAACTCTCACGGACAGGCTTTTCTGTTTGCTTTATTTATGAAAGGTCTCAGACAATTAGTTTTAGGTTCAAAAGGAAATTTGAGAATTTGGATAGGTAGGCGGACAAAATTAGTACGCTGGCTTGCATTAATAAATGCCAAAATATTTCTTTTGATGTCCTAGGAATATGACACATGAGAATTCATTAGAATGCACACAGGGTTTTTAATTTTCTTTAATCAAAGGTGGCAGTTGTTGCAGCACAGGCAGAATATTTTTCTTGTCCCAGAGTGAGAAAATTCTTTTGTTTCCATACTGGCATAGCAGGAATGGAAGTCTCCAGTATAAGAAGATTGAGGCTCTCCTGGTAAAAATAATAAATGCTGTGACTTTGCAGGTAAAAGAGCCTAAGCTGGCTGTAACGTGTTGCCCCTGTACCGTGAAAGTTCGATGCAGTTTTCCTGTACTTTTCTAGAAGTGCTTTCAGCCCTTCTCACAGGGGAAGACAGATGGCCCTGGGAAGAGAGCTTCGGCCACCAAACCTGTTGTGGTTGCTACCCGGGAGGCAGGGTGGATTTCTGTCTGGGAAATGACAGGGGCTAAATTTTCAAAAACTGTTTCTCTTTGCCTTGTGATAACGTCAGTCAGTGACTTGCACTGATAATTAGGTGTGCAAATCTAGTCAAGAAGCATTTTAGTATAATTAGTAAGCCTCTGTTCATGTCTGCATAGTGTTGGTCATGCAGAATTTGGACCTTAAAAGGTACAGAGGGAGGACATAAGAAAGCGATAATCTTGTATCGACAGTCTTCAATAAAACATGTTGAATAGTCAAATACCCTCAACATTTCTGAGCATTTATTCCTATAGGCTATTAAACCTGGGAAGGAAGGTATACCTTTTCAGAAAAAAAATTAAAAAAATAAAACCTCCTTCTGCTTGGGAGGGATTAAAAGCCCTATTTTTCTTTATAATAATAATTTTCTACCTAAGTGTGTTATTCCAGTGACAAGTTTTAACTGTTTTGTGCTAACCGGTGTGTTTCTTTGGAGCATGTGTTTGTTATGTTAATGGATATGAGAGCAGAGTCTGTTGTTATTAGATGTTGATGATCTGTGGCATTACATGATTACTATTTGCAAATAATGAAAACCTGTCAAATTTGTAATTGCTTCACAGCAAAATCTATCTAGCTTGTAGGCAAAAGCTAACACTGTGGTGATTCATATTAACATTTGCTGGGTGTGTTTGCTAGAGCAAACTAGCGCTGAGGCACTATTATATATGCATGACAAACTTGACAGCGCACAAGATGAGGAGTACTTTAGCTACAAGTTTGGACAAAAGGCCTGGTTTTCTGAGGAGCTTAGCAGCTTCAGTGGGAATTGAGATCGTTCACTTTGTAGGACTCACTTAAGCACTTAACAGTTGGCTCTGACTTTTTTGCAGGGACGTGGTGTTTTTTTGCAGTTTCCTGTCCTGCTTTATTTTGAGACTACACTGTGAGAATGCAGAAAATACAGATACCTGCTACATGGAAGAGACACTTGTAGCATGATCTGGTATGAAGCTCTGCACTGCAGAGATGCAGAATTGCTAACAGAAAGATGGGTGCATATCAGCAATGCATTTCATGTTAAAGAGAAGATGGTGTGTGCTGCACAGTAGATGTAAAATCTTCTTTGTCATTATCATCATTCATACAAACAGGATTTGTGTAGGCAGGACTGGCAAGCTTAAGCTAGAAGCAGTGCTGAGGTATGGCTTAGAGTGAGGAAACAGGGACTGTATGTGCTTTGTGTTGCCTAATGACATTCCCAGAAAATTCTTGTGCAGTGCCCTGGTCCTTTCAGGCAGAGAATATTAGCCATTTTTTTTTTAAGGGTGGACATTCCTACTATAATATCTGTCACAGCACAAATTCTGGGGGATCATTAACCAGAAAGACACTGGTATCCTTATACAGAGGCTCATCTGGGCTGATAAAGTCCAGTAAATTTGATGGGATCTTAAATGAGTTGTGGGTTAGTTATCATGTAACCTGTAGCTTGCAAATTTCCCTGAAATCAGTGCGGATGCACTTTGAACTTACAGGTCATTCCAAAGTGCTTTCATAAGTAACTTGTACAAACACAGAATAAATTATTTGCAGTGTAGCTGCATGGCTCCACATAGATGAATTAGTGAGTAATGAAAAAGCTATCTGATTGTATGGATGACCATTTCTTTCTTTAAAATGTTACCTTCTCGGTATTGTTACCTTTCGTATGAACTTGGTGCAAGAAATTCGCTTAGGATGATGTGAAACAGTGCTGAAATAGGTTGCAATAAACCCGGATAAAACACAAACAATGTATAAAAGGTTTCCTATGAATGAGTGTGGGGAGCTGCAAAACCAAGCAGACCCTTTGTGTGGTGACTTGTTTTCTTGTTTTTACTTTTCCATCTGTTTTGTGCATACTGTTTCTCTGTAAGTGGTCTCAGTTCATGCTTCATCAGGTGTACGAGCAGGTTATGACTTTGAAAATTATGTTTTTACCCCTGCTGTCTCTGTTCCAAGAAGGAGAGTACCCTGCGCTATGACAGATACAGTTAACTGCTGATGGTGTGCCTGACTGTTTTTTTAATGGGAGCACGGACTCCATTAAATCTGCTTGCAGCTCTAGAGTTGATATTCTGGTGTGTGGAGAGGAAACCTTGAGGCATGAAGTGTCTGATATCCAGTTCTCCCTTATGTTGGTCTACTGATCAGGTTGAACTTCAGCCCTTCCGTATGCCAGTTTCTCTGATTCCTAGCCCTCTTCCCCACTTCCTACAGCAGTCGCTCGCTGAAATTCAAAAGAGAGAAATTACCTTTTCAGGAGGAAAATGAACTGTATCTGCACGGTATAAGCATATGGGAAAACTGCAGAGTGCTCCCCTACCTAGCTACCCTACCCTTACCCCTGCCTTTCACTAGTTTAATCTTAGTTGGCACTCCAAGGTCAATAAGGGAAAAGTAACTCAGAGAGGAACACAGTTTTTGAGTGTCACGTAGTTATGGTACGTGGTGTGTCTCAGTAAACTGGAAGATGATGAACATTACTTGGTGCATTGGTCTCAATATTGAAATAATAGCTTTATTTTCTCTCTGTGTTTTAGGTATCAGTTTTTCTTGCAGGTCAAGCAAGATGTTTTACAGGGCCGCTTGCCTTGTCCAATCAACACTGCAGCACAGCTGGGAGCATATGTAATTCAGTGTAAGTTCTTCTGGCCAACTGAGAGCTTATTTCTTTTAATCCTATATTATGGTTAATTTTAAGTGGTGACTAAGGATTTCACTAACAGTTTATGCATTCATTTCAAAACAGAACAAAACTAATATGACTGATTTCAACGAAAGAACCGTAAGTAGATGACCATTCTGAACAGATAATATAGAAGCAATGTAGGAGTTCATGGAAAGAGGAAACAGAAAAGTCAGTCTGAAGAGTCTGCAAAACACTGTTTGCCTTGCTGAGGAAAACCTTATCGTGAACTTAAGACATTATGACTTACTCTGGATTGCATATAGAATATGACCTTCATCAAGAGGTTTACAGATTTGATGGGCTATTGGCAGCCTCCAGCCAACAAAGTCTGTCAAATAAAAGATTCTTTAAAAAATTACATTATGTCAGTATGAATGTGCCTATGCTTGAAGGGAGGATATGTTTTGACCTGAAGTTTTGACCTGAAGTGAAGAATTTTAATTCTATGTGTCATTCATCTGCATTCACCCATCAGTAGTTAGCTTTGCAGAAGTGGATGCTGTATCCTGCATACTTGATAGAACTAGCAGTCAATTAGAAGGGAGCTGCCTGTCTACCAGTTAGTTATTCCTTTCACATTACAGCTCAAGCTCTGTATTCAGATACAACTGGTAACCAGAAATTGTATGATGAGCCATGCTGGGACCTGTATCTGTAATTTGTTCTACGTTAAATTTGGATTTCCCATGAGTGATATGTATTAATCAAAGATAATTTATATTATTGGTGTTCCAAGTGCGACTCAACAGCACTTAATACAACATAAGAAATAGTCCTCCTTTCATTTCCATTTTAGAATAACAAGGCAGAATAACTTGTGTGTGAAATGGCAGTGGCCGTTATACAGAATTTCATGGTGTGTTCTACGTGTTTCTGAACAGCTAAAATTTCAGGCAGTTTTTATTTTTGTACAATTATTTCTAACTTCGTTTTGCTGTCTAAGAAATGCGATGTGTCATACCCTGAAAAACTATTTGCAATGCACATTTTACTTTACTGGCATACGTGCCCTCCTTAAAAAAACACTGCAAGTATGAAGCAGGAAAATAGATAATGATGGTAACATCTTAAACATACTATGAGAAATGAGTAAAAAGAATAAATGCTTGTCTTTTAGTTATTTTGTAAGGTGGTTAAAGTATGGGGAGCTGTTGTTTTGGCATAAAATCCTGTTCCCGTGATTCTAATCTCAGATATTCTATTGGAAAACAATGAGGAAGCTCATGTGAGAGAGTTAAGGCGTGGCAACGATTACATACAGTGGGTTAAAGTTAATCCTGGTACCAGCAAGCGTACATTCCCATTGACTCTATAAAAAGCTTTGTCCTTTTATTTAGGGCCTGCAGTTGTTCAAAGTATGTAAAGACACCCGAGAAATGTCTGTGTCAGATACAGAAAATATGAACCCAAAGCATCAGCACTGAGGTCAACAGCCTTTCCAAAGGTGATGTGCCAGACTGTGCTTTTTTTTCTTTTCCAAACTGAGAGGAAGCAGGTTTGTGGGAATTAGCTGAGAAGTGCTGCTTCTGTAATGATAGCAGTGGTGTCTTTCCCTGTGGAGCTAGCAGGTGCTGAGATCCAGAGAAGAAGCTGGGGCCACGTGTTCTACCAGAGCCTTCTACTTGTGTCCTGCTCGAGCCACGGGCCCTGTTTTAACATTCCTTTGGTCTTCGGGCACATGAGATGTTTTCCTCCTTTTGTAGTCAAAGACTGCAGACTATTATAGTGACGATGGTGGAAAAATCAGTACCCATGGCACAGTTTGCAGAGAATGCCAGTTTTCCTGTTGGGAACGCTGGGGTTGTTGCTGTTGTAGTCATTCCTGTTCTTGTTCCTTCTGTGGGCAGGAACCACATTGTTTTTACGGACGTTTTCTAGAGAAACTTCTCAGTATCTCTGCTGAGCAAATTGCTGTCTTGTTCTAGAAACATTAAATTCTGGAAAGAAACATGAGTTATTAGATGAGTCTTTTTTCTTCTTGGCTCTTTAAGCCTCCTTTTGGCAATGTTTTTGGCTTAGTGAGCATTGGATAGAAACCTTCCATCAAGCTTTTCTCAGAGAAGCCTAGTCTATGCAGATTTTACTCAGGGTTATTAAAAACTTGAAATACTAAACTTTCACAGGGTTTCTCAGGTAGGTGCAATTACAGTTAAGATCAGTAGAAGTGAGTTCTGACCAAGGTGCATATTTATTTTATAATTGCATGTCAACGTGTAAACTGATATGACTAATGTATGCAAATTCAAGGTTGTTTGAAAGAAAATTATGTTGGCTGTTCATTTGGTTCTTTTCTTTAAGAAAATACTTTAAAAAATATTTTGAAAGTGAATTTAATGTTCAGGAGATATATGAATATTTTATTGAAAAATGAAGTCTTGTTTCTCCTCACAAGAAGGAGGCATTAGAAGGGCATACATGTAGTTGTCTCAGGATATTTGTCTTCGTTCACATTCCCACTCTGATGTTCATGTTAGGATTCCCTGCAAGAATATGAATGGGTTCTGTCTGTAATATTACAGCTTATTGTGACAGCATAGGTATTAAAATACTTAGACTTTGCTTCTACGCTTGTTTTATATATGCTGCCAAATAATACATGTTATCAAATGTCAACTTTGCTGGCTTGAACAAAATTATACCTAGTCCTGTAGAAGTGGTAAATTTCTTGTCAAAACCTCTAGCTCTTTGAACCTTCATATTTCTCTTTTAAAATGATTGAAGACATTTTTCCTTGGTTTTATGTGCACTAATGTGAACAGTTCTCTACTGTCTTTGAGTTTTAACTGACTGTATGGTAAATTAACTGTCAGTTGGAAGAGGGTGACTTGGCAACAGATAGGTGGATTATATAACTTATATTTCGGTTAACATAAATCGTTGAAAATAGGTGACCTTTCTTTGCTTCTTGTGTCCTCTAGCTGAGCTGGGGGACTATGACCCGTATAAGCACACTGCAGGATACGTCTCGGAGTACCGCTTTGTTCCAGACCAGAAGGAAGAGCTGGAGGATGCCATAGAGCGGATACACAAAACTCTGATGTAAGAATTCAGTACTGTTGGGAACTTGGCAGGTCTTGTTGGATGTGGAGATGCTTGGTTGGTGGGGAAGGCAGTGGTTTGTGGTGCAGAGTGGAGGTCCCTAGACCCAAGGAAAGAACACAGGGTATCCAGTTATGTCCCTCAGAAACAGAAAATATTTTTGGTTAATTGGAGTTGTTCTTTTAGGAACCGAGTAGGACAATAACTGGAAATAACGATGTCTATCAGGCCTAGGTAAAAGTGAAACCATCAGTTTTAACAGCGCTTCTGTTTCCCCTTAGATTTGTAGTGGAAAAGAATGAAATTGAAATCTGAGAATTCAGTTTCTTGTTCTGGGACTGATTCCCTGCATAATTTTGGACAAATTGCTTATTTTGCCCATTCCTCAGTCTACTGTCTGTAAAATGGGGATAATAATTTTTGGTTTTTCTTCATACTGCCCTGTGTATTCAAATGAACTGTTAGGACAAAACAACTTTTAATCTAACAATGTACAGCACTTGGTACAATGAAGCCTCTATTTTCTTGCCAGATCCTTAGCTGGGGTAATGAAGGAGTGCTTGTTGCAACCTGTATGAATCTTTGTGGGAGCAGCTCACATGGCAGGAGGTACCAGGAAGGCAGTTTGTATGTCCATAGCTTAAGTGATAATCTCAGTTGCAACATCTGCGTGAATTAAAGGGACAGTTTGGTTTTACAAGCATGAGGTCCTTTTATTAACCAATAAGCCTTACATAAAACATATTGGCATCAGTCAATATAATGGATTACACTGTAAGGAAGAACGTATGATTTGTAAGAAAAAAAGCAGCACCTAGAAAAAGAGTCATCAGGCAGCACTGAATAACACAGAGCATTCAAAGTGCTGGTTTCTGGACAAAAACCAAACAAATTCCAAAACTTTGCATGTGACCTTAAAGCAGCAGGAACACAGGGTATCTGCTGGGCCTTGAAATAACTTTGGTTTAAACTGAACGAGCCATTACAGAAGTTTGCAGGCATTGAAATGGTACCTGATTACATTTCTTACGTATGAGGAGTCGAGAAGGTGGGAATAAGATAGAGTTATGGTACTTGTCAGGGGCAACTGTTGAAGAGATTGCAGGAGGAGAATATTAGGCACATTGCAGACAGGACAAAGGAGAACTGCAGAGATCTGGAACATGTATGTCAGTGGGCCTGGGAGTTTCGTGCAATCCCACCTTAACATTCGCAAAAGTTGGAAAAGACAGATTCATTTTTATAATAGAGACTGTAAAACTTTAATTTTCGATCTTCCAGTTATTGGAATAATAATCAGCTTGGGCACAAAACATGTGAATTGTACTATCATTGGCATTCTGGATAATCTCTGCTTGATGGTGGATCCCAAGATGCTGCTTTGGGAGTCAGTTGATTTTCTGTCAGACTTCAATTTGTGCATACAATGCCTTCCCTTGCTTACTTGTCAATGGAGTGGGAAGCAAAACTGTGATAAGGACAACCAGGAGGTGGACTGGAGTGCCCAACAGATAAGCAAAGCGAGATTAAGAACTAGTAACCTCTGGCCCCGTTGGTTCTTTCAGTGCTTGAGAGAAACAACAGCAGCAACAAAGAGAGGAAAATCATAGCAATCTCATAGGGAAGCTGGCGCAAAGAACATACTTTCCAGTAAAGATGGCAGAGCCAGAAAGTGATCCTGTATGAATATAGCTTAAATACAGCATTTGCAGCATCTGTGTAAGTAGTCTTCTTAAAGAGGGGGTTTAACTCTACACTGTCTCTAGGTGTACAAACAATATAAAAACATGCCCGGCAATTCAGAGCCACTTTTCGTCTCATTTACTCATTTTTAGAAATGGCCTTCTACGTATGAAATACTTTCAGTGAGATTAGTTTTAGATTGAAGTACTCTTGGTGTATGGGTAACAGAGGCTGAACCACCAGTGACTCTGTGGAAGCACTGGGAGTCAGAGAGATTTGATTTCCCAATCTGCTGTTCCAAATATTAGACCACAGTGCCTTCAAAAATGCAAAAGGTAAAATTGGTTTTGAAAATGAAACATATGCCAGAAGTTCAACTGTACATAAAGCCAAAGTAAACATTTACTTGCTTATCTCCATGTTCGTGTTCCTGGTAAGTATAGAGAAGCTTGTTCTAACAAATCCAAGTTAGGTGCAATTGTGATATAACCATTTATTAAGATGAGAGCAGTAAGAAACATTTTATGAGTATGTTCATCATACCTTTTGTCAAAGTAATGTAGAGATAATCAGAGCTAGCCATCTTGTATGTAGATCTAGATTTCTTGATTCTCTTGCTATAATAAAGCCCCAGTCTGGATAAAGGTTAAGTAATTTCTTGCCTGTAGTTTTGCATGTTGGTGTTATTTGTGCCCTGTCTAATGAGAATAGGTATTAACTCAGAGACACAGCTGTTCTCTGAAAAGCTCTGTAATTGGAGTCTGTGCCAGTTGCCACATTGACCTCAGTGTTCTCTTTCAGGGAAGAGGGTCTGTTGTTCAATAATTATTTCTGTGTGGTTGCCTGACTGTTCTATAGTAATTGATGCATTACAGGGAACCTTACTGCAGGTCCTTTGGTGAAGTAAATAGTACTGGTTTTTATGTTCTAGAGACTAGAAATGGAGGCACAGAGAATTTTGCCTGGTTCAGCATCACAGAGGTTGTGTTTGAGAAATGAAACTTGAGATGAATTGCTGTGTACCAGGCCACTGATACTAAGCAACCTTCATTCCTCTCTCGAGTTTCTGTCATCATTAGTGTAGTAAATCAGATTGAGACCCATTTGCTTCAGAAAGTTTATAACCTGGAAGATGCAGTTCAGAAGCTGGGGAACAGTGGTTGCAAAGAGGAATGATAACTGTCTTAACACTCTATGTAGTGTTTTTATATGCATACTGATCTAGAGTGCTAATACTCTTTTGCTGGTTGGCTGCAGTTAGGTGTCAGGGATTTAGCAGCATCAGAAAAGAGAGTGAGACTAAGGTGTACTCATAACTAGTTCAGCCTGACCCTCATCATTACTGCTTCCAGCATTAAATTCTGCACAGCTGAGAGTGATCTCCTTAGTTAAGAAGTTGGAAGCTAGAATGGCTGAGGGCACGTCCCAAATTATCTCACCTTCCAGAGACATTTTAGGGACAGGTTTGTGATATGGTTTAGAAGAACTTCTTTATCTTTTCTGGAACCCAGCATGGAAGCACAGGGTTGGTTTTTTTTTTTTTTTTGCAAGACAGCTGTGGCACTGCATGTACCTTGCTTCTGCTGGTTATGTCCTGATAAACTGGTTTTGGCTGCAGGTTCTCTGTTTTTTACATGGCACAATAGCTATTCAGGGATTCATTCAGGATCTATTTTTTTGAGCAAATGTCTAAATCAAGTAAGGTGAGGGAAGTCAGAGGTGGGAGAAGTATCTGACTGCATCAAGTCTCTGGAGCCTGCCTACTGCGATTGTTGTCCTGTCTGTAAACCAGCATGACAATGCCAAGGTCAGATAGCAGGGTGAGGTGACCTTGTGTTGCCGTCCACATCTGGAGGAGCAAGCAGCGGCTTCAGGGCTTGCACATGAGGAAGACGACACTTGTCGTGCTGGGGGAGGAATATGATCCCTCAGTGTGAACGGGAGGCTCTGTATCGGCCCTCTGACATTGTCTGTTCCAGACTGGAGCAGATCTGGGACAAACTGACAAGTCAGCTATTGGTGTATTTTGAATCAATATGACATGCTGTCAGTGGTGCATAAAGAAAGCTAAAATGCCCCGGATCATTAGCTTTGAGAGTAGCTTTCAGTATTGTTTAGGGCCATCAGTGGCACTCAGGTGCTCTGTGTTCATCTGCCTGAGTGGTGCACGTCAGCTGCACAGCTGGTACGTTGCCTGCTCTGTCGTTACCAACCACAAAGGCTGTTTTAGTTTTGGGGTGTATTGTCAGGTGGTATGGTGCTGAGAATTTGTGTTTTCATATGGGGTAAAAATGAAACACCCTTGGGAAGGTGGAAATTTTCAGTCCCTGACATTCCTCTCTCCCCTGCGTATTCTTTCTTCTCCTTCTACATTTGGGATGACTTCTTCCTCCTGCTTCCATCTGCATCCTTCAGAAGCTCCAGCTCACATCTTTACTTCTTTTCATATTTTTGCAAATGCACTTTCTTATAAATTACATATTATTGTGAAAATATTGATATGTACGCACCTATTTCACATTTGAGCTTTCTGGTACTTTTAGAGACAGGTGAGAATAGTGGGATAAGCACATCAACATTTTTCTAAGTATGATCAGTAAGGAAGCAGTAACAGCGGGATTTAAATGGGTGCTGGATTATAGCACTAATTCAGCAATGAGATAATCTGCGTTGCTCAGAACTGATACTTAGCCTGCCCGGGAACTCAGTAAGACAATGTGAATGTTTTACTTACATTTCTGAGAGCTACCGACAAGACGTTAAAAAAATCAAGCTGTGGAGTAATATTTTATAGCAGAAGCTGATAAAAGACATGTCAGATGTGACAACACGGATGTGCTGAATAGCCAGTGTTCTGCATGTTCTGACTGCAGAGATGAATCACAGATCTACTGGGTAATCCAGCTCTTGAAAAAAGGGATTTCCCTTAACAAGCTTCAGGTCTGCTGCTTTTCCAGGAGTCCTTGGAACCTGAGGTAGTATCAGTGCTGCTATGTGGACAAGATGGGCTGAAGCAACTCATCTCCCAGATACAAAGAAGGCATTTTAAATACCTCACATCTTTCATGTTAGATGTGTTTTTTACCTTGTCAGGCATAACAGAAAGTTGGGAAAACCTGGAAAGTAGTTGCTAGGCTGGAGAGAATAGGGAGATGAGAAGCGAGACTGTTGCAGGACTTTGACGGGTCTTGAGTCCAGATGTTGAGCTGTGCTTTACACCATGAATTTGGTAGTAAATGCCGTGAAGTATTTCCCCAAGAGAACAATCACAGGGTGAAGCAGCAGATGCATCTTTTGGAGTTGATGTTTTCACAAGATGTGCTGTACTTTCCCCAATAACCGTCCAGTAGCTTTCACAGAAGTATTAAAAAGGAGTGAAGACAATAATGCAGCTTCAGTTACTTCAGGCTTGCAACAGAGTGTCTTGGTCCTGTATCAAAGGCAGTTATTAAAGGAAGAACAAATTAAATTCCGAGGATAAGTCTGTTGAAGGCTTTGAATTTAGTTCATCATTTTATTCTTTTTGAAAATAAATCCTTCATCAGTGATGTCAAATATGTTCCTAGTAGCCAGGATTTTTTTTTCCCCCACCAGTTTTCCCGTATTGGTTCCTACCAGCATGGAGGTGATGGTAGTTTTTAACTGATGAATTGATATTTGCAGATAGGAAGGCAAGCTGGATCTGTGAAACTGGTAATCTCTTGAGACAGACTCCAAACTATGTTTTCACAGTAGCAGTCTTGGGTGTTACCAGTTGGTGTGGCTTCCTGTAGGCAAGATTTTATGAAGAAAGGAATATTTTATTTGAAGTCATGAGCGCTGCTTTCAGAAATCCTTTGTTGCTTCAGCAGTGCTATGGGGAAATAGTACTCCAGTCAATCATTCCATTCCTGCATTATTAATAATCAGGTAATTACTGGAAAAAAGCTACTTTGCATATTTAAGACTAAAAATAGAAAGTCTGAAGTGAGTTTGTGACAGCAGGGAAAAGATAAGCCACTGTAGTAGGCATGCGTTGTATATATGATATCATGTATCTGTGGTAGGATCTTACAGCAGAGACCAGTAAAAGTTTGTGCTTACCATCCATCTCACTTGAAGCAAGCAGAAGTACAGTGCTGAAAGTCTAAACAAAACAGTCTAAACAAAAGGTAGGAGGGGTTGTGTACCTGTCCACCAAAAGTGCAAAGTTCACAGAATCACAGAATCACAGAATCATCAGAGTTGGAAGGGACCTCTAGAGATCATCTAGTCCAACTCTCCTGCTAAAGCAGGATTGCCTAGAGCACATTACTCAGGACTGCATCCAGGCGGGTCTTGAAAATCTCCAGGGAAGGGGACTCCACAACCTCCCTGGGCAGCCTGTTCCAGTGCTCTGTCACCCTCACCGTAAAGAACTGTTTCCTTGTATTTGAACGGAACTTCCTGTGTTCTAACTTGTGCCCATTGCCCCTCGTCCTGTCACTTGGAACCAATGAAAAGAGCCTGGCTCCATCCTCCTTCAACCCACCCTTTAGATACTTGTACGCCAAAGTTCTTACACAGAATTGTGTTTACAGGGGTCAAGTTCCTGCTGAGGCAGAAGTGAACTACTTGGGGGTGGCCAAATCCCTGGAAATGTACGGAGTGGATCTCCATCCTGTTTATGTAAGTATTGTTTAAATATTGTAAACTTGGTAACAAAGAAAAAAAATTTCTTGTACTAATGTGGGGGAGCGTGTTTGTATAGTTTAGTTTCCACAGAATAACTTGAAAGGAAACACTGTGCTTAAGAAATGCAAAGGAAGATGTATTTATAGACTGAGGGGATTCAGTCAGTCATGCATACAGAAGCCTAATGGTTTTCACATGAAAGGCTGTGATTGTGTTACGCTATAAAAGACAATCAGTTATACTCTGGAAAAAAACAATTCAGATAAATAAGAAGTAATTAGTGCAAGTGTCAGGAGAGATGAGACAGGGTTATAATCTTTGTCTTTGAGACAGTAATTTGCACATTATGCTTGTGTAAATAACAGCAAGTGTGTCCTGAAACCTTTTCAGTACCATTGCAAAAACTAGGGTGGGGTAGCAGCAGCATGCCTGGCTTTTTTTAATATTTGTTGTGAAAGGTTTGCTAAAGATCCAAAGTATGTTTCCAGCTTTTCCTGAGCTGTATCATGCAGCATTGCAAGTTACCTGTGTTGCTTCAGCAAAACCCTCTACTTCTTTTGTAAAACAGCATGTATCTTGGGATTGGATCCAAGTCATCACCCGGAGGCGATGTGCTCCTGGTGGAAACATCATTCTATCTTGTTTGAATAATTGTGCTTGTGGCAGGTTTTTTTGAATAAAAGAAAATCAGAAGTTCAAATAGGGAGTTGTAATGTAGATAGTTCTCTGAGTTAGATGTCAGTACTTTGTAAAATTACTTGAAAGAAAATAAAGAAATCAAGATACTACGAGAAGATTAAGTATGTATTTCCTGCTGAAAATTGTGTAGCCCGCACTACGAAGTATTTTTTAATGCACCCTGTGGCTTAATTGTAATCATATCCCATGCTCTGTGCCCCTCCCACCCATAGAAAGCTGGGGGAGTTACTGGAACAAGATTCAACATGATCCAGCAAAATTGTGTTAAATTAGCAGAGCCTGGATTTTTTTTTTTTCCCCTCTTAGCTTGCTTTTGCTGTGCAATGACATCCCTGCCTCGGTAACGAGGGGTGAGTTGTCATATGCCCAAGTCTAACCCATGAGTATCATCGTTTCTATTTACATTACAACAGCAACAGAAGCCCTCGTTTGAGACTGAAGCTGCAAACACGAAGAGATGTAGTTCTTTTCCTCGCTTGGTCACATTAAAAGTAAAGTTGTCTTTAGCAGTTCCTTCACTGAGGAGCGCAGGCAGAGCTGGCAGAGGCGCGCCTCAGCTTTCTCACATCAGGACACTTTCTACCATCAGTCTGACTGATTTTGGTTACTGACCATAAACTGGGGAGGTGGTGCACTTCTGCCACTCGGCAGCAGGGTTTTCACCCTGTTCTCTCCTGACACAGTTTGCGATTCGGATGCTGACCTCAGGAACAGTTTCCTTTGGAGGAGATGATGCATGTGTCTGTTCCTTGCATGTCGCTAGCCATTCTGAACAAAAAAAATGCTCTGAATCTCTCAAAGGAGGTACTTCACTTGGTAGCAGTATGCAGGTGATACTATTTTAGGAGGAAGAAGGCAGCTGTGAGGTTATATTATAGTAGAATAGGTCAGAAAATCACTATTTACCTTCAACTGAAAGTTCGGATGCCTGTTGCATTCACGTCTGAATAAAGAGTTTAGTTTCTGAGTTTGGGCTGTTGGCCAAATAGTCGAAAGTAATTCCTTAAAAAAAAAAAAAAGTCATTTTGGTTTTTCACCATGGCATGTGGAATCTCCCATTCTTTCCCTTATTTCTGTTCTTTCTTGCCTCTATGCCTACAAGTTTTCGTCTAGAGGTTTTCGTCAGTAAATCAAGTACTATTTTCCCATTTGCAGGGAGAAACTGTATGTTCAAGTCAGTCATCAGGCTGACTTCCCGTCTAGACCTCACTGCTACAGTGATACAACTCGCAACTGTATGAATGATGTACATACATTTTTATTTTCTAGGGTGAAAACAAATCTGAGTATTTTTTAGGATTGACACCCATAGGAGTTGTTGTCTACAAGAATAAAAAACAAGTAGGAAAATATTTCTGGTATGTATGATCTAAATGTGCAATCTGTGCTAAAACAATAACAATGTTGTTGTATGGAAATGTATGATTTATGGTATCTATTTGAAAGGTTAATTGTATCAATCAAAAAAAAATATACTTGGGATTCTTAATATTTGTCAAGATTATACAGATTTTTTTATTCTTTGATAATCCAAATATTGAAAAAAAAAGTTCACCTTTACCATACTCATGCTGAAATGTTTAAATACTGCTAATTTTCTGTTGCTATCTGGTGCATACCTGAAAAAAAAAGAATTCTACCTGTGAATTCCATTTGGTCTTTGTATGTAAATGTATACAATTTTATATTTTAATATGCATAAAACTAAAGTCTTAGGAAGTTCTGTCTGTCTTTTTTTCCAATATTACAGGCCTAGAATTACAAAAGTTCACTTCAAGGAAACACAGTTTGAACTGAGAGTCCTGGGAAAAGATGTAAGTTTTTATTTAAGCCTGAAAGAAAAAAAAAGTAATCTCAGATCTAATGAAGTGGGAAATTAGGTGTGTCCATCAAAGTCTAATTTATTTTATTGAAATTTACTGCAGGAAACCATCAAAGTGAAATTAATTTTATTGATAGCTACTGCTAGAAAATTACCTTATCCTCAAGTGTAGTATATTCCTGATGGTGCTTGCAATTTTATTAAAGAAAGAGGAGGAAGAAAGTTTTTATGTCCATATCTTGCAGGCAAGGGGAGAGAACTTCAGCAGAACAGTAATGAAGTAGGAATTTTATAAAAAACCTTTATAATTTTATATTTTGCACTGTAAATTTGAGTAGGCTACTTCTGCAATGCCTTGTTTATGGTGTTACGTAGTGCTTTTAAGCTAGGCTAAATCTACAGAAATCTAATACTAAGCAAAATGTGGACGCAGGAAAACTCACAAAGCACAAGTAATTTTGTAGGTTGGAAACAGAAGCAGCCGCATAATATAGCTCCAATCACATTTGTCAGAGTTTAACTTCATAGTGCTTTTAGACCATTTGAGAGAAAACAATGTTGGTTCCAGTGGAGCAAGGATAGCAGGTTGATAGTGAGAGAAGAGGTTTTAAGATAGAGTCAGTGGAAAAAAGAGAAAGATACTTATCACCTATGAAGCATGTGGGGCAGGGGGAGGAGGAGGAGAGTGGTGAGGAGGTAGGGAAAATTATGAAGTGTAATAAAACAAATAGTTGCAGCCAGTTGGTGATTTTTGGTATCTGGTTATTAGTTTAGTTTGCTGAGTTATTTTTTTGAAAATACTTTTTAGGTCTCTTTGGGATATTGGGACCGAAAGTCTATAGTTTTGAAGAAGTATTAGCCTGCAGACACTATTCCCCTTTACTGATTATCAATGTATCTTCATTTATCAGTGTAGTTCTTGTTAGTCTCGTCCATGATTTTTCCATGAGGCCATTTGGTATGTTTGGTACTTTTTGTGAAATGTAAGCATACCGCTGACTGATTGTCTTTGTTCTGTTGTGGACAGTATTTCTTGCGCCTCTGCAGATGTAATGGCAGGTTTTGCTTTTGTAACTCCCAGGTGCTTTGTTTCTATTTGGTGTAGTAATCTATGGGAAGTTCATTTCTGATGGTGTGTTTGTTGAAATCGGAGAGTTGTTTGAAGGCTAGGGAAAGGTTGGGAAAACTTTTCTCAGTGTTTCATGTGAAAGGTGAATGCCTGTTCATGTATAAACAAGTCTGAGTTTGATTTAGAGTGAATTGCATTGAAGTGATGCTGTAGTTTCTGTTTGATGCCACATATATGTAGTTTTTGTGTGAACCCTGTGGAATTGCAAAGGTTTAACATGCTGAGCAGAAAAACTAAGACGCTTTGAAAAACGTGCTTAAGTTGAGTCTGTGAATGTTGATAGCTGGTGAACACTTACTATTGTGATCATAAGGCAAACACTTTGACAGCACTTGGTAATTTCAAGTCTGGACAGGTACTTTTAGGAAATTGTTCAAGAGAACAGTAAGTACAAGGGTGTGTACCATCATTAAAGTATCCTTTGCAACTAATATTCATTTGAAGTGTTTCTACAGTGCTTCATATCCTATCAAGATTAGGAAAGGCCAAAATGGCACAGAAAAAATGTTGCTCTCCCTTTTTTTTTAAACATTCTGATGGTGCTTTGAACAAAATAATGTATTAGAATAAGCAACCAGTAGCTTAGTCTCTGGATTAAAGCCATAACAATTTATGCTGTTCTACACCCAGAGGGGGAAGAGCTCATCAGTGTATTTATACAACTGTGTGTTCCAATAGTATTCAAAAACTTAATTCACAAATTTATTTTATTCCTCATTTTTTTTGGAATAAATGCTATCACTTTGTCCTTCTGTGTGGGACATGAGTTTGCAGTATATGATAGGAGAGTAAATGTGACATTTTTGCTTCATCCTGCTTCCACTTTGCAGCCCAGGGAATTGATACTTTCAGATGTGGTACACCAAGTTTGGAACGTGTTACATGTTTCCAGTTAGATGGAAAGAATGCCAGAAAGTATTCAGGAAGAGAAGAAGTAATGGACACTCTCCCGTGTCTTAGTGTTTTATGGCATATAGCAAAGGAGTTAACATCATGTAATAAGAGCAGATTATTTCTGATTATATTGAGTGCTTTGTGAGAATCACGTTTTCCGTATTGTAGTGAAAACTCTGTGCAGGCTGGATTTTGGTTCATGTTTCCACACACTAGCTACCTCTGTTCACACAGACGGGCACCTTTCGCAGGTACCCCTGCTCCATCAAGAGGAATCTGTTAGTGCTTTTAGTACGGATGAAGCATTGTTCTTCCCCTGCACACGGATTACTTGCGGCAACTTCTTTGTTCTCCCTTTTGATAAATTTGTCTGAGATTTTTTCAAACATGGTGAAAGAGTTTCAATGTGTACTTCCCACTGACGTGATGGACATGAACAACCTGATCTTCTTGACGGATGGCAGACATGCCAGTCTAAATGTACAGGTCCACGTCCATAGGCGACCTAAAAAATACACTGTGGGGTGCCTGTGTCAGCCATATTTATGGCTGCTGAGTTTTGTTGTTTACATTGTTTCATTTTTCATAAACTTGATAATTTACTGAGCAGAAGACATTTGTGCTCACTGTCTTAGAAGAAAGGTACTTCACCTTTCCTGTTTTGTAGTGTAATCTCTTGTACTTCTTCCTGTCTCTTCCATGAGAACATTTCCTGTATATTTAACTTCTTTATATTTTTCCTGCATACCTGTTGCTATTGTGCCAAGTATTACCATTGGTATTTTGATTTTAGCTTTCACTACTTTGCTTGTATTATATGTTTTCTCCCTAAGGCTGTTGCTATTGCCCCTTCATGAACAAAATACTGCCCTTAATATCTGGCCGTCTGTGACTTATCCTGACATGTGAGACTAGTGACCTAGACCAGGTGACAGCAACTCTTTTTCAGTGATGTTAATCATTGAATCAGTATTTCATTGTCCCTTGAGGGGGCCCATGCGTTGAATTCTAAGCTAGAAACATGCCAGGCGTTCCATGAAACCTCAACGTATCGGTGTGGAATTAGGAACCCTTCCCCTGCGGAGACTGCACAGAAGGATTCCCTGAACTGGGTCCCAGTCGGTACTGGGACCTGTACTGTTCAACATCTTTGTCGGCGACATGGACAGTGGGGTCGAGTGCACCCTCAGCAAGTTTGCCGATGATACCAAGCTGTTTGGCGAGGTAGACACGATGCAGGGGAGGGATGCCATCCAGAGGGACCTGGACAGGCTGGAGAGGTGGGCCCAAGCCAACCTCATGAAGTTCAACATGGTCAAGTGCAAGGTCCTACATCTGGGTCGGGGCAATCCCAAGCACAAATACAGGCTGGGCTGAGAATGAATTGAGAACAGCCCTGAGGAGAAGGACCTGGGGGTGCTGATTGACGAGAAGCTCAACATGAGCCAGCAATGTGCACTTGCAGCCCAGAAGGCCAAGCATATCCTGGGCTGCATCAGAAGAAGTGTGGCCAGCAGGTCAAAGGAGGCGATTCTGCCCCTCTACTCCACTCTCGTAAGACCCCACCTGGAGTACTGCATCCAGCTCTGGAGTCCCCAACAGAAGAAGGACATGGACCTGCTGGAGCGTGTCCAGAGGAGAGCCACGAGGGTGATCTGGGGGCTGGAGCATCTCTCCTATGAGGAGAGGCTGAGAGAGTTGGGGTTGTTCAGCCTGGAGAAGAGAAGGCTCCGGGGAGATCTTGTTGTGGCCTTCCAGTACCTAAAGGGGGCCTACAGGAGAGCTGGGGAAGGACTTTTTACTAGGGCATGTAGCGATAGGATGAGGGGGAATGGCTGTAAACTGGAAGAGGGCAGTTTTAGATTAAAAGTTAGGAAGAAATTTTTCACTTTGAGGGTGGTAAGGCACTGGAACAGGTTACCCAGAGAGGTTGTTGAGGCCCCATCCCTGGAGGTGTTTAGGGCCAGGCTGGACGTGGCCTTTGGCAACCTGGTCTAGTGGGAGGTGTCCCTGCCTATGGCAGGGGGGTTGGAACCCGATGATCTTCAAGGTCCTTTCCAACCTAAACCATTCTATGATTCTGTGGTTTTATGAACGTGACAAACAGTGGCAAAGAATTTCTGAAGATGAGAAAAGTGTATTTTCCTGCATTTTCCTTTAAGAATACAGAGATCCCTCTGATGCCTGTGCACAACTGCAGGTAGCATAGATGTCTGTTGAGCAACCTTGCTGGAAACGATCCAGCAGTACGGGTGGCTGCTGAAGGCCCCCACTGATGCAGCAAATTGGAGCCTAATCACAGTGGATGCACTATGTGAAGGTGGGTGGTTAAAGTGGTGCACAGCGCACCCCCTGTGCTTTCCCCATGTGAGGAACATGGCTTGCTTCCTCGGTTTCTCTCTCAACTTGAGGACATGAAACAAAATAGAGAAAAACATGCTTTGATAGATTGTGTAGGCTGGGAATGTAAATGTAATAATATGCAGGAGTGAGAGATTTGGAGCTTTTTTGCCTGTAGGTACCAAGTGCTTCTGTGCCGTTCCCCGCAACCCCATACTGTTTTCTGTAACAGAGCCTTTTACTTTGGTTGCACTGTGTCTGAACATGCAAGTGAATGATTTCACTCCTTCGCAGGGTTTATGCAAAGCTTCTGTGCTTGTTACTTTTCATGTTTCTCTTTCACCAAACCAGAAAGTGTTGAATGTGCAAAACACTTGCTTTCATTAATTTTTTGTTATAAGAGAAGGTTCTTTTGGAAGTCTGAAATTTGTGTTTCGAGGGATTTTGAAAATTGGGTTGTTTCAAGTCAGAACAACCGCCCCCTCTGTGCAATAAAAAATGTTTTTCACATTTTCAAGCCATGCTTTCCTCTGCAGTCTTGCTTAGTCAGATGAAGAGGCTGAGCTTAGCTGAATTTATAAGGTGAAGTTTCCAGGAGCAATACCAAGCACTGACACATGCTAGAGGAACTTAAAGGCAATTCCAAAGCACATAATACTCACCATTCTGGTGGCTGAAACTTGTCTAAATACAAGATTTTTGTGTTCTTTTAAATAGTCTCAGAAAACCCTGGAAAAATGCTTTATTTTTTTAATCTGCTTTTTATAAGTGTGAGAAATCTGAAAAATAATTACATTAATGAGGGGGTTCAGGTACACCCTTTCTTGCCTTGCCACATGCTATATTCCATCTTGAGTTACACATTCTAGGCAGGAACTTTTAATGTGATTTATTCCTCTTATAGTTTATTGGGAAGATTGATCAGGGTTTGAAGAGATGTTCCTCCTATTCTAAAGTCCAGTTTAGCTTATATTTCAACTCCAGACAAACATAGCATTTCAATCTTTATTATGATTTAAGAATTACAGATGGCTTTTGTATCATTTGCATTTGCCCCCACTTAAGCCCGAGGAGTAGTGGAGGGTGGAGGTGAGCAAACATAGTGGTGTTAATACATCATACAGGTTTTGGCGTGTTGTGCTTGGTTGGGGTTTTTTTTGCCTTTCTTAACCATTTTCTGAGCCATCACAGAAGGACTGTAAGATTGGTTCAAGGCTTGATAGCGAAATCTTCAGTAATGAGCATTTTTAAATGAGAACTAGGATTAAAATATCTGCATAAACTTATATTCATTGCCACTAATTTGTTACTGTCAGCTTTTTTTTTTGTAAATTCTTTAGTCTTTTTTTTTTTTTTTAATTGTTATAATACAAGGCTGAGATACGTTTGTTTCAATCTTGACATGCTTTGTACAAACCAGCACAGCATTATTAATTTTAATTCCTGGCTGGTATAATGTTCTTAAAGGTTGACGTTGTGTAACCAGTAATAATACTTATATAGCTATGATTGGTATGATTTATGTAGATATATAAAGACAGAATATTTCCTGTTGGAGTTAACAATTGATAATATCCAGGTATATGCATAACCTGGCAAAGAATAATGTTGGGAAGCAGTAGTTTCAGAGTTAGTGTTAGTATTCTGTTACATGTATAAGCATGTGTATTACATGTACATGCTGTGTGCTCTGTAATGGGGCAAGGTCCCTCCTAATGTGATATTAATATTCAGTGTGACCAGGAATACTGGTGTGTGTGCTGGCAGGGTTCCTACGGTGGTTTTGGGTTTGGGTTTTTTCTTCTTTGCTTCCTGAGCCTGGATTGGTGGGAACCAATATATGTCTTGTCGTGAGTTATAGCAGCTAACGTCGGCTCTGAGTCATGGGTTTTCAAAAGGTTTTTGATCTGTGGATGGGTGCAGTGCCCCGCAGAATGGGTGTAAGTCAACTGACAGTGGCCCTCTTATCTTTGGAGTAATCCATGAACTTCACAAACAAGGCATCTTCTGGCCCCCAGAGAGAGGAACTGCCATTTTAGTTGTGTGTGTTCTCTTCCAGACAGCCTCGAGGTTGCCCTGCCTGGGCACGGAGCTAGGTGGACAAACAGCAGGTTTGAGCGTGGAAGCTGTGTTACGACGCTGGCGTGGCAGCGCAAGCCGGGAGCTGTCGGCAAAGGGCAGTGTGGGCACTCCTGAGCTAGTATGTCAGCTTTAGCAGTTCCAGAGGCATTTTGTGGTTAGGTAGAGCAGTGACCCCTCTGACTTGTCTCCTTGGAAGGCAATAGTAACACCCTTTCAGTCTTTCAGTTAAGTTCGGGGCCGGCGGTGGGATGGGGTAGGCATGTATGGTGGAGCGGTGTACCAATTACCAACTGTCTAATGGAGATCATCAAGGCACTGCCAGATCAGTCTTCTGGTTGATTTGAGAAGCAGCAAAAAACAGATAAGGGCTGTGGCTACATGTTTGAGTATGTGTCCGTTAATAACCGTGTAATAAAGTCAAGTTGTCTGCATCCCCTGCGCTAGTCCGTCTCTCCTCCCATGGGTAAAAATGGTGGTGAGGCTATGGCAATATGAGCTTTGGTGTGTTTTAGAGACTGCAGGACAAGATTTTAAAGCACTTAAAAGGAGAGGAATATTTTATGTTTGTCCTCACAGCTTTTTAGTGTCTTGCCTTTTTCAGGGTTAGGAGAAGGTAGTCAAAGAGCTCAACGACTAGGTACTGCTGCAAGGGGTATGCCTGTCCTTTTTCAGCCTCTGGCCATGTGGTCCTGCCCCTTCCCTTGCTGGTGCAAGTCACGGATGTGATCAAAAATCACCGTAGAAAAATAAATGGTTTTCTGCTTGTTTGGTGAGCACAACTGGCTTTCTGAAAGAATAGATGAACACCAAAGCTGGTTCAAAGGAGAGGGGAGATGTTCAGAGCGTGCAGAGGACCAGGACTGCTCTGGAAGCAGTGAGCCATCACGGTTTATGGTGCCTCACCTTTAGTACACTGGGCACTCTGAAAGCAACAGAATAAAGTAGCAGGGAGTACATTGTGGGGCACCAAACAACACTGAATGAGTTTGGAATTGTCGTTTCCTACAAAGTATTAGTAAAAGTACAATAGGTCTTTGTTTCTTTTGGTTCAGATATATGAGAATGGTAAGAAATAAAACCCAGCTAACTCTTACGACCTGTAAGAAATTACAATTGTTAAAGGTGTTAAAAATGTTGCCTTTTATTGGAAAAAAAAATTTCATGGTGTTAACAGGTAAGGTCGTCTTTGCTTTACCTATACAAATCTATTTATTCCATTAGGAGAGAAAGATTAAACCTGGAAGATATTACTGTCTTCAGTACTGCCTCATTTTTCTATATGCATTCATAAATTATGAGGGTAATCACAGTACTCTTGCAAGCCTTAAAAAGTCTTAAAAAGTAAATGGAGGAAGTCCTAAACCTAGATGTGCTGTATGCAGTGTCATATTTGACTTAGTTGCAGTAGGTTACTGAATCCTTTGCAGAAAAGGTGAAAATGGTAAAATAATTATGAATCGTCTCTTCTGTGTTGGTAAAAGAACTTAAAGATGAATGTTTTAGGCTTTCTTTCTCTCTCTTTAGTAAAATTTAACTGTGCTATTTAACTTACTACAAGCATCCGTTCTGAGGCAATAGTTTTCAGATGTGCTTTTCCTTCAAATTCAAATAAATAAACCTCAGTGTGTTATCAGAAAGCTTGTTTGGTCGGTCCCCTGAATTTTAGGCAGTTGTTTCATTTTCCAGGTCTGAATTCCATAGTTTGTTGATAAAATGGATCTATAGGGCTATGCTGTTTTTTCCTGAGTGCCTTTGATTGCTGTGTACTAAGTATAGATGTTTCAGCATGTAGTTAATCATAAAAATTTTATTCTGAGCTGAGATGAGCTTTCTTCCACCTTAGAAAATAATGCCTTCAAATGATGGAATCAGTAATGTTTGCTGGTCGGATCTTTCAATCATATGGCAATGTAGCTATACTGTCCCTCTTTTAGTCAAGTACTGATTTTCATGTGTTACGTGCGATTTGTTCTGTATATGGGAAAATTCTGACCTTCAACTTAAAAAGAAGAAAAAATGGACAATTACAACCTTTTCTCTGATGGGAATCTTTCCCTGAAATCCCTGAATTCCAGTCGCATTTGAACTGAGGTAATAGAGATATGGCAGAAATACCTTATTTTAAAAAGTCTCTTTAAAAATAAGAACAAAAGAGCCCTGGCTTCTCTCTGCCCCTCCCTTCCCCCAATCCACAAACTGTCTCCTCCAAGCTTATGTAATTAAATAAATTGAAGTGCAGCATTGGATTCTTTGCCTAAAAATGAAATTTAGGAGTGGACAAAGAAGGAGCAAGATCCTGTATATTAAAAGTGAGTCACTGAGTTCTTTCCTAACAGAAGTTAAATTGACTCATCATATTGCATAAAGTTTGCAATACCACAGACCTGATCTGATATTATTCCTTAAAACTGCACTGGTGACTGTAGTTGTGTGGGTTTATATGAAATCACATCAGATGACAGTCTGATCTAGAAATTGCAATGTAAATTAAATCATAAAATCTAAAGCTACGTTTCTGTTATGGGTAAAATAAGCAAATTAAAAGTACTCCTTGACATGTCTTCTTTAAAACTTGAAAAATGTGAAGATGCAGTATGATCTTTCAGGGGGTAGACTCTTGTTCCTGGTTGCCAGAGGAGCAAGAGCAATATGCTTACTCTTGAAAATTCTAGTATAAATAGTTGTTTCTCCTTGACAATCTTCAAGATTCTCCAGGAAGCTTTCCCCCTCCTCCCCCCCCTCCCCCGTTTTCCCTAATTACTTAGGGTTTTTCTTCTGTTTTAGAAGAGCTTTCGTTCTTAAGTTTCTGGTTTTACTTTTTATAAATTAAACGTATTTTTGCTCCAAGTTAAACCCCTTGTGAAACCTGCAGAGAGATGAAGATTCCTGTCAAGCCTCAAGTTCTATTTTAAGGAACTGTAGGAATATATTTATGGGACTAATCTATTATATAATAATTTCATGCTGTGCATAGCAATCTCAATTAAATCCTAGTTTTCAGCATTGTTAGTGGCTGTATGTCTTACTGTACTCCTCTTTCATGCTGTGATGTCCGAGAGAGGAAAATATGCTTTTGAGAGAAGACTAGAGGATGATTTTAATTCCTTGGACATTCCATGGGACTGTTCCAGCCAGCCATTAAACTAACTAAAATATTCCATGGGAGAAAATAAGCTCATGTGTATGTGTCTTTTTTTTTTTTTTTTTTTTGGTCAGGGAATGAAATCTCAATTATTCTAACCACAGTTGCAAAATTCTGTCATTTTTACTGTTATTTATTTCAAGGTGGAGGAAAGACTGCTTGAGCAGGCAATTTGTGAATTTGTAAGGCTGCCTGACAGCCGTTAATAGAGATATAATTGGTTTTTCTTGGAGGTGAAATTTTGTATTCTAGAGAACATACTGAATTAGTTCACAGTTTGCAAGGTGCTTACAGGTTACCATACCTCGTTAAATGAAGAGTGGGAGAAACTTTCCAGAACTCTTTACCTGTGAGTGCATGGCACTGCAGAAGTATAACTAACACAAGGGCATCCATTTCCTAAAATCAGATGCTGAAAGTGGCATGAATCACGCCCACTTTGTAATTCACTTACTGGGGAAATAGTTTTAGGACTCAGTTTTATTACGGACTGTGTCGTACCACACTGAGGATTCACACTGAAGTCAGTGGGACTGCTCATTCTTTGTGCAAATCACAGATACAAAATTAAGCACTTAAGTTTATTGAGTGACAGATATACAGAAGTGTATTTTATGTGAACATATTTGAATGTTAAGCTTGTTGGAAGCAAGCAACATGACATGTCTGTTGCTTCTTCTTGTCTGTTGGAAGTATTTTATAGTTTGTATATATCTGACTTTTCTTTCATCTGTCCCTGCCTTTTCCTCATGTCTGCTGTACTGACTGCCAATTTCCAGTTAATAGATCTTAAGCTTTGAATATTCTTTTTTTGTAGTCTTCCTTAATAGATTTTAAGGTGGATTTTATGGCTTTTACTTGTGACCTTTTCCTTGTATTTTGAATTATTCTGAAGTTAGCTAATTTGTTTTTAATCTTTCCGTCCTTCTTTTTCATTTCCAGTTTCACCCGAGTTCTTCTCTATGTGTATGTTTTGTGCATTTTCTCTCTGTGTTGTTGCTTCATCTTAATTTATCACAATTTATCGCTTATTCTTACCTTTATGTATACTGTTAAACAGAGCCTTGGTAATGTATTTTCGCTTGACGTCTGAGGTGCATTTTCAGAAAACATCAGAATCATACTACTTGAAAAAAACTTTGTGCTTTTTAATTAGGAAAAAACCTGAAAACTACAAATAAGAATGAAGAAACAGAAGTGTTTCAATAATCTCCTTTCTTTTCTGTTTTTCTGTATCTAAGGAATCGATTCTTTAAATAATTATTTTCAGAAATGCTAAACCAAAAAGAAAACCTCTTTTAAATGAAGAATTCTACATAATTATGGAACCTGCTTTTCTTCAGACTTACGTCTTTTCTTATGTGCATTGTTATGAAACGGTCAGTTCTTATGTTCAGTAAATAAAGATTGACTTCACTGGCAATGCATATATCAATACAACTATATTGATTTGTTTTGGGTTTTTTTCAGTGCAATGAAACTTCCTTCTTTTTTGAAGCACGTAACAAGATCACATGCAAACATCTCTGGAAATGCTGTGTAGAACATCATACTTTTTTCAGGTGAGTGATGCAGAAGTTGTCATTTCGTTACCAAAAGGAGGCAGACTATATTAAGAACTTTGTTATACCTACAGAGTGGTGTAACACAGGCTTGCTGCCTGGAAACACATTTTTCCTGTTGATTATAGAAGGTTCCTAAAAGCTGATGCCTTTTCTTTTCTCACAATGATGTGAAACAATATTTTTAAAATTGGATAGTTCGGTGGTTTCTTTTGTCTGGGAATTCTTTTCAAAACAGCATCTCAGGTTGCATAAAGTAGGCTTTAACAGAAGTATCCACAAATTTATATAGCAGGATTTAAGCTGCCATATACATTTTTATGTATTTAACCATCAAATTTCCTGTAGCAGCATTGACTTGAGTGAGGCCTTTGCATTTCAGACATTACTATTTCCTACGATGCACAGAAATTTTGGTTTTTGATAGAAGGACTCATTTAATTACTAGAATGTTTTGTTTACTTATTGAAGTGTATAAAATGTTCCCAATATTACACATCTCAAAACACTTTCTTTTACTGTTGCAAAAACACTAAAAGAGGTGTGCAAGGGTGTCACGCTAGGAACTGGCTGATAGGATGCTTCGGATTGTCTTTAGCAGTGCTGTAAATGCGTAAGCTCAGAATCCCTCCTGCAGTCTCATTACTGTGGCAAGGCATTTTTCCCTGCTCCTGTGAAATATGAAGTGAAAGGCTGCTGTTGCCAGCAGTTTACAGTAGACACTGAAATAAAGAGGTGTGTAATCAAAAGAGGAGGCATAAACATGTGGCTTTGTGGAGCTCTCAATGCCGTAAGAGTCTTCCTGGAGGTAGGAATGAAGGGGAACTAGCAGAAAACTATTATTTGTGAAACCTAAAGTTTGTATTTCTCTTCTATTTTCTTGGGAAGGGGGCTGTAATTGAGACCTATCCATGTAACTTACTCTGTTGTTTTATTTCTCAAACTACATAGAGTGCCAGAGAATGAATCAAACTCTCTGTCAAGGAAATTCAGCAAGTTTGGATCCATAGGCTATAAACATCGGTACAGGTGAATTTATTTCATTGTTTAGACTTCAATTAATTCCTTCTTTTCTCCTCTTTTCTTTAAATGGAAGAAAAACCCCACCCAGACTACAGCTCAGAGCAGTTCTGCTGACAAAGCATGAATGAGGGCCAATTTAACAGTCTCCCTTTGGGAATCTGGCAGTTTTGGGACAAATGCGAGTTGTTTCTGATTCTCCAGATCCCCAGAGCTGGCTAAGGCCTGCTGTAGTCCGTAGTGAAAGTGACAGCAGCCATGGCAATGGTTTAAGTCAATATCTCCTTACAAGTCCTGAAATTACGTTCATGTCCTAAAGGGTTTTTCCTGACACCTGGCGAATGCCAAAACGAGGAGGCATGTTGGCTACTGCCTTTCTTCTGGGAATTAGCAAACAGTTGGTGCAAAGAAGCGTATGAAGTCTGTAACTTCTTTACAGCTGCAGTTGAGCTATGACAAGGGCTCTCGATTGGAGAGGTTATGTCTATTCCTGTAGCAGTACTGCTGGCGCAGTGCTGTTGATATAAGAATAAAAATGAGGGCAGATCTGAAGGGAGGTGGGTGTATTTTTTCTAACGAGAATAGCTAGGAAAATTGGATATGCATTCAAGGCTGCAAGCCTTGAAAGATGCAGTAAACTTCATCCTAAGGGTGTACAGGGAGCACTTCATCTCAATTTTAGCCTGAGTTAAGCAAGCAGACAGTGTGACATAAAGGGCAGTTAATACCTTGATACAGAGGAAGATGTGGTGGGGAGAGTGGGTTTAAGATCCTCTAGCTGCTGTACCACAAATGACTAGCATAGTATAGGATGTAGTTAAAATTGTAAGATGTCAGAAACTCAGGTTTTCATGGAGTTTCAATAAAACCTCATGTTTTTAAGTCTTGAAATGACAGGGCCTTTGTCTAGTTGATTAAGGCACTTGATTTGGCAATTGGCAACCACTGTTTTAAATCCAGTTCTGTCACGTTGGCTGAGCAATTTTGAGCCAAATAATTTATAATCTAACATAATTAACAAATGGCAAATTCAAAAACAAACAAACAAACAAACAAAACCAACCAACAAAGTTTTGTTTTTTTTTTCCATGGCCTGCAAATATACCAAGTTTATTTAGGTTTATTTTTGGCTTGTCTATCTATCTCTCATTCCTGTCTGTATTTCCACCATCACTCAAGAAATACATGGATCATAAAGGGTAAGGGTGACAGTCATTACTTAGGCAGGTCTTTGTCACTGCTTCTTAGGAAGACTTTTCTGAACCCAAGAAAACAGTAACCCCCAATTTCTCTAGCAGCTACTGGATTGGAGTTAGTATCTGTGGTAGGTACTAATGGCACTGTGTGATAGTAGCTCTATTACACTTGTCATCAGCCAGTCAGAATTCATAGTCAGGTCTCTGTTACCCTTGGATGTAAGATCTTACTTGTAAGAAGGGTGTTACTGATGGAGGGATGACTATGCCTGAGCCTCATGTAACTGAATCTCAACTGCCTTCAGTCAGGATCACTGGTGTGTTTCTGTCCCATCTTCTTCAACGTATTTCATAATAATATAGGTTATTTGGGGTATCACATTATCTGGCATGATCCAAATTCTTCTTACTGTGGATAATAGGGGAATGATTGTACTACCTTTGGGGTTTCTGTTTGGATCCTGATGCATGTAACCCCATCTGTGAAACCAGATAGGAGTTCAGTGGATTCCTGCCGGAGTACTGTGGGTGAGAGTTTCCTCTGTTGGACCGTTTCAGCAGATTGAAGCAATGCGCTGGTGCTGGGGAGGAGAAAGTTTTCTACTTACCAGGGCCTTCCAATCAATTTTTAAAAAGTACCATGACGCAATTAACTACGTTTGAGTTATTCCTGCTGATGGTGCATTTAAGTTCATCTTCCTTTTTTAATGAGTTTCAAGGGTTATCTGCCATCTGGATTGCCACGTTGGGGTGATAGCCATTACTGACAACTATATTTATAATGTTGGTTTTGTCTGGAACACATGAAAGTATACATTTCTCTGCTAGTATGAAGTGTTCCCTGTTTTGCTTCAGGGATTCCTGGGGGCTCCCACTGACCTAAGTGGATGTTCTAGTAGATGCAGGTTGTGACATCTAGTTGCACTATATTGATTATACAGTGTTAATGATAAATAGTGATAATCAGTTGGTGTCTGGCATGTTAACTCTTGTGTTGGAATTCGGAGCAGCAGTAACTGCATTTTCATGTGCTTCAGGAATCTTCCCTTTGCTTATCCATCAGCTTTGATTTTCTTCTCTCTTTGCCTTTGGTCCCTGTTCTAGCACCAAAAGCAGTGTTGTGTATCTGTATAGCAGAAACTGTAATCCCATTGTTTGACTGTGTATGTAAGGGTACCATAATATTAATTTCCTTATCTTAAGATCAGATTATTTCGTTAATATGTGGAGGTGTTAGTATGAGTGGAAGGTCTCGTCCCCAGTTCTTTTGTTAAAACTGCTTCTGGAATTTGCAAGTCTGTCATGGTAGCCAAACTTAAAAGTTGGGTAGAAGTGTTTTCTGGCTAACTTGGCAGCAAAAATAACATTAAACTGAGTATCAAAAAACAGCATTACTGTGATGTATTGTTATAATTTGTGGTGGTTTTTTTTTTCCCTTTAATTCTTTTACAAATTTTGAGAAGATAAAAATTCTGCAGTGCTGACTACCCCTGTGGGGCTATTGCTGAAAATACAATCGTCCTAGTAGAGTCTATTCGCATGACTTAGAAAATCTATATATGTAATGCCTGTATAGTTGCTTTGCACTTGCTGGTATGATACCTGTTTACTTTGAAGTCATCAAACTGCAGGTGTTTAAGCAACTGGGAGTTGATACTAACAATTACTTCTCTTATGTAGTAAGTTTCCAGAAGCAAACATGGAGTTTTGGGGAGGAAGTTGAGACCTGTTTTACGTTTTTGTTATGAACACTTTATTCTACTTCGTCACGTGGCGAGAAACATTAAAATGAGCATAAAAGAATTTATTTAAACTTAATAGCTTATCTAGACTGTGCAATGAAGAAGAGCCTTACTGTGAACAGGATGGGGACTTATACTCAATTTATTAATCATTTGGGCCTGTGCTAGTGGGTGTACTTTATTACAGTTTGTTTTGCACAGGGTTTTCCATGCCTTTTAGGTTGTCATTCCGCATGGCAGAGCAGTAGCCCCTTACTGACTAGAACTGAACAATGTTAAATATGAGTTTTCCTGAGATAAAAACTTACAGAAATAATTGAGGAAGTAATCAAATTATTTAAGAAAGTCTTAAGTTAGAATTTTCAAGGTTACAAAAGGTCACACCATCTTAGCCTCTTCGTAATAAAGCAGCATTTTGTTTTAGTTGTGTAGCTCCTCCTGAAAATGCCCAATATAGAAGAGATTGACACAATCTGTTGATGATTCTGTGACTAACTGGTTAAAAAAAAAAGTCAGAGTATTGCTGCTTTGTAGGAGAACCAGAGCTGTGATGAGAAGTGAATAGCCAACAAAACATGCTGCCCAAACCCCATGCATTCTTTTCATTCTAAAGGTCCTCTGTTTCTTTGATTATTTTTCCAGCGTTTTCCCATGATTTTGTTTTGTTTTCAAGTGGCAGGACATCTTTGCAAATGACCAGAGACCCTTCTGTGCAGCTCCCACGGCCTGACCAGTGCATTGAAAGGAGTCGCAGCAAGACTTACCCCAAAAGAACACAACAGACCGGTAAGTCCTTCTCTGCTGGGCCTGTGGAGAGACGTCTTCTTTGGTCTTTGGCTCATTTAATTTTCAAGAGGTGACTCGGAACTGCTGCAGTGTCCTCGAGGATCTCTCAGAATGGATTCTCTCTTTTACCTTAGGTCAGTATTCATACCTAACCGTAACTGGATCTAAAAACTCAAGCTTTGTGGGTAAAAGTAAAAGAGATGGTGTGGATCAAACATGATAGAATCCCATGTTTGTAGGTCTAATATAAAGTATGAAAGGAAAGTTTGAAAACAGGCAGTGAGAACATGGGAATTTTTTTTTCAGAAGTCCTGTCACTTGCTAGAGAATTTTATGCGTGTGTGTCTTGGTTGGTATCCCATTGTTCCAGCTGCTTGACCCAAGGCATCTCTCTTGTATATCCTCTTCCAAGTTCAAGGGCAGTATCCTTTTATTTTGATACTAAGTGGAACAGAAGTTAGTGGCTTGCCTTCTGCAATCTGAACGTGCTTCAGATGTGTGAGCTGGGACTCAATTCTGCATGCTGAAGGTGTCAGGGAAAGCTGGAAGTTTTTACAGGTGTTAGAAGAAACATACAGAGTTAAGCACGGAACACAGCAGTCATGGCCAGAATAATGGGTGTTTCCTAAAATCTAGTAATAGAGGCAAAAACCTTTTCTAATGTCAGGGTCCAGTTCTACATGTGATTACATGTGTGTGCTTAGCTTCATCTACGATAGCAGTCACACAGATTTCGGTCAAACTCGTGCACAGAGTTAAGTATATATGTATGTGCGTTAGCAGTTTGAGAAAAAACTTGTCCGGCCTTTAAAAATACAAGCAGGATTCCTCTTTATCGTGGGTTAGTACAGCATTATAAACTTTTGAGAATCCCCATATTTAAAAAGCAAGTAGGTATGTATATCTGGAAACCTCACATGTTTGTTCTGGTTCTGTCTTTGGGCTCAGAAACAAAGCTGGTGTGTTCTGCCTTTTAGCTGCAGTGGGTCTTGAAGTGTAGTGTATTTAAAAGTATTATCCCTGGAAAATACAAGCAGTTTACAATAGTTGTGTTTGTTGTTTTTTTTTTTTTTTTAATAAATTTTATTTTATTGAATTTAGAGTAAGAAGAAAAGGATTGCTTTCTTTCTGATTATTATATCTTTTTGTTGTGTCTGTGGTTGTCAGAGAGTGCCTAAGAGGACAAAAAGCTATTCACTCTTGAACCTAGTGACAGACTTTAGTTCAGCTGGGCTGTCCCAGTCTTAGGGTGGTAGTTCAAGATGATTGGTGTTTTCCACCTCATTAGTCCCCAGTTCAGTTGGGCAGAAAGTTGTGGGGCAGAAAGTTGTGTAGAAGAGGTAAACTTCTCAGCTGAAACTCAGCTTAGTTTAGTTGAAAATAACATTTACCTTAGTGCAGGCCGTGAAAGTCAGTCTATATCGCTTGAAGGGTGTGCGTGTTGTGCTTGTTGATTTTTTTCAGTCTCTTTGACTGGAATTGTGAGGAAAACTGAAACCATCCTGTGGCCTGTTCTGCTGATGTAACATGATGCAGAAGTCTCTGGACAACGCGTGTTTGTTGTTTTGGTGGATTTAAACAATTTGTTTTACTTTAAAATAAAAAGGCTGCTTTTTTGCCATCTTAACTGAAATATACTTGTGTAATCCGTATCACCCATCTGGGTTGTTTTGCTTTTAATTCAAATTAATTGATTAGCCATGTGTTCCAAGTGTGCAGTCATTTTCCACTGGGACAAGTGTATTACCTCAAATGATTTTTAAATTAAATGAATTTATTTCACTTCCCACTTAAAATATGGTCTGAAAGAAGAGAGATATGTCATTCAAATTCCATCTTTCCCTATAAATGAGGATATTGTTTACTCTTTCTTTTTTCATTTAGGTATTCACAATGATAAACTTCTAGTACTATTTCTCTATTTAAATGGGCTTTCAGATGTGGAAAGCAGACTGGTTGTCCTCTATGCATCAGTTACCATACAATCATAGAATCATAGACTAGTTTAGGATGGAAGGGACCTTAGAGATCATCTAGTTCCAACCCCCCTGCCACAGGCAGGGACACCTCCCACTGGACCAGGTTACTCAAAGCCCCATCCACCTGGCCTTGAACAATTACAGGATGGGGCATGCATAACTTCCCTGGGCAACCTGTTCCAGTGTCTCACCACCCTCAGAGTAAAGAATTTCTTCCTAATATCTAATCTAAATCTACCCTCTTTCAGTTTAAAACTGTTACCCCTGTCCTATCACTACACTGCCTGATAAAGAGTCCCTCCCCATCTCTCCTGTAGGCCACTTTGAGGTACTGGAAGGCTGCAATAAGGTGTCCCTGGAACCTTCTCTTCTCCAGGCTGACAGCCCCAATGTTCTCAGTCGGTCTTCGTAGGAAAGATGCTCCAGCCCTCCGATGATCTTCAAGGCCCTTCTTTGGACTCGCTCCAACGGATCGATGTCCTTCTTATGTTGGGGGCTCCAGGGCTAGACACAGTACTCCCCGTAGGGCCTCACAAGAGCAGAGCAGAGGTGGAGAAACACCTCCCTGAACCTGATAGCCACACTTCTTTTGATACAGCCTAGGGTGCGGTTGGCTTTCTGGGTTGCAAGTGCACATTGCTGGCTCATGTTGAGCTTCTCGTCCACCAACACCCCCAAGTCCTTCTCCTCAGGGCTGCTCTCAATCCATTTTCCACCCAGCCTGTATTTGTGCTTGGGATAGCCCCGGCCCACATGCAGGACCTTGCACTTGGCCTTGTTGAACTTTATGAGGTTGGCATGGGCCCACCTCTCCAGCCTGTCCAGGTTCCTCTGGATGGCATCCCTTCCTTCCAGCCTATTGACCACTGCACACAGCTTGATATCATTGGCAAACTTGCTAAGGGTGCACTCAATCCCTCTGTCCGTGTTGCCAACAAAGATGTTGAACAGCACCAGTTCCAGTACTGACCCCTGAGGAACGTCACTCATGTGACCGTCTGTTGCATGTCACTAGGATAAATCCACCCCTTTTCACCTAAACTGGTTCTTAGATATAGCAAAGTCCATTTCACACAATAAATCAAGTCTGTTTGATATATTTTAAGCATTACTTGTTTAAAAATGCTAAGCCAATGTAGATTTTAGTTTTACAGAATACTTTTTATCTCAGAAATGAGCCTGGTGGTGTAAACAGTTTTATGAGTTACTTAAAACTTTCCCTGAGTGAAATGTTTGAGAGAATAGTGTGACTTTTCTTCTTAAAATAAATATTCCTTTTGCATAATGAAATTATGCCGGTGGTTATCATTGATGGCTAGTCCTTTGTTCTTGATTTTGTGTTTCTAGTAGGGTGTAATAAGATCAAATATGCCTCGTTCAACATTTTAAACAGGGTAGTTTTAGTTTGCATGTATTTCTTCTGGTGTTTTCTGCCAAATGCCACTTAAATTAGGTTCCATCTGGATATGTCTTATAATTTAGGTTTTTGGAAGGAAAATAAGAGTTCCTTTTATTCTCACAAAACCCAGTAACAATTTACAAGTAGTTCTTATGCAGTAACTTACTTCCACCTTCTCTGAGCTCAGCATCTTCCTTAAATTGCAAAATTAAGTGCATGAAAAGCTTCCTTTCTGCGGCCAGTTCTATTAGCCGTTCAGGTTTTGTTTGTTATTTTAATCTGTTGGTGCCAGTAGTGGGACCAGCCCCAGCAATGTTTTGGGAGCAATTAGATGAACGCGTACCTACAGATGCATGGCTGTAGCAAGTGCAGCCTGCATTGCCTCCATCATAGAGGTGTGTGTGAAGTGCTAAAGCCTCTAACCTTTGGCATCACATTAAACTGTTTTCCTTTGTTCCTTCTTTTTGTATACATGCTCTGGTGTTATAAGCAGTTACATAGTATGTGGTTTTTGTACTTTTTTTTCTGTCACCTGAAGGTGGAGGTTAGCTACCTTTTGCAGAGCTGAGCAACTGATAATGGTTTTTTGTCTCATTGGTCCATTAAAGTACGCTAAGTCATTAGGACTGCAGCCACTTGGTGAACTCTGAGTTAAGTGTTGCTGTAGGTACCAGGACAATGATAGAAAATATTTACTTTTATGTTTCCAGTAAAAATATTTGTGCTTTAAGGGAGGGATTAGAGGAGATGACACTATGAACAGCGAGAAACTAGCTTTCTTGTATAAAAGCCACTGCCATTGACTGATTTCCCTAACAGGATAGACTGTGTAGACAGTTTCACTTTAGTGTGGCAGATTATTTTCCTCGAATACAGATTACAGTGATTTAAAATGCAGTAATCTCCCTTTTGTCACTTGCTTAATATGTTTCAGTTCTCAGTTGTTCTAGGGTTACTGAAAAAATCGGACCAGGAAACTTCAATGGCTGTGCAATCAATGTTTTTATATTAGTGAATATTTTTTGGGGGGTGGGTATGTTTAGGTTGGCATTCCAGTTGGTGTTTAGTTGGAGAAGGTTTTTTTTGTTTGGTTCTGTAAAGTCTTATATGTGAGATAGGCATAGCTTGTTTAGTTTGTTTATTCTCCCCATTTAATTTCAGCTGAGAGAGTTACAGTTGCATTTTGTTCTGGTTGGCAATCATAAACTCAAACATGGAACAGGATCTCTCATTATTCTGTCATACCCTCCTAGGGCAAGACTGATAACGTTCAGCTTTCGCAACAGTGCATAGGGTGAAAGCGTTCATTATTCTTTTGGCTGAATGCTGCACGTGAAAAGCTCTTTGGGAATGTCCTCTCTGGACAAACATTGATGTGACCAAACCTGTTGCCGTGGGTCTGAGTTTATTCAGCGGTGGAAAACACATTGCTTTGGGTTTATTGTTGTTTGGCAGCCGAGGACTTGTTTTGTCCCTGCCTTGCACACTGGGTAGTTGTGTCAACTAGTGTAAGTAAGTGCTGCCATTCTGAATTAAAAGTCAGGGTGGAGAATTGGGAGTGGGTATTAAAATTACAGTACTGTCTGTATTATAATAGTCCCTAAGCAATCACGGGCAGTCACAGTCCCTTCCCTAACTTACATATTACCACAGACGCCTATCATTACCCTGCATTGCCAGCCTCAGTCATGGCAACTAGAGCTGTTGGTCTGGCGCATTCAGTCGTAAATATTTTCCAAGAAAGTTGTGAGATTGGGTTTGAAAGTTAAATTTTGGAAAATGAATCTTGGGCTAATTTTATCTATTTACTTATTTATTTACTTTGAGCTTTACACTTTAAAGTTTATTTTAGATCCCAGGTTTTGTAAAAGGATGGATGTGACCCCTTCTGCATTTCATGCATGCGAAGTGAGATGCACAAACCCTTGAGGCTACTGGTTTGAAAAGTAGTTTGGAAAATAAACATTACCACAGAGTAGGGTATGCTAGTGTAGACATATGAAAGTCCATTCATTTTTTTTTAAGCTGTTAGTAACACACAGTGCAAAGCATGAGGTCTTACTGCATGTTTTCCTTTTGATCACACTATCTTCTGCTCTCATTAATAGATTTAAATACAAACACTACTTCCAGATAACATCAGTGAAATGGCTTTAGTCGATAAGAAACAGGTATGACAAGCTAATTAGCTTGCCAGACTCCTGAGGTTTAGGACATTTAAGTTTTTGAAAAAGTAAGTCTATTTAAATTGAATGCACAGACGATCATCCAGATGTCTGTAAAGGGGAATTGAAGTGTGTGCATTCACCTTATTGGAAAATTTCAGTGCAGTGAATTCTGACAAACTTATCTGGCAAAAGATAAACAACCAGGAAAACCTACTAGAGTGAGATGTTCAAGATTTCTGGCTATATAAGGTATTTTTGAGAGGCCTATTACTTTGGCATGCAAGAAACAGTGGTATAGATAAGTTATTTCAATGGAGTTAGGGTTTGGACAGATTTTCTGGAGCCTATTCTTTTATATTGGGGGTACTGTATCATACAGAGGTGTATGTTGGTAGAACAGTACTGTAGTTAGTAAAAGATACATGAGGTGGAACATGCTTAAAGACTATTATTACAGTTTCTGTAAGTTTGGGCAGAAAGCTCCTAATTAAGCTAGCTGTTTGTACACAAGAATTGTACAGCAAGAGCTTTTTTTTTGAAAAAGCAAAGCAAATATCTTTGTTGTGGGCAGCAGTGGAGTCAAACATGGTTAATATGAGGTCTTGTCTCAGTAGAAACCTATTATGTATTTCTGAGTGGATTCTGCCTCTGTGTCATTGTCACTGATATGTTCTCTTTTCTTTGTTTTTCCCTCAACTAAGTATGTATTAATATAGTAGAGTGGTAACCAGGGAACTCAACAGAGAGAAGGAGCTGCTTCTTTTTTAAGGATTTAGTAGTACTGGCTGCTACAAAAGCTGAGGTGTCCAACATAGGGTCTGCAGCAGTAGCCTTCATGCAGGGCGCTGAAGGAGTTGCAAAGGCATCATAGACTTTCTGCATGTGGGTGGACTGACTCTGAATCGTATAACCCCCGATCGCCTGGCACCTAGAGATCACTGAGTGTCAGCAGAATGGTAAGGAAGGCTATTGCCAAACATAGCAAAGGATCAGTTCTGGAGGTGGCTATTTCTTTTGTAGCACTTGACCCTCTTTTTCTGGCATTCGTTTCATAGCTATGACGTGTTTTGGAGCATGAGTTCTTACTGCGCCATCAAGTGATGAGTACTCTGAGGTCCTTAATTGGACGCTACCTCACTTACACAGTAATAGATGAGGTACTGAAATTATTTCCTTTGTTTGAAAAAAGTCATATCTTTGCTCATTTCAATACTTCTGTGAGCCAAATTATTATAGTGGGTTATTTTATCTTAAGTATTTGATGGCCTAGGAAAGGCAACCTAAATATATCTGCATGCAAAAAAATATAGTCAGAAACCCTGAGATATCCTTGTAGTTTAACACTTTGATCTACTTCATTTTCATTTCACTATCAGTACCTTCTTTAAAGGTGGGAAATTTCTGCTTCCTGTTCTTATGTGATGTCATCTTTATTTATTTGTGATTTTTGACTGCAGGCTTCCCTCTCTTTTTAGAGGTCAGAGGAAGAATTTTTGCAGTAGTCTTTTATGGCCTTAATGAAGATTGGTGATTCTTTTTCTCATCGTTTTCTCATTCACATTAATTCAAGAAAGTTTTTGTTGAGTAATTCTGTCTTTTTACCAAACAGGTATAGTGTCAGTGTAGCTATTGCTCCATTGTTGAAAACAAAAAATAACTGTATGGGCAGATATGCAGTGCTTCAGAGAGTCTGGAGAGTTGGTTGTCTCTTATTGTATAAAATAGAGGGGTTTTTTTCAGAATTCCAGAACTTTGCTTTCCTTTCTGTCTGTGAATCTGTGCCCATTCTGCATTTCCTTCTTCAGAATATTCCAAATTCTTCCTAGTGCTTATGCTTGCATAAACAACAAAAAGTGCCTTAAAGGAGCAAATACTGTAGCAGACAGAACCCAGGCTGCCCCTCTCCCCTGCCAGGCATTATTCTGAAAAACTAAGTAGTGAAAGGAGTAAATAACATCATTAAAAGTGGCAACCTGGTCTAGTGGGAGGTGTCCCTACCCATAGCAGGGGGGTCGAAACTTAAGGTCCCTTCCAACCTAAACCATTCTATGATTCTGTGGTAAGGTCGAACACGTGAAGGGCTTGGCTGAGCTGCTTAAGCAAAGGCGACTAATTCCACTTGAGACCCTCTGCATAGCATGGGAGGCATCTGCAGAAGACTAACAGATTTAACCTGGGGGAGAGACAATTGATGGCCAGACAAGATGCCTTAGGATATCTCAAGTATTTGTGTTGAAGTAGAGGAAAGTCCAGAGACGTTGTATGTCATAGGGGTGGTATGGAAAGTTGATGAAGACTGGGGAGAAGTTTTTCTCTGAGACTATGAAGTAAGCTTGTAATTCAAAATCTCACCCCAGCTTAATTTAAGACATTACATTTTAGTTTTAGCCAAACAAAAAGGCTTGGAGTTTGTACAACTGTATTAACAACACTATGGTAGTGTTGCTTGTGCCCAGAGGACATAGTATTTCCTTGTTTGTAGTCTTATAGGCTTCAGTCAATCTGTTTTGTTATCTTCAATGAACATGCTCAGAATCCTGTCCATAGCTGATGTAGATCATCAGTGATGTTGCTTTGTTTTTCTACTTAACATCTGTTTCTGGAGGTGGTAACAGTTTTGTAAGAAATAACTGAAATTGCCAATTAGATGGAAAGCAAATGTGTGAAGAAAAATTACAGATTAATATTAATAGCACAGCATGGAAACTAAAATTACAGCACCAATAGGAACAAACCTATCTTGATGATTAATATATTACTACATACCAAGCTGAACAGAACAGTTCTTTTTTTGTTCATGGTACTGAGCTGTATACATCCATAGAGCATAATCTTATCACACCACTTTGACGTTAACCCAGTATGAAATATCCAGATTGCTTTAGCCTTCAGTGCTCCTATATCATGAATACACAAATCTGTTTCTTTGAAGCATGTTACATGGGGGCTCAAAAAAAAGGGAAAGTGCATGTTCCTCCTGCTGCTTCAGGTTCCCTTTCATGGCTCAGGTGGGGACTTAAGTGCCAACAGTGCAAAAGTGCAGGATCAAAATGGAAAGACTATTGGGCAGAAAATTGGAAACCAGGCAGATAACTTTCAAATATTGGCCAAAAGTTTATAACTCGTTGAAACTGATCGTTAGCTGTCTTTGTCAGAGTATTACTCTTCATTGTCTCTCTCTATTTATATGACTAGTTTTCTAATCCATTAAT
The DNA here is from genome assembly GCF_965231255.1 of Vanellus vanellus. Taxonomy (NCBI): domain Eukaryota; kingdom Metazoa; phylum Chordata; class Aves; order Charadriiformes; family Charadriidae; genus Vanellus; species Vanellus vanellus. The sequence goes on from NC_138908.1 coordinate 23,255,198, forward strand.
TTACATTTATTTTCCTGGTCATAACTTAGGATATATCAGTGTTGTGTTGCACTGTGTTGCTACATCACTTTGAAATGATTTCTTAGAACAAACATATTCCTCCTGCTTTACCGTCTAATCTAACGATTCTTTTACAGGCCATAGTTATTATATTGGGGATTCCCAAGATTTTTCATAGCCTGTATTCTCACCACAGCTTTCTTCCCATTGGTGGCTGAGCAGGGAATTCCCTTCTGGTGGCAATGGCATAGTATCCTTTTGAGAACAACAGCTTCAAACTCCTCTCTCATGTGGAAGAGTAATGAATGCCCCCCATGTTGAACTTTCTTGTGATGTGGTATAACTAGAAATAAGGATGAGACACAAAAGTGTGATCCTTATACACCCTTAGCAAGTAGAGTGTGCACCAGACATCTTGTGTATCATTCTGTCTCTCATGCTGCACTGTATTCAGTAGGTGATTATGCTGAATAGGTGTGCAAGCGTATATGCTACAGGACTGTTCTGTTTGTGTTTGTTGTTTTTTTTTTTTTAGGATCTAAGAACATGAGCCAGATTACAACAAATGGGGAAAAGGAGGCAACTACCAAAATTATTGCACCTTCCCCTGTGAAAAGGTATGTAGACCAGCAGTTCTCTTCCAGCTTTTAAGAGAATGTGTATTGAATTGGATAGAGGAACACATTTAGTAATCATTGGTATCAGTTTATCCTGCCCTTAAGTTTAGGACCATCTGTTCTTCTTCTGACAAAGATCAGAGAGTGTTGCCCAGTAATTAATTTTAACATAGCCTGATCTTCTAATGAACCTGGAACAGGGGTTCCAGGTGACACAGAGTTTGGAAAGACCACAAATCGGGACAAGTTAATGGGAAGGCAAACAGTCTCAGTTTTAAATAGGCAAAAACCAGGTAATGACCCAAGGGGCGCTGGTCAGGATAGTGCTGTGAAGTCCTATGTGTCTCTGTTCTGGGAGCTGTGGGCTGGCTTGCAGGGCACTCAGGCCATGGGCCTTCTGCCTCTGCACAGGGCAAGCTCTACTTGGGATGAGTGTGCAGGCAAGAGCTGGGCATGGTCTCTCTTCCAGCAGCACTGTTAATCTTGCAGTCCAGTACCCATTACACCGGTAAGTCCAGAACAAAACTCAGGAGTGTTTGTGCCTGATCCTTAGGAGCAGTGAATGGCCAGGGCTCCTCTGGACTTGTGTGGTCTGCTCTGTTTAATTATTAGTACTGAAGTGCGCATCGCTGGTTATTTGGCGTATTAGAGAGAAAGAGGTGAGGCCCAGATTCAGAAGGGATTTATATCCCCACCCTTAATTTTAGGTGGAATTTATGCACCTGAATCAAAAAAGAGTGGTCTGACAAAACAATGAGTCAAAAATTCGGCACCTAACAGCTTTTTTGCTTAGTTGCCTGAATGTCTGTCTCTGCATGCCCAGTAATCCTGACAGTTTTTTTTGAGCTGAGCATCTCTGGCCTTATCTCTCCATTGAAACTGTGGGTTTCACATACTAGGTATCTGGGCTGACCTCTGATTTTTTTTTTATTTTTTATTTTTTTTTTTTGCAGTTTACTGCAAATACTTGGTGGAAAGTTTCCTATTGCCTAATATTTGCCCCAAAATTGCTTCCTCAGTTTGAGGGAAATTGAATCCAATATTCTAGCCCTTAGAAAATACTGATCATGAGTTAAAGGAAGTTTATGATTTTACCACTTGGTCATGCTGTAGCCAGGCCATTGAGCAGGAGGATCCAAACTGGACATAGCCAGGTTCTTTCCATTGGTGCCCAGCAACAGGCACACACTGAAACACAGGAGGTTCCCTCTGAACATCCAGAAACACTTTTTCCCTGTGAGGGTGACCGAGCAGTGTCACAGGTTGCCTAGGGAGGTGGTGGAGTCTCCATCCTTGGAGATAATTCAACAGTCATCTGGGAATGGTCCTCGGCAATCGGCTCTAGGTGAACCTGCTTGAGCAGGGGATTGGACCAGATGACCTCCAGAGGTCCCTTCTGACCCCAACCATTCTGTAATTCTGTGATTTGTTAGCAGAGAGAAAGGTAAAAAGCAAAGATGTACCCTTACTCCATAGTAGAGAGATGATCGTATTGGGAAGGGATAGGAGCACTTCACTACAGCTTGTGCTCCAAATGCTGTGCATACTTTTTTAGTGCTGAACTGCTAGAAAGAAATGGATAGACAGGTTGTAGAGCGAGAGCCAAAATAAGGGGCTCTCAACGTAGCAGCATCAAGGTTTCGGAGTTTAGTTTCTTACCTTGACAGTTTAAAAGCAATTCACAGTCAGATTCTCACTGGATCATGGTTTTAAATAGTTAGTCACTTCCAGCAAAAAAATGTTGGAAGTTGTTTTTGTTGCATGCTTTCTCTTTAGAAATTTATTTGTTTTTCTCTGTGTCTCTGTCTGCACATGTAAAACACCTTTCAGGTCTGCCAGTCTTAGTATGTGTGACAGACAGCACACATAATTTGTGAAGCATTTACAGTCAGTAGTTTACTCCATCCTATGTAATTCTCGCATTAATTGTCAGTCATGCTTGGAAAGCAGCTTTCAGCAGCTCTTACAAGCTGGGTTTTCATAATTTAACATCTCATTCGCTGTTGAGATACATAGTTGGTGGCTTCTGCGTAAGTGGTGTAAATTCAAGGTAAACCATAAAACTCCCAACAACAGTAATCTCACGTGAAATTCAGATCCTAACCTTTTGAAATACTTTGAATGAACTCAACTGCATTCCTGAAGATACTACTAGTATCTGAAGAGCTGCCATGCCCTAGCTCTCTAGCTGTAAAGTGGCGTGTCTGCTCTGAATGAATAATGACTTAGGAATCTAATGCGGTGAACTCACCTCCCCAGGATCATTTCTGTCTCTCCCCTTTTTTAAGATTTGACAACACTATTAAATTTCTTTAAGCCCAACTTCAATCTAATATTGTTCGGTAGTTTATGTTGTGCAAAACCAATTGCTTTTTGCAATACACAACTGAAGCATATTTACCTGAGTTACTTGCTTAGTCTGTTGTAATCACGTATTTTTAAGCCTGGGAATAGATTGTATGCACGTATGAGTCAATGGTTAATGGGTGCAGTATTAAGAAAATGATTTACCTGATAACGTGTAATTTAATTCCTTTTCCTGCTGACATACTGTAGCTTTGTTCACTATGTTCACTATGTGAGAATGAAATTATTAACTCAGTGACCTGTAGTAGCCAAAAGCTGAGGTTAAAAGTGGATTAGTGAGTTAAGTAGCCACAATTCCTTCGTAAAGCTGAGTCTGTCAACTCCTACTCTGGGCAAAGAACTCCTCTGGCTTATGTCCTCCTTTCTTTAAGCATCTGTAAATCCTTTTTTTTTTTTTTGCTCCTGAAGTTGCACTTTGGAAAGATATGTTGGATTAATGCTTGTACTGTGTTGCTGTCAGTAATACTTCTTGAAGAGCTTAGTGGAAATCAATGTGGCTATCTAGTTCTGTATCAGGTGAACTGCCTGTTCATGTAGAAAGCAAGCTCTGGAGATGATGACGCATAAGGAGTTACTGGGGAAGGAATAGAAGAATATGTTACTTTACGAACCTGTGGTCTGTCATGTTTTGAATAATTATTACCCCTGCCCTTGTTGCTCCTATCTTAAAGAAGGTACTGTAGACTTGGAAAAATGGTAGAGAAATATGTTAAAGATAATCAGAAGTATGTAGTGACTCCTATACTGGCAGAGATTAAATAGTCTGTGATTCTTTCACTTGAAAAAGAGATGACACAGTAGTTAAAAAAAATTATGGGGTGGAGTTTGTGATTAGGGGACCATCATTCATAGGGCTTTTTTTCTTTCTATAAGCGCAGAACTAGTGAGGAACACAGGATGGAAGTTTTGAACCAAGTGGAAGTTTTGAAACAAAATAAAATAATTGTTTGTGACATAGTTAAATACTGGAGCATGCTGCTGCTAGGCACTATTTATGCCAAAAATTTAAAAATGTTCAAGAGGTGTTTAAGTAAATCCATGGAAGAAAGTTACATCAAGAGCTATCTAAAATAAAAAGCAGATAAAGCCTTTAGTTCAATAGTCTATTAACTGCATATTGTGAAAGACTGTGGGAGCATATTGTATATTTGCCCTATTGTTTGACATTTTGCCTAAGCATCTGTTCTTGTTTATTCTGAGACAAGACTGACCTTTTTCTGACTCAGTGCAGCCATAATTATGAGCTTGTAGAACTGATTTTTCAGATTATTTTTTTTCCTTCCAGTCTCTCTAGGAGAGATTCTTCAACGTAGCAGCTGTTTGCCTCTTTCACACAGCAGGCAAATAGGTATATGCCAGGGTGGGTCTCTGTCACGACTGTATGCCTTTAAGATTAGCTTTTAAGAGGTGAGGGAGAGAGAATATGTGATCTGTACAGTATGGGTTTTAAAAAAAAATATATCTGTACTTCTGTTTAGCTTTAAAAAGATGAAAAATGAAAACAGTCCAGAAACCCAAAGAAGTAAAACAAGCGCACCGTGGGAGGAAAATGGCCCACAGAGGTAAGGCGAGGGATGATGTCTGAGGTATTGTGCAATGGTAAATACCATGCCATGGCAATAGGTTGAAGGATATTGCTGTAATATATTAATGTATTAACAGGGTCACAGTAAATCTGTATTGCATATAAGAAAATAGTTCCTGTCATGGATAAGTAATCAGTTAAAATTTAGGGAAGTGGTTAGTGGATGGGAGTCACCAGTGGCTTTCCACAGGGATCTGTTCATAGACTTCTGCTATTGAGTATATTTGTCAAAGATCTGGAAAAGGAACGATACACAAGGTTTGGTGATGGGACAGAATTGTTTGGGATAGTGAGAGTGAAAGTTGTCTGTGAAGAGTGGCAGAAAGATCCCTAAAGTAAGAGTGATGAGTCACTAGATGGTGGATGTTGTTGAGTCAGTAAGTGTACAGAGAGGCACATGGGGTCAAAAAAATAACCCTAGATTTCTGAGTAAAATAAGGTGCTGTGGAGTTATGATGGATAACCACAGGAAATCGTCAGCTATGTAGCAGTCAGAAAAACAATTGGCAATTATTAGGAAAGCAAGAGAACAGCATTATGCTGTTACACACATTTGTAGATCGCATATTTGCTCCATGAATTGTGAGTGCGGTTCTGACGTCCTTATCTCAGGAAAAGGAAAAGGCTTTGAGAGGGGCAGCAAGGGTAATCAAAGGTGTGAATGGCTGTGCAGGAAATCTGTACAAGGAGCAATGGAACAGGCCAGGCAGGACTCTTTCTTCAGTCTGGGAAAGAGATCATTTCAGGGGATGTGGTCTAGAAAGTCATGAGTAGTACAGAGAAAGAAGAAAGAGGTCAGGATTGTATTTTTCCACTGTAAGGACTTGGGATCACAGATGAAGCTGTGAGAGCATTGAGAAAGACAGTGAGTAGTGACTTGCCCTGAGTTAGGAGACCTGTGGTCCTCCTTTACAAGAGGTATGGGAAGTTAGTGGATTCCTGGGAGAAGCTGGGTGAGTCATGGAAGAGAAACCCCCGACGGCTTCTGAAGACAGTGGCTCAGTAAGCTAGCTGGAAATAGTGGGGGACTGGGAGAGCACTGGGGGGCTGTCATACGTATTCGACTTCGTGATTCCTGTAGGTGGTTCCTTATGACCACTGTTGGAAACACGCCACTGAACTAGACTGCACATTAAGTCTGATCCAGTATGGCCCTGCTTTTATGAGATGATTCAGATCTGCAATGACAATTTACCCTGTGTGCTACTTCTGTAAAGATCAAGAATTTTCAGAGAAAGGACAAGGCAGTGTGCAAATATTCTCTTGCTAGGATAGACATTTATTTGTGATTTTTAAAGAAGAAGTGGTGGCACCTTGTAATGTTATGCCTCCAGTGTTAAAATTGCTCACAGGATAGCAGGAAGTTTGATCCCCCAGGAGCCAAAAAATGGTGGGATTGAGTTTTTGCAAGTCCATTGCAAGTCCATCTATTCTAAAGGACTATGCAGTTTTAGGCACAGAAGCAGATTGTATGCTGCACAGAGACTTTCACAGCTTCTAATAATAATTGTCATTTAGATGAACCATGGCAACTTTTCAGCTGTGCAGTGGAATGCTGTAATCGGCAATCTGCAGAAGCAGGTGACGAAGAGTGTGTCTGATTTGAAGGCCAGAGGGTTTTAGGAAAGCAGAAAGAAATACCTTAAGTGGAATTTGCTGGGAATATCATATTTAACACATAGTTGTTGTGAAAAGGGCTAAGTAATGTTATATAAAGACATGTGGTTGAGTGCAGCATCCTTCCTCCAAAAAGTTGCAGAACATCAGAGACCACCTTGGAGTCACGTGTACTCCATTGCAGGCTCTGTTACACTGTTGAAAGAGGTCCTTACACTCCTGTAGGAAGGTATCACAGGATAATCCATACAGGCATTTGATAGTCTACATCTAATTTGGGAACAACCCAACCCATTGGGTCCCACCCAGGCTTAGGTACATAACCTGAAGCTTGAAACGTTTCCATGCCATTGGCAGAGGGTTGTGTGGATGACCAGCAGAGAGTTGGAGCTAAAATTGTTTCATGGTCCCAAGCATTACCTCTGTGATAAAGATGTTTGTCACAACAAAAACTCTATCTTCATGCTTATATCCATGGAACACATAAAGAATAGATGTGCATTTGAATGCCTAGCTGTGGGTTGGATAACTCATACTAAAGCACAGAAACTTTATAACGCTGAAAGAATATGTATATACTTGGTTTTACATTTTGTAAGCTTAGAGCTGTTGGCTTGGCAATGCTAAGAGGTCTCTCCTACATTTTCAAGGTTTGCTGTAAAATATTTATTGCTGCAAAGCAGTACCATCTGTATTTACATAGCGCACACACACACATGCATGTATAGTTGAATATGTATATATCTTCTCATTTTTGTAAGCTGAATCTCAGTTTGCTGGCCTACCTCTCCTGAAAGTTTTAAAGCCAACTGTTTGCTCTTCCTTTTTAACCATAGTGGGCTGTATAATTCTCCCAGTGACCGCAATAAATCACCAAAATTTCCTTACTCACGGCGACGGAACCCATCAGGTGGCAGCGAGAATGAGTGTGGACAGCCAGTCCGGAGGAGGTAAGAGCCCTGGGGTTAATTACTGTTAGCATCTCACAGTAGAAAGCATGAGGTCGTGCGTGCTCTGTGTTCAGTAAAGACTCTTGGAGATATGGCTGGGTCCTGGGAAAAGGGGTACTCTAGGGGCCAGTTGTTAGACAAAAAAAAACCAAAAACAGAGCAAGAATACCAGATGCGCTTTTGGAAAGGAAGCTTTGGTCAGGATTTTTGCTTGTGTGCCGTTCTGGGTACTAGGAAAATTATGTTAAAAATATGAGAAATTGCATTATTGACATGTGCAAGATCCTTTCCGTTGCTCCATCTATACTTGCCTTGTGAAGGAAAGGATTGATGGATGCTGCTTGTGTGACGATGAGCTTCTAATACAGAGCAGTATTTTGTTTTAAGTACGTTGCTTTGCTTTAAGCGCAACAAAGATTAAACAAATGAGCCATAAAGCTGTCTTCAACAGTCACATGTGTGAATTACTTTATATTAGACAAGATGCCAGAAAAAATACAATTGTGAGATACTTAATGTGTTTTTAAGGTGTACGTGCTGAATTGAGTAATTTAAAGAAGTAAAATTAAAGGGATGGAGATTCTGTGCTGCATGTCCTGGAGTATGTCTAAGATGCGAATTACAGGGACCGTTCTGAAGTGATACAGTTTAGAGAGACTAGATGTTACCTAGGACGATTTGTCCTGCTGAGAAGCAGCTTTCATCACTGAGGTACCCTGGTGCTGTGATCTGCTGTGAAGCGTAGACAATCATAGCTACTGTGCCATATTCATCGCAGTCTTCTAGGACTACCTTACGAGCCAGCACTTTGGAGTTACATCTCCTTCTGACACTTCTGAAGTGATTACCTGTTTGGCTTTCAACACCAGGGTTTGCAAAAGAATCTCTGAAGACACAGCTGCATCTCTGAGGAAATGTAGTTAGATGTGGAACTTTTATGTTTGTCAGGTTTCTGAGCTGCTGCACACCTTTTATCTGCCATTAGCTGTCTGGAACGGGAGTGAAGAAACTCACCCATGGTGTATGCTTAGTGACCTCATGCCTGAGATAAAGTAAATGAGCGTAGCGCTCTCCTAAGTCAATACGGTTATGTTGATTTTCCCTGTTGGGTAGAGCCCTTGTAAGTGTTAACAGCAATGTGTTTCCTGAATGGGTTTTCTGATTCATTGCTAGCTTAGTTGTCAGAAGGACTTGTTGGGCTCTGTAAAAACAAAGGAATAGAGATGTGCAGTGCAAAACTGTCTTGTACCAAGAAAAGAACAGTGTGTGTGCACTATGCAGTAGGAAATTTTTTTTATATGGAATGTGTTTATCGTCTGGGTTTTGCATTTGGCTGATCTACTCGGTGGACAGGTAGTCATGCCAATAGCAAGTTTTCTCTTGGGCTACCACACCAACAAAATATTTTTCAAAGTCTTATCTCATATGTGGGACTGTCAAGACTGACAATAGTAGGTAGATTCTAACCTAATTATGTCTTCCTGAATCTTGGTTTTATTCATGCACTTTCCTTTTTCAACTGTTTAATTACAATAGCCATGTTGTTTATGCACTCTTTACTGGAATTAAGAGGAAAACATCAGGCTTTGCTATGTTGGAAACAGTAGGAAACTCTAAAAGACAGCATACCATGTTTAACCTTGCCAATCAGGGTTTGCAATGAGAGCTTGAATGGGATCATGCCTTTACAACTTAGTGTAGAGGTGTCCTGAAAAGTTAAAACAAGCACATGCCCTTTTTTCATTGCCCTAAATCATACTGAAAAAAACCAACTCAAACCTTTGTAAAGTTTTATTTAAAAAAAAAAAAAAAGATGGAAGTGTTTATGTATTTGTGTTAAGTGACACCACGGTTTTTCATTAAAACTTCCTTACTGTCACAGGAAAAATCAAAACAGTGGCGAAGATTCAGATTTAAAGCAAAGGAGAAGGTAAATATGTTATCTATAGCAGCCATGAAATGATAGTGAAGGTACTGATCATATTTTAGTTCTCTGCATCCCCTCCCTTCCTTCCTTCTCCTCCATCTTTTTAAATGTTTAAAAGGCTTGTTGTGTTCTGCCCATTTAATTTTTTCTTTCCTAGCTTACTTTAGCTAAAACAATCTGTAGCATAACCTCATCACAGCACGGACTCCTACACGCTGTCTTGCACATTGTTACTACAGCATGTGAGAAGCAGTTTGTAGAAGTTTACTAAAGGCTTGTATGCAACTTGAAAGTCAATTCCAGAAGTTTTAGCTTTTGGATTTTGCATCTGCACTTTTTGTTTTGAGTTCTCCAGCCTTCTGTTCTGCTTTTAGTTAGTATGTTTTGAAAGCAAGTGTACTATCATTTGAGATTAATTGTCCTGCAAAAGGTAGGTGCAGAGACATACACAAATTCTTAAGGTCTTCTCACTGTCTTGCTCATTTTTTTGCTGAATTTTTTGTTAAGTTTCTTTTTCTTCTCTGAGCAGCCTTGACTAGTTGTCATGTTTCCAAATAAAATGCTGGTGTGGCTTTGGGTGTGCCCTTCAACAAATTCAGCTTTTAACAGATTTTTGCATCTGGAATTCTCTAGTGCCACATCTGCCTGCCATGACTTTATACTGTGCTTCTCCTCGCTCCTCTGCTCCAGCCTTGGCTGCTGGAAAAAGACCATGCAGTGCATTTTGGTGTCAGAGCCTCTCAAAGCTTGCGAAGGCGAGGAGGCACTCCCAGGAACTGATTCACTGCTGCAGCACAGGAAAGGAGCTCTGGCAGAGACTGAAACATCTCGGGGACAATCACAGGAAGTCAGGGAAAGTACACGTACTTTGCACCTATTATAAGAGAACCAATAATTTATTGGAAGAATGTTACCATTACAATCTGCCAGTGATAGTCCTGTGGTATATGTCCAGCACATAAAACTCAGAGGATTTAGTTGGCATCTCAGTGCTCAGAAGGGACCTCTTCCCAAAGGTTGTCCCTGCTGTATTACATTACAAATGTACAGGTTTGCTATTGTATATTGGAACAGACCTTCTCTGCTTCCTCAAAAGTTGGCTACTCTCCCCTTATTTTAATCAGAAAAGGACTGCACCAGAATACGAGCCTTTTCTGTCAGCTGTTTCTCTGAAATACCAAATCCTGCAACCCACCCCACCCCCAAGCCTCCCTCCTGGACTGTATTTCTTCTGTGTCTCTTGGCAAACTGACTATGCCTTCTTTCTTGCTCCTTGTTCAGACCATATAGATATACCACCTGCAAAATATCAAATATATTGCATGACCAAGAAAACATGAGCAAAAAGGATGAAAGGCGCTTTGTAATTGTCAGAGATCAGGATGATCTCATGTGTTCTTGCACCTGACTTAGGAAACTACTGTTGTTTCCATTTTTGGTATTTTATTCAGTTCAGTAAAAGCTGATGTTTAATATTCAGTGAAAGATAATATTCTGACAGCCAGCATGAGCAGCTGCCAGTCAGCTGACAGCTCAGCAGCCCTTCTGTCTCCCCGCAAGTGCATTCCTGACAGGGAACACACGGTAGTTTGATGTGCAGTATCCAAAAGATGGATCAGATTCCCGTTCCTGAAAAGCTAGAGAAAGGCTTATCTTGAATTTGAGCAAACAGGATGTTTTATCTTGCACTTCTCCTGCTACAATGTGATTTTTTGCTGCCTTGTTACCTTATGGGATAAATTGCTTAGGTCAGAGTGCTCAGAAAACGTAAAAGAACAGAGTCGCTCCAATGACCTGGAAGTCTGAGTGTTGCTTAGATGCCCTAGTAATGTTTAATGTTGAGATTCGAGATTAGTGGAATTAGTGGAAATCTGATAATATTTTGGGGAAAAAAGTGGTATACTTTTGGGCATATAAGGTCTGATGCAGTTCTAGGGCATTTATTGCTCTGAACTCTCTGAACGTGCTTGAGCCATTATCTTTTGGACACCTTTTTTCAATCTTCCTTCTTCCTTCGGGGTTACATTTTTCTGTAGTAATATACATTTTTCTTATCCCCACTTCCAGCTTCACGCAGAAATGTGTATTTTTACCTGGGAAACGGGCTATCCTGAGCCTCTCAATGGCTTTAAATTATGAGCCATGGAATTTGGGGACGGGGAGAGGTTTCTGCTTCTCCTTGGGGGAAATTTCACTTTTTCAAGCCTACTCCCTGCAGACAAGCTGGGTTGAACTGATTTTCCCAGGCTTTGGTTGTGCTATTATTCTACAGCAGTTCTGTTTGAATGGGAGCTATTTGAGTTAATGGTTTCCTAGTTTAGTCGAGGGGGGAGACCAGGCTCCGTAGACTCTGAGGCATTTAATGACACAGCAATTTGATAAAACCAGCCATAATTCACTGGCATTATGGACATGTTCATGAGACTGTCAGCTGTGTCAGAAGGACATTTATAACCATGTCCTAGTTTCTGAGGCAGAGGGTAGCGTCTGTCCCTGGCCAGATATCACAGTATCACAGTATGCTAGGGATTGGAAGGGACCTCAAAAGATCATCTAGTCCAATCCCCCTGTCGGAGCAGGAACACCTAGATGAGGTTGCAAATACATATGACACAGAGGGGAGGTCCATGCTGCTGCTGTGTTCCCTAGGAAGTCTCTTGTCTTCTCTCATCCTGTTGGGGCTCTTCTCCCTAAACTGTTAGAATGTGCTGTGAGCAGGTGCTTGTCAATAGACTCCAACCTTGTCATGAGATGCTTCCCCTTACCTACATCTAATGAACTGCCTTCACTTGTCAGTTTGTTTGAGGTACAGTGTAACAAACCTGTTCTGTTAGGAAAGTGGCTCATCAAAGAGCAAATAAAAAGCCAGCAGGCAAAAGAAGGTATGTGTGTCTGCCAGCAGCATCAGGAGTCATCCCCTTGTATCTCCTATTTCATGCCCAGAGACCACAGAGGAAAAATTCTGTTTTCCAGTGCAGCAAAACCATCACTGATTCTATCTCTGGATATCCTAAGTCCTTCCAGGCCAGCTCATGTTAGTATTGGTAAACTTACCCAAAGAATCTGTTGGGCTGTCAATGCCACAGAAAAACGTGTTTTTCTTTTGAGCTATTCAGAGACCATCATTACACTAAAGAATGGCCCAAACCAAGTTTTGATGAGAGTGCAGTTTTTTAGGACCTAGCCCAGCAGTACAGTAATGGAGTCGTGGTTTCTAGGATCACAGCCCTGACAGCTGGTCTGTCTGCTCCAAAATGTTGATCAGTGGAAATCAGGAATTTAAGGGTCTCAGATAGTAGTGGCCAAGCACTTCTCTCTACTGAGAGGTAAGCGTACGCCCATTTTCTTCTTGAAGTTCAGCATCAGCGTGTCCCACCAGTCTTTTTCAGAAATAAATAATCAGTCATAAATGTCACCTTACCTCTTGAAGCTTCGCAATCAGAGGTGATACTAAAGTAACCGCTTTATTTCTTTTTCCTCACATGATGCACCATCTTTGTAGCTGTGCATTGAGTCATCCCAGAACTGTGCTGATACACAAACTGAAGGGCACTGCCAATCTGTAGCCTTCAGCCTTTCTGTAGGTATAAAGATCAGGAGAATCACATCATTAGTGGTGTTTCTTCCTTACTGCCTGACACCTGAAAAATTATATGAACTTATTCAAAGCCATATGAAATTTGAGATGAAGAGAAAAGGACAGATCTGGTGAGCATTTTGTTTTGCCTGCAAAGCAAGAATTACTGTGTCGTGTCTGTTGGGTGTCCGACAATATGAAGTAAGAAAAGTGCCAGAATACATGCAGTTTAAAGACAAAACATTTCATAGCTCAAAGAAATATTTCGCTGTTGCACATACACAAAGAATGCTGAGAGATAAAATCAATCAAACAAACAAACAAGAATGCAGTGCAATGATTCCAGAGGAAAATAGCACTCGCCTGACACTGCACTCTGGGTGCACTGCCTTTGAAGCAGTTATTCCCGATCAGTTAATGAGAAACAGATAATATGACTTTCAGGTGTAGACAAGCCCTCTAGAGTCTTTTAATTCTCATTTTCCTAGTAATGTCTTTGCAATGTTTTACATGCCTTGTTGAGAACTTCAGTACTTCTTACAAGATGTTAGGAGATAAATTCATCTTGAGATGTTGTTTTTCTCCTCTCCAGATCACGGTCTCGCTGTAACACCAGCAGTGGCAGTGAATCAGAAAATTCCAACAGAGAGCATCGGAAGAAGAGAAACAGGTGACCGTTATGTATTTTAGATGTAGAGACATAGAGACGTGAAACACAAACAAGTCAAGAATGGACTTTTCTGAGATAGACTTAATAAGGAGTCTAACATGTTTTATATGTATACAGTCCTCCTGATGCAGCTTAAGGTCCTTTTTTTAATAGGAAGAGAGATAACTGCCAAAACAAGTATACATTATAGGTGTATGCCATGAACGCATAACTTCCTGTTGCTTTGGAAAAATTAATTAATGAACTGCAAAATCAAGTACGGGGCACACTTACAAAAGATCTGTAATATTAATGCAAATAATGTGAGTAATGGTGATGACAAGATTCAGAGCATATGCTTCAGTACCTCAAAAATGTCATGTGGAATTTTAGCAGAAAATAAGCTTTTGAGGAGAACACTCAAAATATTTTAATGAATCTGAAACTTGGTATTGTTTTTAAATGCATGCATTTTATTGTATAAATATTTTTATTTTCTAAAATATTAAGTGTGGGCCTAAACCCCAAATGTGTACAATGTCAGCTTTTAATAGGACAACAGCAGTTTATATTGAGTGATGTTAGGAAGTTTTATTTTTTTACATTCTATTTTTCTTGTCACTGATAAGAAAAAGTTGGCATAACAACTGATTTATTGTATCAAAAAATTCCTTTAAAACTGCAACTTTATGTTGCATTTGAGATAACAGCATTTGAAAGTTATTTATGAAAATGTATTTTTAAAAAGTACATAGAATTTCTTCATATTGCATAAACAGAGCATAAAAGTACTGTCACTGGACAAAAGAGGAGTTGTTTAAAGCAAATTTTCTAAGAAGCTGTCTGCACAAGCTGCCATAGTATCCTGCTGCCTCACATACAGTATTATGAGGGATAAAGGATTTTCAGATATTTTGAAGCTCTTAGAAGTAATTACGTGCTAGATAGTGCTGCAGAAGTATGCTGTGTAATAATATTTGAAGTATGATTTACAACAGTTAGAGAGATGCTAAAAAATCATTGTGACATTCAAATGGGCTGGTATAAAGCATAGTTGAGCCATGAGATTTCTTTGCAGTTTACTTAAATCAGAGCACAGTCTTGTGAGATACTCGGCTAACAATAACCTAGTGTGCATGGAAGATTTGTTTTCTGGGTGAGCTCTGAAGTCTGAATGAAATGCTGAGTATAGTTTCAGTGATCAGTAGGTAAATGGTATTTGGTATCCCTTTCTCTCAGAACACTGTTGCCAGTTTTTTTTCTCCTGTGAAACTTCTTGTTCAGGGACCTCCACAGGCAAGTGAAGGAAATAAGAGACTGACCACAAGAATGTTTTTAAGAGCTTCTTGCAATATAGAGATTAGATTTTAAGAAGGATTAAGTACTGCTTGTCATTTTCTATAGAATAAAAGGGCCTTTACCTACCCTTTCTCGCCTCATGGAAAAGTGCTTAAAATTAAAAAGGAAAAAAATAAATCCAATGTGTGGATTGTTTTTGTTTTTCATGTTTTCAGAAATGTAAGATACATTAAAAATGTTAATCTTGCAGCATCTCTTCATCACTTGAAATCAGACCAGATCAAAAGTCATTATCAGTGTTAAAGCACTTAATGAGCTGGAGGTCTGAGACTTGTTACTTGTCATCACGTGCAGGAAAACCAACAGTCCTAATGAATTTCTGCATTTTGTTAGCAGCCACAGCAGGAATATAATAAGCTGAAAGGGCACAGGCACTGTATAGCTTTCCTGTTAGCAGAAATGAGCCAGCCCTAACAGGGTTAAATGGGACAATACAGTGAGGCTTGCAACGGCTGTTACTCAAGTTTTACCTGTTGCGTAGATTAATGCTAATTTATTTCCTAGTGTGATAATCAGATCCCTGGCACAAGCAGACACAAAGTTCTATTGCTTTATTGGAATGAAATGACTGAATACTTACATTACCCAAAAGAATCTACTTCTGATCATAGAAGAGTAGAATAACTAGTTCACATGAGAAGAGATCACTCTGAACAATTTATCAGGAGAAAACAAATTATCAGAGAAAAACAGAAATGCAGGTGATAACTTCTGAAGATAAAACACTGGAAAAACGTTAGGGAGAAACTCTTTACTTGATCTCAATAGGTCTTTAAAGTTTCACTGCATCATGTGAATGGTTTATCCTAAGCAGATGTTCATAGGAATGGAGGAAGAACCTATGAAGAGCATATTTCAGTCATAGAAGACATGTATTTTTTTTTTTTAATGCTGTGGTCAAAATTTATTGTGTAGATAAAAATGTATTAAACTAGTTGACAATGTGTACTGGAGCATAGCCTTTTCCTTGACTATACTTAGAAGGTCCATCAGATTAGAATCACAGAATGACTGAATGGTTGAGGTCGGAAGGGACCTCTGGAGGTCATCTGGTCCAGCCGCCCTGCTCAAGCAGGGTCACCTAGAGCCAGTTGCCCAGGACCATTCCCAGATGACTGTTGAATTATCTCCAAGGATGGAGACTCCACCACCTCCCTAGGCAACCTGTGACAGTGCTTGGTCACCCTCACAGGGAAAAAGTGTTTCTGGATGTTCAGAGGGAACCTCCTGTGTTTCAGTGTGTGCCTGTTGCCTCTGGTCCTGTCACTGGGCACCAATGGAAAGAGCCTGGCTATGTTTGGACCCTCCATTCAGGGCTTCTTATGCATTGATAAGATCTTGTCCTTCATGTGCCTGGAAATGGTTTCCAGGATTAGCAGCTCTGTCACCTTTCTGGATATCAAGGTGAGGCTGACCAGGTGCTCCTTCTTGCCCTTCTTGAAGACATGAGTGACATTTACTTTCCTTCAGTATTAGGCACTTCTGACAATTGCAATGGTCATTGAGAGAGGCCTTGCAATGACATCAGCCAGCTCACTCAGCACTCATGGGTGTATCACGTCAGGGCCCCTAGACTTATGTATGCCCAGTTTGCGCAGGTCTTCCCTGACCTGATCCTCTTCCACCAAGGGTACGTCTTCCTTGCTCCAGCCTTTTCCCCTGGCCTCTGGGGCCTGGGAGTCCTGAATGCCAGTCTTGCTAGTGAAGACTGAGGTGAAGCAGGCATTCAGTACCTCAGCCTTTGGCATGTCTTGTGTCACAAGGTCCCCCGCCTCATTCAGCAGTGGACCCTGTCCTTCCTTTTGTCACCTGTCTGCTTATAGAAGCCCTTCTTGTTTCCTTTGACATCCCTGGCCAGATTCAATTCCATTTGGGCTTTGGCTTTCTTAACCTCATCCCTGTGTGCTTGGATAATATCTCAGTATTTCTCCATGTTACACGTCCCTGCTTCCACCTTCTGCATGCTTCCATTTTGTGTTTGAGATCTGCCAGGAGCTCCTTGTTCACTGATGCAGGCCTCCTGGTGTTTTTGCTTGTCTTCCTACTCACTGTGATGGACTTCTTTTGAGCTCAGAGGAGATGATTGTTGAATATTAATCGGCATTCTTGGGCCCTTTTTCCCTCCAGGGCTATATCCCACTGGACTTTTCAAGGAGATCTTAGAAGAGGCCATAGTCTTCTCTCCTTAAGTCCTGGGTTGTGATCTTGTTTTGTGCCCTCCCCTCTCCTCTCAGGGTCCTGAATTCCACCGTCTCTTGTCACTACAGCTAAGGCTACCTTCGGCCTTCACATCCCTAAGAAGCCTGTCATTGTTGTGCATTGCACCTAAATGATAACTATCTGCTCAAATATTTTGAATAAGATTTCAAGAATCAGTTCTTCAGAGTTGTTTGTTTTAAGAGAATTTATCTTTTTGCGTAAATGTAGCTTACTATCATGTCACCTGAAATGGGGAAAAAAAAATCACTAAGTCAACAGATGAGTGATGATAGTCATGACTTTCCATTTTACCATCAAGTCTTCCTGCAAACAATACTCAATTTGTCACTGTGATAGCTATTAATCTCAACTGGATTTATTTTGCATGCCAGTAACAAGGATTCTTTTTCTATAAGACATAAATCAACTTGTCCCCTTGTTGAAAGGAAAGTTGTAATGGGCTTGGAGTGCAAGGGCAACGCTTTTTTGTCAAAAGTGTCTTTAAACAGAAACTTTGGTTTTGAGTTAAATTTCTCTCAACTTCTTTGGTTTTTTTTTTGTTCCTGTTGTTATCTGTGTTGTCAGCAAGCTAAAGATTTTGCCCCAAAATTGTTATGATTTGATCATTGCTTTTAAGTAACATATTTTATGTAGAGATTGTGCTATGTTGTTAAATGTGAACGTAGTACCTTTCTTTGCAGCTGCAAAATGAATGCTTTATTGCTTCATATATCTATCTAGTAGAGTTCTGCTGTGGTACAACAGTACTCTGAGCGTGCTTATGCAGCTTGTTTTAATAGCTGTCATGCTACTTTATATATTTAGATTTTCAGTATTTTGGTCAAATTAAGGAGATGAGTAACGGTGATGAATTTTGTTGTAATTTACAACAAGTAGAAGAAAGGAGGCAGAGTAGAAATAAGAAGTACCTGGAGATAAATGAATGCATTGCTCAGGACTGTGCTTGCCACGCAGCAGTAATAGATAAAAAAAAAGGTCAATATTTCTATTAACAATGACAAGCAAATAATAATGGAGTTTAGTAGGAGGGCCTATAAGGAAGAAAGAATAAGTGATAGAGGATGGCTCTCTATGTGATGTGACCAAATGAGAGTAGGAATGTGTGGAGGAAAGAAAAAAGTACGGCATGGATGGAAAATAAATAAATTGGGTAAGTACATAAGAAGGTAAATAAGACATCTTTCAGTGAGATATGTAACAAAAGTCATTCTAGGGGACAGAGAAGACTGAAAGATAAAAAAAATCTGGAACCTAAATGATTTTTTTTCACATCAGTTCTTTGAAATAAAAAAAGTGAAAGTATAAAAACTGAATTTATTTAGGAGGGAAAAGAAATGCTGAAGTAGAATGGGATTACAGTGTGGTCATGTGATGAAAACTCAAGCATATTTAGAGGACGGATTCAGGAACAGAACCAATACCAGCAAGGCTGATTTCAAAAGTATGAAATTTTACACAATTCCTGACTCATACTTCTGCTTTTTCCTGACTACAGTTAGGACATTATGGTCTTTTAATAAGTAGTATTGAAAATTTCCTGTGGCCTTTTACAAGAGGCAAAGGCTATAGTATTCCAATTGTCAGACTCTAAGCTTTAGTTTCAGGGTTTTTTCTTCAGGTTGTGTAAAAGGTAACACAGGGGAAATACATTGCAGTATAACAGAATGGAGAAAACTTCAGGGAAATAAAATCTTACCTTACAGTGGTCCCAGATTTGGCAGAAGAGTTGCTTCCTTCTCTGTGTTCCTATCAAAGAGCAGTGCTGTGCTGTAGCATTGTTCTTCATTATCAGTCCTCTGTAGCTGTAGGGGGAGAGGTCTAAAGGTAGCCCTGTATGGCATCTATGTGCTTAAGTCACTCTTGGAAATGATGGAACCCAAGTGTCTAAAGTGCAGTAGAGTTCAACTAGTGTCAAAATATAAATATCATCTAAGATTGTGATGACACCATAGGAAAGCAGGGGCTCCTGTAGGTATGCTGTTTGTCAAAAGAGTCAGTGAAGCACATTTTAAGAAGGAACCTAAGGAAGACTTAAAACCTCTGCATGGTGCGATCAGCGTGGTTTAACCAGGGGTGTATCTCCTAATGCACTTACCCCAGCATCAACTAACCAGGATTTCTTTGCTGTGACCATCTCATTGTAATGCTACTTAGAGATGATAGTACTTAGTTTGGATTTTTTCTTTCTTTTTTATTGCTATATTTTGTTTAAAAAATGGTCTTTAAGTGATGCTGAACAATGTTTGAATTTTTGTTGGAAACCATATATTATTGACAGCTATTATGTTCTCCAAAGTCTTGAAATCTTTTCTTCTTTTATATTGTCCTTCTTTACCTTTAAAACTTTTAAGACTTTCATTTATGTAGAAGAACACTTTTCTGTTGTCACTGCAGTTTTATTCCCTGTTGGGCCCAAGGGTTTCCATTAGCAGAATAAACTGGAGGAGAAATGGTGTGTTTACTCTCTTAATGAAAGAGGTCATTCGTCATCGTTGTGGAAGTGTGGTTTCAAACACGAGGTGCAGGGTCTCATGTGCTCTGTGCCAGAGTACGGACCTCGTGCTCTGCTGCATTGCTTGGGTTTCCTGAGAAGAATTAATAGCTTTTATTTTTTTTTTTTATGGCAAGCATCTGAATGCCTCCTTCAGAGCACAGCTGTCTACTTGACCTGTTAGGAGTTGTTTTTTTGGGAGAGGTGGAGCGAAGTACTGGCCAGCGGGCACACCCACCACCCACGACAGCAGCGCTGGCCTGGCAGCCACCCATCCTCTTTTTGTGCAAGTGGCTGCCGTATGCGCGAGGCAGTTGATAGTATTTATACCATATGGGATGATTGCTGTCTCCACAAATTGGATTATTCAGGATGAAAATCACAATTCATTACTTGTTGCTGTGTGAGTTCTACTAAATCCTTAGACAGAAGTTTATGTTAATCCCTGTCACCAGATTACAGGTTTAAAAAGACTTGCTTACAAATCGGAACCTGATGTTGCCGTCTTCTCCAGATGCTCGGTGCCATTTGTTAGAGTGGTGGCCGTTTACAGTAGCTGGGGATCCAGCTCAGCATTCATTACGCATGTGAGAGA
Source organism: Vanellus vanellus (assembly GCF_965231255.1). Classification (NCBI taxonomy): domain Eukaryota; kingdom Metazoa; phylum Chordata; class Aves; order Charadriiformes; family Charadriidae; genus Vanellus; species Vanellus vanellus. The sequence continues at coordinate 23,275,152 of NC_138908.1, forward strand.
AGAACTGATTAAAGGAAAAGCATCAGCCTGCATAGCCAGTTTAGCCTGATACGATTGGAGACTCAAGGAGAAAGGTACACACATAGTGAAGAGCAACAACAGCATGCTCTGCATTTCCTAGACAGCCAACATCTCCAGTGTAATCCCTTTATCTCTGTTGGTTTGTTTGTTTGCTTTACGTGTCAGTCTTCCCATTTTTTGTTAAGCCCCTCTGGATTCCTCAGCATGCCAGTCGTACCGTCCTATCAGAGAACCTCCCCTTGGAGTGGTATTTTCCAGGGTTATTCTAAATCCCTGCTGAATTTTGATTTCACTGCTGTGACCAAAGTAGATCCATTTGTTCCACCTTAGAGTTTCATCATACCACTCATATCTGCAGCCTCAAAACTGTGAAGCATCTGTAGAAATTTGAGTGGCCAAACGCTGGCACGCCGGTTGGCCTGGTGGGTTGTGTCATCGTAGAGTTACTTCAGCCTGATAACAAACGTGCTGAATTGAGAGGATTTTGACATTTGGGTTAATCTGTACTACATTCCAGTAATGGATTCATGGATTTTAACAACAAAAAAAATAAACCCAAACAAAAACCCCCAAATAAAAAAAAATAAAAGCATATCATGTTGTTTAGAAGCACACAAGCAGAGGCAGGGGCCGAAGTCACAGATGATAGTGCAGAAGGGATGCTATGGTGGGATTAGGTATGTCTGGGTCAGCCATGGAAATCTGCATGCATCCTGGGCTTTGTTGCAGGTCAGGATGAAGGGACCACTTCCTCTGAGCGGGAACTCCCCTGAGGCATCCCTGGGGGATTTTCCCTGGATCCTAGGAAGGTGTGCGTGCCGCAACAAAGTATTTTGAAAAGTTGTAGTAGTGGAGCCTTGTATCATGATGTGGTACTTACATTTGCTGTAGATGAGGTGGGCTGGAATATGTAAACAGAAAACAAATTCTAGATGTTTGTCTTGGGCTGGGGCAATGAATTCAAGTTGTGGACCTGTCCTTGAAGGGCTGGGTCATCTCATTTTTGGATTACGCTGTTTGTGAATAATGAACCAGTGAGTTTTCTTTGATACAGGTCCTTACATTTTAGTGTAGTTTGGGAACATTAACTAAAATTTAGCAAGGTGAAAAGTTAAGTATTGCATTCAGGACCTGGATTTTTGTGGGGAGAAAATACCCCATTGCTTCTCAGAGCATCGGGCATAAGAGACCTCAGACTGAACTCACGCTACTTCTTTTGCAGATTACGGCAAGAGAATGACATGGTTGACTCAGCTCCCCAGTGGGAAGCTGTGCTACGGCGACAGAAGGAGAAAAATCAGGCAGATCCGAACTACCGTCGATCCAGGCACAGATCTCGATCGTATGTAACCCTTGCCATCTTTGACGTGAAAATTAAGGCTGCTGTAGCATGTTAAAAACCAGGAGGAGTATCTCCAGCATGGTGGTGGCCCTCAGCTGCTGAGGAACAGAGACTTTCACATGTCATGTTCTCACATAAGCAGATTTGTCTTTGTGGTCAAACTCCCTTTGTATAGTGATTTGAATTTCAGGGCACAAATAACACAAGAAGGGCTTTGTAACAGAGCTAGTCAGGAACTCCCTCCATCGCCTTGGATGGAGTCCTGGATGGTTTTGTGGCTCATTGAGTGTTAGCTCTGTAATGAGGGCAGCGATTCCCGTCTTCTAAGCATCAAGTCTGTGAAAACATTCAGATTTTGTGTGATAGATGCAGGCATTTTTTTTGTGAAATCCACGCACACTTGTTTAATTATATAACGTCTGTGGTATTGTTCCAGATGAGACCAGCTACTGATGTCCCCATGTCAAATTACCATTGGCAAGCAGCTGTCAGTGATTTATTGCATCCTGGTGTCAGGATTTCCATGATGGAGCCGTGCTGCCAGGCAGTGCCATTCCTGCTGACAGCTGGTGTTGACATGGTGAAGTTGTTGGCTTATAAAATTAATTTCCTCAAACTAATGAAAATGCCGTTTTCTTTTAATTTATATTTTTCTTCTAATGGCATGTTTTGGGTGTATAGACACACTGTTTTGTGTCATGCTTGTGTCCAGCCTAATGTGCCATCCCAGCAACCGTCCAGAGCAGTGCCACCACCAGGGTGCCCAGCAGGGAGGGCAGGGCAAGGCAGGGCAAGAGGGGTTGAAGAGTGGCAGGAGAGCAGCTATGAGGCACTGGGAGAGAAGGCAAGAGAGAGAGCAGCCTTTGAAACTGTGTCCCCACCGTCACTGCCTGGCTGACACTGATGAGTTGCCAGCCCTGATGCTGATGGTGTAACGTGTGACCTCTGTAACACACTTACAGAGGTACTTCCCGTTAATGTCTTTTCTTAAGTTTACCTTTCATGTTAAGACTTATCACCAGAAACTGCGTAGTGCCTTAAACGATTGTTTCGTTCATGCTGACTGAAACCGTAATCCACACTGAATTTTCCAGTATTAAAATCCACTTGCATTGTGTTTTCAGTTGCCCTTGTTGCTAGAACTCGTTTCTGTCTCCAGTTTCATAGTGTACAGTTTTCGTTCTTTTATGAAAAATAGAATTTGCCATTAAAATTCCAAATGTTGGAATTTTTACTTTAACTGGCTTTGTACAGACTTGTTCACTTTCAGCTGCACAAAAGTCAAATGTTATTAGGTGTAATTATACAGTGATATATTACTAAAAATCAAGACTATTAAAGCTCGCTTGTATGGAATCCACAAAATATAACTGATTAAGTTTGATTTACATTTTTTTACTGTACACAGAAAGTGCTGTATACTAGGAAATGTACTCAGTGAATAATGGTTAGGTTAAATTTATTGCCAACTTTTCTTTTTTCCCATAGGCCAAGTAATTTTCATTGCTTGGACAGCACGGGCTCCCTCTTGTGGCTAACTTAGCTTATGAAATGTCTTTTATTCTCCAGCACAGTGACATTCTGAGTTATATTTTATTTATACTACTCTTAGCAAAAAAAATAAATGTGTTACTGAACAAGGAGAGGTCCTAGGTGAAGCAAAGAAGTGAGGAAATCCTTAAGATTTTGCATGGCTTCTCATTTATTTTCCCTATTGTGTTAGTGATGAATATATTCCTTCTTTTTCTCTAACTCTTCAGTTTAAAAAAACAAAATGAAAACAAAAAAATAAGCCAAAACCTCCCAAGTATGGCAGAGATCCTTAATATAAGCAAGTAGGAACTAAAAAAGTAAAATGGTAATTCCTTTCAAAGTGCGTTAAAAACATTTTAGTAAAAGCATTTTAACTGTTAAAGTGCCATAGGTTATAAGAGTATTTCTTTAATTTAGTTTGGCTCAGCTGTTTGCTTACATGACTGGATGCCGGTCAGAGGGAAGGGAAGCATGTGGTTCCCTAAGGTGCAGGGTATATATAGTTGGGTTTGTTTTTAAATCTGGTTATACGGTCATTTAAATTTGCACATTTAACAATTTATACAAAACCTTCATTTTAGTAGGACAGATAAGTCTTCCACATTAAGTTCCTTGTTGCAGTCAGCTTAACTAGAGGTTCACTTTGGAACTGTGACGTAATAGCTGAAATATTTGTTACTGTGCTTGGCACAGTGCATTTCATTTGTTTGATAATGAGTGATATTAATCGTTGGTGGTGGCTTCTTGGTTTTAGGCTTAAAAATATTTGACAAGGATTTGACCTTTCTTTCTCCTAAAGGAATCAGCAAATAGAGAGTGCTCCCCATTCTAGTTCTACAGGGTTTATTTTCAAGAGTTCATGTAAAACATCTGTGTAGCCAAAGGGCTTTTTTTAATTAAGAAGAATGGCCATTAAAATTCCATGGCTATTGAAATTTACCATTTGTGACTCAAACTGAAATATTAATAAGGCTGCAGATGCAGACGCAAAAAATAATGTAGACCTTATTAATGTGTAGAGTTGTTCAAGCTTGTGAAAACGAAATAAAAATAAACAAAAAACCTCCAGGAGACTCATCACTTACAGGGAATTCCCCTTAGGTTTCCTCTGAGAATCTGATTAGCGTACAAATTGTCCAGGAGGTATTGATTCGGATACTGCAGTAGGACAGTATGAGTATACGTTACATGTCAAAACTGTGAGTTCTTAACCAATTCACAGTAAAAAGATGAAAACAAAGTGAAAGAAGGCTTTAAAGATTTAATAGAAGGATTGCTTTGTTGTGGGCTCTTAAGACCTATACAAACATGAATTTCCTATGCAGTATATGCAATACCTACATTTCACCTTAACAATACCTTTCTTTTTGTAAGCTTTTCTTCATTTTGCCTTCAAAGGAAGCAGGAACAGGCCTTTGGAAGGAAAATGCTTTTATTAAGATACTTTATCTGTATCATATTTCTGGATTTTTGGGGGGGGAGTTAACTAGAATAAATGCTGTGAGGTTATCCTAGTATGGTAACACTGTTTAAACAGATGGAAAATAAATAACGTCAACATGGGAATTTATAAAAGCAGTTTGCTCTGGGGAATAATTGTGTTTAGCCCTTTTATTTTATTTTTTTTTTTCATGGGATGCCATATTGCTAAACCAGTATTTTACAAGAGTGGCTTCCTTATTAGTGTAGTTGGAGGGGTGAAAGAGGGGAGGATGACAGAGATGACAGAATTAAATGCCTGGAAAAAACCTCCTGGAGAGGTCGCAGAAAGCAGGAGGCACAGTTCTTAGAAAATGGAGAAACAAAGATGCCGTCTTATTTAACCGCTCTCTCTCCGCCCTGTCCCACCAATTAGTATTTCTTCCTGTAGGTGAGGCTTCACATGATGTTTGACAACCTAAGGCCACATCGTGGACCATTTTATTTCCATGTATAAGTAAAAGCCATGAGAAGATCAGATTGGTGGGTGGTGTGCACAATACCCTTCTTTGTGGGGATCCTGGGTTTGGGAGCGACCTTGAGGCTTTGCTTCCTGGGGCAAACTGGGGCTTGTAAGCATTACAAAGCCTCCCTGGAGAAGCTGGCGTTTTTCAGGGAGCTTTTGCATTCCCCCGCTGCCTGATTATTCAGCCTCAGAAGAGGATGCCTATCTTCCCAGCCCCAGGGTGAATGCAGGGTTTGCAGCTGCTATTTTGTGAGCAGGGGGTTGCATGGAAGGAGAAATCAATTCAAAACTGAGGGGTGAAAAAGGCTATTAAGTGTTACTGCATACCAGGCTACTGCATCAGGGAGTTAAAACCAGCATGGACAGATGTATGGAGTAGAGAAGGAGAAGTAAATGCAAGAAGGGAGAAGGAGAGATAGGAGAAGTGAAGATCAGAGAAAATTAAATGCATTATAATAAACACAAACACATGAAGCCTGAAACAGCTCTGAGTGCCAATAAAAATCAGACTGCAAGCTCCTTGTGGCCATAGCTGTTGCTGCCACAAGGACCTGAGCAGTCGGAACGGACAGCAGAGCGCTCTGTCAATGACAGGAGTCGTCTGGGGCGGCTGCATCATGCTGCCTGGAAAGCCATCACCACCTCGGAATCTGAGAAGGTTATGGATTAGTTCATATTAGTCCCACTAGGGAATCACAAATGTGTGGCTGTTTCTTGCCCTTCTGTCCATCTCTGGTATTTATAAAGCAGTAAACTAATCTCTCCCAGTATTTCTGCACCTGTAAGATTTTTAAAAAAAACAACAAACCTCAAAACATTACCATCCCTAAATAATCTGTCTTTACACTACTCTAAAACATTTACTGCAATATAGAACATTATTGCTAGGCTGAAGTCTGGAAATGAGCCAAACACAGTTACAGTGAAATAAGAAAACAGCGAAATTGTTAGTGCTAGAGACCAGTTTGGAATTATTTCTGATACAGCTCTGCCACTGGGTGAGGGAGAGGCCATTGAACAGATGCTAAAGCACAGAACTCTGCTGTCCTCCTTGATCTTCATTTAAATTTGGATTGTGTCACTCCAAAAGCATCTTTGAATATGATAGGCCCTTTTGTTTAAGGAAAAAAAGCAAGCTGTATGATCTCATGGTGTAGACTTAATCTTTAGAAACTGTGACTTCAGTGGGAGCATTTATGCCTGCTGAATCCATCTAAAAGTTGCATACCTTGTGTTTCAGATGGTGTGGAACAGTCTAGCTGTGGACATTGAGTTTATATAATCCCAACGAAAAGAGTTACCTGATCTCTCCATGCAAATGTAGTTCTTGCCACTGTGTAAAATGCTTATTTAATCTCTTACTCTGCATGGGTTTTGGTGAATTCTAGGTGCAACTTCAGCAACAGTAGTGGTTTCGCACTAACTTTGCAATAAAATGGGATAAGAAAAATAAAAATAAAGGGGATCCAGTTTGGAGACAGTATCTTCTGTAATTCAGTGGGAAATGTGAGGCATGCCATTCAGGCTTGCTTTAGTACGTCTATGTCTGCAACAGGGAAATTGCAATTCCGGCTAAGTACTTTCCCTGTGAATGAAATACTTGCTAAAATATTTGTGTGTGTGAGTTTGTGTAGTTGCTTGTTTGGTTTGTTCATTGTTGGTTTTTTGTCCTGGACATCACAAAGGTAAATGAAGTGAGCAGAAACTCTTCTTGGAAATGACCGGAAAGTGAGAGGTTGTACTGTGATGGCAGCTGAGCAACAGGTCCTCTTTACTGGGGCTCACTGGGAATGGCCAGGGATTACTGGTGTGTCAGCCTGGCGTGGCCTGTCCCTCCTCCTGCCTGGAAAGGTCTCTGTGGGCCACAGGACATTTCTGAGGGCCTTTTCCAAAAGTGCTATGCCAAAACACATTGTCCTCAGCTGTATGAGGGGTGGCAGTAGCTGGACATGGATTTGGCTTCGGAAGTTCTACTGTTGTTTCTATTTTATGCATACTGTTGCTGAAGGCTAGCGGAACAGGAATTGTGATTGAGAGCCTATCATTCAAGAAATGACTTTTCAGTTGAAACAAAGCTGTGAAGTTTAATACATGTTATGAGATAACAAACCTTAAAATTGAAGTCACTGCTGGATTACATTTACCGTGATTTCTGTGCAGGGTCTGTTACTTGAACAGCAATGCGTCAGACGATGGTTTTCACAGTTCTGCCTTTGTTGTCTTTGTTGGTATTTATAGGAGAAGCCCAGATGTACAAGCTAAGGAAGAACTGTGGAAACACATTCAGTAAGTACAGTCCTTGTAGGGTCTGCATGACTGCTTCGTTTGCCTCTAATGTAGTTATTCACGTCCCCTGGCACTGTGGCTATAAGGCATTACGTTCTGATGCAGTTGTGTGCCACAGTAAATTACACAGATGTTAATAACCTGCTGTGTGTAGAACATACTGGAGATCACTGAATGCACTGAATACAGACAACCATTTTATGTAGATGAATTATTAAAGAAGAATACAGCATTCTAGAGATTTATTCCTCTGTGGCTTCCAAAATATTCCTGTTTGTAATACTGACACTTTTTAGGATGAGGCCTTATATGCTGTAGAACTATCAGTTAGGAAGACAGTTAGCTATTCCAAAGCATATTCGATGTTCGGTATACACAAGGTTCACACATATTGTGAGGCAACAAGATCAGGTTTGCAGGGAGGTGAGAGTAAGGTGGAACAGGATGTGACACGCAGTTGAAGCAATCAAAGTGGTTAGACACATTTCTTAATAGGTTTCCTATTTTGATGTCAAGGTAGCCTCAGGGCTGACAACAGCTTGTTTCAGTAAATCTTTTCAGCCTAATATAATAAAAATAAGAACGGTTTTGCAGTTGGTAGCTACTGTTACATTTCTTTACTTTGACTAATCCTTTCTAGGAAGGAGCTTGTGGATCCATCTGGCCTCTCTGAGGAGCAATTGAAAGAAATTCCGTACACTAAAATAGAGTGAGTTTACGTCAGAATTTTTCTTTGTGAATATAAAAGCCCACTTTTCTTATTTTACTGTGAACTCTGTCATACTGAAATAGAAGTGGGTTTACACATAATCCCTAAGCTTTTGTCTACTCCAAATGTTCATCTAGGATGGGTTGGATGAGGATACCTAATAATTTAATAACTTAATATTTTCTCTTTCCAAAATATGAAAAAAAGTCATCTTCATCTCTCCCTCTCTCTCCCACATGCTCAGGAACCTGCCAAATGTCTGTATGTTCTGTATGTCTCCCTATGCCATCCATCAATCAGTTTTATGTCATACACTACAGAAGCAGAGAACTGAATGCAAACAAGCAAATCCATTTATTTCCTAAACTTCTGGTTCCTTTTAAATTTTTATTCCAGTCATCTAAGGTACTGTTTGACCTGTTCAACCCCTTTGCTTGCTTGTCGTGGGCAGCTGCCAGGGCACAGCTATTTCCTTAAGAACCGATAACTATTTCACTGCGATAATTGCCCATTTGGGATGCTGTGTGTCAGTGCAAGCAGCTGCATGTGGCAGAAATGGGATCCTGGTTTGCATTATAATGTGCTTCCACATCACCACTAAACAGAAAAGCTGATATTAAAGCTCTATATATTAATGCATCCTTTATTAAATAGTTTCATTCTCAAATATGGGCATGCCAGTTTGTGACATTTCCACTTTTAAAGCATTGAATTCCAAGTACAGACTTGTAAGAAAAGCATCAGCCTTTTAAATTCAGCCAGTGCAAGAAGCTGTCTGTGATACTTTAATAAGAAATGGGAGGATCTCTCAGTCTGCAGTTGAATTTATGTTTTTGTGCTGAAGATCTGGTTTACTAACCTACCGTTGTGAATTCTGTGTCTCTCATAGGACTCAAGGAGACCCGATCCGCATTAGGCATTCACATTCCCCTCGGAGCTACCGTCAGTATCGGCGGTCCCAGTGTTCTGATGGTGAAAGATCTGTCCTGTCTGAAGTGAAGTACGTGAATGTGGTTATTAGCAATGGACTGGTTTAGTGTGGCCTAAAAGTTTTTCAGAGGAGATCATTGCTAGATTAGAAGTGGCATAAATGTGGTTGGTTGGTTGCTGGCATAGGATTCAGACAACCCTCTAAATAGTTGGTCTTCAGAGCTAAATGACTCAAAACAAGTACAAAACCATTTCTGGTCTATTCTGGGCCACAGAGGCTTTGCCTGATCCACTTGGAAGGGGGAAAAACTGAAAAAGCCAAAATAAACCTCTACACAAAATAAACCTCTTCAATGGTAGGTCATGAAGTTGCCTAAGAGATGAGAACTCATGAGTTGCCTTCCAGATAGCTTCATCCATAATAGACTTAAGACATCATCTTTATTAACTCTGTGATTTGTTTCATGGGAACTCTAGTACAACTCTCTTCAGCAGTGGGTGGATCAGTCTTTCCTAGAAGACTGATTTTTACAAATCAGCGTACTTACGAATGGAAAGGTGACAGCCCCGTTCTCAGTTTTATTAAGGCCCTAAATATCAAAAGCAGTCCCCTGATGATATCACCCACTCAGGAGGATTGTTTTAGCTGGATGGCACCCTGAATGAGGTGTGGCACACCCATGATTTCAGGTGAGACTCATCTTGCATGGATTTGGGCGGCCTCTGTAGACCTGGGGGAGACAGGCCCCTTGAGAAGGGGCGGGATACCCTGAAGGTGCCTACTGACTACTGAGGATCAGCATGATAGCTTTCGGATGTCTAGTCAGGTGGTAAGCCTTTCAGATTTTGCCTTGCAGATCTATGTAGCTATTTGGGTCAATTTCATTATTCTTCCTCTGCATAGTTACAGTTTACTTCATCATAGCAGTATCCATTTTGTAATATTCTAATTCCAGTGCAAAAACTGATCTGGTGCCTCCACTGCCTGTTACACGATCTTCAGATGCAAAAGGTCCCAGCATCCATTTGGCTCAGCAGGTTAGTAGTTGTGCATCCTTTGCAATTTTCCTTTTTTTTTGGAGGGAGAAGGGGGAGTCTATTGCTTTATTTAAATTAGATCTTTATTTTTCAGTGAAAATTAAAGCTGGCTGAGATTTCTTCAGCTGTAGCGTGACTTGAAATTTTACATTTTGCTTGTATTTCCAAATATATGTAGTTGTGTAGCATATGCCTCAGCGAACACCTGCTTCTGCTATACTGGAGGACTCTTTCCTGGTTTGAGTTTGCTTCCTTAAGATGATACCCTGTTCTCCCCAGGAAGAGAATCAACTTACACAATTTCTTAAAATATGCACATATGCTTGGGATGCAGTTGTAATCACAACCTACTGTCAGTTATTCGCTGCTTCTTAGAGTTTTGTTGCTTCGGCTTGAAGCATTGCTTTTTTTTTTTTTTTTTTTCTTTTTTTTCCCCCCAAATGCTGAATGTTGTTTTACATTACAGAAATCTAAAAAGGATAGAACTTGTCTTTTTAAATCTAATCACTGGCTTTTGTCGTACGTTATGGTACCATATCTCTCAGCTTTGATAGTTTTATTAAGCTCAAAATGTGAGAAGCAAATTATATTCAAAAAGCACTTGCTTGCCTGTTGTGCAAGCACATAAAAGGAAAACCAAAACACAGAAGGGAGAATTCCACATACCCAATTTCCCACGCTGGTCATCATGTCTGTTTATCTGACGTGGATATACCAAAACCATGTGCTGATACTGTATATAGCGTGAAAACTGCACAGATTACAACCAGCAAAACATGTCGTATTTTACCTTACAAGCAGTTAGAATAACTTAAGCTTGAACAATTTTAAAACAATAAACAGATACTTTTCACTTTAAGGCTAGCTAACACACTACCTGTTCTGTGATAGGAATTAAGTTCAAGGATATTTGTGTTCCTGCATATGATGGAAGTTGAGAAAGATGTGCTGTCCTTGATGTAAGGACTCGCTCCAGCAGTGCAGGGGAAGTTGGTGTACTTAAGGCTAAGCACATTTATGTGCTTTGTAGAAATAGGTAACTTGTGTGATTGAATGCTGTTCAGAAATTCACGTTGTCTTATTTTCATTCTTATCCAATACAACATGGCTTAAATTCATGCCCCGGAAGGAATTAATTAATGTTACAATGTTCAGAGTCCACAAACACCTCTCTTTTCCCTCTGCCCCAGACATCTGCACAACAGTGGCCATTAATTACTTGTGAGCACTTGCTTGCAGTGTTTTGCTAAATATCAAATAATTACTGGTGGCGCATTGTGAATAGGGAATATGAATCCAGATAGCACAGAGGGGCAGCAGCTGGCAGGGGAGAGAGGAGGCAAGAGGGGGAGAAAGTTCTGTTTGATCAAATGAACGCAGAGTTTAGTATTCCTGGTGTGTGGATAAATTGCTATATCCTCAGACTAAGGCTGTCACAGCAGCAGTTATCAAAATATAGTATTTAAATTCTGCTATACCTTTTCAACAACATGTTTTAATTTGTTCCCTTCAGAGACAGAACGGATCTAAAGACAGCCTAATAGAAGAAACATCTCAGCTATCCACTAACAACATTGACGGAAAACCCACCACTAAGATCATAAAAACTGTACAGGTGTCACGCTTCAAGGTGGAGACTTGACTGCCATAACTGAAGATGGTGAATGGATTTTGTTCTTTGGAAACGGAGAATTTGTGTGTGTGCATGTGTGTGTGTGTGTGCAAGGGAAGGAACTGAAGTCGACATGGTAGCAATTTCTTCAGGACACTTGGAAGCGCCGCCTGCTTGCTGGGAAGGCTCAGCAAAGCTTTTATCACCGACACCATTCTAGTGGTGCGACTGATCAAGGAGAAGCTGCCTGATTAGACAACCAAAAAGAAAAGTCTTAGTAAAACTGAATGATTAGCAGTTACATTTCCAAAAAATGAACAAAAAAATTTGCTGCAACAAAACAGGCTTTATGGTCTGCTCTGTAACTGAATAGCCTTTTTCCAAAAAATGACTGTTAACTGACATGATCAGGACCAGATGCTTCAAGAGAAGCAAAATAGTCATATTTTTGGCCAATTGTGCAATACAGTGTGATATGGGGAGAATTATCTTCACAATCTTATATGGGGATCAACTTGTGTCCTGAGACATAAGTTCTGATAGCTCTTACAAGGTTTATTTTAGCCTAGCACAACAACAGATGCTCATGTTGTTAATACAAATGTTGACTCAACCCATTTTAGCTCAAAAATGATGGACTTGGTAACACCCTGTAGCAGAGAGTTCCAGAGGTGATACAGACTTACTTTCCCTTGGTAGTTTTAAATGTTCTCAATTTTGAAGGCCCTTTTATGTAGAGGGACTATTTAATTGAACATTCCATACCACAGAAATACATCTATCGCCCTATAGTAAACCACACTGGAAAAAAAAAAAAAAGGAGAATATGTACTAGCCATATTAAGACTGCTTAGCAAGGCACTTAAGTACTGGTTAAATGAAACTTGTAGAGTAGGAGAGTAGGATTTAAGACAGCTAGCAAATAGCCTGCCTTTTTTTTTTAAACTAGATTAGCAAGGTCTGCCTTAATCTTTTTTCATATGAGATAATCAATGCTAGTACCTTCTGATACTTTTCTCTGAGCCATTTCTACTATGATAAAATGACAAAGGCAGTATTTCAGGTATGAGAATTGCATTTCTTTTCTATTGTCACGGTAGGAATAGTAAGTTTTAATGATGCTGCACACTGAGTGGGTTATCTTCTAGTACATCTCTGTAGTGATGCCTAGCTCTTTTTCTGTCCTATCACTTTGAACAAATAGCTGAAAGTCATTCATCTGCCTCCTGTTTGTCCACAGTTGGCACATAGATAAGCCTTCTGGCGTTTCGAACTCATTAAGAAGCTTAGCAAAACCTTTGTGTTGTGAAAGTAACTTTTGCTAAGTGTAATCCCCAAACTAAACGTTGAATTTGTCAAACAGCATTGGAAATGGCTGTAGTAGCTCACGTGCCTTTTTACATCTGTCTTCCTTAAACTTGACCTCCCCCACTGCCTCCAGTGATTTGCAGTGATCCTGTGTCTTCTTGAGGGTTGGACTAGGTGACCTTTAAAAGTCTCTTCCAACCCAAACTGTTCTATGATTCTACCCCCTAGCAACACTCTACCAGGGGACTGCAGCCCTGTCAGAAAAGCAGTAGTGTTTGAGAACTGGAGTGAGCACAAGGCATCTAAATTATGCTTTACACAAAGCATGGGATTACTAATACACATTTTAACAAAACTGAGAAGACAAACCGTGTATAATGTGTTTTATTTTCCACCTCATTTTTTTATTCTTTATTGTTTCATGATCTGGGGCAGTCAGGTGGATGCTACCAGCCAGGGTGACAGCTATACAGTTTGTATATTACTATCATAGTATGGATTGGTCTGCAGGTTGGGAGATGCTGCATCGTGCCGGGGAAGGCAGATTCATTTCACAAATATTTTTCTTTGATCACTTATTTGGAACAGTTCTGCTTCTTCAATCTCTGTGAAAAGTCTATGGGAAGGAAATAGCTTAGAACCCCGTTGTGTAAAAATTCTGTTTTCATGGAGGTTCTTCAGCATTTTCTGATTTTACTATGGATTTCATCCTAGGACATTGTTGGGCTTGGCTTAAAATATTTGCTTAAACTGTTTTGTAAATCTTTTAAATAGTTTCATTGTCATTGCTCCAATTTAAAGTGATCTTTTAGGATCTATTTATGACCTTGTGTAGTATTCTCACAAGCACCAGTTAAAAAAAAAAAAAAACAACAAACAAAACAAAGCAAAAAGGAAAAAAAAAAACAAAATCAAAAAGCAAACACACAAAAAACCGTGTCATTGTGGCAAAGATTATGGTGATACAGATTAATCTAGAGCATCACAATCTTTTGGAAGACTACTGAAATACAACAAACCACACAAGAACTGGTTACAGTGTCTGCAATGAAAGCCACTCCTTATTTCTTCAAGGTGTTCCAAACTGGAGCATTATGCACTTGTTTCTAGTTTGTTGCTGTCTAAATCATTACCGTTATTATGCATTCCTTACTCAGGCACAGGCAAGTAGAACATATCTATTACTATGGGAGGGTTTGTGTTGTTATTATTTGAGAATTATCTGTACATACTGTGTCCTTATCTTGCCAATCCTCCAATATTGATCAAGAAGAAAATTACTTTCCAGGTTTATATGCAACCTCATGTTTTCCCATATGTTGTCATCTGCCTGTAGGCTTTTGTCTATTATTGCTCGACACCATCAGCCGAGTGTGTGGTATTTTACTTATCCCACTGTATCAGAAAATAGGCTTCTATCTAGTCTAATAGTGATAGGCTTCAATTCTCAAGTCACAGGACAGTTGTTTCATAATCAAGCCAACTTTTTTGCATTTAAAAGAGAAATTTACAGGGAGTCCTAGATTTGCGGTACTGGTCTTGTCTCCAGTAAGACTACATAGGAAGCAGGTTTTAGAAAGTAGAATGCTCAGTCTGGGGCCTGAACAAGGCAAAACTTGGACAACGATGTAACTGTCAGCTAACAGTACAGAAAAAGAAACTTCTTCCATATACTTAAGCCTCCTTTCCCTTCAAGCATCTTTTCAGTCATTTGAAGAAAGGCACCTTTTCTTGTGATTTTGCTTTTTTTGTGAGAGATGCCTACAAGTGATCAGTCACTGAAAGCACATACTGTGTCACAGCTATGCTCTATAGCCCTAAACCAGCCCGATGACGCCTGTAAGTGGCTGACCTCTTACACCTCTGAGCTACACCTCGCCCTTTTCCACTGTTGCTACCCTTCCCCGGCTTTCTTAGGGCTTGCGCTGCCTTGAGGCAGTTATGTTTTCAGACCTAGCGTTTGCATGTCAGTCTCAAATACTTGTACCTCCTGATGAGTCAGTCAAAAGACAGGAGATGTATAACCATGTCAGGCAAAGTTTACCCTGTCATTGGCTGCCATACAGACCTGTCCTCACATGGACAAAGGACTGATATTTGAGACATTCTCATCCCAATTCTGCTTCTAGTCTGCTGAACTGATCTCAGGCCAACAATTTTAACTTTGTGCCTCTGCATTTACCTCTTCTGAGACTTCCACAAGTGCTAGGAATAGGTAAGTTATGGAACTCTCTCACTTAACTAGCAACACCTACAATGTAGAGATACCTCTTTGCAAAACACGTATTTTATGCAATAAAGAGGGTTTGCTAACCACATCACAAAGGCGTTTTTGTATATCACATATTGGCCCCCTTGCTTGTTAGATGGCTGCTTCTTTTATTAGGAGCTAGCCTTGACCTGCTGTTTTCTATACTGCACTTCTTACCACTATCCCTTATCTTTCAACTCATATTCTAATTGAGCTCATTATATTGAAGATGTTGGTTGGAAAAAAAGAAAACAAATCACTACCATTTAAGTTGCCAAATAAATCATCTTTATACAGGTGAATATTGAACTGAATAGATAGCACATTTTCTTTTGTGAAAGACTGTTTAATTCAAAGGTAGAAAGACATTTGAAAACAACATACATAAACATATCAATGTGATGTGTATGTTCTATGTACATTAAGTATTCATGAAGCAACTGTGTGCTTTATTTTCAATTGAGTTTGATAGATGGCTGTGTCAATACTTGTGTCCAGGTTATTTAAAAGTCAAGTAAAACTTGAATTTTTAGGGCATTCATGGTTGCCTGTGTGTCTTATTTACATTACACAAAGGAGCAAAGCCTTCAGAAACACAGATTCATTTGACAACACCATCTGGTAAAAACAGGTGTAGTACCAATTAAAAACCACTTGGGGATACAGGTTCTCCAGATTAAGTATTTTTTCCAGAAAAAATACTTAGCAGAAAGTTGTCAGCATAAGTTTTACATACCAGTGCATACCTGAAGTTTTACATACCAGTGCATACCCATACTAAAATTTCCTCTTACTTAAAAGTCATTAGAAAACAACAGCAGACTACATAAGCTGTCAAACCAAACATACAAATGTGATGTGTATGTTCTATGTACATTAAGTATTCATGAAGCAACTGCGTGCTTTATTTTCAATTGAGTTTGATAGATGGCCTTAATGTGCCCATTTTAATTTCTGTCCTGTATTTGTCTGCTTGGTAAGAGTTGTGGTGGGTTGACCTTGGCTGGATGCCAGGTGCCCACCAAGCTGCTCTCTCACTCCCCTCCTCAGAAGGACTGAGGGGAAGAAGGGAGAAAAAATAAGATGGAAGAAAAACCCTCATGGGTCAATATAAAGGCAGCTTAATAAAGCAAAGGCCGAACGTGGAAGCAAAGAATCAGTAGGTGATGTCCAGCCACTTCTCAGGAAGTAGGGCTTCAGTATACATAGCAGTTGCTCTGGAAGAAAAATATCGTAATAGTGAGTGTGATCACTCTGATCTTCCAAAAAGGCAAGGAGGACCCAGGGAACTACAGACCAGTTAGTCTCGCCTCTGTCCCTGGGAAAGTAATGGAGCGACTCATTCTGGATGTCCTCTCCAAACACGTTGAGGAACAGGAAGTTATTGGAAGTGGTCAACATGAATTTACCAAGGGTAAATCATGCTTGACCAATCTGATAGCTTTCTATGATGTTATAACTGTTTGGCTGGATGAGGGGAGAGCCGTGGATGTCATCTACCTTGACTTTAGCAAGGCCTTTGACACTGTCTCCTATATCACCCTCATTAGGAAGCTGAGGAAGTATGGGCTAGATGAGGCGACAGTGAGGTGGATTGAGAGTTGGCTGCGGGACAGAACTCAGGGTTGTGATCAGCAGCACAGAGCCTAGTTGGAGGCCTGTAACCAGTGGTGTCCCCCAGGGGTCAATACTTGGTCCAATTTTGTTTAATATATTCATTAATGACCTGGATGAGGGGACAGAATGTATCCTCAGCAAGTTTGCTGAGGATACCAAACTGGGTGGGGTGGCTGACACCCCAGAGGGCTGTGCTGCCATCCAGCGTGACCTGGTCAGGCTGGAGAGCTGGGCAGAGAAGAACCTAATAAGGTTCAACAAAAGCAAGTGCAGGGTCCTGCATCTGGGGAGGAAGAACGCAAAGCCCCCCCCCCCCCCCCTTACCTTTTACTGCTGAGCAGGAATATCCCTTTGATCAGTTTGGGTCCACTGCCCCATTTATGTCCCCTCCCAAGATCTTGCCCACCCCCAGCCTACTGGTGAGGGGGGAATGTTGGAGACACAGCCCCAATGCTGTGTGAGCACTGCTCAGCAGTAGCCAAAACACCAGTGTGTTATCAACACCATTCTAGCTACCAATTCAAAGCACAGCACTATGAGGGCTGCTATGAGGAAAATTAAGTCCTTCTCAACCAAACCCAATACAAGAGTTAAGTAAACCACTGCCCTCCCAGCAGGTCACAATTTAAATGATCTACCTTACTCGCTTTTATGCTAAGATCTCAAAAATAGCTAGGACTATGCAGTTATTTCATCAACAATGATACTGGAATGTACTTGACATTCTTAATAACATACTTCTGTTAAATTTACTATAAATAAGACCCTTTGCTAGGCAAAAGGGGTAACAGATTTACATTCAAGAATTCCACCACAGGTCATGCACTGATAGACTGTTTAATAGAACTATCTGTAGTCAACTCAGATGCAGTGTGCTAAAAGCTTAAAGAGGAATTTGGAACAAGCCAGTTTTCTTTCTGTGCACACCTCTAAAGAGTTCTCATTTGCAGCCTTTAATCCTGAGAGCCCTCTTACACAGAGCACTGGAAGCGAGTAACAGAAAGGAGGGTCAGTGCACCAGTAACCTAGTGCACAGATCTTTGTTCTCTTGCTCCCCTAGACCACCTTGGAATCTGTCCTCCTTTCTGCTTTTTAATACTATAAACACCAACAGTCTGTCAGACATTGTGTTAATGTAAAACAGAGGAAGGGGAAAAAAAAAAAAAGATTTAAGGAATCTTGAGGTTTTTTTCCAAGGGTACAGTCCAGTTAGCTACTCATAAAAACAAAAAGGCAGTCCTAATGCTTAACGCCATACTTAATGTTTATCAGCATTACTATTTTAGTCATCAGTGCTCCTTACAGCCATCCATTCCTCCCTCTACCACACTTTTTCTTTGTTCCACCACATTATGAAACAGGTATTACACACTGAAGCTTAAGATTCTAGTTTTTCTTGTTGAAAGAGACTCGACATTTTAGACAGCCATCATTAAAGCTTGGCATTAGCTGTTGCTCTCAAGAATTTTAAAAAAATGAAGTCTTAAAAGCTACTCCTGCCAGTCTTGCACTTCAAGAACAAAGACCCACGAGCAAAACTCCTGAACAGATGGTCTCTTCAGGGAATGTAATCCCTAAAAGAAACCCTAAGCTTTCAAGTGCATCCCATAATTACATGTTGGATAACTAAAAATTAATTACTCTTGTCTAAACCTCCTTCCCTCTTGACAAACCAAAAACTAACTTATGCTTAGAATTTGCATTAGTAATTTGCTTACATTCAGTACTAAAAAATCATACATTTCAAGATATGCAATTTCAGCATTTGCTCTTCGGATACAATTAATTTATGAAAGGTCTTTCTGAAAAAACAAGCAGGAATTCCAGTTGTTATACCTACAGTATTTCACTCTACCTCAATTTTAGTTGAAGCACCATATTATGCAGCTGATCGAGGTAATAATAAACCAAGCTTGCAATTTCGCATGTTGGAGAAGTACCCTTCAGGAAAGGTATTTTTAGAACCCAGGTTTGCTGAATTTTAATTTCTACTTTTCCTCACTACAATACAAATCTCAGCTAACACAGTCTTCTGAGTGCTACAGAAGACCATGGTTTCAG
The DNA here is from genome assembly GCF_965231255.1 of Vanellus vanellus. Taxonomy (NCBI): domain Eukaryota; kingdom Metazoa; phylum Chordata; class Aves; order Charadriiformes; family Charadriidae; genus Vanellus; species Vanellus vanellus. Next base: position 23,293,805 of record NC_138908.1, read on the forward strand.
TGATCACCTCCCATCCACTTAATAGCTCCTAGGTTTTATTTAGTCCAAAGGCATGAATTGGTATCCCGAACACAACATCAAGGAAGTCACAACTGTCAAACAGAAACAACTTCTATTATAGCTTGGGAAAGATAGAAATTCTGAAAACAGAAACACATTTTTTTTTTTTCTACGTAAACATTAGCAGACACTGCGTCAATACAGTTAAAAGCACCTCGTGTTACTACATGCAGGCTTAATATTCCATCTTTTCAACTTTTTTTGTTTCTTATAGAGTAGTCTTGCACAGACTTCCACTGCTCTCAGGCTGGTTCTAACAATTCGTCCTAGGGAAAAAAGTAAGCACAGTGTGAGACTGGACCCACGTAGCACACAGCTGTATTCAGTAACATCCTCTAGATCCCTGAGACTGGTACAAAGTTATAAGGATCAGCTTCCCCCTCATCCCTCAGGAAAAACAACCAAAAGCTAAAAATCTGCAAATCTACTTCTGAAAAAGCCTACATGCAAGAGATGCTCTTTGCCCATCTAAGCAAGATTTCAGATCCTAACTACACGTCAGTGGCAGTACTAACACCTTCTAGCTGGTGGCAATCAATAGAAAGTTTTGTAGTAGTAACTTATGCACACATATTATATTTATTGTAATTATAAATATATGGGGATTATATGCAATGGACATTATAGGACATTTTTAAGTGAATAGCAAGCCAGTAATAGAAAGACTAGATTTAGTAACTTTATGTTGAAAAACAAATACCATAGTGGATTACACATACATTTTTCTTCCCAGTGTTTTGACAGGTTCATATAAAAACAGTGCCCATCTTATTCTTCAGCCTTGCAAAAATCCCGAGTGCCTGTGGTGCTGAAGGTCTGGGTGGATTTCACTAATTCATTTGCTTTTGACAGCACTGGTAAAGCACTAAGTGCATCTGTGTTTTTCATGTTGCTCAAGAAGATCTGCACATTTCAATACATGAAGCTTTCTGATTCTAGTATTTTCAAGGGCATTATGACAACTTGAAGGAATTTAATCACTTCACTGAAGATTTCTGTTACATTTTTTCCTGCAAGGAAATCATCAGTGATGTAGTGGATCTTATATCACTCAAGTTCACGTTTGTATGAACATGTGCATGTTCATGCAAAACACTGAACCACCTTCAGTTTAACTTTTCTGAAAAAGTTAGAGTAACTTCTCACCAGGAAATAGCATACATTCTTTAAACAACTCCAGATCAAGCAGTCTGGCAGCTTCTGGGAAATCACTTTCTGAATATCCGTCTGAATATCCTTCGGCATGGACAACTATAGGATCACAAACTTCCTTCAGAACTTGACTCAACTCTGTTTGCACAGCTTGGCTTAAGAGCTTGTCATGCTGTTTTTGTGAGCAGCTGCCAAATAATCAGTCTGCTTTCCCAGAGCTGCAATCACATTCTGAAAGCTGCTGCTGCAAACACCACACAATTATACAATCTGTATTTCTATTTGGTAGTAGTTTGTATAGCATTATAGATATCTAGCACAGTGAAAAAAGAAAGAATAATAAAAAAGGTGGCAGCAAAATTGTTTATCACTCAAAAGCCTTAGTACTCCAAAAGACTTGTTAATGGGTGCCAAATGTTACCACAATTCTTCCTGAAACTTCTCCTTAACTTTTACCTCTTCCAAGTTTTCTTGAACATTTATAGATCTTCCCTGGAAATATATCACTGTGCAGCACTGTGTCGCAGCACCCTCCTTTTCACTATGCTCAAGACGCATGAGCAGGACATCTTTTTATTGGTTTTCTACTCCATTCAATCTACCCTTCATCACTGCTGTACTTTCATATGTTTGAGGAACTAGTCTGCTCACAGTCAGCTGATGCTAAAAAAACCTTCAGCATTTTTTTTTCTTTCACTGAGTACTGCATGAAGTATTCAACAGGAACACTACTCTCTAGCAAGTGGTGTAATATTGCGACCCTTTCTAACTCGCAAGACAATCAGTCATTTCTTCAGTTTGACTTGAAACTTAAGTTTGCACTCTGAATTTCTGCCTCAATTTTGTCTCTACAAATCTACAGCAGGCTGTCTAATAGTTTACTCAGTATGGTTTACACCCCTTGAAATGCAGGTAAGTTATAATGATTTCTCTGTACCGCATTATTCTCACATCACATTTCCAATACTGACCAAGAAGTTACTGGCTTCCAAGACTTGGATTACATGTCATTACTACATACCCTTGGGTACATAGGTTACAGAAACCGCAGTTTCAGCACTGAAGAAATCTTTGATAATACAAACAATTTTTATGAATGGCTTTTTTGCAACACTGAATTTCATGCTTACTTGCACTATTCAACTTTCCAATAGTGTTGGCTTTTCCAAGACTTTACAGTGCGTCAGCACTTTGTGTATTAGATTCTGAGCTTTCATGTTGCAGCAGTCTTTGAACATTTTTAGTCCTTGAATTCTGAACTGCTCCACAGCATCACCCCAAAAACCAAAACATGGAAAAGCACAGACTCCTCTTCGACACACTGGCAGCCACACACCGCTTTTAAAAAGCAACTGACACCAAACTTTTTACTTTAGGGTTTCCACTTTGTTTTTGTTGATGAGAACACAGTCACCAGGCTGATCTCGATTCTCACTAAACTCAAATTTCTGCTCTAAAGTAATTCTGCTGAATTTCTTTTTCAACAGAAAGTCTGCTTCATTAGAAGACAAGGCTGAAGGACACAACTGCACCAGAAATTGTTGTCACTCACCTCATGAAGGAAGTTGCAGGACAGCTGGGCAATCAGTACTTTGCAACCTTCTCCTACATGCCCTTCTCACACTCAGAGGCTTTCACCACAGAGGGCTGTCTCTGTGAACTTCTGAACTTCGAGCAAAACACACCAGAACTCTGTGAGAAGCATTCATAGCATTAAGCATTCTGGTAGGAACAGATCTCACAATCCCCAAAGTAAGAGCCACTGCTGCTAGCAGTATTAAAGTATACTTTATACTTTCAAAAATGCACCAAGGAAAGACTGTTCTATGTACAGCAAGAGTGGAATAGATTATTATCCAATACCAAATAATTGTACAAAGATTCTCTTTAAACCTTTCTGACACCAGACATAAATAACAAAAAGGCAAATGCACAAAGGCAAAACACATTTTTTGCCCCCATTAAAGAAGATTTTCATCTTCTCTGTAGCTGAGTATTCTGAGGCTATAGATAGTTTTTTGCAATAGAAAAAACAGAGGCCACTGCAGGAGTCTGAACTGTTATGTACTAATTACTTGCAGCACAGAAGAACTTATGATGGCTAAACGATGCTAAAAGTGCCTATTATCATTTTAGTTTTTCCTCTTACAATAACTGTCAGACTGCTCATTTAAAAAGACTGAATCATAAAATCTACTATGTAACTGCTCAACCACATAATTTCTACAGATTATTTTTGTCCTTGCAAAAACAGGTAGGAGAAAGGTAAATAACCAGCTCCTTAAGCAGTTTGAGCAAGAATTCCTGTTTGCCTTTTTTGACACCACATTCATTCTGGACAGGAATGAATGGGCAACACAAAGGCAAAAATTTAAGTACTGGAACTGACCACCTCTGAAAAATTAAATTAACAGCATATGACAAAGATCAAGTCATCAACAGGGAAATACTTAAAAATTCACAAGTAAATAATGCTTTAAATAGAGTAAGCATTTCATAAAAAAAGCCAGGCACACCCTGCTCTTGGGACATCTTGTGGTCATGTTGGTGCTTGCTTGGGCCATCGACAGACTTCCACTGCTTTCATCTGAAAAAAAAAGGAGAACACACTTTCACTTGGAAGAGTGACCAAGATACATGGACAGTACAAGGAGCCTAACAAGAAATACTTTAAATAACTTCCCAATTTCAAAGGACAGCAAACTTTATGCCCCACCCCCTGCCCTGAAAAAAAAAAAGCCCCGATCATCCCTGTCAGCACACTTTAAGATTAAGGGCTACTCTATTACACGAGTTCCAGTGGCCTGCTACAGCAAGCAGGAATTATGCAGAAACCCATCAGCATCTCAGAAAGCCATGCTGGCTTCATAGCAAAAGCCTGTCCAAGAGAGTTCAACATAAACCAGCTATATAAAGAAACAAGAACACTCACTCTTCCAAAAGGTGAGCTTTTGGAGAGTTCTCCTAAACAGCAGTGAGAAGCCTACATAGAAACCTTCAAAAGTAGAAACTCTAGGGGAGGAAGGGCCACCTACTATAGAACCATAGAATGGTCTAGATTGGAAGAGACCTTTAAGATCATTGAGTCCAACCATCAGTCTAACACTGCCAAGTCCATCACTAACCCATGTCCCTAACCACCACATCTACACGTCTTTTACATACCTCCAGGAATGGCGATTCTCCCACTTCCACAGGCAGCCCATTCCAATGTTTGATAACCCTTTTTCTGAAGAAATTTTTCCTAATATCTGATCTAAACCTCCCCTGGCACAACTTGCGGCCATTTCCTCTTGTCCTATCCCTTGCTGCTTGGGAGAAGAGACCGACATCTCTACAACCTCCTTTCAGGTAGCTGGAGAGAGAGATAAGATCTCCCCTGAGCCTCCTTTTCTCCAGGCTAAACAACCCCAGTTCCCTCAGCTGCTTCTCGTAAGAGTTGTTCTCCAGACCCCTCATCAGCTTCGTTACCCTTCTCTGGACACACTCCAGATTGTCAGTATCTTTCTTGTAGTGAGGGACTCAAAATTGAACACAGTATTCGAGGTGCGGCCTCACCAGTGCCGAGTACAGGGGGACGACCACTTCCCTAGTTCTGCTGGCCACACTACTCCTGACGCAGGCCATTGATTCACTCAGTACATTGTTTCACGGAGACAAGATAACGCGGGCGGAAGGTCGTCCGTGTGCTAAAGCGGCATGGCTGTTCCCCTCACAAACGGGTACTGCAGCTCCGGCCAAGTCCCCCCAGCCCCCGTGCCCGCTGCACCTCCCGCGGCGGGAAGGGCAATACGAGGCTCTCGGGGAGGACGTTTCAAGGCCGTTAACTGCTCAACCCGCCCCGGACCCCCTCCCGCTGCCGCCTGGCCTACCTCTTCAGCGAGCACCCTGGCTCTGCCGTTAGCAGAGAGCGCTCAGGCGCCCCGGCCCCGGCCCCGGCCCCGGCCCCGGCCCCGGCCCCACCGCAAGCGCGTGCCCACCCTGCACCCCAACCACGGCCCGACGGCTCTCGCGCGCGCCGAGGAAGAGACCAGCAGCCCTTGCTGCTCCCAGAGTGCTTCACGAGGGGCGAACCAATACTTCCGCAACGGGGGGGGGGGGCAGGACGACGGGACACGCCTTGTGCTAGCCTCTCCCGCAGCGCAGAGGCCGAGTACCGGGTTTTCCACAGAGGGGAGGCTACAGCCTCCGACTCTTCAGCAGGCGGGATCCCCAGCAAGCGAATTCGCCGGGTGCAAGGCGGCGAGGTCTGGGGCAGCACCACTCCTGGCCACCTGCGCGAGCAGGGCGATGGAGGCACCCGGGGGAGAAGGGGCGGGGCGCGCGGCACCTCCTCCTCCCCCCCCCCCCTTCCCGGCCACCGGCGCATGCGCAGCGTCGCTTGGCGGGCGCTGAGGGCGGGAGGTGGGTGGGTGAGGGCTGCGTTGTCCACGGCCACGCCGGCCGGGACGTGAGGGCGGTGCTGCCGACGCCGGTGGTGGGTGGGTGGGTGCTCACTGCCCTGGGGCGGTGGTGGGCGGATTTTGGTACGGAAGTGGCTGCGGTGGGGAAGTCACCGGCGTAACTGTTCACCTGTGGCGAGGGGGTGTCGTTCGCGCGGCGTATACGCGCCAGGGGGCTGGGCGCGCTGTGGGGCCTTCACCAGTATGACTTGTCCAAACTGGGCCCCTACTGGTACAGTCACTCTGCTACAGAGAACGTCTCTCGTGCGTGATGCTGTCACTCCCGTTAAGTTTCCCTGCTAGAGGCACGGGGTCCTCCATGACAGCACTCTGGAGGACGATGATCCTCACGCTCACAGGCCACATTGGGTTTCCCTTCTGAGCCCGCTGGGCCCGTGTTTTTGCAGTAGCTCTCATGGGAAAGGTGGTGAGATTCATATTGAGGTGACTGCATGTAAACATCCTCATCTTGTGCATTACTCGTTTGTGATCATATCAGTAGTGCCCTGCTGTTTGCTCCCCAGCTGGAGGAGCATGTGCAAAGTAACCAACCTCAGTTCAGGCAGGCAAAGCGTGCGATAGCCCTGGACGTTTAACGATTAAATGCTGGCAGAGACTCAGTTCTGAGTGCACAATTTCCAGATTTGCTGACCCTGTTAGTGGAGCCTGTACTGTGGCGACTGAAATGTACGGACTCCGATATGCAGGATCGAAATCGAAATCCAAATCAGCTTTATTAAGCAAGCGTGCTCTTTATATACTTTTCTACCAAGGCCAGTAATTTTCTACTTTACTTTTTACACCATCACGTACTCTAAAAGATCACGTTCCCACCAAAAAGGGAATCTCTCTTCCCTGTGAGCAGCACCTCCTTATCTAGGGAGCAGCTTCACGCAACTTTGTCTGCCAAAACAGTGCTGCAGCTGCTTATTCCTCCCTATTAGTTCTACCACACTTAACCGTTCTTTTGCCTCAGTCCCCACACTGTACATACCAGGTTTGAAAGATACTGAGAAAGGGGGAACAGAGCTGTTGCGTACACCAGGAGGATAAACTTGGACCATGTCTGGAGAAAACATAGAATGAGGCTAGTACCAGCTGTAAGAAACCTGAAACCTGTAAGCTCTCTTATCTACCTTTTTTGCTCTGCTTCTTACAGCTGCTGTGGCCTGCTTGCTGCTTCTAGCACCTCCTTACCTGGGAATAGCAGAGAGAGTGGTTATGTCTGGTGTACAGAAGGCAGGGTTGCAAAGTTATTTCTGCAGGACAGCCTGTTTTGTGACATCTTAGCTAAATGAGGAAGTGTTACAGAAGAGGTATGATTCATTGCAGCCTTGATAGTTGGGGAAAAAAGATAAATAAGAAAAAGCCAAGCAAATGTCACCACTGGGCTTCTGGAGAAGTGTACAAATTTGCAGGAGTGCAGGTTTCTTTCGTAATTTAGGCTCAGTTTCCTTACAGAAATTAGTTTTTGTGTCATTATGCTTAGGCACATCTGTAAAACAGACAGCGTGTATTAGTGGTCTAAGTCTATAGCAAAAGTAACAAATACTGTTAACATTAATTTTAAGCAGATTCACATTCAGTAGCTTTGGCTAGTCATTCAAAATTCTATTTTCCACATAAAGAACATTGTGTCAAGCATTACTTCAAGCCTAACTTATGCGTACATAAATGTCAGCACTCTGAGTGAAGTGATACTTAACATACAGAAGTAGTTGGTCTTGCAGAGTACACCGATCAGATTGTTGCGGGCAGTCAAGCTAGTAAATTAGTTAAGATCTGTTACTCTGTGTTGCTGATACAGTCAAGTGTTGGTTTGCAGCTCAGGGACAGCTGCCTGAACAGAAGTTTAAGTCAAATGGAACTAATCCAGATTTTGATTACATCAGTGAACACTATAGTGAAAAAAACCCTTTCATGTTTGTCACATTTATTATTTGTTCCTGGGGATACAGGAGAGCTCGAATAGCTACATAAGAAAACGCTCTATCTGTGAAATGCCAACTGATAATACGAGAAACTTGGTCATTTCAGGTGTCTTCAGAAGTTGTTAGTGAATCACAGAATGGTTTGGGTTGGAAGACCCCTTCTAGTCCAACCTGCCTGCCATGGGTAGGGACATCTTTCACTAGATGAGCATGCTCAAAGCCCTATTGAACCTGAACTTGAACATTTCTAGGGACGGGACATCCACAGCCAAACTCTGGGCAACCTGTTCCAGGGTCTGTGGAATGATTACTAAAATGATTGATAATACAGCATTGGTCACACATTAAAATCAAAAGGCTCCTAGGGTAAAATACAGCTGCAGCTGGTATGTGAAGAATCCACTACATCTGCGATTCCCTGTGCAATATTGCTTGCAGAGCAACATGGGGAGTGGAGTGGGGTGCAGACTCCAAGGCCAAACCCTGTGATAATCCAGAAAACAGGGGAACGAGATGGCACCACGGAAGAAAAACAGTGCGAAGGATGGAGCAGAGTGGAGACACCGCGGCTAAAACTCTCTGATAAACTGGGAACTTGGGGACTGAATGGAGCCCTCAAAGGTCTTACAGAACTGATAAACTGCCTGCTTGTTACCCTGAGCCAACAATCTGTCATGCCATGTCCTTACGTTGAGGGCTCCAGAGCTGGACACTGTATTCTGGGTGGGGTCTCACCAGCACAGAGTAGAGGGGCAGAATCCCCTCCCTTGACCTGCTGGCCACACTTCTTTTGATGCACCCCAGGATACAATTGGCTTTCTGGGCTGCGAGTGTACATTGATGGCTCATGTCCAGCTATTCATCCACCAGTAGCCCCAAGTCCTTCTCGGCAGGGCTGATCTCAATCCCTTCATCCCCCAGCCTGTATTGATACTGGGGATTGTCTGGACCCATGTAACGGACCTTGCACTTGGCCTTGTTGAATTTCATGAGGTTCACATGGGCCAGCCCCTTGAGCCTGTCACGATCCCTCAGGATCGCATCCCTTCCCTGAAGCCTGTCAGCTTGGTGTCATCTACAAATTTGCTGAAACAATCAGATACCATAAGAAAACAGTGACCAAAGAGATTTTCATATGATAGACATGGGTTAGGGAGATTGGTCACAAATCCTGAGGTTCCTCTTCTTATTGAACAACTTGCAAGACAGTAAAAATAACCAGTGGAACAATGTAAAAAGGACAAGAAATGATTCTGCATTGCTTTTTTTTTTTTTTTTTTTTAATGTAATTGATTTAGTCCAATCAGAGATATGATTTTTCTGTCAGTGGCAATATAATTCAAAAAGGAATAACTTCATGTCTGGCACTTTTGTGGCCTTCGTTGTAGGTGATCACAGTGAATCTGAATTTCCTAATTTCTGAATCTGTGAACATTTTATTTGTTACCTAGAAGATTTAACAGAAGGTGCTGGTGCAGGTTAAGACATTGCTGTCCCATCAATCTGCTTTGTTGTTCTGCCACAAATTACTGTACATGTGGTATGTTTTGCAGGATTGAATTAGCTGCTCTGATACAAAGGCCTCTTGTAGCTTTTGTGGCCTCTTACGGGAATCTGAGCTAAACCGCTCACCTGCTGCATGCAGCAGCTGAGGTCTTTCAGTCTATCAACTTAGCCACAAGGCATAAGGGGACAACTTGAGTCTTCAGTGGGTAAGACAGAGAAGCTTACCTACCTAGTGAAAGACTTGAGACACTCAGTCTTTTTAGCTTTGAAGTTAATAGTGAGATACTATTTTCTGTTTGGTTTCCTAAAGATGTGATGAGTGATTTAATTACTGATTTTCCTTTGTGTCAGTTGATATTTTTTAAGCTGATTTCAGCCAAATTTGTCAAAAAGCTAGAGAAATACTATGTTCTTGAAGGTCTTGTGAAAAATCATCATCTGGCTAGCCCAAAGACCCGCTAGGTGTTGCATGTACTACATACCATCCTGCCACATGGAGAAAGCAGCGGAGCAAGTGGTCGTAATGTCTACACTCTCTGATGTGTAATTCTCCACAATTTTCTTTTAAATCCATAAAGCCAGCTTGTGAGTGGCACTGCAGTCTTCCAGCGGTGAGGTGCCTGTGAAAGTATGTGTGGACAGGAATTGCGTTTCCCAGCTCCACTGAGCTGCTTAGAACCCAGCACTGAAGTGAGTCTTACCAGCTACCTAAACTGAGGTTTTCCCTTTCTCTTTAAATATTGCTGATCACCTCCTGAGCATGCATACAAGGCCTCTTCTTATCACTGAAGTATCTTATCAGACCTGAAAATACTTCTGACAAGTTAGCACTGAAAGAGCCTATTTAGGCTTTTGATGCCATTGACTTCAGTTCTAGAAAGTACTGAACAGCAGCAATGCTTCATTCACTCTTATTTCCTATTTTCAAAGTATAATTCAACAGCTGGCAACTGACATCCTTAGATGAGGGCTTTTTTTTTTTTCCTAGAAATGTCATGTCAAATTATGTTAGTTTCTTATAAATTTACAACTACATGCAAGAGAGAGTGAAGTTAACAATCAGACCCAATGCAATATTAAGGCCCACTCTGCAAGGACAGTGCAGTAGTAACAGTTCTGACTCCTCATCCCTCTCAGTAGTCATTGATTTCCGGGGATGCTAATAAGCAGTCAAAGTCTGAATCTGTAATAAACATCTTGCTTTGTTCCACTTTGTCTGGGTGTGTCCTTAGTTTTCCTGAGTGAATTCCAACAGTACCCTGTAAGGGTATAATTCCCTGTTGAACTTTCTTCAGCAAGAAAACCAGTTCCTGCCCTTCCTGGCTTGTGGCCTTTTGTTCCTATTCCCAGCATCAATTAACTGCTCCATGAGTTTTTTCAGTGCCAGTATTTGTGGCAGTATGTCACAAAACAGGTCCCTGAAACTATCAGGACTGCTAAAAGCTAGTGATTTGGCTTCAGGCACAATTAAAATATGCAACAGAAGAAAATAAAATAAACAAAAATAGTTAAATACAAACTTAGTAGAGTGAAGAAAGGTTAGCGTTTAATATACGCACTTTAGTTTGGGATGTGTGTTGCATAGAAAGTTTGCAGATCCACATATTCTTTTCTTCCTTTTCCTCATATAGAATAAGGGGCCGATGTGTACACAGTATTTTAGTGATGTTATAGGAAATCCTAACACAAGCTGATAAACGGAGTATCTCAAGGGAGCATTGTGAGTAGAAGCTGAAATATCTTTAAGGTGCTTTGTAAGCAGTGAGAAATTAGTGTGATATTGCTCCTGCTCTGTTGTCTTGAGTGATTTGGAGCGCTTTCAGCGCCAGGCTTTCTGCATGCTCTCGCTGAATTCCCACCAAAGTTGCGGGGTGTGATGTCCTTGGCTTTTTCTCGGCTTCATTTCTCTACGGTTTTTTTCCTGCAATCCACCAGAGGTCAGTCTAATGCCAAGAATGCCGAGGAATAGGGCCAGGACAACAGTGCCAAGTTTCTGCTAGTTGCTAGGATCATAGGAATTACATGAGTGCAGCAGTGATCTCTGTAGCGATGCACCTTGTCTTTTGTCAGTACCAATTGAATTAGGGGAAGGGTGTGAAGCTGGCACGTAGGTCAATGTGCAGTCACCTATAGATGGTGAGACTCTTAGAGGTTGACTAAACTCCAGAAGCATGAAGCTTGCTGTATCTTTCAAAGGATGTTAACATCAATTAGCAGCATTACAAATATGGAGAGGGACTTTTTACAAGGGTATGTAGTGATAAGACACAGGGTAATGGCTTCAAACTGGAAGAGGGTAGATTTAGATTAGATATGAGGAAGAAATTCTTTACTGTGAGGGTGGTGAGACACTGGAACAGGTTGCCCAGAGAAGTTGTGGGGGCCCGATCCCTGTAATTGCTCAAGGCCAGGCTGGATGGGGCTTTGAGCAACCTGATCTAGTGGGAGGTGTCCCTGCCCATGGCAGGGGGGTTGGAACTCCATGATCTTTAAGGTCCCTTCCAACCTAAACCATTCTGTGATTCTATGGAGAGCCAAAGAAATGGCCAAGTCTTGCTAAGCTCTTGTCTCACTAGCTCCTTCTGCTAACACAAATCACAGTGTATTTGCAGTTTGAATGAGAAAACTTTGATACTCAGTTTTTCACCTTTAATTCAGTTCTCTGTTCTTGTATTATAAGGCAGGATGAACAATTTGTGCGTTCATTATTTTACAAATTATTACCAGTTTTACCAGTTTTCCATGTAAGACAGGCACTACTGTCTTTCAGGCTCTCTTTTTCATTATTCTTATTATGTTTTCCTGAGCTTGTTAGGAAATAATCCCACCTGTTTTGAGGTAGAATGCCTGGTAATGGCATACAAAATTCTGGCTGAGTCTGCACTACTGGTTTCTACAGAAGCACTCTGTTATTTTTATTATTGTCCCATCTCCAGTTCATTAATGGACTTCAGTGTTTCTCTTCCTAACAGCACCTGTTCATTGACTAAAGGCCTTCACTGGGCTACAGTGACATGTCAGTTTCCTTCAGAACTCATAATATCAATTGGAAACATTTTAGGACTCCTAGCTGTAAAGTATTTTCTCTGGTGTACTTTACTTTTTATTTGTTGTTACTGAATTTGTTTGCCATTGTATTTACCTGTTTAGCTGACTTGTGCAGGCTCTTCTGAAGTTCCTCTCAGCTTCTATTGGTAGCCTGAGTAACTAACCATGTTTAATTATAATTAACCATGTTTAATTATAATTTAATTATAAAACCCAGTAAAATACTGGTGCTTTAAGAATTCTGTTAAACGTGTAATACTTTTTTCTTTCAGAATTTTCTGTAGCTAGTCTGTATAACAAGTCTTCATCTGCTGGATTGCATTTGGAGCTTATTTTGTCAGGGTGAAGGGTTTTTCCTTCCTGTTCTATGGTTACTTTCACCATGAACAAGGCAATAGACTAGGCTGTCCTGGAGGGAAAAAAAATTTTGAACAAGTGTCTTTCCCCACTGTGATGTGAGTCCACTAATTGACTCTTTCTTTTGTGGTACTGCTACGACTAAAAGATTGGTAGAAACAAGTACAAAAGTACCTAACCCAGGCTCAGGCAAATCAGTTAGTAAAGCAGATTTTCAGACACTCTGAGCATCTCTGAAAGAGGACTCATTTACTAATGTGTGAGTCTGGGTGCCAGTGCCAGATCACAGACTGCTCCCTTAAATATACTTCTAGGCTAATATGTTTCCACAGGTAGATACAAATAATTCTTATACTTATGGAAAAAGTCAGAAAGTCAGAAAGTTTAGGAATTGCTTGGTCCAGAGATCTCCACAGCAGCATATGTCTTATTTACTCTTGAATTAGGAAGAACACTTGAAATTGGTGCAGAAAAAATATTTATTAGTCCCTGGCACGGACTGTCCACAATTCTTCTCTGCAGCCTGGTGTGAACTGCTCGGCTGCTCTGTGGAGCTGGTAGATGAACCTGCCCCAGCTTCTGCTTGTGAGAATGCGGCCTTTGTGAAGCCAAAGGATTGTTTATTTTTGTGTAGGAGGACTGATTCATTTCAGAGCAAGACGGTTTTTGTGTATATCAGCACTTTCTTGATCTGTATATGGTATATACGCTACACTTGTTTTGGAAAAGTTAGCTCTAATTCCTGATACATTCACACATTCTAGAAATAGCTTTTATTTTCAAAACATTAGTTTATGTAAACATACACTCACTCATCCTTGCCAGCATTGTTATGGCTTTGAACTGTTTATTTGTTGTTGAGAAGCTCAGTCAAGGTGGGCAGTGAGTAAACACGATAATTATTTGTTTCTCTAAGTTACCACTGTGTAGTATTGGTAGTGCTGGTAGATTTTCACGGTGGTTTGTGAAAGTAGTTTTCTTCCTCCTGCAGAAATTCAGTCTTATTATGGCAGTTTGCATGCTAGCCAGGAGTAGGGTGTTCAGTTCATTTGGCACTGGGCACATCTGTAGTATGGCTTCTAGGTTTTGCTTCACTCCTTTTTTCTGTTTTATTGGAATAAGGTTCCTCTTCTTGCCCTGCGGAAATGGGCAGGACAACAGTGGGAAAGGTTACAATATCTTGATTTTTCTTCAGGGTGTGTTCTGTTTGCAGAGTCCATTGGACAGATCCAGGGCTACCTACTTGCTTCTACCCTGTTCTTCACTTTCTAGTGAAAAGGGGTGGAAGAGATCCCAGGTTTGTTGTATAGAAAAGTGCCTGTTTATTTTTGTCCAGCTCATCAGGAGAGGGCATCTGGGTACTCAAATTACCAGTATGTTTTCTTGGCAAATGTGTTCCATAGCCATGGCTTCTCTGGCTTTGTCAAAACGGAGCCCATAGCTGTGTTGCAGAGCAGTGAGTCAGTGTTCTGCCTTTTGGTTCTGCATAGGTTTAAGAGGTTGTCCCAATTCCCTCTGCACTCACTGCGCTGCCAGCATTTCTCACCCTGAAAAGGGTCTTGGCATATCATTACTGTAACAGCTGCTGTCTATATACAAATGACTTCTCTTGTAAGTGACTGTGTCTCTGGATCACTGGGAAGCAGGGGAAATGGAAGCAGAGGGATGTGTGGAGCAGACACACAGAGTTTCTGGTGAGAGGAGTGTTTAAAAATGGCCACCTCAAAAAAGTTAACAAATGACACTTGAAGTCTTGCATCTTGCCTTTTCTCTAGTGTTCTGACATTTCCAGTTCTGGTCCTCATGTGTCCCTGCTAGAAGTTCCTGGTTCTGATGTGCTTAGGAATTGACTAATTTGGACAAATAAAGAAAGAAGTGGTGCCCTTTTAAATCCAGAAAATTTTGACATATACCTGTGTTTGCCTGATGGCCAATTTTTCTAGTCAGTGAGCAGCGTTGTTTTTCCTAATGTTGGCAGTAAGCCCTACTTCTCAGCCCCTGACCAGAAAAATCAGTTATGCATATAGTACAGTTCGCTTCTGCTTATATGGTAGATGTGATGCTTCCTAGAAATCTGGAATAAGTCAGTGACAATTTATGAGGCATCCTTCAACAGGAGGAGCATAGGTGCAGGCTGCAGCTGCCATAACAATTCGTGCATCTTGTGACCTGTTTCCACTGAGCCCTCGGGAAAGAGGGCAGCTGGAAGGAAACTACAGGCTGGAGAAATTGCCTTGGCTTGCTGCAAATAGCCCACAGGACTGGAAATCAGTTTAATCCATGCATTTTTCTTCCTTCTTTCTCCCTCTCCTTCTTCTGCCATGTACCTCTATAATATTCTTTGATGACCATTGATCTTTTGGATGTTTCAGTCTATTTTAATATATTCTTTCTGAGTAGGATGTAAAATCCCAGGAGGTTTTTCTTTTTAAATGGCAGCACTGTGTGGTTCAGAGAATGAAATATTTGGTTGTAAGACCATGCAATAGTTGAGAAATAATGTTATCTGCTAGTGGTAAAAAGCAGCATTAACATTATTTTACACTAACACTGCTCATTAACCCCCACCATTGTAGTTTTACTGGAAAAATGCGTTGGCCTGACATAGGCTAAGATAATCAGAGCTTTTCTTTCATTCTGTGATTGCACATCCTGTTTAATTAGGAAATTGCAGACTAGAAGATCCTTTTGGGCTGCAATAAGAAAAATGTCAGTATTAATCTACAATATTTGTCCCATTCACTAAAAGCAATTATAAGCTATGAATTATAAATGATAAATTATACACTGTGGTATTCATCTGTACTGCAACACAAATAGGTTTTTGATTCTTGTCCTGTGTATATGAAAATCTCCATAGCTTTATTCACCAGGAAAATGGGATACGAGTTTTCACTTCTCCTTGAGAGCTATTGGCTTTAACTCAGACTAGAAGACCCACTGGTCACAGGTGTCCATTCTATAGAAGGTGTTTGTGTTCAGGGACCATTGAGCACATATGCTGCAATGCGTGCGTGCGTGCACCTTGATTGCATACCAGGCTGAGCCACCTGAGGGGCTAGATCCCTCATACCCACGCCCCCTTGCAGATATGCCTTCTCACTACAGTAAATAAAATGCCAAAGCTCTGGAAAGGGAAGCATAAGACTTTTGTTGTGCTTTTCTGATGACCATTATAGGTAGTATTTGCTCAAAATACTGTTTTTTTTTTTTTCTGGTGCTCATTCTGAAATACTTAACTCCTCCTTTGCAGGGTAGAGAGACATAGGCTTCGAAGCCAAGGGCTATGTCGTATCACGGTAGTACACTCAGCAGTGTGGAGCCTATATTCCTCTGTGGATCTGACCCTTGGTCAGTCAAGTCCTAATTCTGCACTGAGGTGCACTAAGATCTGCACATATGACTTGATATGGGCATGAAGCTGGAAACCTTTCAGAGCACCCCGATATCCATAGAAAAACAGTTTTCAAACGTAGATGTCACTATTTCACTATGTTCGTTGGCCAGTTTATCACCAGTGCTCGCTTTGCTACCAATGTGTACTTGCTGTTTCGCTCGGACTTCCCAATGGAGGACTCTGACGTTATCTAGTCAGGTTCAGAGTAGTCATATAAATGTTTGGAATAAATACAGATTTCCAAACTTGACATGTAATTCCCTAATGATGTTGTATTAACCATCTCTAAAATCTAGAATATATGCAGCTACTCTGGAAGTTTGCCTCTAAACTGGCAACCAGATATGGCATTTTGAGGTAGTGTATTGCCCAATATTACATTTACTTCACATTTAAAAACTCTTCTCTGTCCCAGGAAAGGCTTTTGTTTCTTAGCAGATCTACTCACTGGATTCAGGGAGGGTAGGATAAACAAACATTAACTAACCAACAAGTTAAAAAAAATATTTTACATTTTTTTTTAATATGGAGTTAAAGGAGACAAATTGGAATATATCAGTTACAATTGATACGCTTTAGAGATGAATGCTTTTACCAGCAACAGATACCAATTGCGCTGCTTTGTGACATGTTTGGACACCACATGTTGCCTTGGTGTACTTCTCAGGTTTCCACTGCTATATACAGTCTGTCATCCTGGCAGTTGTGAACTCATGGTCTTCTTTTCTCCTACCGCTGAAGTTTGGCACAATTGTCACTAGGTGTTGTGTGAAAGAAGCATATGGTATCGCTGTGACTGAGGAGGGATTCCTTGTGGAAGTACGAGTACTGGAAGTATTACGTCAGCTGAAAGCATTATTTTTTTTCTTTAATTGTTATTTTTGCTTTATTGAAGCTGACACGTCAGTCTGCAAGCAGGCACCTTGCCACTCCAGCAGATGGGCAGGAACATAAGTAGCCAAGAGAATAGATCTGTATACGTCTCAAATGTGTGATGGTCTGATTCCCAGAAAGAGCTGTCACTGTAGTTCTTCATAGGGAACTTCCTTGGCATATGGCTATAAATGAGATAGTATGTTATCACTCAACTACTTCCAAAAACCAAGCTATCAAAAGTAGTGTGCAGTAAAGTTGCTGGGGTTTTCACTCTGATGAATAGGAGGCAGAATGTCTGGAGTGAACAAAAAATCTTTGGGTTTGTGTGTTTATATGGAGAAAAGACTACCATGAAAAGCTAAAGACGGGTAGTGTGCCATGTCTGAATTGCAGCTGAGTAGCTTAAAAGAATGATAGATTTACTTTATCGGCCCTGCTCTTTCTTTTTTGTTTAATATTTAAAGCTAGTAGCACGTCTAAGGACCAGCAAGTCTTGACAGCTCTTTGCAGTGTGCTAATATGTGGAAAATGATAGTTGATAGTCCTGTGCCCCATGGAGTGTTTACAACCCAGAAGCAGGCAATAGATAACTGATGCTGGAGAAACCAAGCAGCTGGAACACAGGCACAGTTAACACAGAGTCTGGCTATCACAAATGTGTATAGTAATATGTTTTCTTTAAACATGGTAAATAGCAGAGATTTTGCATATCAAATAATTTTTTTTTCCCTTGGCAGAA
The DNA here is from genome assembly GCF_965231255.1 of Vanellus vanellus. Lineage (NCBI taxonomy): Eukaryota > Metazoa > Chordata > Aves > Charadriiformes > Charadriidae > Vanellus > Vanellus vanellus. Next base: position 23,311,313 of record NC_138908.1, read on the forward strand.
ATTCTTTAAGCCTCACAGCTGTTCCACTTAATGGAAGTAGAGTGGAAAAATAGCCTACAGTGTATACCTTTGCTTAAGTGAAAGATCTAATCACTTCAGGTTTTGTCCAGAATGTTTTTTCAGAAGGAAGAACACATTGTAAGTTCCTTTTTTTTATTATTATTTTTACAACTATTTTTTGTTAGCCTGTTTTCCTAAGGAAACTGAGCCTTTGTGATCAGACTTTCTGGCTGCCAGGCTTTCCCATAGTTATCAACACTTTTGGACATCAACTGAGTTCAAGGGGGAGAAAAAAACCCTGTAGTATGAAGTATACTCCTGCTGATCTAAGGAAAACTAGTGACTTAATAGAAGCAGAAGCCATCACTGAGGAAAAAAAGACATGCAACTCAACTGTTAGATGTTCTGTTTGGCAACCCATTAGACAGCCAACAGTCACACATACAGTTGCATATTAGCAGCTGCATGTCCTATTTCTTGCCTTGTGAGGGTGTTGCCTAAGGGTGCAGAGAAAAAAGGACACAACCCCATAGGAAGCCCCCTTGTTAGTTCTGCTACCCACAGAATATCCGGTAATACACTTTTAGATGATGAGAAAATCAATATTTTCAAACCAGAAATTGATCCAATGCAAAATGTAAAGTAAGATCTTTCTTCAAGACTGCTGATGTATTGGGCTGGCCAGATCTGCATGGGGAACATTAGAGAATATTAGAACAATTAATAATATTCAGTCAGAACAAACAAGAGCATCCTTTAGTTTTGTAGGGGGATGGGAGGTTGGGTGTAAGTCTTGACTTCATTCCCTGCACATGTAGAGGGACCTTCACTTATGCAGACACCTGCAAGGTTAAATCAGGCCATTCAGGCATTAACAATAATGTAGCCTTAGCAGTGTGCAGCATTGCTGAAACTAGATGGACAAGTGTTTATTTGTGGGGACAGGTTGTACAGAACCCCAGGCTGCTGTAAGCAGTTACCTGTATAAAGCCTGCTTAGATCATCTCCAGGAAAACTGCTGACTGCAGAGTAAATATGTCATTGCCCGCTGCACGCAGCCCCGGAGGTGAGCATCACATTATGCACTTGCACCTGAAGTGGGGGAATCAGAGAGTGTGTGCAGGAGCCCCAGTAATTGATAAGCATTGATGCTGAAGCCTAGCTAGACGTATAGTCTGTCACAGCCTGATGCTCATTCTGGATGCTTCTCCAAATCCTAAATTGCTCATGGACATGCTTTTCTATTTTTGGAACTAATCTCCTTTTTCATTCTTTACTGGGAAACCAAGAAATGTACAAGGTTCAAATTGAAATCACTTGTTAAGTCTAGGCTGATTTTTCAGATATCTCTGCCCATTAATTCTCCATTTTCAGTAGAGCGCAGATGACTCAATTAAGAATGCAGCCCTGCTGTCCTAGATGTGAATAAAATCCTTAAATATGCCATTTCCAGCCTCAAGAACTTGTTATCTGAAGGCCTGATCTGTAGTGAAGACCTAGTGAGAACAGTTTCATTAGACTACCTGCAAGCCTGCAGGATAACAGCACTATTAGTTGTGTCCTTAAGGTTAAGTGTGCATAAATATAAGATCTAGGCCCAAGAAAGTAAGCGATTTAAAATTAAAGAGAAGAGGAGTACAATTAAATCTGAATGTTAAAGGTAATCTGAAAACATGTCCACATAATTTTACATTTTTTACATGGCTATTATATAGTTGTTTAAAAATTGAAAGTAGAAGCTGGTACCACTTAGCTTAGGTATGAAAAGCATTTAGATAAAAGACAAGTTAGTTTCTGAGGGAAAGATAAAATACTGATATGTGGATTTTTTTATTTTAAGTAAAGAGTACATTAGCTTCTAGAGAAGCAATATAATGCACTTGACTGCTAGAGTGATTGCATAATGCACCACATAACCAAGCTGCTTTCTGACCATCTCTAGAAGGGTGCACTTGAAAGCAGATTGTACCAAAATGTTGTTTTGTTAGTGCTTGGGTGTCTTCCCTCTCTCTCTTTTTTTTTTTCTTTTTTTTATTTTTTAGGGGACTGTTCTATATCTGAGCTAGTATGGAAGCCATAACTTAGAGGATTTTAGAGGGATAGCTGTATTTTAGGCCTGGGTTAAAAAACTGTCAGAGAAAGTACTGTTTCTAGTCAAGGGATACTCACAAACGTGTGTCACTTTGCCCCTGGAATAGCTCCGCTGAACTCAGATGCAAAGCTGAAGATTTACACAAATGTAAGTGAGCTCAGAAATTAGGCATTTGTCTATTATCATTATCTGATCTTAGAAAGATAAACAGTTACTTTAAAAAGAGGCCACAGCAGGTCAGGATTGCAGAAAGCTTAATTTATTCAACTCAAAAAGCAAGTACTGGCCACTTAAAAAGCCATGTGATTAAGATGACTCACTCTTGGCAGCAACATACTACACTAGAAAGGAAAATCATCTTGATTCCAGTGCTATAATACTAAACAGAAGCTCATGTATATGAGGAGGACTTAGGTGCATAGGTTCAAGTGAATTGAAAATTTGGCCATAACTTTATGCCGGCTTTGAAATGGTCTGGGAGAAGTTCAGCAAAGTTTGCTATGTTGTGTCATAAGCCAAATTGTGTTTTTGCATGACAAAATCATGTGTCCTTGAATGGGCTTTTTTATGCAAAGTCATTCCATTATAGTTTGTTGTCATTTAAGTGAAGTACTACACAACTTTATAAATAGAAATTTGTTCTAAGAAGAAAGACACAACTCCATGACCTTCGTTTTACAGGACAAGGACCTTCTTGGTCATATATGCAAACAGGTAATGGAGATGCTGAAGATCATCTGGAGGGCTTGATGAGTTTGGGCAGCTTAAGAGTGTGGAGGACTGATGGAGTTTCTTTCGTAAGTGATGGAATCCTTAGTAATTATGATTCTACCCCCTTTTTTTTTTAATCTCTATGAAAAATACCAAAAGCTTTGAATGTATTTTTTAAAGTAGTTTGTGAAGTGTTTTGTTTTGTTTTGTTTTTTAATATAAGACTTACTGTGTGTAGAGTGGAAGAAAACAATATTAAAGATGTGCAGAGACAGGTTGTCATGGCTTTAGCTGGGATAGAGTTAACTTTTTTTACTAGCAGTTGGTATAGTGCTATATTTTAGATTTGGGATAAGAAATACTTTTGATGGTGCACTGGTATTTTTAGTTGTTACTGAGCTCTCAAGGTCTTCTCTGCTCCTCACACCACCCCACTAGCGGGTAGGCTGGGGGTGCACAAGATGTTGGGAGGGGACACAGGTGGGACATCTGACTCCGACTGACCAAAGGGATATTCCAAACCATATGACATCATGCTCAATATATAAAGTGGGGGAAGAAGGATGAAGGAGGGGATGTTTGAAGTTATGGTGTTTGTTTTCCCACGTAACCGTGACATGTGATGGAGCCCTGCTTTCCTGGAGATGGCTGAACCCTTGCCTGGTGATGGGAAGCAGTGATTGAGTTCCTTGTTTTACTTTGCCTGCGTGTGTGGCTTTTGTTCTACCCATTAAACTGTCTTTATATCAACCCATGAGCTTTTCCTCACTTTTGCTCTTCTGATTCTCTTACCCATCCCAACTGGGGAAGTGAGCACGTGACTGTGTTGTCCTAGTTGCTGTCTGGGGTTAAACCATGACACGGGTCTTGTCGCTCTCATGCTGAAGATAACTGATATTCAGGTGGAATTTACAAGCAGTCATGATTATAGCCATTGTCGGCTATAATTTGCAGCCGTATTAAGTCAGCCGTTTCTGACCAGTTTAAATGCTGTATCTTCTTTTGAGGATATGAGAAAGCTCTCACTGATTCCACCACTGCAGAACCAATCTTTATTTTTCTAAATTTTGCGCTTTATGCTGGGAGTTGCTGAACACTTTCAGGGTTACTTCCTTCTGAGTCAGAGAGAGCGGTGCAGTACCTCAGCCTGAGAGGACATGATGTGCACAGACTGAGTCCTTCTCATCCCTAGGCAGCTAACAGAGTTACCTTCCAAAGACCAGGACCTGTGGCTCACGCAGCTTGTGCAGCTTATGCAGCTTATGCAGCTCAGCGCATAAAGCTGTACAGATGTGTAGCACAAAGCTCTGCATCGGCTGTTGTGCATGGAGTGGTGTGCAGTGTGAACAGGGTTGCGTGAAGATGATCCCTGTGTGTCCTCACCGTGGCCCCAGGAGACTGGAAGGAGATGGAGGGGAGACCAAGCAGATTTTTCCTCCTGGCAGAAGTAAGACTTTCTAGTACTTGTGGTCTTGTAGAGAACCGTGGTTCAACATGATTATGCAAGGCCCTTGATCTCTTCAGCAATCGGAATCGTACCTCACATGCCTGCCATGAAAACATGAACTCTTTGTTTCTGTAGAGTTTTGCTGGCCCCTTTTGCAGATATATATGCGCACAGAAATTCATTGTGGAGTGAATGTAGGTAGTATTTCCTGATGCATTCTGTGAATTAACTTCCAAATAAAGGCACTCATTATGTGTTGTGCTGAAAATATTTGCTGCTTCATTACTAAAATTCAGTATGGTTCACCAAACTGTTTGCAGAAAATGGAGCTAATGGAGCACTTACGACTTTCTACTGAAGTTTAGCCGGTTCTGTGCTTTGCTGTACAGATAACGTAATACGCTGAAATCAAGCCTTTGTTTAAAGAAAAACAATCACCATGTGTTTATCTCATTATGGTCTTAATAGAAAAGGTCACTGGTAGAAAGTAGGTTTAGCTCCGAAAGATAGCACATACAGGTTCTTGGAATAGTCTCTGGACTTTAAACATTCGTAAGCAGACCATTTTTTTTTTTTTTTAATAAAGATGTGTAATGTCACAAAATATAAATTGGCCACTACATCGTGCAAATGAGAATACCATTCTTTATCTTGGACCTGTCATGTTTTGTATGGTGCTGCAATACTGAGGTATTTTCCAGGCAAAACCTCAGTAGAGAGGCTTAACCATGCTGCATTCCATCTGGCTTACCTATAAATTTCTATGAATGCAGGATTATTCATCTGATAAATAGGCCAACCCCCTACAATTTATCTGGTGACTTTGATCATGGTAATGTGCGGTTCCCATTAGTTTGTCACCTAGAAGGCTTATTCCAACTTTTGAAACCTCTAAACACAACAGATGACTGTGGGAAAAAAAAGAGCATGACAAAGAAATGTTTCCTTCTCTTTTTCAAAATTTATAGTGCTGTAGGTTTTTTTCTCCAAAATAATCTCCTTTCATAAGCATTATTAATATAATATAATCCAGTATTCTAGCTTTGGAATTTTACAGAGAAATATGCTTTAAAATGGCAATGTTTAGTATGTTTGAAAACTGTAATGTTTTGAAAGACTTAAAACCTCAAATCCATATTTTTTTTTAGAAAAGCTATTTTATGTAGTTTATTGATGGCTTTACAATTCCTCTGTAGCACAACAATTTGCATATATGATATGTAAGAAAAAAATGCTGTAAGCAAGTATTGCAGATCCTATACAATATTGTAATATTTTAGTGCTCATGAATTCTATTTTTATACATTTAGTGTGTGCAGTATATAGATGTGAGATGACATGGTATAGACACTATGAGGAATTGCATAACACCTCATTCAGTGGTTTTATTAATATTTAGTAGTATTCCTAATACTTTGGTTTTGGCAGAAATTACTGATGGTATAAATGTATATGTGATAGAAAAACAACTGAACTTGCCTTTAAAATATTGGAATTGGCTATTTGGGACTTGACAGTGCTCAGTGTTTTTTTCCTATTGTTTTCTTGGGCTGAGATCAATCAACACAGTTCTGATTTGGGATATTATCTACCTCTAACTTGTGACTTTGACTCATGTTAGTAAATCAGCCCTTCTAAACACCACCTGAGAATCCTGTGTACAGACTATTGGGGAAAGAGTTTATGGGGTACAAATGTGATGTAATAAACCTACTTTTTTATTTACAGAATTTGATTTTTTAACATTTCTGGGAGAACGACAAAAGATGACAACAGAAGCTGGTTAAGAGTGCCTAAAAATGAGCTCTTTCACAAGTAAGTGAAAAGCATTGGTCAAATGAATGCCCCAGGCAAACACTTTGAAACACTTGAAATCAGCATTCCTCTGCAACAGATTGAAGTAGTGTTTGGTGACAATCTTTTGTGAGTAAATATTCATTAGCACAAGGTGACAGAAAACAGATGCCCTGTGCAGCTACAGAAAGCTAAGTAACAATGCCATGCATACACTTTAGTCACAGAGGAAAATGTTACTGACAAATAAAAGGCAGAAAAATTTCTGCATGTGATCTGTGTTTTCAGTGACTCAGTGGGATGAGAAGTCTCAGTACAGTCAGTGGGAGATGGGGAGTGATGCTCCATGGCAGTGAACAGAGTACCTTCCTGGGTAGGGCTGCCAGTGTTTTTCACCTTGCAGATTCTCTCAAAAGCACTCTGGTAGATGTGCCTTTTGTTCTCAGCCTTAACCTGATGAGAATAGGCTTGGTTTTCATAGTTAGAAATAATGCATGAGGCTTCAGGTTGAAAACCACTGACCATGGCCAGCCTTTTCAAATGTGGCCAGTAAACTCAGATGGACAGCTCTGTTCCCGGGTGGCTAACAGAGCTGATGCATAAATGTGCGCAGTGCTTAACATCTCTAAAACTGCCTCCTGGTGTACCTCATGCTGAGCTTCTAAGCAGGGAGACAACCAGAATGAATACCTGAAGCTGAAATGTTGGCTGTGAGTGCATTTTTGTGGACAGATACAAGAAGTGAATATGTTTGCTCTGACTGCACTTCAGGTTGCCTGGAAGTGGGCCAGCTTTGGCCTGGAGATCATATAGCTTCATTACCATGGCTCTGAGCCTGAGTTAATAAGCTGTGCTGAGTGAGCTCGTGTGTCTCTTCACCTGTCTCCAGAGCTACTTCAGGAGACAGAAAAAAAGATGTGTCCTTTGGGGAAAGCTGAACACCTCCTTTGTGATAATTGCAAATGCTTTCTTTTAAATCTACCCTATTAATTATAGGACATTTTCAAATTGATGGACTTGGGTAGAGAATTGAGCTTGTGTAAGAATTTATCCTGAAGTCCAGCTCATTTATTTATATTGCAAAGCTCCTTGCCTCATGCTGTATCAACTTCATCTCTTTTAATGCTATCATCCTTAAAGGTTTGGGTATTTTGGGGTACAAAGGTACTAAAGGCCCCAAAGTCATACATTTATTTAAAATATTTTCTGTTTGATGACACTGTAGTCAATGGAAGGATAAATAAGTTACTTTTAACATAAAGTTTTTGCTTTTCATTTAACATTCAGATCACATAATGAGAATGGAATAGCCTTGTACTTTCTGCTGCTGGTTATTCGTATGCTGATACTTCGAAGCTAATATGAGTTTTAGTTTCTTTACAGTTTTCAGTATGAGGCCTACTACATATGGAAGTATTTCAGTCGCAAGCAAAACTTGTTCAGATTTGAAATAAATTTGACTAGCCTCATTTATAGTAATTAAATATTTTGTAAACATAGGCTTGATTTGGGATGATGAACCTCAACTAATCCAAAATTTTGCTTTTTCAGTATTTGCCACTATTGCCAGCAGTCAGGAGTTTAAATTGAAATAATTACTATCACATCGCAGTTGTGGAGTCTTTTGTAATGCACACTGATGTACTCTGCAAAATGAACGTCATAAGCGTGTATTTTCTATTCTCTTAACTAAGGCTCTTACTTTATAAACTCAAATAAAAAGTAGAGTACATCTGAATCATACTTTGGTACTACCTGCTATTCATGAGCAAAAAAAGTTGTCATGGAAACTTGAACTGGGAGATGCAAGAGAATAATTCAATTCAAATCAATTATTCAATGAATATGTTCTCTTTCTATTAATTAATTGTGAAGGATTTCTGGTTTCCTTGTATTTGTCTGTTATTTGAAATAAGTTGCTAAGCAATTTCTATTAATATAATTTCTGAGTACTTCTTAGCACGTATTTAATATATGGCATTGAAAAGGCTTATTAGTTTTGATTGAAAAGAGCGGTCACATGACATGGTGTGTTGCTTTTCCCTGTACATCAGGTATGTTTCTCTTCCCTTAAGAAATTTCATGCTTTCTTAGGTTCATGTTTTTGATGTGAATACTTTCAATTTTTGGATATTCACTTAACAGGCCTTGTTCTGGGGAACATTCCCATCTGCACGCTCATTTATTATAATATTTGTGGAATACAAGAAGACATAAGGAATTAAATTTGTTACTTGATCGTACTGTCATAAGATTTCTTGGAGGATTTTTTTCCCAAGATGATTAATTAGGAAGCAATTTATTTGAAAATATATGACCTTAGTGTTTCAAAGAGGATCTATTCAGTGAAATGCATTTCTGTCGTGAGTGGAATACTGAAAATTTGGGAAGAGTCATTAAGTTAGGATTTGTTTTTTCTGTAGTCTATTTAGGAATTATAAGCTATTTTTACAGCATATTTTGTTGATCAATTTCTTATCAGGTGGGTGCAAAAGTTTTTCTGCGAGAAGAATAACTAACTTTTTATAAAGGCTGAAACTGAAATACAGCCAGATATTTTTCTCTAAATTAATGAAGAATGGACAATTCAGGATGCTTGACTTTGTACTCTAGTTTCTCTTACATACCCGTCTTCTTCATGGTGAACACAGTCTTTTGCTTAATATTATATTTAAAAGTTGTAGGTTTTTTTCCTAATGGTTAGTGAGCATTAAATATACTGGACTGACAGCCATAGAAGCTGAATTCCTCTGTGAATTTGTGAATTCACAGTTTTAATCTAGGCTGCACAGTTGCTCCAAGTGCATTTTTTGTAACTGAACTGTTCTCATGGGCAAGTTACATTGCAGAGTGCAAAACACCTGTTTCTGCTCCACAGGGCTCTGCAGGCACTTCTGTGTACTGACTTTTTATGTAACTTTGTGCTCCCCCCCCCCCAGTCATACTCCTTGTTCTTCCCCCATGTCTGCTGTTCTAAGTTCTCTGTTATGTAGGAGGTATCTACACAAATTTTTAAAATGTTTTTCCACCAGAGTTGTTCCCCAAGTGTTGTCACTGAGTGTACCCAGCCACTGGTGTTAAGCATGGTGTAATTTAGTTCTGCTCTGAAGAAGTGTGGCTGGCACAGTAACTGGGTGGCTTTTGGCCACCAGTTGCCTGACTGCCCTGTCAGCAGTTTCAACCTCCTGGGAGATGAGTTGGCTTTAGTAGTTTCCATTCCTGTATAAGGTATCCTGGAAAAAGGACTCGTGTCCAATAGAAAGATTTTGCCAGTACAGTGTTCATGAGTTTAGCTGAATTAACAGTTTTTCCTAACAGAGCTGTAATTTATACGCAAATTTACTAATGTATAACAGCGAAAGCCTTTTTAATTATTATTATTTTCCCGATGAAATATGTCTTTAACTTTTTTTGACACTATGACACTGACCAACATTTCTAGACGTGTGGCTGCTTTGTGCTAGCAGCACAGTCCTTGAAGAGTTAAACTTCAAGAGATGGAAATGGAGATGCTGACTGATAAACAAAAGTAGTAAAGGGTAGAGACTGTCTTTGCTCTCCCTGATGTGCCTTTCATTGATACAGGCTTTATCTGCAGGGGTGAACAGCTGTTCGTTCACTTTTTTCTACCTCAAGCTTGAGATTATTAATTTTGCAGTTTCAGTGATATCAATGTGAATAGAACTTGCCTTTGTATGTAAAAATCTTGTCTGTCCTTCATTTTGTGGTTGTGCTTTCTCACAGCAGTGGGATCAGTTTTGGCTTCAGAACCATATAGGTAATTGCTTATTGATTCTCTCTAATCTTTTGGCAGGTGACCTGAGAAACTATTAGTTCAATCCCTACATTAGCCCTACAAAGTATTAACTTTGAAAAAAACATTGCATGAAAAAGATCTAATTCAGACATCATTTTAGATCCTTCCTGAAAACTGTCATAGCAAACAAAATAAATAATCTTCCTTTTTTTATACCTTATGTTTAACAGACCTTGCTCAGCAGACAAGTAGTTTATGCTTAGGAAGAGATAGTGTAAAGCAAGTTAAAGAAAATTATCTTATCTAAGGCCATCACTTATTTAGAAGACTAGTACCTAAATAACTATGTAATATATATATGTTTAAACAGTGTACATAAAACATTCTGGGAAGCTCTGTTTAGTAAGAAGAATCCAGTGCATGTGTAAGAGAGGAAATGAAGACTTAGTTCTCTACTGCTTCTCTCCACTTGTAGAACTTATTTGTGCAAAAAAATGAATAACTTAAGGATGTATAATGAAATGAATACTTAAAAATTGTGTACACAGGAGTACTATTCTTACAAAGAAAACAAATTACCATACTGACCGATATGTACAGTTATCTGAACAGAACAGAAGAAATGTTCCATGATGTAAATACACCTTTCAAATTGCTAGCAAAAATCAGTCTCCAATTACTAGCGGTTGTTCAGAGTAAGTGAAAATTTTAGGATAACAGTAGTGACAACAACATTGTCATCAAACCAGTTTAAAGTCCAATACTTGGTTCAGTTTCTAACCTCAGACCATTTTGGAACTGTACTAAACATCGCTTGCTGTATACTGTGTTAGTGGCTGACAACTTGAGGTTAGAAGAGCTTTTGAAATAACAGGACTTTCATATTACATGGTTTAAGGGTTTAATCTTACATTCAGATATCTAGATTTATTCCCCTCATCAGACACTCTCTGAAGAGATAGTACATTAAATACTTGTTTAATAATTCCTTGAGGAAGTGATATCGTAGATTTTATTTCAACTGGGCTTTACACAAATATAATTTTTTGGTCTGTTTGGAGCCTGATTGCCTGTAGAGACAAATAGTAAGTACTAGCGGCACTGTGAAAGATGGGCACTGTATATGAAAGATGGGCTGCATTAGCAAGAATGTAACCACCAGTGGTTAATCCCCTCTGTTTATGCATTTGTGAGGCCACATCTGGAGTACTGTATCCCAATTTTGGGACCCCAGTACAGGAAAGATACTGCCAAGCTCGAGAGAGGTCAGCAGAAGGTCACTTCTTCATCCAGAAGGTGCCTGGAGCACACAACATATTTAATGACTGAGGGAGATGTGTTTGTTTGGCTTAGTTTTCAGAAGACTGAGGGGGTGATCTTATTGCAGTCTTCAGCTGCGAAATGAGGGCTGTTGAGAAGATGAAACTGTACTCCTCTCAGGGGTGTATGCTTGAAGGACAAAAGGCAACAGTCCCAACTTGCAGAAAAAGAGATTCTAACTGGATTTCTAAGGGAAAAAACCTGTCCACCATGGGAGCAGTTAATCACTGGCACAGGTGCCGCAAGAGGATGCCAAAAAGTGCCAGAAGCATGGCCAGCAGGTTGAGGGAGGTCATCCCCCCCCTCTATTCTGTTCTCGTGAGACTGCACCTGGAGTACTGCATCCAGCTTTGGGGCCCCCAACATAAGAAGGACGTGGGCCTGTTGGAACGGGTCCAGAGGATGGCCACAACGATAATCAGAGGGCTGGAGCACTTCTCCTATGAAGGCTGAGAGCGTTGGGGTTGTTCAGCCTGGGGAAGAAAAGGCCCCATGGAGACCTTATAGTGGCCTTCCAGTATCTGAAGGGGGCCTACAGAAAAGATGGGGAGGGACTCTTTATTAGGGAGTGCAGGGTAATGGTTTTAAACTGAAAGAAGGTAGATTTAGATTAGATATTAGGAAGCAACTCTTTACTGTGAGGGTGGTGAGACACTGGAACAAGTTACCCGGAGAAGTTGTGGGTGCCTCCTCCCTGTAATTGGTCAAGGCCACGTTGGATGGGGCTTTGAATAACCTGGTCTAGTGAAGGTGTCCCTGTCTTGGACACCTAGATGATCTTGGAACTAGATGATCTTTAAGGTCCCTTCCAACTCAAAACACTCTATGATTCTATGAAGAAGATGTGCAATGTTCATCCTGGAGATGCTGTGTCCTAGGCCAGGCCCTGAGCAACCTAATCTAACTTGGAGGCTAGGCCTGCTTTGGGTGAATTTTGGATGAGATGACATCCAGGGACAACACTAAAATGATTCAACTTGAATAAAGAGTAAATGTGAACAAGACAAGGAGACAGACATATTCCCAGCAAAATTTCCCCCAAGCACTACTCACTTTGTATAGGCTTTGTATTTTTAAAATGGTTTTATTGCATTTATTAAGTGGTAAAAATCAAGTGATGTAGGTGGTATTTTGTATGAAGCTTAATTCCAGCTGTAACAGGTATTTTTGAAGAAAATATTTACATTTTGAGATTTTAAGTCTTTTTTTTTTTTTTTTTTTTTAAGTAGATGATAGGATATATTTAAGTAGAATTTTAAATACATTGATGTAACATTTTCATGTCCTGTCATTTATGGCATCTGTTTCTTGCACTTCAGACCATACATTGCAATTAGCACAACATCTGAGTCTTGGAACATTAGTGATAAACAATTAAACTTCTTATTAGCTAGCTAGCTCTAAAAATAGACTTTATTCTCTACCTTTATCAGTCAACAACACCTGTGATGAAACTAGAGTTCCATTTCCCCTTTTAAATGCACAAACCATGAAATTACCCAGAAGAATAAGATACAGGAAGTCTATAATGAAAAATAAAAACTGTAAAGTGTAAGACTAGTGTGCTCCATGCACCATCCATAGTAATTATATCCTTAGCTCTCCCCTTCTCTAAGAAAGGAAGATCTTTAACACGTGGTTTTGCTGACACTTATTTGGTAGAAAAGCTCCCTTCTCTTCTGTAAGTATCTCACTTCAATGAGCTCTAAACATGTGGCCAACCCACTGTGCGTGGAGAAAAGAATGATGGATAAAGAGGAATCAAAGGATCATTTTTATAATGAGAATTATATTTGGTTTTAAACAAAGATGTTTAGTTTCACACAAGTCATATATGAGTCAGTAACGGATAGTTTAGAAAGCTAGGATAACTTTCAAGTTTTTTGCTGTAAAGCTCTCTTAATTATGGTTGATTTATTTTTTCTTTGAATCTGGGCCCCGGCTTTATTTACAAAACAGGCTCATGGGGAGTTGTATTGAAAAGAGAAAGCTTTTGGTCTTCTGGGTGGGCTTTTGCTTATTTTTTCCCTGGTTTTCTTTTAGGAAAAGCTTCTAGCTATCTCCAAGTAATGATTACACGTCATAAGAGAGAGGGAAAAGTCAGATAACTGGAGCAGAATTCTAACTGGGGTCAAGTTGTAGAATATGCCCCACGCTCCTGTGAGAAGGGGAAAGAGAGAGAGAATGGGAGAGAAATGAAATACATGACTGAAAATATTCCATGGGCAACTCTGCTATTTCTTTTTTTCAACCTGTTTCCAGATCTAGACCCTACAATTACTTAACAATTAAATAATTTAGAAATTATTTAAATAACAAATTATGTAAAGCTTAATTAACCAGAATACAACCATCAGAAATGTGAACAAATGTAGAACAGCAGGGAATAGATCTACCCACACAAATTCTCCTTCTTCCCAAAAGATGTAACACAGATAATTGCCTTCCTTTTGGTCCAAGTACCTAGAAAACATTTGGGGCTTTTTAGGATATTCCAGTGAAGAGGAGCGAATGTGTGTAGAGCTGGGTTAGATTGTGCTGGTTTGTTTATTTGAAGGGACACAGAAAATTTGCATTTTTTGAGTAGAGGAGGAATCCAGTCATTTACTTGTCACGGTCTTTTAGTTTGGGACCAAGCCTGTCTCTGTACCTCTTTATGGGCCCCAAGCAAAGATAATTTTTTGGGGTCTTCTATTAGCATCATACTTCTTTTCTACTTGAAATTCTGTGGCTGAGGTGGAGTTAATTTTCCCCATAGCAGCCCCCACAGCACAATGCTTTGTACTGGTAGCTAGAAAGGTGTTGATAACACACACCAGTGTTTTGGCTACTGCTGAGCAGTGCTCACACAGCATCAGGGCTGTGTCTCCAACATTCCCCCCTCACCAGTAGGCTGGGAGTGGACAAGATCTTGGGAGAGGAAACATCTGGGACAGCTGACCCAAACTGACCAAAGGGATATTCCATACCATATGATGCCTTCTCAGCAATAAAAGCTAAGAGAAAGGAAGGCGAGGGGGAATTGTTATTACAGCATTTGTCTTCTGGGGCACCTAGTATGCATACTGAAGACTTGCTTCCCGGGAAGTGGCTGGACATCACCTGCTGATCTTGTTTTCCTTTGCTTTGGTGTGCGGCCTTTGCTTTTGCTTTATTAAACTGTATTTATCTTGACCCACAAGGTTTTTTCCATCTTATTTTCTCGCGCCTCCCCCCTCTCCCCCCATCCTGCTGAGGGGGGGAGTGATAAGAGCAGCTTAGTGGGCACCTGGTGTCCAACCAAGGTCAACCCACCACAGTCCTTTCTGGTGCCCAACGTGGGGCATGAGACAACAGCAGTTTTGTATGAAGCATGCTATAGCCATAGTAGTTACTAAGTGATAAGTTCCTGTGTTTCGCAGAGATAGTTGACTGTACTGCTTATCTCTTTATTTTGCTTAGCTTGGGAACGCGTTAATACAAATAATGGCTATGTGCTTTGTCCTGGCACTGATGGCCCTGCTGTGCTGGGGGAACTATCTTGTGGAGAGGATGAGGGAATGCATCTCCATCTTCCTACCCGCGACTGATGTGGGTCGTTTTATTATGCAAGCTCCTGAGGTCCTTGTCCACCCTTATGTGAACTGTTTAATGCTACTGATTAACACTTCTGCATATTATGGAGTTTGTGTAATCTGCCATCATCCTGGCCTAAGAGAAGACAACTTTTGGGTGAGGTGATACTGAAATGTGCCCCTGAGGCGGCTGGTCTCTGGATGGCAGGGTGTATGGAAGGATTTGGGCAGGTTGTAGGATGGTTATCACCTCCCATAACTCGGGACTTTGCACCTGAACAGGCAAGTAACCCTGGCAAACTGACGCGCCACCTGATAGAAGGGTGCCTTGCCTACCCCTACGAAAGCCATCAGCTTCTAGCACTGTACTGAGGCCTGGTCTGTGTCAGTCAAGCCACAGTTCAGTACTATTAGAGGACTATGGTTGAGGCAGGGACCTCAATTGCCCCAGTATTGAAAAAGAAACACTGGGATAAGGAAAACATGTTCATATCATCAATTAGTAAGGGAGGAGAAAGAACAGGGAAAGTTTGATCAAGAAGCTGGTCCTTCATCAAAGAAATTGGAGGAAGGAGTGAGAGAATTCAGATAGGAAGTGGAGACTACCCACTTCATCAGAACTTTGAGACATGCAGAAAGATTACAGCTGTCAGCTATGTGAGTGGATTGCTGCCTGGCTGCTCTGATGCTGGGATAGTGGGGCTGACAGTCAGCAACTGGAAGGTAAGGAAGCCCAGCAGCTGAGATCCCTTGCTAGAAACTGGGGAATTGAGAGAGAAATTGGAAAAGAGGCAGCAATTTGCAGTCTCTGGGAATGGCTCCTCTCAAGTATCACAGCAAGATATCCATTCAATGAAGATCTTGTGAAACCTCCCAGGAAATTGGACTACTGCAGATGAGTACCTAAGAGAGTTAGCGGTGCTGGAAATCATCTATAGTGATCTAGACAATGAATAGGTCTCCAAAGATCCAGAGAAAGTCCTGTGCACTTGGGCCGTGTGGAGGAAGGTGATTCAAAGTGCCCCAGAGTCATATTGTAACAGTTTGGCAGCGATGTATTGACTGGATATGGATACACCAACTGTGGAGAAATTGTCTTCTTGGCTCCAAAACTTTGAAGAAAATCTCTATACCTCCTCATCCCTATGGGCCAGTGCCTTGGCTGTCAGGGGTGCCCCAAGAAATCAGTCTGGGATTTCTTGGGAAATTTCTCAAAAAAAAAAAAAGGGACCCCCAAGAGCATGCCGTGTATTGCACTCTAGTTCTTCTTGGGTGATCAGGAGGAGGACATGAGGAAGTGGGGTGGTGAGCCCACCTTTAAGCTGGAAGCCTGTGTACACAAACTGAGAGGGAAGACAGCTGTTAAGAAGGGGCCACCCAAGAAGGCTGTCAGTGTAGTTGCTGTAGAAGCACAAGAAGGCAATCAGCGATCTCACAGACATAGAACTGAAATCACCTCCCTTGATCCTGGTGAGAGGACTTCTGATCTCGCACTGCAAGGCTCAGACAGTGAATACTTTGATGCAGAGCAGGAACAGAGGGTCCCTGCCTTCAGCCAGGGGGGAGGAAAGGGATGACCAGGTGTACTGGACTATGTGGATTTGATGGACTGGCACACTGGACCCATAGAAGTACAAGGCTTTGGCAGACACTGGTGTAGAGTGTACACTGGTGCCACCAGGCTATAGCAGCACAGAACCATCTGGATCTCTGGAGTGACGGGGGATGCCAAGAATTGTCTGTATTGGAGGCTGAGGTGAGCTTAACAGGGGACAAGTGGGAAAAGCACTCCATTGTGACTGGCCCTGAGGACCCTTGTATCCTTGGTATAGACTACCTCAGAGGAAAGGGTATTTCAAGGGCACAAAGGGGTATCAATGGGCTCTTGATGTAGCCACTGTGAACACAGAGAAGATCAAACAGCTGTCTACCATGCCTGGCATCTCGGAAGATCCCTTCATTGTGGGATTGCTGCGAGTTGAAGAACAGCAAGTGCCAGTTGCTACCAGGATGGTGCACCAGCAGCAATATCACACAAACTGAGACTCCCTGGCTCCTATCCATGAGGTGATTCATCAACTGGAGAGCCAAGGAGTGATCAACAGGACTCATTCACCTTTTAATTGTCCCATATGGCCAGTGCAGAAGCCTGTTGCAGGGTGGAGGTTAACAGTAGGCTATCACGGCCTGAAGAAAGTGATGCCACCACTGAGTGCTGCTGTACCAGACACATTAGAGCTCCAATATGAACTGGAGTCGAAGGCAGACAAGTGGTATGCTACAATTCCCATTGCCAATGAGTTTTTTTCAATTCCTTTGGCAGCAGAGTGCAGCCCACAGTTTACTTTCATGTGGAGGGGTGTCCAATACACCTGGAATTGACTGGTCCAGGAGTGGAAGCACAGTCCTACCATTTATGATGGACTAATCCAAACTGCACTGGAAAAGGGTGATGCCCCTGAACATCTACAGTACATCGATGACATCATTGTGTGAGGCAACAAGACATAAGAAGTGTTTGAGAAGGGAAAAAGAGTAATTCAGATTTTCTGAAATCTGTTTTCTCCATAAGAAACAATAAGGACAAGGGACCTGCACAGGAGATTCAGTTCTTGGGAATAAAAGGGCAGGGTGGACACCCTCATGTACCTATGGGGATGGTCAACAACATAGCAACTATGTCTCCACCAGCTAACAAGAAGGAAACACAAGCTTTCCTAGGCCTTGTGGGATTCTGGAGAATGAATATTCCAGGTTATAGTCAGCTTGTGAGCCCTCTCTGTCGAGTAACCCAAAAGAAGAACTATTTTGAGTGGGGCCTTGAATAGCAACAAGCCCTTGAGCATATTAAACAGGAAAAAGACCACGTGGCATCTCTTGGGCCTGCCTGGACAGGACCAGCTGTGAAAAATATACTTTACACTGCAGCTGGAGAGCTTGGTCTCACCTGAAGCCTCAGGCAGAAAACATCAGGAGAAACCCAAGGTTAACCATTAGGGTTTTGGAGCCGGGTGTATTGAGGATCGGAAGCCCACTACACCCTGGTTGAAAAAGAAATACTAGCAGCTTCAGAAACTGTTGGTACGGAAACATATCTCGTCTTGACACTACAATTGCCCATGCTACACTGGATGCTCAAAGGAAACATCCTCTCTACACATCTTGCAACCAGCACTACCTGGAGTAAGTGGGTAGCATTGATCATGCAATAAGCTCAACTGAGGAAAACCAGCCTCCCAGGAATCCTGGAAGAGACCATGGACTGGCCAGAGGGCAGAGATTTTGGAGCCTGAAGAGGCAGCTTGTGTCCAAAAGGCACCACCACATGGAAAGTTATCAGAAGATGAGGGCATTATGCTTTGTTTGCTGATGGATCTTGTCATGTAGTAGGAAACCATCAGGAGTGGAAAGCTGCTGTGTAGAGTCCCACATGACAAGTCATTGAAGCCACTGAAGGAGAAGGTGAGTCAAGTCAGTTTGCAGAAGTGAAAGCCATCCAACTAGCCTTAGAGATTGCTGAACAAGAAAAGTGGCCAGTACTCTATCTCAAAAATGACTCCCGGATGGTGGTTAATGCCCTGGAGGAATGGCTACAGCAGTGGAAGAAGGCCAGTTGGCAGCACAGGGGTAAACTCATCTGGCCTGCTGCATTGTGACAGGACATTGCTGCCCAGGTAGAGAACATGGCTCTAAAGATATGGCTCTAAAAATATGTCATGTAGATGCTTACATGCCCAAAAGCTGGGCCACTGAAGAACATCAAAACAATGAACAGGTACATAAGGCTGTCAAGATTGAAGTAGCTCAGGTGGACCTGGACTGGGAGCATAAGTGTGAGATATCTGTAGCTCTATGGGCCCACAAAACATTGGGGTTTCTAGGGAGAGATGCAACATACAGATGGGATCGTGATTGAGGGGTGGATCTGACCATGGAGGCCATCACACAGGTCACTCGTGAATGTGAAACATGTGCTGCAATCGAGCGAGCCATACATGTAAAATCTCCCTGGAAGAGAGGAGGGTGGCCGGGTTTTTTGCTATGGCAATTTTTTTTGCCTGGCAAATTGACTGTATTGGACCACTACCATGAACACACTAAGGCAAGCACTATGTACTCACCATGTTGGAAGCAGCTAGGAGCTGGCTAGAAACATACCCTGTAAAACATGCCACTGCCCGAAATACCATCTTAGGCCTTGAAAGACAAATTTTGTGGCAATATGGTACCCCAGAAAGAAATGAATCAGACAGTGGGACTCATTTCCGAAATAACCTCATAAACTCCTGGGCAAAGAAACATGGCATTGAGTGGGTGTATCACATCTCCCATCACCCACAAGCCTCTGGAAAGATTGAGAGATATAGTGTACTGTTAAAGACTACATTGAGAGCGTCGCACAATGGAGCATGGAAGCACTGGGATACAAATTCAGCAGAAGCCACTTGGCTGGTTAACAGCAGAGGATCTGCTAAATGTCCTGGTCCTGTCCGAACAAAACCTCTACATACTATGGGAGAAGATAAGATCCCTGTAGTGCACACAGGGAAGTGACTGGGGAAGGCAGTGTAGGTTGCTCCTCCCACGGGAAAAAGCAAACCTATCTGTGGATTTTTCTTCGCTCAAGGACCTGGGTGCACTTGAAGAGTAATACAGAAGGACAGGGAGACCTGATGTGTGCCTCAAGGAGATTTAACCTTGGGGGGAAAATAATCTGATGTGAGTTCTATGTTGCAGGAAGTAATGTAGCAGGAGTGACATGAACCGACAAAGAGTGAGTTTTGCAAGGAATGCAACGATGACTTAAACCAAGTTCAGTGTGGGTTCCCAACAAACAAATACACTGTTTCTCCTGCCCTGAGCACCCATCTTGACAGATGGGCCCCCAGACATAGCCCATTCTTATGAACATGTGGAGGACTGGAGGAAGCCCATGGAATGGGAGAATAACATCTACCTGTTAAAGGACAGGGGATAGTAGTTAATGGGAATGTATAAATCTATAGGTTAGGAAAAAAGATGGTTTAACTATGTAGATTAAGTTTTAAGTCTTGGTAAAAGGGGGTTTCAGTAATAAGAATTAAATACAATGGGATGGTTAGAATATATATATATCGCTCCACATATTAAGTTATATGGGACATGAACATGTTGCAAATAGTATGGAATAAAGGGTGGAGATGAAACTAATTTTCCCCATAGCAGCCCCCCCAGCACTGTGCTTTGTACTGGTAGCTAGAAAGATGTTGATAACACACACCAGTGTTTTGGCTACTGCTGAGCAGTGCTCACACAGCATCAGGGCTGTGTCTCCAACATTCCCCCCTCACCAGTAGGCTGGGAGTGGACAAGATCTTGGGAGAGGACACAGCTGGGACAGCTGACCCAAACTGACCGAAGGGATATTCCATACCATATGATGCCTTCTCAGCAATAAAAGCTAAGAGAAAGGTGGGGAGGGCAAGCATTTGCTATTATGTTTGTCTTCTGGAGCAACTTCTATGCGTATGGAAGCCCTACTTCCCGGGAAGTGGCTGGACATCACCTGCTGATGGGAAGTAGGGAATAAATCTTTTGTTTTCCTTTGCTTCGGTGTGCTGCCTTTGCTTTTGCTTTATTAAACTGTGTTTATCTTGACCCACAAGGTTTTTTCCATCTTATTTTCTCCCCCTCTGTCCTGCTGAGGGGGGGAGTGATAGAGCAGCTTTGTGGGCACCTGGTGTCCAGCTAAGGTCAACCCACACCATAGCTTCCCAGCATCCATTCATGCTTCACATAAAAACATATCTAATCCCTTTTACCCATAGCAACAGGATTCCTTTGACTTTGCTTTTAGCAGGAAAATGTACTTAACTTTTGCTACATCTGTCTTCAGTGAAGGGAAATGGTTGAACTTCCCAGGTTCAACACCACTTAATTCAGTGTCAAACAATACTCATTGCAGTTTTAGTCAAAAGATTAAGATGTCCTGGAGCTTAGACCTGAGAAGAAAACATTTGTCATCATTCCCTTTCTTTTATTTCTCAGGTCTCCAGGTGGAGCAGAACCTTTGGCAGAAGCAGTAACAGTATCCCATGAGAAAAGAGTAATTTTTCCAGATGGGCAGCTCTCAGGTCAGAGATTATGCTGTTAAATGTCATCTAGGATCCAACAGATGAGTAATTAAAGTAAAAAAATGCCAGTCCCATGCACTCTCAGGAAGTGATAGTGATTCAAAAGCAAATCCATTGTCATTTTTTAACGTTTTGAAGAGGAAACATCATTAAGACCACACTGCTGCACAATAAGGTAAATAAGAATAGGGTGTGGAAAACAACAGAGAGATCTAAACTCAAAATCTTTGTTCTAGGCCCAGAACCAGACATCGATGAGAAGGAGCTGGCTTGGCCACTGAAGTAAAAAGATTATCTTAACTGACTTGGAATCTACCTTGTAAACAAGATAAAGCATAAAAGTAATTTGTTAGTGTGTGAGAAGGTATTTATTAATACTAAGTGGGTGTAGAGGTCAAATGAACAGTTGACTTTTTTGGACAATCATAGTTTTTCATAGGGGGCTGAAGCAGTGGGTGATCTCCACCTGATCTCCAGCTGTTTTCCAGTCCCCTCCTGTAGATCACCGCCTTTATAGCAGAGAACATCTGGATGGTGACCAGTGAAGCCACTGGGGCCACTGCTGTTTCCAGCCCTTACAGCTGCAATGTAAAACTTGGTTCAGGTTCAAATAGTATTCCAATTCCTGATCAGCAGTGATCTGGGAGCTGTTTCACCTAGAGTTCAGATGTCACTGTTGCATGTTGGTGACCTCCAGGAGAGCAGGGCATACAATTGGAAATCAAAACTGCTGTAGCCACCTAACACCATCATCCTCTCTTCAAGAGTCAACACTATAAAGTTGTGCCGAAACTATTCATTCTGTGGGCTGAAAAGAATGGTATCAGATTTGGAGGCAGTGCAGAATTCCTGTTGAAGCAGCTGCATTTGGTCTTAAAATCCTTACCCACATCAGACAGAGGATGGCTGAATAGACAGAGGAGGATGAAGCAGGGCTGCAGTGGAATAATAGCTCCCAGCAACACTGAGTTTAGCTGTCACAAAGACATGCAAATTCTATCAAACATTTGGAAAGATGAAATAGATGCCTGCCAAGACATAACCTGTCAAGAAGCTTAGGGCCCGGAGAACTCAAATGATTTGTTTTTACAAACCTGCATAGTCACTAGGCAGGTTTCTGTGAATTGCCCAAAGCTGGAAATAAATGACTTTTTCATTACCTTCACCCATATGGCAACCTTCTATATCATGAGAAATGTTCTTTAAGAATGCTGCACTGATGGGACCAGGATTAAAAATGCGTTTTAAATCAAATGGAAGGGAAAGCAAAAAGAGTGAAATACAGACTGTAAAGAAAGCAGATGGCATCTGCTAGGATCTAGTTCAAACTTGTAGATACTTCACCTCTGTTCACAGTTTTAACAAAGGCCTTCAGGACTAATACCAGCCCAAAGGCTGGCATATTTTTATTGTCTTAAGAATCTTTCTAGATGATGGTTGAGACCCTCAGCATATATAAATAAAAATGTTTACACTGTGTTCATGCCTGTGGGCGTAAGTACAGGTATCTAATTACTATTTTTGCACAGCTTTGGTAACTGCGAGTGAAAATTGGCTAAAACCACTGCTGTTCTGTTAATGTTTTGGTTGTTGGGTTTTTTTGTTGTTTGTTTGTTTGTTTGTTGTTGTTATTTTTGTTGTTATGTTTTTTTTAGATGCTTGCTGTTTCAACCATTAGATTTCAGTCTCTGTACAGTAATAGTCCCACAGGAAATCCACACTGTAGATTTGTGTTCAGTGTACTGGAAACATGAGACAGGAGCATACATATTGGAAAGATGTGCTTAATTATGTGTACATTTCTTCCAGGTATTTTAAGGGCATACCCACATATTTGACTGCGAACCAGAGGCTGCAATGCTCTGAGATGGGTCAAACAATAGGAATATATCTATCTGGGCTATTATTGAGGTTCCCTTTTGGTCTTATCTGGACCAGATGCAGTGGGTTCCACCAGAAGTCTTGTAAGAGGCTGTGCTGTACCCCAGCTGCTGGGTCCCTCAGATTCACGTCACATCAAGTCAATGGTCTGGCTGCGAACTGCTGCTGCTGAAGGGGGACACGCTGCCTTTCTTGCCACTACTTCTTGGTAGGCAATGGATAAGCTGACAGTGATCAGTCTTTAATCGGTGACATAAATCATCTAACCTTGACAATAACCATGAGTCAGAGTATTCAGCAGGGCACAGGCACAGCACAGTGTCAGTGTGTTCCTATGGCTTCTAGAGAGGACCTGCCTTGTGGCTTGCCAAGTCATTGGTTGTGGGCAAAGCAAGTCCTGGACTACCGTCACTGAACTGTGAAAATAAGTCCTACACCTTCTATATATATTGCACATGTTTATCGTTTTATTTCTGGAGTTAGATCTAATGCATAAGGAAATCAATACGCTTAGTTCACCTCAGAGCACAAGAGCATGGCATTGCTTAGACCAACTGATGTCTTGCACATAAATAGTGAACGAAGAAGGCCAGATAAATGACTGTATGCACAAAAATACCTCAGCGAAAGCAAAGCACTCCGGCAACCCAGGCTTGATAATTTAGCTGTTGCAGCGTTTTCGTTAGTAGCACAGCTCTGTGTCTGACTGCTAGACGTGCGTTGTCATCAATGCCTTTTGTCCATATCGTCATTATTATTAACATTACAAAAGCCCCTTGAGGCCCCAATCATGCTTAAGGCTCCACAGTCCTCAGAGCTCTACCAATGCCACTCTACAGCCAAGAGCCCTGTCCTGAAGAGCGGTCTGGGCTGTGGGGCACAGTTCTTCCCCTGTCTAGCTTCAAGAGCACAGCAGAACCAAAGAGATTCACATGCATCTGTGCGTGTGAGAGGAGAAGGCTTGGCCTGATCACAGCCAGTCTGCTATGCTTTTCACTCCTTTGTTTGCCGGCTCTGTTTTAACTTGTTTTATACGTGCAGCGGAGTTCTCAAGCAGGATTGAAGTTTCATGCCTGACATGATTTGTTATACATTCACACTGAAATAACACATCTACATACTGATGTTGTTGTAAACAGCAGTTTTTGTATCTTACAGAAATGTGTGAACTTACTTGCTTTATTGGCACTTGTTTTCCCTACAATAAAATCCATCTGCACTTGGAGCAAAGAGATAAGGCTTGGCTGGACACAGAAATATTCCTCTTTGTAAATTCTTATTCTCTTTCCAGGAATTAAGAGTTGCTATTTGCCCTTGCCTGTTATCTTCTCTCCACGGCCTGGATAAGTTGTTGGAATGTAAAAATTCAGTGAACGCTAACTTTGTACCTCTGCTTTGCTCAGTTTAAGACTGTTTCTATGGCAGCAGGAAATGAATTTTTTGAAGAAAAGTATTTGGCTCTGGAGGTTTTCTCATAGATCTAATATTGTTATCTTCATAAGAGGAAAACAAATAGAGTCAACTACTTTGTTGAACCTTTCTGTACTGTAAGCCTTTCTTTACCGTAAGTAAATATACATGTATGTATATTTACTGTCTAATTGGATATGCAGTTGTCCACCAGATAACTGGGGGCAGACAGGTCAAGCAATGCAGCGTTATGTTCAAAAATTATCTTTTGCTGTATACCAGACTTATTTCATATCAGGATGCATATAAATATGCAGTTAATAATATATATATGTATATAAAAATGCAGAAATTAACTCTTCCCCAGATATATCAGCAGAGGGGAGGAGGTCTCACGTGACCTCTGATAAGCCACGCTGAGCAGCTGCTAACACTGCAGCGTACATGTTACGGTGAATTTCTTTGTCACTGCAGCCCACCCGGCTCTAGATGAGGTGATATTGATCACAGAGCAGAAAATGGACCCATAATCTGTTTCTCAAGTACCGCTCTGCAGTGAATAAGACAGTTTTTTCTGTCCGTGGCTTATATGGGTGTTTGAGTAGTTGAAGTAGGTCACAGCACTGTCTATAATTCAGTGATAACAACCTTAAAATTGTACACGTGAATGGATGCTGTTCAAATACCAGGACTTCCTCAAACTGGACCAGTGATACCAACAAATGTTTTTATATTCATCTGACAGATTCTGAAACTGAAGGAGGGAGTGAATAGCTCACCTCAAATCACACCACAAGTTAGAAACTGTCCATGAGCATTTAATATATATATTAAATATATATGTTAAATTATACAGGATATTATGTATTAAACACTCATGGATAGTTTCTAACTTGCTGTGTGATTCACAGCTGTGTGATCCCCTCCTTCAGTTTCTGAATATATAAATCGTAAACGCATCAGTGTTTATATTTTAATATTTTGTCCTTCTGTTATTTTTTCTCATTCTACTGTCTTGCTGTTCCTTCCTGGTTGACAGTAGACGTGCACCTGGTAGCTGCTGTGTTTTGAGAGGTGCTTGCTTTAGCTCTGTCAAGTAGTCTGTTGTGGGCACTCAGAAACCAGCAGTCTGCTAGGAGCATTTCTGAAAATCTTCTCTGTGTTGTACTTGAAACTGCCAGTAACTTTAGATTTGATCTATGAATTGAGTAAAACTTTTAAATCTGTAATTTAATCAAAAGTCTATGGTCCCTGAAAAAATTGTGTGGCTAATATTTCATTTTTGGATACATAACAATATAACAAGAAAGCCACTAAAATC
The DNA here is from genome assembly GCF_965231255.1 of Vanellus vanellus. Lineage (NCBI taxonomy): Eukaryota > Metazoa > Chordata > Aves > Charadriiformes > Charadriidae > Vanellus > Vanellus vanellus. Next base: position 23,336,713 of record NC_138908.1, read on the forward strand.
AAACAGCTAGTAAAATGATCTGGTATGGTACTCATTCTTCCTGAAAGAATTATACCATAAATGTAAGTAGATGAGAGTATATTTAATTATTTAGGTTTGGATGTCAGGTGGGACATATCCAAAGTAAAATATGAATACAACAGTAAATTGCCTGTTTCTCTGAAAATAAAGGCTGTGGACTCAGATGTATATGTTTATTTACTGTGCGGAGTAACAATTACTTACAGAGTAAGTAATATTATTGTGGATAAATAATATGGATAAATTTTACGCAGTAATATTTACTTCTAACTCATTTATAGACTTCTTCCCTCCCAGCGATATAGAAGCAGTTTTGTGGTCAGTGGGATCTGCTGGATGCCCTTCCCTCGTTCAAGTATTAGATATTGTACGTGAGGCATGCAGTCCTGTGTGTAATGTACTCCATCTGTTACGAGACTGAAAGGAACATTTGGTGCACACGCCTGCCAAATGAACTGCTGCGAGCTGCCAAAGTGTAACATGTTAAAAGGGAGAGAAGGTTGAATTTCCCAATTCTCTGATGCCTGAGAATGTGGCAACTGGAAAATAATTTCTAGTGTGGCATACAGTGGAAGGATACAAAATTATTTATATTCCACTCTCTCTGGTGTTTCCAGTCATTTCCCCACCTTCCACCCGTGTCCACAGTTGTTCCTCTCAGCAGTGAGCGGAGGTTTACTGCCACCGGGCATTACTCAGTCTCTCCCTGAGGTGCACAATCAGGCATCCTGTTTTTCCCTTGGAATCTCCTTGCCTGCTATTTCAAAAATATCACTTCTCTGCTAGAAGTCATGGCTACCAGCAGAGCTGGGTTTTTTTTTAAGCCTAAGAACCAGACCGACAAGAAGATTCTGGGCGTGTGATGCATCCAGTTCGTGTTTCATTAAAGCAATGGAGACTTGAAGTGGTTCCCAAGGCGGGGCTTGAGACCCCCATTAAGGTAGGAAGCGTGCCTGCAGTCACAGGGGAATGCGCCGATCTGCTTTGACTCGATTTCCTTCTGCTCGGTGCAAGGGTGCCTTGAGATAGACTGGAGGACACGGCACTCGGACAATTGCAGGCTGATGGTGTGTTGCCAAGGTATGTTCCTCCTGCTCAGCTTAGAGCCCTCTTCTTGCTGCTCCTCAGATTTTGTCCATGGAGGAGTCAGTCCCTGGTCAGTGGAGGAGTGAAGGAGTGATGGGGAGGACAGAAGGATTTGGGGAGATGGCTTGTCCTCAACTTGCTCCTGTGGCAGAAAAAGGAATGTTGTTTGCAGGACGTGAAAATGCCCCCATGCCCACCTCCTTCACCCCCCAGCAATCAGGAGAGGGCAGTGGAAGTCTTATCTTCTGAATTGCGCAGAGTGGGCACTGCTTGTGTCAGCGCTGTGCAGGACTGACAACATAAGCTCAAATTAAACACTGACTGACCCAAAAGCCCCCATGTTGCCATGGTTTGTGGAAAAGATGCCTAAAACTTGAGCGAAAACCCTGCATCTGTTCTGTTGTGAGGACACGCACCTAATGAGAGTGCGTGTGGTGCAAGGGACAGACCATTTGGAAATCTGAGTATCTGATATTTGGAATACTTTGCTATTTGATTCCCTGAGGATCATATGTGTGAACAGAGGACATATGGTGATGGATATAGATGCAAAAGGACAAAACACACTGATGTCAGCAAAACAGAAACAAGAAGTGTGTGGGTGTACAATGAAATCTGCAACAGCCAGATCATCTCTCTTTCCTGCTCTCCCCTCATCTTCCATGAATAAAAGATAAGCCTATCAAGGCTACCGTCTAGACTGTGTATTGAAGAAATTTCTGCAGAAACAATGGGACCACAAAACAGATTGCATTGAAACTTGAAGGCTTTAACAGGTTTCAAATTCTGGTTTCCCTTTTGGGAAAGTTTGCTTTTGGGACATTCTGCTTGAATAGGTAGTTCTTGGTTGTGTTGAAAGGGTTGAGGTTTCCCTTTGCCTCTGCAAACAAAGCTGAAAGCTCTGATTTAGACAGAGCTATTGTGTGCCTTAATTTAATTGAACAAATAAAATCAGCTGTAATGAAAACAAAGTATTTCTCTGCTGTACTGCAGGCGAGTGTTGCACTTCTCAGGGATGGATTATGAGGTTGACAGGATCTAACCTAGCACAGTTTGGTATAGTCTTTCTCTTCACTGCTTCTCATGGGGATTCATGTTGAAAAAAGAAAAAAATATATATAACGAAAACCAGAGAAAGCAATGATGAATAAAATATAATAACAGAGCAGAATTGCATCTGACCCAGAACTCTTTCTAAATGGCCAGTGAGGTCACTTGTGAGTAATGGTGGCAAAGCATAGGGAGTGATATAGCTTAATAGAAGAGAAATTTTTGTAGGTGGTCCGGTACAAATTAAATTTTAGATACCTGTTCTGTCCCTGACTTCTCAAGTTTTCTGCTTGGCTGGTGGCACATAGTTTCCCCTGAGTCCTGCCTCCTGACGGCTTCAGGATGGAAGGCACACGGTGGGAAATGCACATGGCTGTAGCATTACGGCAGTTCCCTGCTGCTTGGAAAGCTGTGCAGCAGTCATTGATACTGGGTATAATCTAAAGTCAGCAGTAATGCTGATCTGCCTTGGGCAAGAAACCAGTACGGCTATAGGGTTAGGTGGCCTCCCTCTAACTCAAGTGCTGTGACATACAGAGCATGGATAAACCCAAGGATCCAGAGATAACAGTAGCTGCTTGAGAACGTAGGTAGTTATTTTCAGTATCTAGTGATGAGTCCAACTTTCATGCCCTAGCCAAGAAATTTAACGCTATGGTGTTATTAGCTCCTCTTCTTACCAAAGGTCTGTGCATGTGTGGGAGAAGGATGACACATACAGGTGTCTTTTATAAGGACCCAACAGTAAAAATGGCAGATAAAGCAAAGGAGGAATTTTACCAGTTGATAAAACAGGGTGTTATTCACATAAGTTCAGACAGTAGCTGAAAGCATGGTTAGTTTCATAAAAGCAGACAAAGTAAGAACTTGCCTAAACACAAAGTTTTAGTGAAAGCCACAAAATGCAAACCCACAGGAACAGTGTGAGAATTTGCCTATGTTTCAGATTGTATAAGTATTTTCAGCTCAAGCACAAGCTATCACCTCACTTATACCATAGTCCCAACTCTTAAAAGGTTTACTGAGGACTCCCAGGGGATTCAGGGAGAGCTCACCCTCTGGATAGGCTCCTGGACCTAGATGCCAAACTTTGCACATCAAAATAACAGCAATTGCCTCAGCAACCATGTGGCTTGAGACAGATCTTTCAGGATACGCTGCCTCGGGACAAGAATGATTAATACTGCAGTAGGCAGTGGTGCAATATTCTGCAGCACATCACACACAAATAAAACCCCACCCCAAACCTGACTTTAAAGCAAAGCGAATTTTACTTCAAGCTGAAAGAAATTAGTTATGTTGGAGAATACCTACATAGTCAGTGACAGATGAGTTGAACAAGGTGGAAGAAAAGAGGAGACAACTGTACAAATGGACAGGCTTCCTCAGTTGCAACTCCCTGAAAACTGAAGCTGCACACAGACGCCTTTGCAGCTGACAGGTACAAACAAACAGATCTCTCATTTGTCTCAGTGGAGTGTACAGGCTGAGGTGCAGAGGGGCATACGTTTCTTGAGTTTAGAAGGCACTGAGAAGGGTAGAAAGAGAAAAGCCTTGAGCAATTAAGAATTAAGTGCCCCAGAAGTACTTCTAGATATTCTGAGATTAATGAACAGTCCACGATCGTGGCCACTGCAAGACAGTAGTGTGAAGGACAATACAAGCACTGAGTAGCCTCAGAAGAGCTAATTCCAGAAAGAAAAAGAGAGACGAGAGAAGGAAAGCTCAAGGCAGAACGTGGCTGCAAACACTTTCTTGAACACCTCTGTGTAGAAATCACTGGAGGTGGCAGCAGATCTTAAAACCACTGGGGGCCACCAGCTGAGTGAGAAGAAGGTCAGCACTGGCTGTTCAATATCGCTTGCTTCCTGCAGCCCACTCCCTTTCCCCCCGGACGATGAGCTCACAGCAGCTACTCTTCCACTTGGCTGTGTGCCATGTGCTGAAGTGGATTTGGAATATGATCTGTATTAGCAACAAACTCGTGCTATACCGAGGCAGTTCTTAGTATATTGGTGGTGCTGTAGTGCCCCACGTACAATGATCACTTAGTTGTGGTACAGTCATTCAGGCTCACTTATGGCTGCACGATCACACGTGCTTCTGTGGGCAGACTTCACCCAGCCTGTTTGGCAACTGTCTCAGCAACAGGCCATGGTAGGATTCTTCTTCTGTTTGTTTATAAACTTTATATTCCTGCCTGATAGTGTAACATTACACAAAGTTCTCAAAAGGTCACACTAGCCTTTTTGACCGGCAGTTTCTGTAATTCTACCTGCTTCCATCTCCAGCAGCACTGAAACATGCATATCTCCCTTGCAGCTAACCACATACTTTGGTATGCCCAAAACCTGTAATTATTTCCCTCCTTGGTGGTAAATACCTTTTCTCTTTCAAAATAGTGTTGCAGGTACTGCAGATAAAATGCAGACTCAAAGACCAACTGAGATGCAATGAAGAGGAAGAAAAATGCAAAATAAATTCACTCATTATTCCTTTAGGAAAATTCTTTGCACGTTATAGAGGACTGCAGGTGCAATCGTCCTGAGGCCAGGGTGTGGGCTGCTCTGATACTTCAGTGGCCTGCAAACATGAACGTGGTCTCAGTCCTGTTCCCACACTTGGACTGCAGCAAAGATTGTAGAGGTTTTCAAGGCAACAGATGCCCATTAAAAAACAAAAAAATAATTTTAAGAGCAGCAATGTTTCCAAGCCTCACCAATTTGAGCTGAGCAGTAATCACTGCTGGCTACATTTGTAAGAAGGACAGAGACAGATCCTATCTGTGCCCGTGGTGACAGTTGAATAGGTACGCAAATATGCCTGCAGATGTTTACTCTCCACTTGGAAAGCTGTTGGCAACAGTGGGATTGTTGAAAGTAGGCTGTGAGATGCACTTTGGGCACAGATTGCTGCTGCCAACTTAGTGGAGTACATGCTGAGTGGTGCTCAAAATGCCTTCTGATCGATATTACAGTGGAAATACAGGGGCACATTTGACCACATCTTGAAGAGCCTATGAAACAAACTTTTGTAGAGCCAGCAAGAACAAATGAGTAATGCAGGTGTAGATTAGAGACTTTGTTGAAGCAATAACCTATGACAATCTAGGCTGCATCAGCAAAACCACAAATGGCAGGGTAGAAACCACTCGTTTTATATTGGCTGTAGTGGTAAGTAATAGGAGAAGTCTTCCTGTATTGTCTCCACAACATTAATTTCCATCCAGGATGAAATTTTGTCCTCTGCTATTCTGATTACCTAATGATGATCCTCAAGCAAGGTCATCTTACACAGCTATGTATTTACTGTGTGCAATAAGATTCAAGGACAGCCAGTGTATGTCATAACAGCATCTGATGCTCTACTCCCAGTACAATGGTGAACTGCAAATCAGAAAAACATAGACCAGGAGAAGATGTATTTTTATTTGTATGGCCCAGTAAAGGGGTAAGGAAACCACATTTTAGGAAATCCTGTCAAAGGAAAGTTCCAGGTACTTTGTTAATTTCCTAGAGCATTTTTTCAGATATGTTGCTTCCCTTTACACCAAGTAAAATGTCTTTGGAGAGAAGTGTCATGGTCAAACCCCAGCTGGCAACTAAGACCATTCAGTTCTCTCTCTCACTCATTTCTTCCCACCCTCTTCCCCACAGTGGAATGGGGGGAAGAATCAGAAAAATAAGGAAAGCTTGTGGGTTGATATAAAGGCAGTTTAATAAGTGAAGCAAAAGCTGCGCATGCAAGCAAAGCAAAACAAGGAACCACTTCCCATGGGCAGGCAGGTGTTCAGCCAGGACAGCAGGCCTCCATCATGCATAACGGTTACTTGGGAAGACAAAACCCATAACTCCAAATATCCCCCCCCTCCTTCTTCTTCTTCCTCCAGCATTATATGCTGAGCATGACATCATATGGTATGGAATATTTCTTTGGTCAGTTGGGGTCATCTTTCCTGGCTGTGTCCTCTCCCAGCTTCTTGTGCACCCCCAGCCTACTTGCTAGTGGGGTGTTGTGAGGAGCAAAAAAGGCCTTGTCTGCTTAGCAACATCTAAAAACATTAGTGTGATATCAACATTATTCTCATCCTAAATTCAAAACATAGCACTATATCAGCTGCTAGTAAGAAAGTTAACTCTATCCCAGCCTAAACCAGGACAAGAAGATACTCTTTCTCCTAGATCAGTTAACACATAATGGGAAAAAATAAGATACGTTTTCTATAATTCAGAAAGAACTAGTCATAAATGGTCCTTAATTTTTTTTTCATTTGTTTCAAGTCCTCAGGAGATGGGCAGGAAGTATATTGCCATCAGGGGGACTTAAACTTTTGTGAGTTATTTTGTGGTTTTTTAGTTTGACTAGATTTTCAGAAACCAGTTAATTTCAACACCTCAGCTTAAGTCACTGTAATGGGCCCAAGGCTTTGCTTTGAGCTTTGGGAATATGCAAGGCGCTTTTTCAATGCAATAAGCATGAGTCTTTGATCACAGAATATCTTAGATATGGCCACCAACTAGAAAGTACACCAGATGCCTTCCTTCCTGCGTTTGCTTTTTTAATTTATTAATTTCTTCCTGTTTGGGATTCCCTGGCTCTGTCCTTGCATTCTCCCTATCATTCTGCTTTTGTCATTTCTCAGACTTGCTACTGGAAAAAGTAGTTGGAACAAGAGAAAGAGTAGAAGAGGACTACCCACATTTAAGCTTGTCTTTTAATTTCCAATCAGCATTAGATAAACTAGCAATATACTTGCGAACTGCAGTGGAACTGAATCTTATTACTGGTATTTGTTCTTTGTCATTCAGAAGTACATGTAAGTCCCAAGCAGTACTGCAACCTAGGTATAAAAGAGACAGTAAATAAATCCCGAGCATGTCAGGAACATCCCTCAGGACTTTACAATCAAATTAAAGCTTCTCACACCAAAAGTATCCAACTGGAAGAAAAAAGAGCAGGGGAGAGAATGGAAGCAAAGTCTTAACAGAAGGAACGTTTCAATAACTGAGAGATGCACAGCACAAGGTTTTTGACTTAGAAGAGCTACATTCGAGGAGATCATGACTTGTATATGACATATGAGAGCATGAAGGGGCAGCGAGAAGGGATGTGAAAAGGAAAAGAGAAGCCTGAAGCTCCAGCTACTTTTTATTAGGAACGTCAATGGGCAGAGTGAGGGGGAAGAGCAAAGGCCAAAATAAAAATGCGTCTGTATTAATTGCAGTGATCCAGGCCCAAGGTAGAAATCTAGACACTGCAGGTGACTTCTGAAAGCGGGTGAAATGTAACGTGGAGCAGGAGGGAGGCAAGCAGGAATATAGAAGTGAGGCCTGAGTGGGAAATCGTGGAAAAGCAGACATGATAATGAGGCAGGAAACAGTGCCAAGGTCGAGCAAGGCAAATGGCAAGGAGCAAGCAAGAAAAGCTTGCTTTGAATAGATAAGGAGGGCAGGAGAGATGGTGGAAGCACAATGCTGTGAGAAAGAGAACAAGGGATTAGAACAGGCATGAGAAGAGGAAGAGGAAGGGAAAAGGTAGAAGACAAAAGTGCAAGACATAAGGAGGAAGAGGGAGGATGCAACGTGGCACAAGCATGGTGATGAGAAGTGACGCCAAACAAGCACTGAATCACTGGGGGAAGAATCAATAGCACAGGGGAGTAAACACTGAAAACAGGCGGTAAACAGTCTGCCTGTAGGAAGCTTGGGCATTTATCTCATGAGTGAGTCACTGAGGTGCAGAGCATCAGGTTTGTGACCAAGATAGAGCAGAGGGACAGCCAGGCTGCCTTGTCTGTGGTTGTCCCTGTGAGTCTGACAGGTGTCAGCCAAAACGTTGGGTATTGGCAAGCCTCCAGCAGAGCTTCTGTGAACAAGAGAGAGTGTGGCTGTGTGCAAATACTTCAGAGGGTGTGGGCTAAACTGATTTGATTTTGATGTTAGGAATGAGTGATGTGTGGACCAGAATCCTGGCCTGTCTGACACTGTGGTGAAATCCAGGAGGGAGAAGGAAGAGCTGTCTTTTCAGCTGTTTCTGAGTCCTTAGTGTTGGAAGCTCCTGGTGTGCAAGGTGGGTAGGCTGGTAACAGAGGCTGTTTGAGGACTATTCTGCTATCTTAAATCACTAGAAGACAGCAGTCTTCACCTGTGCTCTCTTGTTCCCCTTTGCCGGGTCCCTCTGTTGGAAATGAAGAGCCCAAAGTAGGTACTGATTCTCTAGGGAATGACAGTCTTTCTTTATCTTTGTGCTTAGGGCAGCTTGCTTAGTATTTTGCTTGTGTAGAGATCCCACATTTCTGGTCTCAAAAATGGTTTAGCTTTCAGTAGCAGTGTGACATGAGCAACTGATTCAAAAGATTTGACTGAAGTGGTGGTTATTTAGACATAACCCCAAATTTAAATTGGCCTGCAAACAAGTTGCACTTACTTATCAGCACAAAACATCAAATTAAGGATTCATTTACCTTCATCAGGGTATTTATGGAAGCTGGATTAGAAAGGGTGGCTGCAAAATGCAAATATTAATTTTGAAATCTCATAACATGAACCTAATATCCTTCTGAATTATTCAGTGGGACACCGCAGTATTGGTAGATGATATTTAAATTATTAACAGCATAGCTTTCCATTTCATAGGCAAGACAGTTTTTACGGGAATCTTCCCATTTAATGTGATCAGACTGATTGCATTTGTTAAGAATTCCAATCACCACACTATAGTACAGTGTGTAGTGCTAACAACAGCAACAAAAGTAATATACAGAGGTGTTATTACACAATTTACATAGAATGTTCTATTTCCTAGGTTTAATTTTTTTAAGAAATAAAACAGTACTTGTGGCAAAATTTTTGTGTGATTTTTCTTTGTTTCAGTTAGTTAGTGGTTATTGCCTGAAGTGTACTACTTACACAGTACCATAAATGCACACAGTGCTTTACAGATAAGCATGCCAGACCCTATGCTGAAGGATGCATCATTCAACCAAAACAGACAGGCGTAATGTTTTGCATTTCAAAATCCACATATCTGTCTGCCTGCCTCTGTTTAGTTACTGGATCTGCCATACACATTTTTAATGCTTGTATGACTGTAGTATCTGGCCAGCCTACAAATCGATGAAATTCTACATTTCTTTATAATTTTAGACCCAAAATAGATCAGGCCCTGTAACTGTAGTGATGATCAGTGTTGGACAGCATGCCAGCTTGATTACAACGTGCGGAGATGGATACTGCATCCTGCTTTTCACAGCAAATGACAGTTCCAGCAGAAAATGTCCTGCCTCACCTTCCAGGCACTTCTCTCAAGAGTCCTTGGAAGCAGAGTTAGTATTTGCCATCAGGATGGCTGCAAACTTACATCATCCCCTGGGTAACTTTTTTCTGATACAAGCCCTAAATACCAAACAGCTGACCAGTGCGAAGTTCAGGCTGGTGGTGTAATGTGCATTGTTGGGGTGCCCCATTTGCATGGCATCAGCAAGAGGCTTTACGCCATTCCCCATTGCTGACCGCTGAACAATACCACATCTGTTCCAACGCATGCTGTGAGATGGCTTTGCTGGATTGAAATTACAGCTTCAAATGCAGTTGAAGTCACCAGTGACAGAAAGCTCCACAGAATCTGACAGCTATGGGGTAATCTGAAGAAAGCTGGGTTTCAGTCTCTTCCCAGTGAGAAGTGTTTCATGTTGTAAGATCCACTCTTGGTGCTTGGTCAGCCGCCTGCTTGGAAATGATAGGTGTGAGATCAAAAGTTAAGGTCCTGAAAATGCTTCCTGATCCAAACATTCCCACTGAAGTAATTTTCTGGTCAGGCATGTGTTGGCCCAGAGCCTGAGATGTTAGGGATGGTCCTTCCAGCTTAAGGGCCAAGTAACATTTGAGAGAAGAAGGCTGAGCACTCTCTGTGGCTTTTGCCCTTCTGGGTCTGAGCAATGGCTTTCAGCCGCTAACACTAACAGCTGATAGTAACAAATCCATTTGAAAATCCTGATTTGTGCCCATTCACTGTGCCTTTAACAAAATCAAATCCATTGTGCCAAGTAGGGTGGTGCATAAATAAATAAATAACTCACAGCAGCTGTGAAGCCAGTGCTTGCCAGAACTGTATATAGCAGTTCCCAGAGACCCCTGGGAAGTTGTAGAGGAAAAACAGTTTTAAAATAACATTTTTAAGTACAATTTTTAAGCCAACTAATAATTTAGAAAGTAGCTGCATCTGTGGATTTGTTTAAGTAGAATAAATCTGGAATAAATGGAATATTGACATCAAGCAAATATTTAAAAGGATTGATCAGAAATATACTCTTCCTCCACACTATCCATCTTCTAAGCACTACAGATTTGGGGAAGTGATTCAGACATCATCCTGCACCTTGAAATTTAGTACAAATTCATTTCCACCCCATTCCTGATTCACAACCTGAAGGATTGTGAGTCAAAGGATCATAAGCCTTGCTAAAGCAAGAGAAAATGTTGACTCCTGAGTATTGCATGCTTGATCTTTTGAAGAAAGTGAAAAGTATCTAATACTAAGTGCATTCAATTCCTATTGCAACAACCAGTTTAGGACCTTTTTTTTTTTTTTTCCCCAAATGCTCTTTCTTAGCAGTTCTCATTGTGACACCACTGACTGGACTCCCAAGGACTTTGTCCTTGATGTACATTGCTTTTCTGAAAATCCATCTTCTATTATGGGAGCTAAGAAGTTTTGAAAATCTGTCCCTTATTTTAATTCTTAAACTTGGCTCATAAGTGAACATGAAATTATAAGAGGATTACAGATGTCCTTAACAATACAATAAGAAATTGAAAAACTCTTGCCCAGTTCTCTCAGTCAAGCCTCATGCACATGGAAGAACTTCTAGTTGAAACCATAAGCTTTGGAAAGGTTTCCTAATAGGTCACATTGCGCAGTTCGGATATGGGATGACTTTCGAGCACTGGAAGATTTATAAGATGTACCGCCTTGTTCTCTGCCTGCAAAGGTGCTTTGCACACAAATGCTTGGTTTGAATCAACCTTGGACAGGCTCTTGGACATCTGTTTTGTACTGCTACATCAGAAATATCCATATAAACAATTCATAGTTGTGAACCTGCCTACTCCTGTATGCTAGTTTAAACTGAGTTTAATAGCCTTTTTTTTTTTTTTTCAATAAATATACAGATTTATTCGTTGCAAGAAAGAACAGGAATATTCTGTTGAAAACTGTGATCTGACTTCTTCTGTATTGGGAGATGATCAGCTTCAAGATTCTGTGAAACTTTCACTGGAACAGGGCTTGGAAGCTGAAAACTCCAACTTTAATGGCTAGCAGGAAAGTAAAAACTTGGGGTAGGTATTGCTGGCTATTGGAAATACAGGACTGGATAGATAACACTAGCAGATTGTTCAGTTTTCATCCACCGGAAACTGGTGAAAGAGAAATTGATTTTAAATTCTGTTGAACATCAAATAAAATAGCAGACCTAGTTATAAAAAGAAGAGAATTTGTTTTTCCAAAAGCGACTGGTGAGTCTGAGTTGTGGCTTCAAACTTTGGGTGCCCAACCTTGGATACAGTTAAAGAGATTTTCTTAGAGATTGTGGTCTTCCTAATACATCTAAACTTGATGCACTAAAAACATAGTCAAATTTGAAAATTTGTACCACTTCATTTTGTGGAGTAGTACACAAGGAGCTCATGAAATGACAAAACATTAAAATAATATGGACAAATTTCATTAAAGAGAAAAATAATTCTAAATTATGCTAATAATTTACCTATATGAAATTTACACTCCACAGGATACATAACCATTAAAATGTAAATGTGATATAGGATGCTTCTGAAGCTAAGAAAGAAAATCCTGTTGCAAAGAGACATATCTTGTACTATAAGAAATCAGTGACTAAGTAGGCGACCTGAGGTGGGTACATAAAGATATAAGAGTTCATGGAAAGGACTAATAGGTGAATGATCTCATGTTTTCTGCTTCTCTTAGGAGCATAACAATTGATTGAATACAAAAAATATTTTGATTCATTGGATCAAATTATACTATAATTATGTACTTCTTAATTATAATCCTACAGCTCCTCAGATTAGCTGATGTGATGGAGAAAAGAACTGACCTGTAGTTTCTGATTTAACAGTCCTGGGTTTAGTATGAGTGAAGGCTTGGGGCCCGAATTAATTGTTATATTAATCATGAGATAAGCTATAAATGTGCTTTTCAATAGCACCGTAGAACATTAGTTATTCAGTACATTCTGTTATGTGTACTAGTCATTTGTTAGTGACTCATTACATTGATGATTCCTATGATATTTGAAATGCTGATCTCTTTGTTGTTGCCATGAAATATGGATAACTTCATGTACAGACTGTATGATGGTATTGTATGCTATATGATGTAAACTTGTACTAGCTTGTAAACTTGTCTAGGATGGCCTCATGACTAAGTTAATAAGATCACGCTCTAAGTATGTCACTCCGGCCAGTAATAGACACTGCATCATAATTTATTTTGTGTATGCCACATACTTAACTGCAAGACAATTTAAAATTTGTTGAAGATTTTTGAAAATAATAATTTCACCTATTTTTTGCATCAGGCAGCATTATTATCATGTGCAAGAAATAATTCTATGTAGAAGAAAATCATAATTAATGGCGGTAAAATACCTATAAAATTGTTCTTTTAAAATTCTCCACATAATAACATTTCAGTCTTTACTAGCTTCAAAGCAGGTGTTGCGTGTATCACTACATATATGGGATTCCTTTTACTGATGCTCTTTATTCCAGTGTCTTTGAGATATTTGTCTGTAAACCTGTCCTTGATTATCAGTGAATATTCCTGATCTCACTCTCTAATTCACTGATTTATATGTGTAATTTGTATGTTGGGTCAGGGGAAGACAACTCTCTTACATGAAAAGCTGTGATAGCTGATGGAAATTTGAGACACAGGAACAAAGATTCAGCTGGTGAGAAGTTGTAATAAGCAGTGTAACAGGTGAGAAAACCAAAGTCTAAGTTTTGGAGAACCAGATCTGATTTCTTTCAGAATTTAATTTTGAAAGACAAAACTTCTGGCCAGTCCTCAAGGCATCAGTGCACTTTTTACACCTTCTGGTGCCAACCAATATAATTTTGTGTGTTCTAAGAGTATTTAGGAGCTCTGTATCCTGATATTTGCAGGCGTCATCAAAATACACCAGTAAACACTTCGTGTGCATGTCATTGTCAGATATACATGCTGTCACTAGTCTTCTCTTGGCTGACGGTAGTTCTGAACACAGTCATAATTGTTGCTTTTGTGCTTGGTGTGGAGCCTGATGCTGTTGGGGTGTGTTGGGCACGATTTGAGCGTGCCGGCTAAACTCAGCACCTTGGGACTGAGGTAGGGAGCATCCATGGGCCTTGATGGACCTCACTGAATTCAGCAGTGACATTTCTGAGTCATGTCTGCACAGATACTGAGCTGAACCAGAAGCACCCCTCAAACTGTATGCCTCAAATCTTAAGTGTCCTCAACATTTACTTAGCAGAGGGAAGTCATAAGGCTTGCATGTTTTGCCTGAAGCTCTGGTTATTTGTAACTTCAGAGATCTAAATCCTTTTATGGGTCTAAGTCGTAGGCTGGGATCTATAACACGAAGGCTGTGAGGAGAATGCTGCATCTTTATGGGGACAAGGGTCTGGGATGACAGCCATCATCAGATTCATGGCTTTAAACTCGTAGGTGACTCTTCAGTCTGTGATGGGAAGGGTTAAATATCAGCTTCACGCTAGCTCCTGATAGACCCTATTTGGTGGACTAAAATGATGCATAGGTCTGGGGCAGATCTTCCTCTCCCCTCAACCCCACCCATGAAGATTACTTTCACCTACAGTGAGTGGGACCGTACAAGGACTGAGACATGGAGCAGTGGCATTACTCATTTTCAAATGTGAGCTAAGACCAACATCTCTCCTGTGTTAAAGAAGGAAAGAAGGCTATTTCTAGTGCATCTGAGGATGAATCAAATGCCATGAGTACAAATAAAATAAATAATACTAAAAAAGCAAGAATTTTATATATTTAAAACAAGAAATAAGGAGAAATTAGTCAGAGATTTCTGATGCACTCCATATTCTGCTGGGGTTTTTGGTTGTTGTTTAGGAGGTGACGTTTACTCACAAGTTTACACAAATGGAAACATGGCATTCATGAATCATTGATCTTAATGTAGGGTTAGGAATGAAAACCTAATCCTTCTTGACACCTATCTTCAGGTAAGAAAACAGACTAGCGAAGGAGATGGTTCAATTTGTCTTTGAACAAGTGTTACTAGGGAAAATAGTGCAGAACCTAATTAAGCAAATATGGTAAAAAACATACATAGAGAAACACAGATCATAAAACATTACTATTTTGGAATTGCTGCTAACACCAAAGACCTAGCCAGTGGGCTGCAGATCAGGCTATAGCATGTGCCTTATTTTAGAAAAAACATGTGATCGAATGACACAGGAAAAACAGAAAAAAACTCTTATATGCAGATCTTCCACAGTCTGTACAAGACAGGAGGTTCACAGGGCCCTTCTGGGCTGGTCAGAAAGAAAGGGACTCCTTAATCCACTATATCATATACCCATGGCAGTGTAGTGTATTCTGTATGTGGTCATGCCTGTGAGCACTAGCTAGTAGCTCCCTTTCATCTTTATGGTGGTTGCCTCACTTGTGGATTCAACTGCCAGACCCACTCTTTTTGTAGACCATTGCTCTGAACTAGTTTGTGCTTTGGTTAGAAGGAGCCGAAGTGGAAGGAAACAGTTGAAACTTTCTACATCTTGCTCGTCCTTGCTTAGTAGAATTGCAGTGGATCTTGAATCCTATGGCTTTATCTATGTCATGCTTTGCGAGTGTTGTCAGAAAAATATGTGACCACCACCATTAGGATCAACTTCCCTTCCTAATCCACAAAACTGCTGCACTGGCTGCCTACAGGCATCCCATGGGGAGCCTGTCTCCTGTAAGGTACACATTAAGGTGTCCAGTAGCTCACTAAGATATTGGACATACCTGGGCATGTGGTATGCTTCATAAAGTGGCCTCTGGCTTCACCTGGGGCTGTACTTTCTGTCTGTATGAACTGTGCATTTGGTCTTGAACCTTGCCTTGGGGCATCCTTCACAAATGCAAGACAGGTGTATCCTTTGTGCCTGTATATGGAACAGAAGGACCTTTGCCACAGAGCAGCACAGGTCTCCTTTTTGCACAGGTGTATTTTGTATAAATGGATAAATATAGACAGGATTTAATTTGAAACTAACATATTCTTCATGAAGGACACTTAAAATCCTGGTTTTTTTTCTGTCCCATAAGTAATATAGTAGAAGAAATGGGAATCTAATATGAAAAGCCCATGTGATCACAATTGCTTAAAATGATCTACATACAGCTCTTTTGTGGTATGGAAATATATTATTTATACATCCTTTTTGTTTTCCTCCTTTTTTGTTATAGTGTTCTTAACTGGCTCTATCTTGGCCCAGGATCAGTGTTTCTAATACATCCAGAATTACATATTTGTGGAACTTAAGTACTAAAGATGTACAATTTGTTCTTTACAATTTGGCTCCTCTTGTAATCTTCACTTATAAACCCAGATAAATGAAAGAACACATGCCTGGCTGAAATGCACAACCCTTGCAGTTCTGCCTAATTGCTTCCTCATTGCAGTCCTCCTTAAATCCTTTCCCTTCCAGTTTTGTTTCAAGACTGTGAAGACATTTCTGCCTGGCTTCATGTTTGGCAGATGATTGAAGGCAATTGCTAGATAAACTTGGTCACCATTCAGGGGCCCTATAAGACAATACCTACCCAGCCTTCTGCATGATGCTAAGCCAAAAATGTGGCCAGAATAAAATCTTGTTCCAGTTAAGCCTAATCTTTTATGTGGAATATTTTTGATAAGTCAGCAGAAAAAAATGATTTTTGCATTTTAAATAATATGCTTAAAGTACTCTAATCAGAGATTAATTTGTTTTAGCTCAAATGGCAGGCTTGTGCAGGTAGGCTAGCATGCTTACCAGAGGAGGAAAATGCTGAAGAAGCAGTTACAGACACTGCCAACTATGGGGTATGCCAGCAGTGGGGCTATTTTTGTATGCATATATATGGCAAGTATCAAACTCTTCCAAGAGATGTGACTCAGTGTCATGGTTTAACCCCAGCCAGCAACTGGGACCACGCAGACATTCATTCGCTTCCCACCTGCCCTCACCCCCCAGCCCCAGTAGGGTAGGAAGAAGAGGAAGGAAAAGGAAAAAAAACTCATGGGTTGAGATAAAGCCAGTTTAATAGAATAGTAACAGAAGAGAAAATAAAATGGTAGTAATAACAACATCAATAATGGTAGAAGAATATACACAATAACTGATGCAATACAGTTGCTCACCACCCAATTATTGTGCCCAGCCCATCCCAAGCAGCAGTCGTGGATTCCTGCCCCCTTGCCAACCCCCTTTTTATACGCTGAGCACGATGTCTGTGTTATGGAACATTCCTTTGGCCAGCTTGGTCTGTCTATGCTCCCTCTCAGCTTCTATGGGAAGCTGAAAAAGTACTTGACTTAATATAAGCGTTACTTAGCAACAACACAAACCACATGTGTTATCAACATTATTCTCATACAAAATCCAAAACACAGCATCTACTAGGAAGAAAATTAATTCTACCCCAGCCGAGAACAGGACACTCAGTCTTGTTAACTACCAGAGAACATGGTTGACTGGGTTCTTATAGTTTTGATTTATTAATTTTTACTCCCAAGCTTACAAACCTGAACAAATCTCACATTCAGGTTGCTTATATGTTAGCATTTCCTATGCAGTAAATAATATCTATCCTACTTGTATTTGAAGGAGGATGAAACAGATATGCTTATTCTATAATTTGTCCTTCAAGAGGTCATGCCTTGGCCATGCCAAAAGGATTTTGCTCAGATGACAGCTTCAGAAATGCGCACAGATTATCCAATTTTATCTGAAAGATGTTTTTTAAAACATAAAAGTCTGGAAAATTTTACCAGAGAATATTGAACTTTGACCTGTGTTTGTACAAGCAGTGCTCTACCAGAATGAAAAGACATAGGTGTTGTATATTAGCACTAGGGCTATAAAGGCAAAGATTTTCAATTTGTATATAAAGCAAAGCTACTGTGGCCTCCCACTCAGCTGTTCCCAGGGGAAATAAGCTATTCTTTAGAAAAATATTTGGTTTCCTGTAAGGTCTTTTGTCAGTATATCTGTGTTGGGTAGGGCTTCATAATCTTCATACCTTTATACTCTTCCCAAGCAAATTCCTTGTAGTGTAAACCTAGATGAGTATTGGATTTTTACTTGCAATATCTGCACTTGGAGGTCATTTGCTCATGTCATACCTCCCTGGGACGTACTTCCTCCTAATTTCCTAGTAAATAAAAGGTTTGATCCTTGGGTATGACCTTTGGCTCAAATTGCCTTCTGAAGTGCTCTACTCAAGCTGATTCATCTTCTTATTACCTTCATCTAGTTAATTTCAAATTTTCTAGAAGATTCCTGCCACAGATTAGATCATATTGTGAAGAGGAGCTGCCTACAGTATTTCATGAATATAACATGATTCATTGTTTGTTTGCTATTGCATTGGTTGCTATACAATTGCCTGCTAGAATGAGCCCTTGGCTAACCGTTTCCAGAAGTCTATGTCATCACTTAGGTGAAATTTTACCTATGTACTAAGTTCTGCACTGTGGCATGGTGCAGCAAAGGAGTAATCCAGGTTGGAAGCTGAAACAAAACTCTTTGGCAAACCCCTGAACTATAATAGAAGTGAGAGGTGGAGATTTCTGCCGATGACACCATACTCAGGGCTCCGGTAAACAACATATCTAAGGCAAGCTAGCTCTGTTTAGACTAACTAGCAAACAGGCCCAAGTCATTGACCCAAGCGCTGGAGTGCAGTTCCCCATGCTGCCTAACTCTCAGGAGACTCCCTGACACAACTTCCGCTTTGGTAAATGTTGCCTTTCCTTGACAACTTCTGGGATCAGTCTGGGAGCTGTTCCAAGTGCAAGAGTGTGGCTAGGGCCAGCCTTCTCAAAGGGCAGAAGGAGGACAACAGGAGACTAAGAGCTCTACACCAACTGATTTGCAGTACAGAGGCAGTCAGTACCAGGTTTGCCTAGGGAAGATAGGAGCAAAGACCTTTTATTGCCTAAAGGACTCTGATTGCTAGTAATGTTTCATCTCTCCTGCAGAGATCAGAGAGTGCTTCACCTGAGCAAGTTGTCTGTATTCACGGCCGCCCCTCACTCGCAGACTCATGGCACGTGATCAGTGTGGCTGTGCCAGCAGAATTGGGTATAGTAAACCTGCCCTAAGTGGTGCTTCAACCCAGGACTTTTTGTTCAGTGAATGATGTCTTGGGTATACGTGCTGGTAGCACGAGCCAGTCAGCTGGCTGAGGAACTGTGACTGGTGCGCAGCTGAGCCAGTTTTGGGAAGAAGTGGATAAAAGCCACTGCCTTTGTGGCAGGGATGGGGGTAGCAAAGTCAGCTCCCTGCTCCTGGTTCTTCTGGCCTGAACTACAAGCTCAGCACAGTTGTTCTAATCTTCAAGGCAACAACATTTATTTTGTCTAATTGGCTGAAAAAATGTGAACTGGCTGTGGTCAGAAGCAAAGCTGGCGGTGGTAGGTAGTGTAGTGCGCTTTGGACCCAATGATGTTTATCTACAATTTCATGTGCTTTGCTTCCTGGTTGATAAAATTTTGGTAAGGATAGGTGTTAAAATCAAAGTGACATAGATAAGTGAGTTTAAACCTGGTCAGAGAGCCTTTCTGTAGAAATGTTAACTTAATAAAAAAAGTCTGTTTAGGCAGGTCCTCTGGAGATCCTCCAGTCTACCTCATACCCAAGTTGGATCAGGTGGCTCAGGGCCTGGCCCAGATGAGGACAAGACACTTCCAAGGATGGAGGTTCTATATCTTCTTGGGGCATGTATGCTGGTGCTTAACCACTCCCATGCTGAACACTTTCTCCTTATAGCCAGTCAGAATATCTTTTCCTGCAAGCTGTGACAGTTACCTCTGGTCTCCTCACTGCGCATCTGCCTGTCTTCATATTTTTTATAATCCTATCTGTTTAATGGTGAAAATTCTCTGTACACGACTACGTCAGTTTAGTCCAGTTGTTCCCAGGACACAGCTTATCAGTTATGCAGCTCCAACAGCATATTTGCCCACTGTGTCTGTCATTTTTCTACAGTTTTTGCAATTGAATGGACAGCAAAATCAGAGAGCAGCAGAATGCGACTTAGCTCATGTTGTCTCTAACTTATACAGCCTGATCTTAAGTCACTCTAATGACATGTCATGAATATTTCTATAAGGCAAATACACTTTTATTGCTCCAGTAGTGAGGTCACCTATTTGAAGTTGCGAAGTATAACTTTAAGCTGATACTGCACTGAAGAAAAGTTAGTAGTTGAGCACCCATTTATTACGTGCCTTTGTCCTCTTTCTAGTTCCATTGTCCATGTTGATGGGTCTCAGATCTCATGTGTATGTCTGGACAGGAATTGGGCAGGTCTGAGAACTAGCTCCTTTGTTCAGCATTTTTCTTGCAAAACCTAGTGGAAGCCAGTATAGTATGTCTGCAAGGCTTCTTATTACGTGTTATGTTGTGTTGTTTCCCTATGGAAAATACATGTCTGGAAAGGAGAAATTGGACAAGCTGCAGAATGACTTGTGTCGAACCTCTAGAAGGCAAAGAATTTGGGAGTCTGGTTTCCACACATAGCTCCATACTCACTCTCCAAAAGAAAAGCATCAGAAAGGAGAGGTTGTTTGTCATGTCCTAGGGCTGTTATCTCCTTTATCCACTATTTACTGTGGGAGGTTATGTCACAGCCTTATGTTATTGTACAGGTCATTTTAGTCTTCTTGCTGGGAGAAAGATGGAAGTGTTGGGGAAAAAGGGGAGGGAGAAAAACAGAAGTGAGTGCTCCCACCAAGTGAAATTAATTACCAGTCCATTCGCAACACTGCCGCCTTTCCACTTTATTCTATTGAGAGCAGAGCAAAGATGGCATAGTTTTGTCTTGTTTAATGGCATGTGATTTGTTAGCAGTGTAACCATCATACAGAAACCTTCAGTGGTGACAGGTAAATAGTGATGCTGAGAAGAAATTTTGGCTGTACATGACACACTCCACTGTTTTGCACATTGTAGTTCCTAATGGTACTCCTCGCAGGCTTTAGTGATGTCCAGTACCTGCTGCTTTTATAGGGTTAGGAGACTTTATCCCAACGTTGCAGCCTTTTCTAATATTTTAGGTGTTTTCAGTACTTTTTCATGAGAAAGGAATTGCTGTAGAGTCTGCATGTAGTAACAAAAACTTCCATGTAAATACACTCTACTTTGTAAATAAAGTTGTTTTTTTTTTAATAAAATCATGAAATGCAGCTCAGAAAAGATGACACAGGGCTACAAAGATGATTAGGGGATTGGAACATCTTTCTTATGAGGAAAGGCTGAGGGACTTGGGACTTTTTAGTCTAGAGAAAAGAAGACGGAGGGGGGATCTTATTAATGCTTAGAAATACTTAAAGGGAGGTTGCCAGGAGGATGGGAACAGTCTCTTTTCTGTGGTGCCCAGTGATAGGACAAGAGGTAATGGGCACAAAATTGAACGTAGGAAGTTCCAGCTTAACATGAGGAGGAACTTCTTTAGTTTGAGGGTGGCAGAGCACTGGCACAGGCTGCCCAGAGAGCTTGTGGAGTTTCCCACTCTGGAGACATTCCAAACCCACCTGGACGCCGTCCTGTGCAACCTGCTGTAGGTGACCCTGTTGTGGCAGGGGGGTTGGACGAGATGATCTCCAGAGGTCCCTTCCAACCCTGACCATTCTGTGATTCTGTGATTCTGTGATTCTGTGATTCTGTGATTTTCATTTATTGATATGTATTGCTATACATGGAGGTCACAAAGGACTGAAGGGAGAAGCACTGAAATAATTAATTTTCCAATTAAATTACATTGATGATTCTGGTAATGTTTGAAAGTTGAAATGAACATTTGGACTTGGTTTACACTCTATGAATTCTTCTACAAATCCTTAATTCTTTACTCAAATTGTCTAAGAGCATGACAGCAAATAATATGATTTCAAAATGCAGTCTCCAAGGAGAAGTACATACTTGGATTAGAAGGCTATTATAATTCTTTCCCAGTGGTTCTGTGCTTTGGCAAGATATCTCCTTAGATGTTGGTAACCAGCAACTGCAGATGGGCTGGAACAGCTGAAGAGGGAATGTCTGAAGTGATTTTTACACGTAGATGTAAGTCACTCTTCTGTTTTAAATTAGTAAGTTCTAAAACATCATGGTAGCAGATGTCCATGTCTGAAGCTAAACATTTCAGAATGGAAATCTGTGTCTGTGTTTCTCTCTCTGCATATAAAATGCTAACAACACACAAACATATCTTGTCATTCTGAGAAATGTTTTCACCTACAGTGAATTGCTGGCTTATTTAAAGGAAAGTTAATAGTGTTAACAGTGTTAATAATCCTGAGTGGAGTAAATACTAAGGGCCCATGAATATGTCAGATAGACAAAAGAATCATTCTTTATCTTTTATTTTTGCTATCCATACTCATTACTTTTTAAAATTAAGGGGATATAGAAGATCATGACTTATTCTTTGGACAGAAGCTTTTCATTTGTGAATGAAAACCTAGGTTCCACAAAATGTGGGCCATGATAGTAGACAGTAAATTATCCATGAGCAAGCAATGTGCCCTTGTCGCCAAAAAGGCCAATGGAATCCTGGGCTGCATAGGGAAGAGTGTGGCCAGTAGGTCAAAGGAGGTCATTCTACCCCTTTACTCTGCACTGGTGAGGCCACAACTGGAATACTGTGTCCAGTTTTGGGCTCCCCAGTTCAAAAGGGAGAGGGAACTGCTGGAGCGAGTCCAGCGAAGGGCAACTAAGATGATGAAGGGATTGGAGCATCTCCCTTATGAGGAAAGGCTGAGAGAGCTGGGACTCTTTAGCCTGGAGAAGAGAAGGCTGAGGGGAGACCTGATTATGGCATACAAGTATCTAAAGGGTGGGTTGAAGGAGGATGGAGCCAGGCTCTTTTCAATGGTTCCCAGTGACAGGACGAGGGGTAATGGGCACAAGTTAGAACATAGGAAGTTCTGTTCAAATACATGGAAAAACTTCTTTAAGGCGAGGGTGCCAGAGCACTGGCACAGGCTGCCCAGGGAGGTTGTGGAGTCCCCTTCTCTGGAGATTTTCAAGACCTGCCTGGATGCAGTCCTGAGTAATGTGCTCTGGGCAATCCTGCTTTGGCAGGGGAGTTGGACTAGATGATCTCTAGAGGTCCCTTCCAACTCTGAAAACTCCGTGATTCCGTAATTCCGTGATAACAAGAGCAGGAGAAGTGAATGCTGGAAGATATATACATTAAAATAATTAGGATTCCAACTTGAGGTCTATTGCAGAGATGATATTTTCCCAAAGAGCTTTCAAAGGATCAAAACATATTGATTGATAGATTATTTGAGAAGATGACTTCTATTTCAACAACACACAATACATTTCGTTTATAAATGAGTTGTCTTTCTTCAATTGTCATCAGCATTGAAAACAATCCTTTTCTCCCTCTGCCAAATCTAACATATTTTGTGTAGGATCAGATAAAAATACTCTGAGTTTCCAAAATATGTTTCTACTCCCCTCAGGTAAGGTAAGTTTAGAGAGGATATTTTAATGCCAGTGCCTGGTACTGGCATTTAGTAGTGATTAAAAATGGTAAGTGATTAAACTTATCACAAGATTAAGTTTCTCATTTGCCAATTTAGAAATTAATCAGAAAAATTAATCAGACCCATGTCCTTAATTTTATCAATCTATTCTGAAAATTGAGAACAGATCTTGTGTTTTCTAAAGATGGAGGAAGAACCTGGAAAACCTAACAGAAGCATACATGGATCCCTTGTTTTTGTGGCAAAATAAACGTTTTAAATATGGCAGTTTTAATATTTACTTTAAAAAGTACCAAAATTGATCATACTTTAGAAGAATAACTGTCTTAAAACTGAGGCTTTGGAGAGTTAACTTCAGACAGAGGCTTGAAAAACAGATGTAGACTCACAGACCTTTATCTTGCACTCACGGCAACATTCATCAGCAAGAACTGCCTAAGTGGAATAAGCTATTTTTGAGGAGTCCCCATAGCTAGTGTTAGCTCACTGTTCCCATTTCAACCCAGGTGTTTAGCTGGTGGGTGGAATCCTGAGGATTCCTGGTAGCAAGAGAGATGCCTTCGGTAAGTTAAATACTTTGAGACTTTTTTTTTTTTTTTTAATTAGAACAGGGTGTTCAAGTTCTGTGTCTCTGAATACAGGAGAAACAGAAGGAAGTCAGAAAATTTCTTCCATGAAGTAGCATTTGTTCGTAGGAGTTTGTGTTTTTTTTTTTCTCTCTCTGAATACCTTTTTGTACTTTTTTTTTTGACATTTTGCCCACCTTTTTGTCTGTTCTGGGACTAGAAGAATTGCACTGGAGACTGAGTCCCCCTATCTCCTTCCCAGTCCTATTCAGTTGTGTGTGTCTTTGAGTCATTCCAGCAGGAATCTGGCAGTGTCATGCATACCATTCCCTTCTCTTCCACTCCTGTGATGATCCCTTAGAGAAACTTGCCTACATTTTTATCCTGGCAGAAAGCCCACTCTCCCATTCTCTGAATCTGCTCTGTGGATGGCCCATCAATTTCTCCTAAGGAGTCATGTAAACCTGCTTCTTCTGCCGTTCGTATGAAATCCCTCCCCTGCATGTTCTTCCGTTTGCATATCATTCTGTATTTGGCCCTTTTTCTCGTGATTTTCTGTCTATCATCCTTATGCCACCTTCTGTTTCATCCCTTTCCTATTTTCATAATTTCTTCTTCTCCACCCTCTTTTGGGAAGAGCTGATTTTCTATTTCCTCTTAGTGCAGCGAATCCCCTCCTCAGTGATATTGTTCTTCTGGTAGATTTCTTCTCTTTCTTCTGTCCTATCTGCCTAAGCCGGGGATTCTTCTCCTGTTCTCTAGCAGGTACCTCTCAGTCTTGGGTTACCTACCCACCTTCTGCTCCATCATGGTAACAAATCTCTGTTGAACTCTGTTATTGTCTCCAGCTGCATTTAAGTCTTGGGTCTCATCATTTGTTATGTTAGTCATGCCAAACTGCTCACAATAGTGGTTTGTGCCAGATACCCCTGCAGAGACAGCAGATAACCCTCTGCCTCTGCACCCTCTCATTGTTGTCATGCCAATCCTCAGGTCATCTCCACTTCTCTCTGTTTGTGTTTTGCCACTGCTGACTTCTTCCTTTTCACTGGCCTTAAAAAAGAAAGGAAAAAATCCCCCAAGCTTTTTTTTATGCTTTTTGCTTTACTAGGTACATTTCATTATATAGAGAGTGGATGACATATTGTTATGCTTCTTTCCTTATGCATGACAAAAGTGGCTGAATTCCTGTTTTAAATGCAAAATTCAACTCTATATTAACTGTGGAAACTGAAGCTGTATAATTAGTTTGCAACTTTTACAAAATTAAAAGCAAGCGTATGGGATTGTATGCAAATGTCTGTTACTAGCATCTGATTCAATACGATATTGTAAGGAAACAAAAGGAGAAAAATGTATTCAGGAAGATCCTCAGCTAGCTAGTACTGATCAATGCAACACCATTGCTAGGGAAATTTTCCTCTACTAAGGACACTGCCTATAGAATTAGAAAGATTTTTCAAGAAACAGCATTTTTGGTTATCAGCAATACCTGAATGTTGTTAGATGCAAATACATGTATCCATTAAATCAATGAGACTGAGAAGAGTATGAACTGGAATGTCTACAATTTTCAATAAGTTCCTGCTTCTGCCATTTAAGCACCAAATAAAGTTTAAGTTTTGGGGAGGTACATCCGTGCTCAGCATCTGACAGCCAGTCATAGCTCCCAGTTAAAGGACACTGCTTAGTCCCTGCTGAATCTGAATAACAGAGGTTGAACATCAGAAAGGCAGAAATTGATGTTCCAGAAACAACTCTTTCACTACAATCCTATATATCTATGCCTAGTTTGGTGAAAACCAAAATTCCAGACTTTCACATAGACCTTGTGATTCGAAAGTAGCCTCAAAACAGTATTTTCAAGAGTCAACCCTCACAGTGCGGATTCTAAATTTTAAACCGGATAATCCAAAATGATCATTTTTAGAAGGCAACTGAAGTATCTATTTTTTTCTGTTAAGTATTAGAATTCACCTGCATGATTAATTTCAAATAACCATTTCTACAGATGCTTAATAAAAGCAGCATTTGCAACAGACCCATTTGCTAAACCTCATTCTGCCCACTAATGAACACAATTTTTTTGTCTTCTTTTTATTGAACCTTGTGCAGTTTATTGCTTTGAAAATTCCCTCGTTTCAATTCTATTGCAGTGAGACATGCGGCCCTCTTTGTAGGAAGTATAGCATTTGCACTTTTATGACTGAATATGAAAATTCTTATCACCCTCCGTTTTGCCTTGATTTTGCCTTTTTTCTTACTGAGCAATCTGCTTTTGCTGCTGCAGGGAGCTCTCTGTAGAAACTTTGCATTTGACCTTTCTCATAGAGTAGGTTACTCATGCCAATTAGGAGTGCTTCTAAGGATGGCACTTTGTGTGGCCCTTTAAACTGTGAATTAATTCTGCTTCTTGAATCATCATTAAAGCATCTTTCAAAGATTTCTCCACTGATGAGAGAGGAGGTGTGTGTTTGCTGGTGAGTAAGCAGCATGATAAGGCCTCTGAGCCAGCAGTGCTGCTCATGGGAAGGAGACGTGGTGCTGAAGGATGAGTTGCTGACCTGGGTGACTCGCCATAATTTTCGGACCAGGTTTCCAGCAGATCATGTGCTTGTTCCTTCCTTCCTTCCCTTTCCTAGCATTTCCATCCCCTTTGTCTGGGGAAGAAATTCAGACATTTTCTGGGTTGCTATACGAGGAGTTTCACATTTATTTTCTTCTCTTCCATGAGCTTCTTTCCTTGGAACACAGTTTTGAGGAGAATTCAGAGGAGAGAGGGCTGCTGTGGAGCAAGGTACTAATTGGCATGAGCACTGATGACAGAACGAGGTCTTTCAGTGAGGTTTGTGATTTGTTCAACCACAGAGTCTTAAACTTCATAGCAGAGTAATACAGAAATTCTCTCAGATTCATGGATGTTACAGATGGAAAAGTCATACTCGGTCATCTGGTTCATCCTTCTGAGAGCAAGGGTTATTCAGCAGGACATATGTTTCTAATATTTTGTCTAACCTATTTTTATAGGCTAGGTGATGAGTCATGGGGCTTACACTATCCCCAAAGGAACAATATTCTGCAGCTAATCAAATTTCAATGCTGGGAAGACTTTTTCCTGCTATAGATTTTCCATTTCTTAATTTTATTTCATTACACTTGCTTATCTCTTCTAAACACTTCCTGTCGTGTTTTTTTTTTTTTTTTTTTATTTAAGCTTTTCAGCTATATCTTTGCTCCTATCAGATCATGGTATTTTAAACAGGGAAGGTTGTTGAAGTCTATCTTTATTTTTGTCTGGCACATTGCTTTAGAAAACCCTGTGTTCATTAGTGTATCACTTAATCTTTCTTTTTTTTTTTTTATATTCAGACTTAAACATTTCGGAAAGTTCAGTCATATCTGAGAACTGTATGAGGCAAAAATACTCATGTTCCCCTCCATGTTAATATAAGCGATAAAGTCACTCAGTGGAAGCTCTGCACGCCCATGCTTTGGAGAAGGTTGTGAAATTTGGCAGGAAGGATGGGTGCTTACAACCAAAACGTGCCTTTTGCCATCACTACAAACTGCATTTTAGAGAAACGATAAACCCAAAATAGAAGTTGGTTCTCAGGAGCGCAGTGGGGACATGTCAGAGTTTGGCTGTTGGCTTCCCAGTGTGGAAGAAGCTCTGTCCATCCTGGGCTGCTGTGCGGTGAGGGCAAGGTGGCTGCTCCAGATGCTGCCCGGGCAGCGTGCCGAGGAGCCACCCACCCCGCCTGTGGACACAGGACACCCTGCCTGGTGCTGGCACAAAGCAGGGAACCAGGAAGGTGGGAGAGGAAAGGAAGAAGAAATGAGCGATGGGGAGAAAAGGGAGAATAAAGGCCAGGGGAAGGTGATGGAGAGCAGGGAGAAGGAATATACTGACAGAAAGAATAACAGACCAGAAAAGAAATTGAGGGAGAAAGAGAAGTCTGAGCTAAGAAAGAGAGAAGAGCAGTCAACAAAAACAGCATAGGCTGGGCATAGGGCGGAGTACAAAACTCCATGTTACACAGTCCCCTCCAGAACCTGGCATATGACAACCATTAGAAAGTCATGTTCTTCTGTATCCGATGGAGATGGGCATCTGTATTTTGCAGTCCTAGTTTTACAGGCCTAGATTTTAGTTTCAGACTTTATTCGCTTGCCCCATAAGTAGCTCCGTTCTCATTTCTCACCTCCTGTACCATGGTCTCCCAAACATCTTTCTACCCAAAGGTTTCCCCCCTTCTAGTTCCCTCTCTGTCTCTGTAACCTGTACCTTTATATTACCTCTACCTCAGCTCGTATTCCTCTTCCCTTCCACAGCAACAAATTATGTATGTCAATAAATTTAGAGTTGTATTCTTTTACTAGGTACTGTGAAATGTCCAGAATAACTGATTTGTATGTAGTGATAGGAATCATGACTACTATTATTTCAGTAACTGTCAACAGAGCATCAAGAATCTCAACAAAAAATATTGTCTAACACTTTTCAGTTCAATGGTCATTTCAGTAAGCAGTTCTGGTTTTATAAAATCAAGATTTTATCAAAATATATAAGCAAGTAGTTCTCTCGACCAAGGTGAAATGAAGCAAAAATGAGCATTGCTGTTATGCTTTAAAGGAAAATACAATTTGCTGTAGTAGTGCCCTATTTGTAAAGAAGGTAAGCAAGTTCGTGTTTTGTCTCCAGGGATTTTCCTTCAGTAGAGGCTAAAAGGCTGCCAGGTGTCAAGGGTAACGTGAATTACAGTACTGAAGTATCTTGCACTGCCTTGAACATTACAATGCCAGTCATAAACCAATATAAAGTTGCATTTATTAGTCTCCTTGCTGTCAGTTTTAAAGATGCTTTTTAAGATCATGACTTGATGACAGATCGCTGTAAATTCAGCTGTTGTGTCATAAAGAAACATTTTATTCTTGAACTAGGGATGTGTATGCTACTGCAGTAGGAATGGCTTGTAGGGAAATGCACTTGATGTTTTTGGATTTCTTAATGGCTTATCATCTAATTCCTAGTGTATGATTTTATTCTAGTCTGTTTGATTTCTTTTGCAATACTTGTATTCTTTGATTTCTTTGCAAGCAGTCATTTCAAGGAACAAATATTGCTACATCACCACTGAAAGAAAAGAAAAAGAAAAACCTGTTGCTACTGGTTACCCAGTTCCCAAATCCAAGACATTATATTTCCTTGGCTATGACTTATTTTTGTTTTCTGAACATAATCCTGTATTTGGATGCTTTTTAATGAATAAACAGAAGACCTTTCCTTTGCAGCAAGTGTTGTATTGAACCAGCTGTGTTTCAGGATTTGATGTGCCAGGATTTATTATGACCTATCCCAAAGCTGGTTGGGATTGTATGAAATACAAAGTTCGCATTTAAAAAAAGCTGTCCATAATGATCTGATGTTCAGGAATAACTTGAATCCTATAAAATATCAGAGATCATTCTGTTCAAGATGCATTCATTAGTAAGAAAATATTAAGAAAACATTTGCCACTGTTCCACATGACATCCTGGTCTCTAAATTGGAGCGACATGCATTTGACCAATGGAATACTCGGTGGATAAGGAAATAGCTGGACAGTTGCACTCGAAAAAATGTGGTCAACAGCTCCACGTCCAAGTGGTAAGCAGTGACAAGTGGTGTTCCTCAGAGGTCAGTACTGGCACTGGAACTATTTAACATCTTTGTTGGTGAGGTTCAACAAAAGCAAGTGCAAGGTCCTGCACCTGGGGAGGAAGAATGCAGAGAACCAGTTTAGGTTAGGGTTGGACCTGCTGGGAAGTAGTTCTGAGGAGAAGGATCTGGGGGTCCTAGTAGACAGTAAATTATCCATGAGCAAGCAATGTGCCCTTGTTGCCAAAAAGGCCAATGGAATCCTGGGCTGCATAGGGAAGAGTGTGGCCAGTAGGTCAAAGGAGGTCATTCTACCCCTCTACTTGGCACTGGTGAGGCCACAACTGGAATATTGTGTCCAGTTTTGGGCTCCCCAGTTCAAGAGGGACAGGGAACTGCTGGAGCGAGTCCAGCGAAGGGCAACTAAGATGATGAAGGGATTGGAGCATCTCCCTTATGAGGAAAGACTGAGAGAGCTGGGACTCTTTAGCCTGGAGAAGAGAAGGCTGAGGGGAGACCTTATTATGGCGTACAAGTATCTAAAGGGTGGGTTGAAGGAGGATGGAGCCAGGCTCTTTTTTCAATGGTTCCCAGTGACAGGACGAGGGGCAATGGGCACAAGTTAGAACACAGGAAGTTCTGTTCAAGTACACGGAAACACTTCTTTACAGAGAGGGTGCCAGAGCACTGGCACAGGCTGCCCAGGGAGGTTGTGGAGTCCCCTTCTCTGGAGATTTTCAAGACCTGCCTGGATGCAGTCCTGAGTAATGTGCTCTGGGCAATCCTGCTTTGGCAGGGGAGTTGGACTAGATGATCTCTAGAGGTCCCTTCCAACTCTGAAAACTCCGTGATTCCATGACTCTGTGATTCTGTGACATGAATGTTGGGATTGAGTGCACCCTTAGCAAGTTTGCTGATGACACCAAGCTGTGTGGAGCAGTTGACATGCTGGAGGGAAGGGATGCCATCCAGAGGGACCTGGACAAGCTTGAGAGGTGGGCCTGTGCAAACCTCATGAAGTTCAACAAGGCCAAGTGCAAGGTCCTGCATGTGGGCAAGGCAACCCCAGGCACAAATACAGGGTGGGCAGAGAATGAATTGAGAGCAGCCCTGAGGAGAAGGACTTGGGGTTGTTTGTGGATGAGAAGCTCAACATGAGCCAGCAATGTGCGCTTGCAGCCCAGAAGGTCAACAGTATCCTGGGCTGCATCAAAAGAAGCGTGGCCAGCAGGGCGAGGGTCATGATTCTGCCCCTCTACTCCACTCTCGTGAGAGCCCACCTGGAATATTACGTCCAGCTCTGGAGCCCTGAACATAAGAAGGACATGAACCTGTTGGAGCAGGTCCAGAGGAGGATCCAGAAAGAGGATCAGAGGGCTGGAGCACCTCTCCTATGAGGACAGGCTGAGAGAGTTGGGGTTGTTCAGCCTGGAGAAGAGAAGGCTCTGGGAAGATCTCATAGCAGCTTTCCAGTATCTGAAGGGCACTTACAAGAAAGCTGGAGAGGGACCTTTTAGAAGAGCATGTAGTGGTAGGACAAAGGGTAATGGCTTAAGTCTGGGAGAGGGTAGATTTAGATTAGATACTAGGAAGAAATTTTTCACTCTGAGGGTGGTGAAGCCCTGGACCAGGTTGTCCAGGGAAGTTGTGGAGGCCCCATGCCTGGAAGTGCTCAAGGCCACGTTGGATGGGGCTTTGAGCAACCTGGCCTAGTTGGAAGTGCCCCTGCCCATGGCAGGGGGTTTGGAACTAGATGATCTTTAAATTCCCCTCCAACCTAATCCATTCTATAATTCTATGATTCTATGATTCTATTATCACCAAAATTATAGTTTCTTTTCAGTGTGTCTTTGAAAAGAGTAAATCTTTTACATTAAACTCTCAAAACCACATTTGTGAAAAAACTTACTATACTACTATACTGTCAGCTATCTTTGGGAATTTCTTTTTCTATTGAATACATTATTTAGCTACCATTATATTAGTGTTGAAGAAGTAAATAATTAAAAAATATTTGTATGATATATATGAGAAATACATAAACTTGTTCTTGCTGAAACTAGAAGCAGATAAACTCTTTTCACCTGTATTTACCCTTGACTGCACTGAAACATTGCAGTTAATTGTCATCTTGATCACATGCACACCAACACACATTGTACTCTTTCGTTTACTGAAGCAATCTAATATTCAAGTGTATGTATAAATAAAAGATAGCCTTTTACTTGGAGCCAGAATTTAGACTGGCAATTGCTTCCTTCTCATGCAGCCCAGCAATGTCTGTAGCATGCGAGTGCCAGCCCTTCTTGCCTTGAGTCAGTCCTGTGGGAAGGGTGCTGAAAGCTCTGTCCTGAGGAGTAAACTTGGCAGAGTGCATGAGTGAATTACTCATTCCTGTGGGCACAAAGATTCCCATGAAAGACTACAGCTTCTTGAAAAACTTCCCTTGGTGCTCCTCCTGTGCACTCCCCCTTACATAGTGTAATGACATGAAAGCCACCATCTAATCCTAATTACACAGGCTGAGTCACTGCAACCACACGATCCTACCCACGGCTTTCATGTCTTCCCTCCCAGTTCTCCCTGCCCGTGACTTGCTTGAAGTACATGACAAGCACCTTTGGACAAAGACTGCCTGCTGCTCTGCATTATTTCACTATCTAGTGCACTATGGTTGAGTCTTGATTTGTGGTGCAGGTCAGCACCAGGATGCTACTGCTAAACTAAAGAGACAGTATTGATTATAAATGAAGGAGTTCCCATATAAGAAGTCTAGCAAAAGAATATGCTGCCACCAACATGACTGCATTAGATTGTAGTGTATGTTGTCTGACACTGGTCAAATTATAAACTGCTGTATTGGAAAATACGATTTGGCTAACAAACTGATGAGGGATCAATATACATCTGCATACTTCCCTGATGATTTGTACATAACTTTATATTTTGTGAGTATTCTTTTGTTTCTAAAACATTAAGACCATCCAGAACAAAATTATTTTTGTCACTACATCTTTCTCCTTGAACAGAAAGGAGAAACCATCAGGAAAAGTATTTATTTCATCTAAGGGTTAAGCAGGACTAGCATCACGCCTTTTCATCCCTGGTGATCTCTCACTGAAATGGAAGGGCAACAAAACCTTGAGCTGGCTGTAGCTTCCAAATCTGGATTTCCAGAGTGCAGTCTAAGAGAAAAGGACTTGTTTAGATATCACCTGTCAGAGGGTATAAGAAAGTCAGCCTACAAGCCAAGACTGGGCAAAAAGAAGCAGAAGACCCTGGAAGACCATTCAGAGACATTCACAGGAGAGGCAAGAGAGGTCAAGCAGGATCTATTCAGACTTGGGAAGCTTGGAAGCTGCTAGGGTCCAGAGACTTGGGACCAGAAAGGCTACTTAATAGATATTCTTGGTGGGAAGGCCAGCTGGAAGAGTGACAAGACTGTTCAGTTCATTTTTTTCATCAGCACTTATAACGAGTCTTTATTAATGATTATTCAGTCCAAAAATCCTGGAAAAGATCAGGTGACTGTAGAGCAGCTAGGGAAAAATGTAGGCACTCAAGTCCAAAACTGCCCTTCTCTAGACCCTCCTCTGTGGTCTTTAACTGCTGTAGCTACTGTAGTCTGCCACCTTGGAGTTCTCCCCCTCCTTACAGTTTGTCTGTATACAGGTCCACAGGAACCTCAGATTTGTCAGGGCAGAGGAACTTGATGCCCAGCTTGTACCTACAACTATTTTGGATTTTTGAATGAACCAGTCTGCTTAAGCCTCCTCAGATCCTGCTCCCAAGGATGCCGGAGAACACACTTCTGCACAGACCAGTGTGCAAACATGATTACTTTAGATGGATACAGCAACATACAGGAGAGCTGCCCCATTGTAGTTTCTAGACACAGCTGGCCAGAAATTCAATCTGAACAGAGACAAAAGTGGACACTTCTTGACTGAGATATTGCATTCACTGATGAGAAATTGTTTGGAAAAGCCTAAAATTCAAGTGATTGCATAAGAACATTCATTTTGAGCCTGATATCTCTAACTGCAAAGGAAGAGCAGATTGTGAAGGCATTTGATGTCATGAGTACTGTACCTCTGGACCCAGGAGGAACTAGCAGACTCTTAGGCTTTGTGTTAAAAGTGGTGAATTATTGGCAAAATGCTAATCAGCTGCTTTTGGCGATTAGAACAAACGTGTCATTTAACACACCAGCTAATATGTAATCAAGATATGGATAAACCAAACCACCTAGTAACTGACTAATATGCAAACAAGTAGTATTTTTGAAGTCTCTGTTACCTCAGGTTTCCTGCCATATTCTCCAGCTGCTACTTAAAAATTTTTGCTTGTGTTATTACCAAACTGCATATTTTAAAAAGTCATCATGCAAAAGCTGGCTGATTAAAAGCAAGTTACTCATCAAACTCATTACAGCTTTCATGAGTATCTGTCTCATAGCTGCCGGAAGAGTTATTTTGCTATAGTGGCATTTTCATTAAATCTTCTATTTTAGTTTCTGTTTATCAAGCCTCATTTCTCCAAGTTGTATCCAGCATTCTTTTGATTTTGCCAACCCATTTACTTGAGTGAGAAGGTCTGGCCTAAAAACTGTGCTCAAGACCATCAACTTGTCCCTTTAAAACTTGTATTTAATTTCTCAGTTCTTCCTGCACACAGTTGCATTCTTTCTGATCAATGAAACCTCTCTTTGGTACCTGCTGTACCTATCCACTAATTTCTTAAGCAAAACTCAATTCAGTCTGTTCCTGCTTATATTTGTATGTTCTAACATTTTCAGAGCAAGCTGCATTTGATGCTTCCTTAGTTGGGTTGTTACTGTTTTTTTCAGGTCATAAATTACAGAACTGTTAAGATAATTCCACAAACTTTTATTGGAGTGCATTAATTTTCCTTCTGTTGAATTCAGGATTTTCCTTGACTACAGCACTGAAGCAGTGCCAGTAATATTACAGCAATGATACATTTAAGCTCCCAGTTCTGTTTTCAGCTTCTTTTCCTCATCATCTTCAGAAAAATTCTCATGGGTTTCCTGCTTATGCAGTGGGGGAAAGGCATCATCATTTTTGGCTATGAGGGTTATTAAAAATGTTCTAAATTGTCTTTTCTTGTTTGTTTCTTTGCTTCTGTGGCAACATTTTTAATCTTAAGAAAAGGGGAAAAAAAGTGCTTTGGTGTAAGAATGTTCTTTGTTTCCAGGCAACTCCAGCTAAGTGGCTTGAAAAAGTGTCAAAGTTCACTTACTCACCTGACGAGAAATATGAATTAGCTTGTTTTTTCTATTACAAGTGCTTAGACGAATTACTTAGACTAGATGGGTTCTTGGGCACATCTTGGAGGCAACATCAGAATTTCAGAAGACACTGGTTTTATCTCATGACAAGGGCTTCACTCTCAGTGTGGGCAACACTTGCATTGAGGACTACCTTCTTTCATTTGAATTCACATTATATTTCTGAGGACTTTGGCATAAACTGTGCTATTACAGTTTAGAAGTAGCTATATTTATGTGACTGCCATCTAGGCCACCAGTGGTGAGAGGACGATGAGAGTTTGTAGATGTTGATTGTAGATAAACTTACGGCTTGCTGTCAGCTAGAGGGGACTGTAACCCTTAGTGCTGAAAATCTGATAGCTCTGAGCCAGAAAGCTGTAGCAGTGGCGTAAGCACAAAGGGAAAAGGAAAAGAATAGAAAGCATGCCTTGGAAGATCTGGATGCTAAAACTGCTTTTTGCTGGAAATACTAAAACTTTTAAACAAGACAGTGAAAGCAAACATATCTATGGTTGCTCTATGAAAGACAAGAACAATTTACTTTCAGTTGCTTTCTTATAAAAGCCCTCTCTTTAACCAGCCCTAGGTGAAAGAAGCAGTAACAGGAAGCCAGAGCAACTCATTCTCCCTACATGCATTGCTGTTTCATTTTTGTCCTTTCTTTTCCACTTATCTATGGTTATGGAAAAGCCTTTCATGGTTCTGGAAGAAAGGATGTTGCACTGTTGGTTTGTGAAGCCAATGTTCAGAACTTTCATGCTTATTCTTTGGGATGAAATACAGCACACAGATCTCTGTATCATCCCTGCCATGTGAACTATGGAAGATTCAATCCAGTTTGGGCACTTTGAGTTTTGAAGAGTTTTGTAACCTCAGGTGCAAACAACACTTTTCTTTTTCCTGAGAATTCACCATCAATGACGTGCATGAACAGAAAATTGCCTTGCTACAGCTCCAGAATAAGTTCTTGGTATCAGTAATGAGGTATTTTTAGACTTTTATAGCATCTATAAAATTAAACTCATATCAACTCGAATTGGAAGCCTTGTATTTTGAATAAAAATGCGATAATCTTTCCAGAGAAGAATGGCACAATGGTGTCAAAACTTTATCAGACACTGAGATGTGTAGTGTGTTCATTATCAATGTTATCAAGATTGGAGACCCTATAAGTGATCAAAATAAATTAAAATATTACTTACTATTTAACTTGTTATAAAATTCTTTGAGCAACGGGTAAGAGGCTTATCAGCACACAAGTTTAATCTGTGTTTTAGCATAGCACTGGGACAGGGTCTTTGAAGTGTGCTGTGGCTACAACTTCAGTAATGTTGTTCCACCATCTTTTTAAACTTTTCTAAACAAACAATTTTTCTGTAAACCTAAACCCATCTTAAGAATCCGTGAAGGATTGTTTTCAACTGCAAAATAACGTTGTGTACTCCTGCTGAAATCAGCTGTGAGTCCAGAAGTAAAACAACCATCTTCCAAGAAGCAGGCCTAGACACAACAAAAGCCCTGATAGCAACTGGGGAAATGTTTTCACTCCCAAATACTTTCAAGATTATTAGGAAAAGCAGTCAGCATCTAATAGCCCCGTCGGAACTAGAAATCCGTTGTTATGAAGGGAATCCGCCTTTCCGCCTAAACCAACACTGTGGATACCAGCGATGCAATGACATTTTGAGTTTTGTAAGCCAGCTAACAAGAAGCTAAGAAAAGCCATCTGCCACTACCGCATATCTGCTTACATCTGGGATCCCTGGCAGCCAGAGCTCAAAAGAAGCAAAGGCAAAGAGACAGGTCCTTTAGATGACTTTTGTATTTCTTTATAAAAAAAAGAAAACATATTAATTCTTCATATATTGGGTTTCCCTTATATATTGCAAACAGTCCTTGTCTACTTCCAGCAGACTGTGGGACACAGTAAAACTGCTAGAATAGCACTCAAGTGGGGACAGGAATAAATAGACATGCAAAACTGTGCTATTTCCTTTCAACTCTGAATGCTGAGTCCCCAGTCATGCAATATTCTCTATCACAGAGACCATGGTCACTACAGATGTGCTGGGAGAGCTACTGTGGCAAGATAAGAAAATAGCAATATAAAAAATACATAGCTCTAGCCAGGATAAAATACACTCTCTCCATTCAATTCAGTCCAAACAAATGCAGTGGTGTCAGGAACATCAAAAGTGCTTTTGAATTTCTGGCACCAATGATTTCTTGCATTATTTGTCATACCTACCTTCTGATGACTTAACAAAAATAATACAATATGAAAACAATGTCCAACTTCTAGTCTTTTGGTTGCAGACCTGGCTCCTGTCATCACAAGATACATTTATCATCTCTAGGGAACTGGTTATGGCTTCTCATTGACCCTGGCAGTGATCCCAGACCATGATATATTGGAAGTATATTCCATTGAACATAATGCAAAAAAATCAAAACTGGTGGAAGAGAAAAGACAGTTGGCCATTATATCCAGTAATAAAGTTACAGACTTTGTTAAAGCTTCAGCAAGTATGAAATGCAACATCCTGTTTTCTTTGCAGCAAAAATCACTGTGATTCATTTACGCTGATGTTTCATTTTCAGTTTGATATTTTCTATTCAATTCCTTTTGAAAATCACAGTTGTGTAGGGTAGTGTGTCCAGTTGTTTCATGGAATTAGTAATCAGAAATAGCCCTTGACAGAGATGTTTTGCAACAACTGCTGTATGCTTGATCAATAAATAGGGGTAGGCTTAAAAGAGAGGAAGGCAGAACTTCCACAGCAGCTGAATACATACTAGACTACTCATTTTTGAAACAAAAATGGCTCCAATTTTCTCATACAAGTAAATGTAAATGTATTTACTTAACTGTCCCCTAAAATGATTTTTCAGATTCAAAACCTCAAGTGAGACAAACATAGACAATATGGTAATCATAGAGTCAAATAATCAAGCCACTTATTTTGGGAAAAAACAGGAGAGAGAGACTGTGAAAGAGACTCTTATGGTCATTCATATTTTTAATACTTTGGAGGTGTACAAACAGGTATCTAATGAAATACATTAGATCATCTGGATGATAAAAACAACTATTGTTATCTGGCAGAAGATAGAAAAAATAGATACGCTTCAAGAGCTATTCTGCTCCGGAAATTGGTAATAGGGGACCCTTCACTGTCAATCTGTTCTTATATAATGCAAAAAATGCATACACTGTTAGTCATTAAAGTGAACTAGAACCATTCAGGACAGATATGACAGAGAATGCAGCTACTTCAGTTAGATTCAGTTAGAAATATGGAGAATTTCTGAGTAATTTCTGCAAAAACTTTTGAGGCTTCTTTCTGTTGTTTTCCTTTTTTTTTTGGTTGGATTTGTGTGCGTGTGTGTGTGTGCAGTCAACCTACATCTATATAAAATGTAATAATTGCTGCCCATACAGGGAACAAAGAATCCCAGATTAAACTCAGGGCTCCTTTTCTTCACTGAAACGAGGTTACTAAGCATCAGACTAATTTCATCATATTTCAGTTTTCTTTTTCTTGCTGTTATGCTGGTTTTATGCCTTTTCTAAGATTGATCTCTTCAATCGAATCATGCAACTCATGAAATATTTTTAGTCAATAGAACTCCAGTGTGAAGACAATGTGAATGCTTTTCTCTAGCTTGATCTTTCCATATGGGTCCCCAAATGCAGGTAACCTGCTGCTCAGAAGGAAATGATACCCAATGTCCCAGAACAGTAAAATAAACAAAACTCTTCTGTCTGACAAGCGTGTACCAAAATCTCTCCCATTCACAACTTCCTCATCATCTTTTTACAGTGGCACTGGGACCATTTTATATGGAATGAATTCTGTCTATGACTGAGAACTGGTTCTGGATTTAAAACTATCCGGATAGATCCAACAAGCTGCTGTGCCTATGGGTATGCTGTGTTTACATGGGAAGTACTGGTTCAGGGACAGCTATAAGCATACGCCAAAAAAAAAAAAAATAATTGTATGGGGAAAGTGAATGCGCAGGGCCCTGCTACATTGTCTGTGCCGTGGCTCTGGAAGGGTTTGGCCACCTACTGCTGATGGCCATCTACTGCTGATGCAGGAGTGATGCTGCAGACCCTGTGATGACCACCAAGCCAAGGCAACCAGACAGTGCTTGGCTCTCCCACTCCCAACCTGTGTCCTGGACAGAGACCTGCTCTGGCCCAGTCAGCTGGCAAAATTCATTTTTACCTACACTGCTGAGAAGTCTTATTTTTTGCCTTAATTTAACCCAGGATTTGTGTACAGGAGCACAGGAGATTTGGGAGGATCTATCTGCTCTCCTTAACTAAGCTGAGTTAGAGGGAAGCAGTGTGAAACTGATTATCTTTAGCTGTATTTAGGTGGCATCACTCTCACCTGCAGAAAACCCTGCGGTCTCTGAGCTACAGGAAAAAAAGCAGCAAGAAGTATATTTAGATATTAAATAATAGCTCTCAAGGGACTTTGTAAGTAAAAAAAAGTGAGACTGAAAAACGAAAAGAAAGGAGGTAAAATGGTTGTAAAAAACACTGCTTGGAATAGTAGTATTTCAGAAAGAGAGTGTTTCTTTCTTGCTGGCTCTTGTGATTTTTAACATTAGTTTCACAACACTTTGTATTTTCCTTACAGTTCCAGTTGCTGGGGTTGAGGTAACACTTTTTTTTTTCATAAAGCGCCTTGTAACGAAGTAGATATGGAGGGTGCATGAATGAATTACATACATGAGGTTTAGAAATTGTCTGTTATTGTATTTACAGCCTGAAAAAGATAACTCTATGGAACAGAATTTTCTTTTCTCAGGGAATCCAAATCTTCTGTTTTCAAGTCAAAACTGAGATGCAGCATTTCTTTTTTATTGTTTCAAAAGGAAACATTGCTATCTGTGTTTAGGAAGCCACTTAAAAAGCACCAACTAGTGAGAATAATGGAAAACTCTTTGAGTTCTCTTGACCGAACAGAGCTCTAAAGCCAGCTTATCTGCCTAGACCTCCTCTGCATATTTCATTCACACAGGAAGTACAGTCACACATAAAGTTAATTTTACCATTGAAAAATACAAAAAGAGTAATTTTAGTTCAGTTTATATTTCCTTGTTCCTTCTATGAGATATTTAACAAATACTTCTGGGGTGCAGTCATTCTGGGGGTATTCCCAACAGAGGTCAGTGCAATGGCACCCTAAGTGTTACTGTTTTTCTGTTTAGGGGCTTTTCTTCCTTTAACAGCAAAAATGACATACATTTATTTGTTATGGATTGTGTAACATTAGGATTTCGCCTTGCAGTCACAGCATCACAGTAACTGTGAGCTGAAGTGATGTGCCTTTTTTAATAAAAAAAATTGTTGGCAGATTGCTGTGGTCTTAAGTAGAGGCTAAAAAGGAATTACAGTATCTCTTGTTACGATGATATCAAAGACAGCAAAAAAAAAGTGAACAGGTCTTCTAAAGGACACTCTTTAATGCAGTGTTTGTAAAGGCGTGGTCTCTGTCTTTGTGCTGCCTGATGTTTTTCAGCAAGATGTCACTTTTTTGCCATAGTACCACCTGGACAACATGAGACACAGTTTAAGAGATCAATTTAATTCATTTACTACTTTATGGACTGCTTATCAGTGCCTTACTTTAAAATATTCATGCATCAGTAAGCAACATGCTAGTATGATTTTCAGAAATGAACACTGCAATGCATACACTTCACATGTGATTCAGTTCAGAGCCATGTTTCCTTTCCACATTAGCAGGTACTTAATAAGTGAAAAGAATATTCTATTCTCTTACTGAACCAGATGTTGTTATAACTCTCTATGGCTTCATGAATAAGCATTCAGGATTTCACTAAAAAGGTTCTAATTATTCCATCTGCACTTACACTTATATAACCTTCATTTGTAATTAAAATCTATTTTTGTCCTAATTGTGGACTTGATTTTCTTAACTGGTGATATCAACTCAAATGCCATTTTATGCACTCATAGCCACATGTTGTTAGAACTATACATGCATACATGACTAAGCACTCATAACCACAAATCAGCAGAAGTTAATTTTGCTATGTTATTTTTTCTTATTATAACTTCAAGACAACCTTATGCAAATATCTGGGAATCCATTTTCTATATTCTGATAGGATATTTGCAATTGCTAGCTTTCAAGATTCACCAGATGCTATCGGACACACACTTTGATGTAAATTCAGCAAAAAATAATTCATGGTGGGAAAAAAAGTATATATATATACCTCATACATTGAACCATATTTTCTGTGTCCCTTCAAAAATGTAGAATATAATTTTGAAAACACAGAATGTTCAGAATGTAAATTAACCAGTTAACAAGTCTTACCCAAAAGTTT
The DNA here is from genome assembly GCF_965231255.1 of Vanellus vanellus. Classification (NCBI taxonomy): domain Eukaryota; kingdom Metazoa; phylum Chordata; class Aves; order Charadriiformes; family Charadriidae; genus Vanellus; species Vanellus vanellus. The sequence goes on from NC_138908.1 coordinate 23,377,539, forward strand.
AATCATTTCAGGTCATCTATTGCTTGACAAGATTATGTTTAGGGTGGCTAACACCTGAACATAGAATGGGCCACTTGGCCAGGGCATTTAAATTTCTTTGGTGACAGTGTTGAATAGCATCCAGAGGGACCTGGACAAGCTTGAGAGGTGGGCCTGTGCAAACCTCATGAAGTTCAACAAGGCCAAGTGCAAGGTCCTGCATGTGGGCCAAGGCAACCCCATGCACAAATACAGGCTGGGCGGAGATTGAATTGAGAGCAGCCCTGAGGAGAAGGACTTGGGGTTGTTGGTGGATGAAAAGCTCAACATGAGCCAGCAATGTGCGCTTGCAGCCCAGAAGGTCAACAGTATCCTGGGCTGCATCAAAAGAAGCATGGCCAGCAGGGCGAGGGATATGATTCTGCCCCTCTACTCCACTCTCGTGAGAGCCCGCCTGGAATATTACGTCCAGCTCTGGAGCCCTGAACATAAGAAGGACATGAACCTGTTGGAGCAGGTCCAGAGGAGGATCCAGAAAGAGGATCAGAGGGCTGGAGCACCTCTCCTATGAGGACAGGCTGAGAGAGTTGGGGTTGTTCAGCCTGGAGAAGAGAAGGCTCTGGGAAGATCTCATAGCAGCTTTCCAGTATCTGAAGGGCACTTACAAGAAAGCTGGAGAGGGACCTTTTAGAAGAGCATGTAGTGGTAGGACAAAGGGTAATGGCTTAAGTCTGGGAGAGGGTAGATTTAGATTAGATACTAGGAAGAAATTTTTCACTCTGAGGGTGGTGAAGCCCTGGACTAGGTTGTCCAGGGAAGTTGTGGAGGCCCCATGCCTGGAAGTGCTCAAGGCCACGTTGGATGGGGCTTTGAGCAACCTGGCCTAGTTGGAGTTGCCCCTGCCCGTGGCAGGGGTTTTGGAACTAGATGATCTTTAAATTCCCTTCACACCTAAACCATTCTATGATTCTATGATTCTATACATGGGGCCTAATGTTACCAAGTACTTTGATGGACTGTGTCAAGTGCCTGATGAGAATGCTAGTAATTTATGTGTTGTAGATCTGGGACAAAAGTTATTTGGAAAGAATATAGGCTTGTCAAAATTTCCTGTTGTCATGCACAGCTGCACAGCCATAGCTGATTTATCAACTTGCCCTTTGGTCCATGGCAAAGTCTGACACACATTTGTTTTTTACCCTTTCAGTGAAGAAATTTTTCCTCATATACAATCTAATCCTACCCTAGTCCAACTTAGAATCATAGAATCATAGAATCATAGAATCATAGAATCAGTGAGGTTGGAAGGGACCTTTAAGATCATCAAGTCCAACCATTAACCTACCCTGATAAAAACACCACCACTCCTAAACCATGTCCCTAAGCACCTCATCTACCCTTTTCTTAAACACCTCCATGGATGGTGAATCCACCACCTCTCTGGGCAGCTTATTCCAATGTTTAATAACCCTTTCAGTGAAAAAATGCTTCCTAAAACTAACTTGAGGCTGTTTCCTCTTGTCCTATCACTTGTTGCTTGGGAGGAGACTCTGACATATTGCTACACCCTTATAGAGTGTTGCAGAGAGCAATAAGGTCCCCCCTCAACCTCCTTTTCTCCAGGCTAAACTACCCCAGTTCCCTCAGCTGCTCCTCATAAGACTCGTGCTCAAGACCCCTCACCAGCTTCATTGCCCTTCTCTGGATGCACTCCAGCACCTCAATGTCTTTCTTATAGTGAGGGGCCCAAAACTGAACACAGTACTTGAGGTGGGGCCTCACCAGTGCTGAGTTCAAAGGGATAATCACTTCCCTAGTCCTTCTGGCCACACTTCCTGATACAAGCCAGGATGCTATTGGCCTTCTTGGTCATCCTGATGTATCTGGTGGCCCACAGCAGCTGAGAAAGATCATTCTCTTGAGCCAATTTTTATCTCAACCATGTTACTAATGCTCACCACTGTTGAGTGAACCTCACAACTGACTGCCTGGTAGACCTCCACTGCTGCTAGCATAGCAGGTGACTCTCCAACCACAAAATGACAAGCTAGCATGTACTTATTTGGGTTGCCTGGCTTTGGAAAGCAGTAACAAACTGTGCCTGGAAGGCTGTTACTTCTCTCATTTGCTCATCTTTGTACTGAAGGACCAGGGTGGGCTTTTTATATGTCAATTTTTCATCTATTGTTCATAGATTCAGATCTTTAGAGAATATGTTTTTCTCCCTACTCTGCCTCCAAAGATCTAGTTGTACTGATTATATTAATCCATGTCATTCTGAAATGAGGATGTGGCTGTGCTGTACATCTTGGGGACCAGCCTTACAAGCCACACCACAGCATGCGGCTTCCTTGGCATATCAGCAGCCACTGTGTCTGAGTGGGCAGTGGGTGGCCAGGTCATACGTGGGAGTCCAGATCAAGTCCCCTCTGCACTTTAGTCATATATTTAGACAAAGCTGATAGGTTGCCCTTTTAAAGAAAAGGTTGACTGGTGTAATCAATGACTAATGCAACCAGCTTTGGATTCCAAACTGAGATGAGTTGGGCAGCAGCTATAAAACAGTAAGTCATCCATCCCTTGTGTCAGGGCTTAAGATGAAAAAAACACCTTCCCACAAAGTTTTCTTGACTGATATTGATCATTGGAGGCATCCTGAGGTCATTGATGAAGAGACTAATAGTTTCCCACTTGTTTCAAAACAATGTCCCTTTGCTCAGGTTGCAGGAAAATCCATGATTTGTTAGTGCGAAGTAGCTCTGTGCTGATAAAGGTGTCACCCTACAGCTCTTGCAAGGAGTGACTGAATGAGGCAGTATTATGACTGTCTTGCTGGAAGGCACATAAAGGAGTAATCCTTTAAGTTTTGCTGCTCATGTAAGCTGTAATGTGAGCATCTTTTCCAAGCTGTGTTGCTGAAACATTTTCTTCTGTTGCAATGCTCTGTGCTGGTCTGTGCTTTTTGGTCCCTGTTTACCTCAGAGCAAGACCCATGACTCAGCTCTGGAAGATCTATTTTTAGAGAAAAACTGAAAGAGATCTAGCAGCAAACTCTTCAAATGAAAAAGTTTTCAAGTAGCCCCAGTTCTGTGCAGCCGAGGAAAAACATCTAAAAGATATATGGCACGAGCCACTGTCTTATCCGTACTTACAGAGGCTTCCAGAGAAAACAAAAGTAATCAGGAGGTATATAATTAATAAATAAACCACATATGTTTGAAAAGCCCCCCCACCAGCTACTCTAGCACAGTACAGCTGCATCTAGTACAGATGCAGACACTAAGAAACTTCTAAAAAATACAAATGCAGTCATACCTTTGAACTGATGACCAGAAAAATGAAAGAAAAACTTTAGAGCTCTCAGGAAAACTAATTAGTTGTTAGTTTCTTTGCGTTTTTTAGAGATCTGTATGCTTTGGTATTCTCATACACTGTGTCTTTGCTTCCTAACAGTTCTTTTTGTTTTTCAAACTGAAGACATTTTTGAAAATACTGCAATACTCAATAAAAGTACTATTGAGAGTTTACAACATTGTGTTTGGAACAAGTACTTTTGAGAAAACAGGAAGAAAAGAAAGAAACAAACAAGACCCAACCTAGGTATTAATTTTCTGAGGGATCTTTGTCCTGAGGCTGCGCTCTGTCTGTACCTAGATATAAAGCTGCCAGCCCAGAAATCAGAAGTACAATTTGAAATTTTTGGAAACACGAGGAATTTTTCAGCTTCTCTTTCAAAAGTGTGCTCTGCTTCTCAAGTGATTAAAACACTTCAGAGGGGGAAAATAAACAGAGTTAGAATAGAGTGAAAATCTCACTGGGAAAAAAAATTATCATTTTATCACTCTTTCTTCAACAGTGCTCTGTAATCCTTTCATCAAGTTCTTTGTAATATCAGCCAACATTCTGATTTTATTTTTAGACTGGACTTACAAAAGCTATACAGTTTAAGGCAAAAAAAAATATGTAGCAAACAAGATTCAGTCTCCCATTCCTGCACCATTGCTGTGAGTGAGTATGTATACACTTGGGTTCACATTTTTCTCTTCTGTGAATGTGTCCTCACAGCCACATACCTGGTGGCAGCAAGCAGTGCAGTGCTTGGGTAGGATGTGAATTAGGTAATCTCTTGAGGTGCCTCCTAGTCCTATTTTTCTGGATTTGTATGACTTTTATGGCTCTGCAGCACTTTGCCTCCTAGGATGGTGGCCAAGTCTAAGTAAGCTTGTTCCTTGTCCCGTTTCAAGCAGACAGTGATGAAGAGTCCCCCTGTCCTAGTCTAGGTTGCAGATGAATCAGAGCACCACCCCAGACTGCTTGGGCTAAGTCCCCTGCTACAGCTTGGATGAGTCTCGTTTCTGGGAAAACAGAAGGTTTGTTTGGCTAAATCGCGGGATACAGATGATGGCTTGTGCGACAGAGTCGTCTTGGCAAGTCATTCCATCCAAGTGGGTCAGGAATGCAAACTGCTGCATTGTGTCCAGAAAAAAGCAAGCCTTAGCTGTCTTCTGAGATGGGGCCAGGCAGTCAGTGAGTCCCTTTCTGTTCATTAGCTCCTACCATTTTGCTTATCTCAAGGACATGGTTTAAACTTCAAACTAATTTTTGTCAAGCTACATTGCCTGTTTTTATTTAATCATCTCTTGCATTTTTTCTTTCTAGTATAAATGCTATGCATTAAACCTGAATTACTATGTTTTCCTGGGAGAGGTTTAGGCTACTTCTGCCATCAGAAGTAGCCATCCGTTTAGTTTTCATGGCCTCCACTATGAACTTTCAGTTGTATCTTCTTCATCCAGCTCTGTCATACACTTTTCTCTTGAATTTAAGTCTTACTAGAGGGTGCTAACAACCAAATGGCATACTTAAGATGCAGATTATTAGAGGACAAACAGAAGTCAAACATGCATTTTTACATTTTGTCTGCCACACCGAGCCAGCAAAAACGAAGCCTAGAATAACAAACCAATTAAATGTTTACCACAGGTAAACAGCAGCTACTTTACCTTATTTCAAGCTTAGGCACAGTTGCTCGTGTTAGACATATGTCCGGGTGAGGCTTTTTTGTCCAAAAAGAACACAAAGCCCAAGATGGTTCAATAACACCAAGAGGGAAAGATCATTGCAGAATCTCTTTTGTCCCCTTCAAATTGTGGCTAAGGGTTGAAGCTACCTTCTCTTGTAAAGGGGAAATAATCAGCTTCACCTACACCAGGCCTCAGTGTTGGGGCTCTGGGGGAGCAGAATATGGAACAACTGACAAGGTGACATTTCCAGCCCTCTGTGTTAAAGTGCGGGGTCGTTTTGTGGCTGATATTTTGGTCTACAGGAGGGATAAGAGTCTGTAGCCTTTCTGCAGGATTTGCCCATGATATTTGAAACAGTGCAATTGGATAAAGGTAGTTTAGTGGCTCCTTTCCTGGTTAACTCCTCTTGTGTTACTGTGTGAATATTGGGATGAAGTGTTCACACCAGCATGCTGGCTGTCCAGTACAGATGACTTCTGTTTTCCTTCTCCACATTAAACGAGGCATTAGGAAGCCCAGAAGAACTTGGAAGCTCTGTTCAGACAGAGTAGGAACGTCAGCTGATCCTATATGTATAGGATGTATACCTCAATCTCCCCATTGCAACCAGCTCCTCGTTTGTTAATATCTTCAACAGCTACTCTTCCAGGCCTAGAGTGTCACTCTAAATACCCTGCTGAAGGTAGCTGTTAATTTCTAATCAGGCGTATTTTACTGGCAGTAAAGGCAGATGTGTGCACGTCTGGTTCTGAGCCCATCACCCACCATAGGCAATCACTGGTGAAGGTTAGGTCTTTACTGTCTCTTACCTAGATAATGCATGGCCATATATTTGGGGTTTTGGGGGGGAAATCTATTTATATGGCTGTAGCATGTTCAGAATAAGACCACACATATGTTATTATGGTATAAGTGGTTTTCTTTTTACCTATCTTGTATGTTTGAAGTAAACAGTGTCATATTACTCCCATCACCTCGGAGTACCTTCGGAGCTTTATGAAACTGAGTCAAATCCCATCATGCTGCTATCTGGTAGGATCCAATTTTGCAACGTATCAGCCGAAAACCACCAACTGTGCCTGTTCAGCTGCCCTGCTCAGTGTGTTGAGGAGGCAGAGCCAAGGTTTTACCCTGACCTTACATAACTGCTTTTGTGGGGAAAACAAGTGATAAGCGTATTTCTTTTCAGATCCCTTAACCCAGCCTGTAGTAATTCAGGGCTTTAAATGTGATTCTTGTTTCTCTTGGCAAATAGTCCAGTTGTATCTAATTACTTAATTATATATATTGGCAGGCTAGTGATTAGGTGCATAAGATTGGTGGGGCAATAACACTGCTAATGGCTGGGATGCAGTAAAATATTAATTTGACTGGGAAGATCTGAAGTGAGAGGGCTGTGACATGACCTGACAGAGCCATGAAATGGTAAAATGACAGTTTTACTGATGGGAACTAAATGAGTGGTGTTACAGTAATTCTTTTTCATTATGTGCAATAAACCAGATTTTAAATGGATGACCATAACTCAGTTCATTCAACCCGCTCAGGCTTGAATGTCCAACATTCCCAGTGTTGCACATGGTATAACCTCAATGTAAAGAGCGTATTTCAAGCCTCAGTAGACTTGAATTTCCTCAGTATATGTAAGATTACTTTTTTTAGCTCAGTTTCAGTGTTTCTATTGTCAACAGTATATTCATCAGCCTTGCTGTGGACTAAATCAATTTGGATCTAAAACAAATGGTGTCCCTCATATTGCTTGAGACAAGCTGGCCTAGTGACTACTAGCAAGGAAAGAAAGTAATTTTCTTCTGTGTGATAATTCACTGACAACATGTTCCACACAGGCAGGGAAGATCAATACTAAGAATGGCCAGTCAAAAAATCATTCTTTCTCAGAAATTGACTTTCCACAAAATGTTAAGCTGAAAGATTTTACTGTTAGCAAGGTATTTTCTGCTCAAATGTTTCTGTTTTAAAACTCAAATACAAAAAGCAAAAAAAAAACCAAACCCAAATCCAGTTTTCAACTCACAAAACCTGAGCAAAATTTTTCATTTTCTATGGTTTCACCAGAATAAAAGAAAATCCATGAAATGCTGACTAAGTTAAAACATTTGCACAAACTATTCTCTCAACATTCCCCCTGCTGCCATCATTTGATGTATGCTTTTGCCTAGCTCTGCTTTTGAGGAGCTTTTTGATCAAAGAGAAGGGGAAAAGAGAAAAGAGGAAGGAATATAAGCATTCCTTCCAGGTACATATTAGTTATATACTGTGATTTGTAAACCTTCTTTTATATTCATTTTATGTAAAACTTTAGCTCCTATTTTCTCCAGCTGCAGAGAAAAAGCAAAATAAGCCTTAGGCACCAGGGACACAGAACAAAGGTATTCCTAGGGCACACACTTGCATTCAGTAGGACACTAAAGCCTGTCTGTGGGAGATACATGTCTTCTCCACAAAATGTAAAAAACCTGAAAGTTCTCTAAATGTTGGATTTGGGGGTGAAAATACTAGTAAAGGTATTTAACACAGTTTTAAAGGAACTTTTCTGGGGTGCCTCCTCTTTTGGAGATCACTCTCTGGGAAAAATCTACCATGCATACTGCTGTACAATCAGCCAAGGGCTGATTACCTCTCCTTACCTATCCTAAGAGTGTCTCTAAATATTGATTTTACGTTTAGATTGATAGGACCTTTTTTCCCACTATCAGAAACGTAAATCCCAATCAAAGTTGTGCTTCCCAGCCTGCTACACGAGGGAGAAATTTAGACTGTCCACATGGTGCCTCCATCAGGCAGAAAAAACAATGCTGTGTGACCTGTGTACCAGTTGACTCGTGGTGAAGCAATAGAGTGTGGACACCATATGTTTCAGCCATGGTGTTACACACTGGGGAAGGCACTGTTGAGACTGGAATATGGTTCAGACAGATGGTAACTGAGTACCCAGGAAAGGCTTGTTTGCCAAGGTTAAGAATGGAGTAGCAATTGCCCCAAAAAACTCTTAAGGATGTCCTAGTGGATACCTTGCTTTAATATTGCTGCCTGGACAGTTCCTTGGAGAGGCAAGTAAATGCCAAAATGAGCTATTTTTGGTCAGCAACAATTACAGAATGAAAACTACCCAAATCAAAGGATGCCTCAATATCAGGACACTAATCAGCTAATAAAATAACTTGTATAGTAACCATTGCTCAGTGTAGGACGGCGAAGGTGCTTATTGTACATAGCCTGGATGGTCTTCTCACACCCACTACGCATGGCTTGCTCATAGCCTCTACAGCACACTCATCTTCAAAAATGAGATTCACCATAGCAACAGAGAGGTTCCACCAGGATTTGCCATTACCATAGGGTCTCCTGACTATTTCTGTTCTTTATGGTTCATATTCCCCCTACTTGATTGCCAATATGAGCAGAGAAGATAACACAATGAAGCCCAGGATTCATGATAGCCAAGAGATAGACAAGAAGAAATAATGCAAGAGATGAAGGTTTAGGAGACAGGGTGCTTTAATTAAGATTGATTTTCTTCATAAAGGTTATTACAACGGCAATACAGTTGGCCTTGATCCATGAGTACAGCCTGTGGACTGTTAGAGAGCAATGCTGGAGCTTCTGACATAAAGTTTATTTCAGGATTAGCTGCTTGAAAAGGGGATATAGGTTGACAGTGGGGGTCTGGCACCAGGGCAAGAAGTTCTCAGGATCACAGCCATCAAGGAAGAGAGAGAACTTCTCAGCAAACTTTCTAATTTATATAGAATGTGATGTTCATAGTATGAAATAATCCTGTTGGCCAGCTTGGGTCAAGTGCTCAGGTCTTCCTCCTCCTCATTTCTGCACCTGGCTAACTTAAAAACACTGAGACCTTGAAACCCATATACCATAGCTGGCTATAAAGTAAATATCTTCACAAATTTAGACACCAGACTCTTCTAAAAGTGCCGTTTTCCCATGCATTAGAAGATAAATTAGTCCTGCGTCACTCAAACCGGGACAATGGAGCTGGTTATGAATTTCTGTTCTTACAGAGTATAGGGCAGTAAACAAAATCAAAGAAACATTTTAAATGTTTATTAGCAAGTTGAGAAATTTGATCTAGAGCAATCCCACATAACTATGACAATCACCTGCCTCTATTCCATGCCAAAGTCAGAAGGGCTGTCTACCTAGACTTTCTGTATACTCAGTGAAAAGCCTTATGCACTTCTGCAGAGATTTGCTTACATGTCTCCATTGACTGTGGACCAGTGGCTGATCTCAATAGCTGGAGATGAGTATGCTCCTGGTTTAAAACAAATGTTAGAGGTAAAACACATCTGCATCAAATGAGGCATGGTAATATTCATCCTAGAAACTCATTCTATGAAGAATGCTTTTTGTTACTAGATTCATAATTTGATCTCATTAAAATTATGGACATCATTGATACTACATGAGAATGACAGGAAGTATGATCAGTTGGCGTGGAAGACATTGCTTGTTTTAGAACAGGCTGTACTCAAGTGTTCTCCTTTGAATAATTGGACATTACTTCAGCTTTCTTTTTCATTCTTTTGTCAGGCTCTAGATGACTAACCCTGCTCCACGGCCAGGCACTGTATCAGAAAAACCCTCCACCCTTTATTTCACATTGTTGCTGAATTGGTTCATGTCCAAAGAATTAAAATTGGGTGACTCTGGAGTCAAGTGAGGAGAGCTGGTAGTGATTCATGGAGCTGATAAAATTCAATTTCCCAAGTCTGGAGAGAGACTCAACTGGACTCAGATCCATTAGATGAGTCAAAGGGAGTGGAATCCAAAATGCTATTTCTTAACTGAATTTATTGTTTATGGAAAAATAGTGCACCTTAAGCTCTAGAGACTATGTAAGCAATGCAAACTCCCTTGTATGAGATTAACAGATTTCTGTCTTTCTGCCTGCACTTTTTCTGTCTGCACTATTCTCAGTGCAATATGTAGACAACAGATGTAAACATGAGGGTAATATTAGATTTGTTCACCCATTCTGTGAAGGAGTTGGTCACTGACATAAAAGACCTTCCTCTGACTTTTTCCGTGGTTCCATTGCAATGTGCTCAAGAAAAATTGTCAGTGCTGTTGCCAAGACTTTGTTTGAAATTATGCTTTCAGTGTACCACTCTGGTCATGTAGACTAAGGCATTCCTCAGTCAGGATTCTTCCGAGTGTGTCTGGGTCTTCAGCTTTTTATTCTGCATCTGTGTAGCTCAAGGTGCAGTGGGCTGTAGTAACCAAGCAGAGCTTAGCATGAATCATGGTAGCCAGGCTCTGGTCCAAAAGGAAATGACACAGTTTTTTTGGCTCAAAGATGGAAGGAGGCATTTCTTACAACTGTTGCTATTGATGTGTTCATGTGCAGTAGCTAGCCTAACATACGCATGCTCCCTACTGGCACATAAACTAGATAAAAGGCAAGTTCAGTTTCCTGGATAGCTCCCTGACATTTCTTCTCTACGTGCCAGCACCAGTTCTGGCCTGTTTGAGTCAAGCTTGAGGCAGCTGCTTGATATGTGCATGCAGTCAGTCTAGTACTGGGGTGATGATTCTGACTGGGTCTGCTGTGAAGGAACTGTTATTATTGCTGATGCTATTGCAGCCTAAAAGCAGTTAAAAGAGTGCTTGTTGTGATTTTAATGATTTGAAGAACTTGATTCCATGTACATAAAACCACAGTCCACTGTAATATGTCACAGCACGATGGGCTTTGGTCTTGTAATTGTTACCTGCCATAAATATTTTAGTGCAAACATTCTGAATAGTTCAGAACCACTGATGACTTTAGGCAGAAATAAGACTTATTCTTATCCTTGGGGAAAAAGACAGTATTAGTATCATCCACTTTCATAAACTGAGGTTGCCACTACATTTGCAGACCCACTTCTAGCAAACTAGAGCCAGCCAATAACTCTGTGAGGAAAAGAGACAGTTAATACTACAGCTGCCCTCTGACTTGATGCACTTGTTCCCATTTACTTCCCCCACAGTATGATTCCTGGATGGCACATCACACGTGCGCTGGTTTTATCTGGCATGGAGCTAATTTTCTTCATAGTAGTTAGTATGGGGCTATGTTTTGGATTTGTGCTGGAAACAGCATTGATAACAAAGGGATGCTTTAGTTATTGCTGAGCAGTGCTTACACAGAGTCAAGGCCTTTTCTGCTTCTCACGCCACCCCACCAGCAAGCTGGCTGGGGATGTGCAAGAAGTTGTGAGGGGACACAGCCGGGACAGCTGAGCCCAGCTGACCAAAGGGATATTCCACACCATATGATGTCATATGCAGCATATAGAGCTGGGGAAGAAGAAGGAAGAGGGGCGTGTTTAGGGTCACAGCATTTGTCTTCCCAAGCAATGCACAATGGAGTCCTGCTTTCCTGGAGATGGCTCAACACCTGCCTGCTGATGGGAAACAGTGAATAAATTCCTCCTTTTGCTTTGCTTGTGTGCGCAGCTTTTACTTTACCTATTAAAATCGCTTTATTTCAGCCCATGAGTTTTCTCACTTTTACTCTTCTGATCTCTCCCCCATCCTACTGAGGGAGGGGGAGCAAGTGAGTAGCTGTGTGCAGCTTAGCTGCCAGTTAGGGTTAAAGCACAACAGGGAAAAAAATTAAGGAAGATGATTTGGGTGACATTGCCTTTTATCACTTTTGTATCACAGATAGGCACACAGAGAATTGAGGCTTAAGAGCTGTGGGATTTAGATGGGAAGTGCTGAGTAAACTACTTTTCTCTTGGCAACACAAAACAGCGGAGCCAATGCACACCCCTGGTGGAGTAGTTTCTGGACCATCTCACTGCTCTTTCATTTGTTGACACTTCTCAGTACCAGGACATTGTGGTGGAGAATGACCTCTTCTCTCTGCAGGAAAGAGCTCTCAGCTTTCACAGAGCTCAGAGAGGACAAAAATAAGCAAATGTAAGTACTAGCCATTTGTTACTTGTGGAATTATTTGATAGCAAGTCTCTAATGAAGCTTTTGACAACACAGGAAGTCAATCTCCAGAGCTATCTGCCAGCACCTTTGACCCTCTCCATCATGCTGCAGCTAAAGTACAGCACTTAATCTACTGTATGAATGATTGCCATCCCTGAGGAACTGCAGTCACCCTCATCTTGCTGGCCCTCTTTTGTGGATCACCAATGGCCCCCAATCAATGCTAGAAAATAATCCAGGAATGGCAAATGCTCTGAACAGCTTAACATCCCATTCAAAGACCCAGCGGGCAGCTACTGTCAGGGTAGATTAGGGATGGCCCAGTCCTAGCTCCATGTAAAGGCAAAAATTGCAGTGATTTTGATGGAAAACTAAGGCATTTTAACTAAACAAGAGACTCTGTCCTGACTGAAGAACAACAGAGGGAAGGGAGAGGATATCCACTGGATAGGGACTATGGATTGCTTGTGGACTAGTGCTATTGTGTTAGCTGGAAGGAAATGCCATCTACCTTGACTTTAGCAAGGCTTTTGACACTGTCTCCCATGACATCCTCATTAGGAAGCTGAGGAAGTATGGGCTAGATGAGGCGACAGTGAGGTGGATTGAGAGTTGGCTGCGGGACAGAACTCAGAGGGTTGTGATCAGCGGCACAGAGTCTAGTTGGAGGCCTGTAACCAGTGGTGTCCCCCAGGGGTCAATACTCGGTCCAATTTTGTTTAATATATTCATTAATGACCTGGATGAGGGGACAGAGTGTATCCTCAGCAAGTTTGCTGATGATACCAAACTGGGTGGGGTGGCTGACACCCCAGAGGGCCGTGCTGCCATCCAGCGTGACCTGGACAGGCTGGAGAGCTGGGCAAAGAAGAACCTAATGAGATTCAACAAAAGCAAGTGCAGGGTCCTGCACCTGGGGAGGAAGAATGCAAAGCACCAGTACAGGTTAGGGGTGGACCTGCTGGGAAGTAGCTCTGAGGAGAAGGATCTGGGGGTCCTAGTAGACAGTAAATTATCCATGAGCAAGCAATGTGCCCTTGTTGCCAAAAAGGCCAATGGAATCCTGGGCTGCATAGGGAAGAGTGTGGCCAGTAGGTCAAAGGAGGTCATTCTCCCCCTCTACTTGGCACTGGTGAGGCCACAACTGGAATACTGTGTCCAGTTCTGGGCTCCCCAGTTCAAGAGGGACAGGGAACTGCTGGAACAAGTGCAGCGAAGGGCAACTAAGATGATGAAGGGATTGGAGCATCTCCCTTATGAGGAAAGACTGAGAGAGCTGGGACTCTTTAGCCTGGAGAAGAGAAGGCTGAGGGGAGACCTTATTATGGCGTACAAGTATCTAAAGGGTGGGTTGAAGGAGGATGGAGCCAGGCTCTTTTCAGTGGTTCCCAGTGACAGGATGAGGGTAATGGGCACAAGTTGGAACATAGGAAGTTCCGTTTAAATACACGGAAACACTTCTTTACGGTGAGGGTGCCAGAGCACTGGCACAGGCTGCCCAGGGAGGTTGTGGAGTCCCCTTCTCTGGAGATTTTCAAGACCCTCCTGGATGCAGTCCTGAGTAATGTGCTCTAGGCAATCCTGCTTTAGCAGGGGAGTTGGACTAGATGATCTCTAGAGGTTCCTTCCAACTCTGAAAACTCCGTAAAAAAAAAAAAAAAAAAAAAAGGGAGGGAAAAGAGATCAGAAAAGAAACAATGCAGAGGGAATGAGAGACTCAGCAGATGAGAGAAAGGATCCAGACCCTGGGGTTGGCCAGGGATTTTGTTGAAGAAACGTAGTGGAAGTCTAAAAAAAATGATGGTGGAGAGAATAAGTAGCTTTTGAAAAGTCAGTAACAATATGGAAAGCAGAAGAACCCCAACAAACCTAAAAAGGAAATGGAAAGTGTACCATAGGGAATGGTTAGTGGTAGTGGTTTTCTACTTATAGCTGTAACAGTTTACATTCAAGCACAACAGTAACTTTCCGTTATGCAAACTTTGCCAAATCTGAGTCTTTCCTACCAAGCAGTATGCAGAGAAAATGTTCTCAGAACCCAGCTTTATACCATACATTCCTTAAACTAAGAGCTTTCTGGGTTCTTGTGTAAAAAGTCCAGTTGCTTTTCATGTTGAGCGGTGTCAGCAAAGCTTTCATGTAGCAAGTTTCACCTCTGTTTTCCAAAGACTGGTGATAAGAATAGAAGCACTATTTATCTGTGACTGTTCTTTGACAGATGCTACTCCTTTGTATGACCTTTTGTGAGGTACCTGTGGTTTTACGTTGCTCAGGACCAGCACCAGGGGCAGCATTCACCTGCAGCCCCTGGGGAGCAGCCATGCAAAAGCTGGGTCTGTGTGCATGCCCAAGTACAATACCCATTGGCCTAAGCAGTCCTTTAAAACGGGTCTGTGGAACCAAGTGAAGTTAGACCCTTGGATGTAAAATCTGGATCCACAAGGGAATACATTCAGGATCCAGTATTCCTAGTTTCTGCCCAGAGGAGTCAGGGGTCCTGCAGGCGTCTCACTCAAAAAGTGTAGATATGCACCAGCAGTTCTTCAAGGAAAATTAATTTTTACAGCAATTTCATTTCCCATGTGGTCACTACCAACGCAGGTGAGAGTGAAACCTCAGTTGTTTCAGAGCTGTGCAGCAAAAATAATTGACCTTATTTCAAGTTTCCATTGCTTCCCAAACACCTAGGATAGACTCACAGGCGCAACAACCTATCTGAGCAAGTTTAGTAGCATGATGGCCAAATTAATTCTGAAGAAGCTCCAGCATTTTCTGACAGGCTATACCAAAAATGAATTTATTTTATGTGTTAAAAAGCAGGAAAATAAATATCAAACTCAGCTTCCCTGTTTATGGTTGATAATTTTAATCTATACTCAGCTCTTTATCGTCTTCACCATTACCCTTGTCAATATACAGAAATCTGTTTTGGCTTTTAAACTGCAGTGTCCAGTCTAAATGTATGCTTGCGTTTCATACTGCTTCATTTCTTTAGGTCTTCATATTGGTGCCCACGTCCTAACTTTGTTCAGCTTTAGCCTATTACTGTCAAATAGGTAGCCCTTTGAATTCTTAACCCTTGTGCTGCTGAAATTTAAAATGGCTTCAAAATGGTTTTCAAACACTTGTGAAGAAAGGAATAATGAAAGAAAGATTGCTTGTTAGCTCTTTTCCAAAATATTCTGTGCTAAAACTTAACCCAGAGCAACTTTATCAGTTGAATAATAACATAATGGAAATGGTGGTTAAATGAAGAAGATGAGACGCCATGAACTGCACAGTCTGACTGAAACTGTCTGTAATTTTATATATTTTCCCCGTGTGTTGGGAGTCTTGTTCTCTTTTTTCCTTAACCCAAAATGACAGGTCTGTTATACATATGTATGCTAAGTGCCTTAATGGGTTTGGACAGCCTCTCCCTGATTTCTATGATGCAGTCATTAGGTGGTTCTTGGAAGCAGGTGCTATTTATGGGTTGAGCTCTGTTTCTTTGTCTCTCCCCTGGTAACCTTTTCATCTCTGCTAATGATTAACAATGATGGGGCTTGAATGACACTGGGGCAGCGGCCTCATACGCACTGCCGGGGAGATTTGTTCTGAACTTGCTTGTCTCTCCCCCAGGGCTTTGAAAAGAAGGGAGAGCTGTATGTTTATATAGGCATTAAGTCAATATTTACTTTCAGTTGATCTTCCACCCTTCTCACTTACAATTTTTTCTGCAGGTTAATCGCTGTGACACCTGTCACTCCTTGTACTCTCACACAGCTCCTGTGCCTCCCCTTGGTACGAAGGGGCCAGTGGCTCAAGCAGGAGATCTGGATCGTCTGAAAAAGTGCTGTTCCCACCCATTGCTGTTAGCCATTTTCTTTGCCGCTCAGCTCATATTTCTAAGTGACCAAGAGCAGAGACTACTGGATAACCCCAATCTAGACTGCAACCGATCCCACTACACCTGTAGTATTTCCTAACACCTTTGGTTAAGGACTGGGAGAGGATGCTCAGCTGTGTGCCACCTCGTGGAGGGACGCTCGGCCTGGAAAAGCATGCACTGATGCAGGGAAGAGCGAACCCTGAAAAGCCCCTGCTTTAGCATATCCCAAACCCATGCGTCCACCAGTACCTTCTGAACAAAGGGCAGGAAATGCACCCGGTGGTGCAGGAGATGTGGCCGCAGGTCCGTATCAGACAGGTGTTGATGTGAGGGCACCATATGTTACCTCACTGCCTAGCAAATGAGAAGCCTTGCAGCAGTCCTCCTGCACTCGATGCACGCAAGCAGATGGCCTGATTGTATTGCTAAGCACTGTTGCCAGCATTTGTCCTTTCTTGGTGGTCAAGACTGGAACAAGGGCATGGTTTGCTCCACAGCATTGGTTAATCACTGTGTGCCACTGAAGGCCTTCCGCTTCTGTGTCCACTGAATTTTACTACTTTTGCATATGTTTTAAGTTGCTTTTCTCAGAAGTAGCTAAATCAGAAATTAGTTTTGTCCCTCCTTTTAATAATATTGCCCCCAGCACCAAGAAATTGATTTACGCAAATTAGCCTTCTGTGATATTTAAAACAGACACATTGGCTACTCAGTCTTGTCATTTAACATTTCTGGAGTGAAAATAGGTAGAAGTGAAAATAGGCAGGAGTGAAAATAAGTACGTTTACAATATTCCTAGAAAAACAATTTACTTTACTTGTAATACAGATACGATGTAAATTACTAAAGCAATGATTAGGGCCATGCATATGTGAAATGAGTAATCAAGGTATATGGAAAATGTGGGATATAATTAGCAGAGAGATAATAGAATAAAACCTTCTTCCAACTACCTTCATTAGAAAGCTCCTTGGTTAATAATTCTTTGCTTTTCTTTTTTTCATCAAGGACAATGAAATGCCTGAGAAACGTCAGGTAACAGGGAGGCAAAGCCCTAGTGGTAGTAGAGGGAAGCCTTGCAGAATCTGGGTTCCACAGTGAAGTTACCATGTCACATGTTTTACTTCGGTGCATTTGTATGAGTCTTTGGGAGAACTCACATTAATAATCAAGCTAACAGAATTCCAGTAAAATTTCAAATGAAGAGTGATATTGTTTGGAGGGGCATTTTGTAAAGAATAGCACAGAAACTTGACCCTTGCAGCAAGACTTATGGAAAGTATACAGTTAAAGCATTATATGACACCATAGAAGAAAGATCTCATGTTTTTGCCAGTACGTCCTCCTGTATAATAACCTGATACAGCCACTCTTACTGCTACTGTATTAGCATGAGTACTTTTAACAGGAGGCTAACATACCCCATCATTTCCTCTCCCCATCCACCACCAGTCTGAGCATTTATACAGGAACATCACTGTAATGGCAGCCAGGAAATGGAAAAGACTTAGAGAAATATGTACTGTTTCCCAGTTTTGCCTCATAGCCATTTCACAGCAGCATTACCGATGAGAACAGGCTTTAGAAGGAGAATATTAAAGAGAAAGCAGAATTAAGAGCTAGGGACACAATACATGCCAAATGAAGTATTTTAACACCTTTTTCCCCTCAGCTATAGATGTGAAACGATCTGGTTTTGCTGTTAAAGCACCCTTCAAAACATACTGGACTCAAGAGGGGGAGCTTGGAGTAAGAAGAATATATTCAGATCTGGTGGGGGATGAATTAATTTTTCCTAAAGCCCCCAAGAGGGAATGTGAAAAATGATATCTTCCAAGTGCTTGTTGAGACAAGAAAACCAGAGGCATACCACATTAAAATGAGGGTGAATTCTGTCATCTATATCCAAAACCTGTTGCTTTAGAAGAAGCACACTGGTGTGTGCAGCAGTCTTTTTACATGCTCTGCATCTTTCTGCAGGCTGCCAAATTTTTTTGTGGAGTAGCCAGTAATAATTCTGAAATGTAACATTTCTCCCTACAAAGTTCATTCTTGGCAAAGACAAAATTTGGCCTTCTGTTGGTTTTATGGACCAATCCTTTAGATTGAAAGAAAGAGGCATCAGGGCTGTGTTCTCACTGCTTGCTGCTACACCTAATGAGAAGTGCTGTTATTTATATTATAGGAATCATGAGTCAGGGCCTGGCTATACTATATGCTACTGAAAAAAATATCCCTAACATTTACAAGACTTGAATGCGAGAGCCGAGAGACAGCTTGAATGAAGGTGATGTTCACTGGGAAAAACTTGCTGAACTTTTGGTTTGCCTAGAATGAGAGAGTCCTAGGCTAGAGGGGTAAAATTATGATTTGTCTACAGCCCTGATGATTCTTAGGGTTGCATTTGCAAGCAAGACAACTGAGAAATACAGTAGTAAAGGAGAATAGAATGGGACCTGCAACAGTGCCACGTGAGTAATGTGGAAGCTCAGGCAAGGGGATCAGACTGCAAGAATGTCAGAGACTCACGAAGAGAAACAGGAGAGGAAAGAGCCACAAAAGTAAAGAGAAAACAATACTTCAAGAAGAAGATGAACATGGCTGACTTTTCATAGACATTTCTGACAAGTGAATGAAGATGGGATTAATCTCAAGTAGGGAAACCTTGGAGGTGATGCATGTCTTGTTTCATCTTAGATATTCATGTTTGCGTGTTTGCCTAGTCAATGGAGACCATAAATTGGTTCATCTGATCCTAAAGCACACATCTGTCTTTGGTCAGCCTGATTACTTGCTGCAGTCTACTGACTGGCTTGACCAGGACTTCACTGGCTGGCATGGGTACACAGACACCTAGACTGCAGGAAGATGCCTGCATCAATAACATTTAAAAATAGGGGCATGAATCCTGCTCTGGTTGTCTCTTGTGGTTGTGCTACATATGTAAGAAGGTCCTGTTATAAAATCAACTTGTAGAGGAATTTTGCAAACTCATTGTCATGTACACTGCGAAGAGAGAGAATAGGAAATATACACAGGCTCCATTGGGAATGAGCAAATGGGAATTTGCTTGCATTAGAATACATTTCGTTCTTTACTGTCCAGGAGCCTAATAAAATATGAGGTATCCAGGGATGCGGACTGTCATCTGTGTTATGTGGAGCTATAAATTCTGATCCTTCCCATCCTGTCATTTATTGAGTTCATGCTTTCTCTTGCATTTTCTCTGACTTATCATTTTTGCTGAGTGAAGAACAGAGAATGATGGGTAGATACATATACACATGTTCATCTGTATACTGTATGTGTAGTTGCACGCAAATTGGCAGCTTGATTTTCTAGGATGCTTAATGGCAACAGCTGAATGAGAACTTTCAAATGTCCAATTCATTTGAAAATCAAGCCACTCATTTGTGTTGCTAAGTATAATTTTAGGCCTTCTATTTTGAAATATTCACACTTCTTTTTAGGTGTCACTGAAAGAGAATGGTGTGACTATGTTTTAATTGACACATAGCAGCATTGCTGTTATCCTCAATAGCACTAGATCAGTGCAGAAATTAGCCCAACTCCTTCAAAATGCACAGAAAACATAAGTTGATCTCATGATCACAATTCAGGTATCAGAGAGGTCACTCTTCAGGATTTTACATTATGACCATTGCAATGATACTAGATCATCCAAGTAGCATCTGCTCGTTCATGTCTTGAGGAAAAATTGGACTTCATGCAGTTAACTGAATTGGCATCTGACCAAGACACCTCTTATATGGGTGAAATGGGAACTGAGTTCTCTCAGAGGACTTAAGATGAACTTTCTACATCCAAAACTCTTAGATATAATTTATTTCAGCATTTACTACTTCTGGCACTCACGTGGACCTGTGAAGTTGAAGTGTGTTAGGTTAATCTCAGCCAATTTATTTTTGTGTGGTTCTGCCCTGAGCAAATGGTGGCATTAGATATAACAATAACACACAGCGCTGTGCCTCTGACAGAGGGTAAACACAATCTGTGTAATTCATTTGTGAGGAATAATAATGGGAATTTACCCAGTACCAGTAAAATCCAGGTCAGGACATTTTCAAGGTCCTGCACTGCTCCAAGACAGTACAGCTGATACTTGTTGTGTGCACACAGTGTTGATAGGGAAAACCAGTACTTTGAAGTTGCATGATAATACTCTTATTTATCGTGTAGTACTTCATTGTAGGAGCAGACCCACAGAAAACCTTCCTGTCAGAGAGCAAGTGAAAACATCAGAATCCTGCCTTTGGTTGTCAAATTTTAAAAAATGACCTAGCCTTTGGACAACACGTTTCAACAGCTTCAGCACTTAAAAGGAAATAATTTAAGTTAGCAATGGTTTTCAGCTTTCTGATCCAGAAACTCTTAAGGGATGCCTCTAAGGGATCCATAAAAGGA
Source organism: Vanellus vanellus (assembly GCF_965231255.1). Taxonomy (NCBI): domain Eukaryota; kingdom Metazoa; phylum Chordata; class Aves; order Charadriiformes; family Charadriidae; genus Vanellus; species Vanellus vanellus. The sequence goes on from NC_138908.1 coordinate 23,397,807, forward strand.
AGTTAAGGAAAGCAAAGTTATTGTCAATAGTATTCTCTTTTTAGGTGAACCACAAATTGAAAAAAGGTTGCCAGTTACCCAAAAAAGCTTTTGTGTTTGTATCCTTACCAAGCACACAAATGATGGAAAATAACGATACACAAATTATAAGTGTCCGGAAGGCAAACACAAATTTGACCAGTTTACTGTATATATTGTAAATATTTTGTAACCAGTGAATTCCCAGGCTAAACAATTGCTCGTTTACCAACCTGTAAAAATGTATAACCTCTGTGGTTTTTTCCACCTTGTCAGGTTCAATGAGAATAGGTAGCATTATCGTGACAAGGGTCCTTCAGTGCCAGGCTCACAGAGTTAACTGCAAAAGACCTTATTCAGTCCTTCCTCGGGCAAAATTCCATTTGCTCAGCAGGAGTTTGTCTGAGTGAAGAGTTTGGGATTTGACAGGCGATGTTTATGAGTTATACAGGAAAACTAGCTGAAATAGCAATCTTTGCAGCCCTTCCTAATGGACTAATAGATTTTTTCAAGCTGGAAGACTTTCTATAATCCCTCCAAGCCCTTAATTTCAGGTTTACAATTATGGCTTCCAATAAATGACGGAAGTTTCTTTCAATTTACCACCTCAAACAGGTGCCTTAATGAGCTCTGCGTGAGAGCTCACACAAGTTACAACAGGGGCTGGAGGAACAACCTCCTGCTTTAGGCACAGAACAGCTGCTTACAGATGGTTTGTGGTAAAGAACCACTCCCAAAGCCTCTCCCCAGCTAGAGGAGATTCTGCATGTCAGGGGCAAGGTTATGCTAGGTAGAACATTGCCTTTTTTCTTTCATGTCTCATTCAATATTCCCTCCCTGCCTGCCTCCTCAGTAAGGATGGGAGAGGGGCATAGACATTTCATCTGTTAAATCTGTTGGTGGGGCTGAGATGCATGAATATCTGATCCATACTGAAAAACTGTCTTAGAAATGATAGACTGAGACTTTTCTCTTGCCTGGTTTTGTACTGCCTATTACAAGGGTGGAAGACAGTTTCATTCTAGACTATATCTTTGTGTTTTCATGTTTTTTTTTTTTAATACAGGGTTTAAGGATATTTTAATCTAACAAACTCTTAAGTACAGTTTTAATTCCAGTTTGAGAAAGGCTCTTTCTTCCTTTCCCAGAAAAATCACGGTGTAATATTTTTAATATCCAACCTGCAAAAAGCTGTGTATCTTCCCCTCCCTGTGGCTACTGGGATAGACTGTGTCTTGCTAGTCTGAAGAGGTCATTGTTTTCTCAGTTAAACAGTTCCTTTTCTTTTGGTATGTGCACTGAAAAACTGAACCATGGACTGATATGTGGTCTGTGATTTAGGTATTTGACATTTGGAAGCAGATACCAATAATACAGAAGAGAATGCTTAATGGACTTCACTTCCATACTGCTTTATTCCAAAAAGTTACCGTAGGATAAAATGTCACTTTTTATTTGAAGCAAATTCCAATCCAGTGCAAGATACATTACTGCCCATGTGGCAACAGGAAGAGTGATGTAGGCACGTATCATTTCCATCATCTGTTTGGCATGGAAATTGGTGCTTCTGTCTGGTTTCATGAAGGGACTGTGTGAGCTTATCTGACTTTTTTTAACTATGTCAGGTAGCTAATAAAAGATGCTATCTCTCCTGAAAAGCTTAGTTTTTTACAATAGATACAAACAATGGAAGAGTTAAGGTTGCATGTAAACTTGTCTTGATGAGTTCTTTATTTTATGGACAATAGAATGAGGCTTCATAAAATCAAAAGCTTTATACTCTGCAACTGTGCTTTTGTTTCAATCAATGGTGTTACAGCAGAAGTTTATATAAATTTTACAAAGAAAATGAGAAGATAACCAAGAGTTGTTTCAATTGTGTACTTCAGCTGTGGGCATTAACGAAGTTATGGGCACAACAAGATCCACAAGAAGACAGGGAGGCCAATACACTGGTTCATCATGTTTAAGGATCCCCTCGCTACTTGGCACTGCCTCCAGGGCAATGCACGTCCATCTGCAAGACAGAAAGCATAATTTGCAGAGATACCGTTAGTTTTTCTTGATGCAAGATACTTTCAAGGCTTTCCCTGCACTATCTTCTCTGGTGAAAAGGAGTGGAGCAAGACAAAACATTATTACTGCTTGTTCTGCTGATAATAATTCTGTGAGGAACGGAGAGGAGCAAAACGTTTTCAGGACTGCTTCATTCTAACTCCTTGGCATCACAGAACATTAGCTTTAGGGTGAAAAGTTGTACAAATTCCTGGAACTAGGGACTGCTCTGTTAGCCCACTTTGCTGCTTTTACATGTACCCTCCTTTTTCTTCATGCTCTTATCTGGATCTCCCGGGACAAACTGAAGGGAACTTTGCCTGGACTGTAGGATTGCTTTACCAAGGGAGTCCTTTTTACAGCTATACACGTAGAGTTCATGTTTTCTGTCTGAAGGGTCCTTGAGAAATTTCTAGCTTTGATCCTATTTCAACCATTAACTTTTACTAAGATATTATCTTTATCTGACACTTCCCATCTCTTAAGCATGACTGGGGAATCAGTATGCTAGAGCACAGTGATAGCACTATATATTAATTTGGGAATGTGAAGATTATCTCAGAGATGAAAGCACAGAAGCGTGACGCCTGTGCTTACATTCTGTACATCTGCTTTACTCCCAGTAAATAGCTGCAATGATTCACATGGTAGTGCAATCTTGCATAATTGCCTTTGAGTTGCTGGACTTTTAGAAAGTACTTTTTCTTCATGGTCTCCTCAAATCCACTTTCTTTCTAAGTTTCCCAACTTTGTTCCTGAGCTTCACATAACAAATCTGAGAGGAAAAAAAAAATTAATACAAGTATCACTGGAAATGACTGTGATTCATTATTTGCAGCTGTTGTGTTCTTGGACATGTGTTTGGGCAGGACTCAACACAAGACTTTCTAACAGCATATGAATTTCCTGAATGCAATTATTCTCCCTGTAAAGCTGAATCAAAAATTGTTCCCTAAGGCTGTATCCTGTCACACCTAGGATTCTCCTAGGAACCCTGGGCTCCCCTTGGACCATGCAAGTCTGGTTGACACCAAACAAAGATTTGGCAGTAACTGTGAGTCTTGTTGACAATATCAGTAGTAATATAATGAAAATTGAACACCTGGGAATGGTTCTGGTAAATCAGAGCTGAAGTCTATTGATGTGGAAGCGGCTGATTTGTGTTTCTGCCTGGGTAATGAGAGGTACACCACGCCTTCTGAGGAGATAGCTAGAAGACAGCATGTTTCATATTCACTACATTTACCTGTTTAAAAATATTTAGGCTAGCAAGGCCCCAGTTCTGTTAAATTTAAACCAAGCTGACACTAACACGCTCCAGTAACTTCTTTTTTTTGACCAACGTACACATTTTGATTACCTAGGCTGTAATCTGAACCACCGACTGAACTAACAGGTTCTGACCTCTGTTTGCCAAGACACAAAGTCCCCTCTACAGATAACTTTATTAGATCAAGCTTTCAATAAAAAGCTTTATTCTAAATGCATATCTTCTGATGAGTCTAGCTTTCTGACCTGGTCTGAGAGAGGGAAGACTGTTTTTTGTTTAGAAAAACCAGTGGTAAGCATTCATACCTTTTCCACTTCTCACTAGTCTTGTGCTCCTGAAAGCTACATTTTTTTAAGATCCAAAGGGAAAAAAACCCACAATTGTTATGGAATCACAAGCTGATGTTAAATATAACTGTTCCACACATGTTTAGGCATTGATTCTTCCTTGGGATGTAATTTAATGGAGGGAAAGAAGGAAAGAAATATCAGAATTTAAGCAAGAATGTAGATGTCAGCAATTGTGTGTCACTATATGATGGAAGGTTGGCAAAAATATACTCCAGATGGGTTCTTCTTCCCTTGACTATATTTCCAGTAATAATGAAATGATGCAGAACTCCTTTATGGAAGATCTCATTGCCAGCTTCTTTTACGCAGGGTTATAAAATTAGCTTCAAGAGGAGAATGTGAGGGACTTTCCTATGGAGGTGTGGAGTTGCTCATAAATTTTTTACTGACATCCATGATCAAAGAAGTATGACACACAAAGTAATGAATGATTGAATCTCACTGAAGGTGAGTAAGAAAGAGTTGGTAGTTCTGCAGGGCCTCAAGATTTAAAGCCTAATAGGGCATCCTCCAGCAAGGATTCATAACAGCCATGCTGGATTCAGGGGTCTGTTGCCTAAGCTGACATTCTGCTCTGGCAGCAATCCCACTGCAATCTGAAACACTTTGCAGAGAAATTATTTCCGACTGAATACTGGATCAGGCTGTACCATGTTAGTATTGCAGATAAGAGCATGAACTGGCAATACATTTTACAGACCACTGCTCCCCTTCTCCTCAGATACTTTTTATGAACTGTGAGGAAAAAAAACAAACAAAAAAAAAACAAAGAAAAAGAATAATGAACACCAACTTCATTAGAATAGTTCAAGCAAATAATTAGAGTTGCACTCCTTGGTCTGCCTACTTATACAGCTTACTGTACAGTACCATGTACAGGAAGCTGTTTAAGTAGGTATTTGACAACAGCTCTGGGACACTGGTCTTCAAAAGTTGGATGGCTCCTTGTGATCTCCTGCTATTGCAGGAGACTCATGTATAATAATGAAATAAGGTGAGGAGCAATGGGCCTAGCAGCAGGGGACAACTCTGCTAACTTCTTATTTGCAGCAGGTGTTGGTAAAGCACAATAAGACAAATCCCCAGCACAACTGCTGCATACAGAATAGTAAACGATGTATTTGTACCTGTTGGAAGACAAATTCAATGGCAAAAGTCTGTTTATTTGACCCTCGTTCAAAGAAATAGCCTTTGCACCACAGAGATTTGAGCAGACTAGTGTGACATAGGTCTTGGTTGTGCTATGTATGAGCCTCACACTCAGGTCCTGCATAAGAGTCTACCCTAGGCCTAACAAGATCAAAAGCATTTTCCTCTGTGTCACGTATTGTTTATTTTAAGGACTTTTCATTGCCATGTATCATCAGAATATAGTCTTCCAGTTAAAACCCACTGCCCAGAATTTTCAGGTGGTTTCAGCATATTGGGTGTTAGCAAAGTGTCCTTGGAGACACCTAGAAGTCTTCTGACTGGGTCAAAGTCGTTTTTGCATATTTTCTTAGACACCCAAGTATTTCAGTAAAGATGGGGACTCTCTACCTGGATACATTTCTGTGTTGAAAAAAGTCCCAGCAGGTCCAGAGGTCATGGATCCAGTATGACTTTTCCCTCCTGAACCAAAAGTGCAGGGAGGGGAGCAGACAAAGTGAGATTTACTTCCCAATGCAGGTAGGTGTCTCCTGCCATCTAACCCACATTTGGGCCCTTGACTAGAAGGAGTCTGAAGGTGCTGTTATTAACTCCCTGTCAGCCACCTCACTCTGCCAAAAGACTCCAGGATCTAGACGCCACAGACAATCTGATCCCCTGTCTGCTAGACTTCAGAGGGCAGACTTCCAGCGAGCGAATTAACACTCATCCAAGGTTTCAGGTGAGCAAAACTGTTCCAATACACGAAGCCCTGCAATTGCTCTTTTGAAAACGGCATGCAGGACCTCATCTATAGGCACAGTTCCCTCAGGCTGTGCAAATCTGTCTGTGGAGTTTCAGGACTTGCTGGGGAGGCGAAAGCGACTGCTGCTTCCAGGACAGAGAGGGAGGTCTCCATCACAGCTGCCAACGTGGCTGCTTGCTTACGGTTGCCTAGCTCTTTGACCCTTTGTATGATTTGAGTTATGAATCCAATTGTTTCTTTCACATGAGAAAATAAGGTGCAAACGCTCATCAGCATGCATTGTTGTGTTGTATCTGTTTCATCCGTGGTTTCCTCCTTACCAAAAGGTCAGTGAAATTTGGCGTATGCCCTTTCTGGAAATCAAATGCACAGAAGCCTTTTGCAGCAGAGGGAGAGCGGGATGCTCCCTGCCCAGCCTTGCATGGAGACCCTCGTCTCCCAGCTCACCTGTTCTCCACTCCCTACACTCACATATTCAGGGTTCCCCATGTGTTTAACTGCAACCTTTGTACCAGTGGCTTTCATGAATATACAAAAATATGCAATCAGGCCTGAATGCTGATGAAGTGGTGTTATCAGGAGTGCCAGGTGGTGGTGTGCCATGGAGCAGTATTTCTCTTAGCAACATTTCTTCCCCTCTACTCCACTCTTGTGAGCCCCCACCTAGAGTACGTCCAGCTCTGGGGTCCCTGTTATGAGAAAGATATGGACTTGTTAGAGGAGCTCCAAAGGAGAGCCATGAAGGTGACCAGAGGGCTGGAGCACCCCTCCTATGCAGGCAGGCTGAGACAGTTTGGGTTGTTCAGCCTGGAGAAGAGAAGGTTCTGAGAAGACATTATTGTGCCCTTTGAACATTTAAAGGGGGCTTATAAGAAAGAAGAAATGTTTTACCAGGGCCTGTACTGACAGGACAAGGTGTAATGGTTTTAAACTGAAAAATGGTAGACTTAGGTTAGATATAAGGAAGAATTTTTTTATTATAAGGGTGGTGAAACACTGGAACAGGTTGCCCAGAGAAGCTGTGGAGGCCCCATCCCTGGAAGTGTTCAAGACCAGGTTGGATGGGGCTTTGAGCAACCTGGTCTAGTAAAGGATGTCCCTGCCCATGGCAGGGGGGTTGGAATAGATGATCTTTAAAGGTCCCTTCCAACCTAAACCATTCTGTGATTCTGTGACGAGAGCATATGGACGAAGCTAATGGATAAACCACATTCTCTGTGCCCTCAGGGCAGCTTAATAAGGAAAAGGACATTTTAATTCTTAGAACTCTCTCTGCATCATACTTGGGCAAGGCACTTACTTTATGATATTTTTTTATGTAAATCTGAAAGTGGTTTCATTCTGTTGGTGTTTATCCTTTTGGAAACACAGATTCTGTTGGGTGCATCTCTGGCTGGTTCTGCTAATACAGTAAAGAAAGTAAGTCCTAATTTCTTCCCATTACAATGGATTTAGGTCTTCTTGAAATAATAAATCTGTCTGAATTTTGATATACAGTGTTCTCTGGTCACTTGTTAAGGAGGTTCAGATCTAATTTGACAAAGACACATCTCTTATAGACAGAAAGGCTAAAGAGTAAGATATTTCTATATTAAAAGTAAAGCCAGTTTGGGTTTAATTACTTGATGGTCTGCAGTAACTCTACTGATTAGCTCTTACTCCTCAGGAACATATTTTCATCATTTTTGTTTTTAAGGATGCTTAATTTTCCCCCAAGGAAAATTAGCTCAGTGAACCAGGGCTTCAATCTTCATCTTTCTCAGGGAATGTCTTCAATTTCTTAGTGAACTCTGAAAATAAAATGCTACTCTGTAACAGCACTGACCCAGGAGAAACTGGGAATGCTTGTGATTCCATTTCTGAAAGCCAGTCACATCCAGCAGCCATTACTCAATGTTTTACTCCATCTATACTCAGGGTTGAGTGTTTCTTCCCTTTGGCATTTCCCCTTCCTTTCCATAAATACTATGCTGAAAGGCCAAACTGCTACTAATGCTGCAGAGACAAACCTGCACAATTACAGAGACCTATCACATCACATTTCAAATACCAATTTTTAAAAAAAAATAAATCCTGTAAAAAGTCCAGTATGTAATAACCAAATTGCACATTTTATCTGTAACCTTCATGCTCCAAAGTCAGAATGAGATAAATTATCAGATTCTGTGTTGCAATATGATTTTGTCTCCCAATCTGATAGCAAAAAAAGACTAATGTACATCAAAGTACATTGTATAATAAGGCTGCCACTGAATTGGAATGAGGGCAAGCTGCCATGCTTTATTAATGTAGCTGCTGAAACTAAAATAGACTTATAAAAGCCAGATTCTACCCTGTGTACTCAGTCCACCCTGGCAAGCAACACACCAGAAGGGTCGTTCAGCCTATGGGTTCTGCTGCTGGAAGAATATTTAAACTTCAGGACCTTCTTCTCCAGAGGAGATTGCAGGACAAGCATGAGGAGATAGCAGGATGGGAAGACCTATTTTGGCATTGCCAAAGACCATGGTGTCCCTGAAGGTTGAAGACTACAGATGATTTAGGTGGCCGTTGGCCTACATGGAGCAGATTTTCTTCTGTATGTGTGTTTCATTTATTTTATTTAATACAATTAAGGCTGGATCAGAATTTCACTCGCAGGTAAGAAAGCCATGCATTCCAATTCTGGCATGCAACGTCAAGGCGCCGTAGCTCAGCCTGGAAGTGTGTTTGTCACAGCCCTTGGCAGCCCTCAGACTACGTATAGACAGCTACAGCCGCTGCGGTGTTTCATATGCGTAAGATAAAGTTCACCATGCAAATCCACAACATACTATAGTGACAGCTGCAGCTAAATAATGAGCAAAACCTGGTTTCTGCTTTCAATCACATTTGCACAGCACTTCCTCTCTATCCCAGGATTTCTCAGGCCAGAGCGGGAACAAGAATCTGACCCCAAGATCTGCGCTCTGGAAGATTTGCAGTGCCCTGTGTTAGAACAGAAATAGACAATATTTCTGTTACTTCCCAGTTACAATCAAGAAGCATCTACACCAAATACTGTTTTACTACTTCAGCTGGCAAATGCATGACATTTTATGTTCTTACAGTTTGTGTGACCGAGTTTCCAACTGAGAATTGTTTTTTCAAGCTAAGCACAACAGAGGCATAGATGAGCAACTGTAAAACATTTACAGAAATAAGATGTCAGTCTCCAAAAACTACTTCAAATGCTTTGTACATATGCTCAAGTTTATCAGTAAAAACATACATATGGGCCAAATCCTTGTCCCACTGAAACAAACTCCCATTGCGCTGGTAAAAAGTGGTGTTGCCTGTGACTTTTATCGGGACAACTTTACAATATTTACTTGGTAACACTATATACCAGAGAAATTTTCAAGGCATCCAGAACTACCTTCTTCCTTCCATTAGGCTACTTAGCCTAGCTGCCATTTTAGTGATTCTTTCTAGATAGGATTTGGCAAGATGAAAGCAGTAGTAAGTGCACCAAGAAGAGTAAAAATAGCAAGTGGACAACAGTGTACCAGAAAAGCTGCAAAGACAAATAAGACGCGAGCTCAAAAATTCTTTGCAAATATTACAAAACTTAAGTGAGGACCATGAAACGGAAATGATACTGCAAAAATGGAAATTATCACCTTTTTATAGACAGAAAAGTTAAAGCAGGGTGTTTTTTAGGTATTTTTTAATTATTTGTTTGTGTTTTTTTTTTTTAATGTTGCCTGATAGGTTGTAAAATTTTGAGTACATGGACTTTTTTGGCAATTACAACAGTGAATCAAGGAGAAAAGTTCTGCTTTGCTGTAGAACTTTGCAATGTGTTTGATTGCCATGATTTCTAATAAGAATTTTTTAATAGGAGTTTGGTTTTCCTGTTATAATCTGTAAATTATTTGTCTGCTTATATCTTTTCAGCAAACGTAATGTCCTTTCTAAAGCGTGCAGCAATTGCAATTACATTTACCTTACTATGCAATCAAATGTATAGTACAGTGATGGCTGTATAATGACTCAGGAAGAACAGCAGCTATTTAAATTCACATTTTTTATTATATGAAACAAAAAGAGATTTATTAATTGCTATCAAATACAAACACTCCTTTATCAGACCAGTTCAGCATTATGTGCCCCTTATATTCTAAAGCAAATGCTTAAATCCAGTATGAATCCAGTACTTCCAGTGCGTAGAGGCATCGGTATCAGAGCATAGGCACCACCGCCCAGCGGCAGCTCTCCTGCACGTCTGGCAGCCCCATGAGAGGAGCAGCTGACAGTAGGCCAAAAGTCACCTTTGGACATCTGGACATAATTCCTGGTTAGAAAAATAATTAACTTTCTGGAGCGTCTGCACGTATAATAGACGACATTCTTCCAGTATTTGAACTATGCCTCTTCAGCTGCACTTTTTGCCAAAGAGTGGGAAGTATCCTGATAGTTCAGTTTGCCTCAGATATGGAAGTGCTGCTGAGCATTAAACAATGAGGCTTCATTCACACAAAAATCATCTTCCATTAGTGAGTTACATCTTTTATTAGACACAGATGGTAATTTTCCTAGGGGCAATACTAACACTGAGATTAAATCCTTACTCATACACAATCCCTTCTACATTATATTAATTATTGGCATTCATCGGCAGTCTGGCTTCCTGACGGAGAATATTAAGCTCCTACAAGTAATGCTTCAGCTTAGGCACTTGACGTCTCGGGAAGCTATTTTGTTCTCCCAAGAGTGTTTAAACAAAGGAAACTCTAGAAGTTTAAGCAGAAGGTATTGTGCCAATTCTCTCTAGTAACTGCTGGGACTAAGTTGATAGGACCCTGCACACAGATGCCTAGCAACAGCACCCCCATATATGCTACTGCTCTCATTAAGCTTGTCATGGGCTTAATTGCAGCCCCAAAGCAAAATAACATTGGGTTTCAGAGAATTCAAACAGAATTTTCAAACAGCTACAGGTAATTAATTTGGCTGCATTAGAGTGACTTATACCAGGTGGACAGTCTTATTTTAAGGCTTTGGTAGAACATTAAATAGATAAGACATTTTCCTAGCACCAAGCCATTAGATTTATTAGTATTGTACGATAAACAGATGGTCAATGCCCACCCCACAGTGACACCCAGGCTGGCATAGCGCTGTTGCAATGTAAAAATAATAGGGATCTTTTGAGTAGGAAAAGCCAATATAGTGTAATTATACACATCAGTAAAAATCATGCCATGTTGAACACTGTAGCGTAGTGAATTCAAGCGAATATGACTTGTTTTACAAGACTGTATATTTAGCAAGAGAGATTGTAGTGATACTTGTGAACTATAAAATATAATATGTAGGTGTTTTGCTTACCATTTCCTTATATTTATGGAATGAATGAACATGTTAGAAGAATATCCCTTTTTGGAATGTTCAAATGCTTCAATGTGAATGATGCTGAGTGAAGCACATGGAGGGGTATAGCGTAATTCTGTAGGTGTTAGGGTGGGATATTGGTATGCAATGTATGAACAAGTGATAATCTTGTGAGCATGAGTTTGGGGTAGCTGTAAAAGGGCAAATGACTATGTTGCTGCGTACCTACTCAGATAACTGGACACATGATCACCTTACGCTTTTTTTGTTAAAAACTGGCCCTTTCAGTCTTTGTTCTCAGCCTACCCGATGTGTTTCAGAAAGTGCAAACTGCATCTCCTTGTCCCATACAGACAGCATGTCAAATAAGAAGGACTCGGTGGTGGGAACCAGTGGCCAGCGTTTCCACTGGGAGAGTATCTTCTCATGGAGAATACATGGCAGTATTGGGAATGTGCTGAATATGTATCTCTACCAAAAACCTTAACTGTCTTCAAAGGGAGATGCTCACTTTTTGAACAGTTCTGGCAACCAGTGAGCCCCATAACACACAAGCAGTGTGTTGGTACCACAGGTAGCTGCAACACTCATCTCTGGCTTTTCCAGTGATGAGCCCCATTTGACAGCAGGTATCGTCCCTGAATTGCTTCTGGACACTTCTGTATTTCTCTGTTGCCTGGTGCCAGCCGGAGGGTTGATGCCTGCCATGTACACCACAAAATTTTTTCTCTTTGTAAAAAAAAAAGAAAACCTTACTATTGGAGATAGCATTTTTTATCTGCTGGCATACACATTAATTGTGGCTACAATACAGTTTATGTGTTGGCCTGGTTTGTATGTACTTTTCTGCTACCTTTAACTTACAATAAGGACACAATTTGAGGTTAAATATTAAAAAAATCCCTAGTTAACGGGTAATGATTAAAGATCCAGTCCCACAGACACGTATGCTTCTTCACTTCACAGAATATGTCCAAGGGTGATGCAAAGTGTTATACACAGCTCCTGGTGCCATAGACCTTTCATATTTTGGGTATTCATCATAGGAATACATGCATGGTATTTATCTATCATACGTGAGCAGCAAAATTATATCTTGTCCACGAGGGTTATTGGCTAAGCAGTATGTGTGATTAGGTGCTTTTTAGTTCAGCAAAAATTAAGATTGACTCCTCCCACTTCATTTTTGTTGCTCTTCTCCCCTGCCTTCTCACTGTTCTTGCCCCCTAATATGTTTGCTTAGTTTAGATTGGAAATAAGTGTTGTTTTTCAGCCTCTTACAGAACATAATAAATAGGAGTGAAGGGTTAGATTCATGCTGTTGCTTCCCACTTCCAGTAGTGGGAAAGCTACTTCAGCTCTTGCCTCTGACAGTGTTATTCTACCCTCAGTCTTCTAGGAGAATATCTGAACCTTCATTTGGTAGGGTTCAGTAAGTATTTGCTGGTATCATGCACGGTGGGAACAGGAGAGGTGGAAGGATGCCTGCTTAGATGTTGGTTGGGGGCAGGCTTAGGTTGATCAATGTCTGGATGTCAGCTGGACCTGCTCTAGTCTGTGTTTACTTACTCATCTAAGGACAGTTCCAAAAAATACACACTGACAGTTCAGCATCCCCAAACATGCTGTTGCACGCTGTTAGAGATATTTTCTGGGAGGGGGGAGACCAGAAAATCAAGTCTGTGTCTCCCATATCCTAACTCACCATCAGTTTGTGCCCTCTTTCACTGTGAAGTTAATGCTGAAAATATGAGTTTCTTTTGTTGCTTGGAAAATACTTGTTGAGATGGGCACATATTCGTAGAAGTCTCAGGGTGACTTCCGGTGAATAAACTCTGCTTATGTGGACTGCACCCAGCTGAAGTTGTGCGGCTCTCTTGGTCTACACGGGCTCAGTTGCTCCATGGCCTGTGAAGACACTGTTCCCTTCCCACAGGGGCCTCCCGTGATGGGGAGGTGGACAGTGCTGGGGTGCTTCATCCTGTTTTCCCCTAGATCCAAGCAGTGGATCTGAATCAGAACTAAGACCTTTCTCAGGTCCTTGCTAGGACCTGCTGACCTTGATCAGTCCCAGACACATCATGCTTCTTCACAAGAACTGTGAAATGGACTCCTGCCCCGGAGAGGTATTGCTGCTCCCAGAGGAGCCCATGGACAGTGGTGGCCCAGTTTAGCATTCTTTCAGGTACATGTATAAATCTGCGTGTCCTGGGTGAGGAACACTTTTTAACACTGCATCCCAAGAAAGGCCTCCAGGATTAAGAAGTCTCATGTAAAGTGCGGTGACTTCTGAAATGCTTTTACTCTTCTTTTACTTATTCCTTTTCTGTTGCCTCTCTTCCCTGTACCGCACCTTCTGCACACCTGGCTGTTAAAACCAGACACGCATAAGTGCAGATATGTTTAATGCTGTCTAGACAAGCACCCTATTAAGCTGGGCTGGGGCAGCAGTTGCCATAGTGATGAACAAATAAGGTCTTGTAGCTGAAAATGAGGTAGCGGGAGTTTCATACTTTCTTCACAATTTAGTGGCAGTGTCAGAGTGAATTTACAGTACGAGAAATGGTGACTCTGTGTTAACTATTAGCAGAAGAGCCGTAAATAGAAAATGATACATTTGGTTAAGGAAGAGAACTTTCTATTTCACAACGAAGGTGAAAAATCTGAGTTTTGAAATAACAGCCTGAAAACTGCTCCTGAATGCAAAGAAGACCAAGTTTGCAGTATTTCAGTTTCTGTTTGGTATAAAGCATAACCTTATGTCATATGCTGCTTTTACTTTAACATTTGAAGTTTATGATGAAGTTTTAGCTTAACAGGTGGTCGTTTTTCACTGTTAGAGGGCCCCAGAAAGCCCTTTCCAGTTTTCACACCATTTCTGACTGAAACAGCAGCGCTGGGGCAGGCTCCAAGAGAAACCACGAGATTTTTCTTACTGCAACAAAGATTTAAGTGAAAAATCTTTCTCCTTTTCACTCTATTGCGTAACACAAAGACTAAAACACCTCTCATTTCTCATGGAAGAAGTTAACCCACAGCAATCCGCTCGTGGGCTGCCAAGAGGAAGGGGAGGCGGCCTTGAAGCAGCAGCACGTCACACCAGCTCTCGCTCCCCAGTCGCCCCCGTTGTGGGGGCACCGGGGACACGGCACCGCTGCAGCCCCCCCATGGCTCACCCCGACACCCCCCCCCCCCCTCCATCCCCGTCTTGCCCCACGCAGGGTGGCACAGGGTCCAGTATAAACCCTTTTTGGCTGTAAAGGAAACCAAGCACCATGTTCACGTGGCACGTTTCCTATATGAACTGTCTTTATTTTAATCTGAAATTCCTGAAATATGCTTCATTGAAGAGAAAAATACTACAACGTAATTGTGCTCGGAGGTAATAAAGCAAGGAAGTAGCATTTGAGGTGGCATTGTGGCATGCTTATGGGTTCCATTTCTCTTTGCCCCTGTTGCATAATTTTTATATCAGTCTGTTAGACATAGCTAAGCTGTATATTTTAATGTATATGTTAATGTAAACAAGCCTGAGAGCTGCAAGACATGGAGGAAATATTTTCCTAATAGAACAAGTTGAAACAAATATTGTTACCACATTTAGTCTTAGTCCCAAATTTTTCATCTATAGGGTGGAACTTTTCTCTGTTTCAGAGGCAAGCAGATGTGGGCTCACAGATTTCAGGAGCAAAAATACACACAGCAGCCCAGGCGTCTTAAACTCCTCTTACTGAGGTGTATGTTTGACCTCAATGCTGCTTGTTTACTTCACAGGGAGCTGAATAAGCTGACCATTTCTGGAAGTTTCACTTCAAAAGGGGAATCATAGGGGTTATAAATCACCTGAAAATTCCAGGGAACAGACTGACAATTAGATGGATTGGACTAGACCATTCAGTCATAATTATATTTGCAAATACTTTAGAACTAAAATAATAAAAATTAGCAAAAGTAGTGAAGATGCTTATTAGTACTTATGGATGAAATACTAATGTTTTCCCAACGACAAATCCAGTTTTATTAATGTTTGGTTGCTAACTGGGATGAAATTACTACTATCAGAGATTACTGTTTCCACTCATTTCTCATGTTAGTTTTTGAGCAGGGTTAAAAGCTTGCTATTTTTGGTGTACATTTAAGAAGGCTTGCAGGTAGAGTGAGATGTGTGGAAAGTACTATAGCTGGCTCCTTGCCAATGTACTTACATGGCCAAAACTTGCTGGTGTGGCCCACATCTCAAAACTGGATACCTACAGGGAGAACTGAGACTTGGCACTCCTGCTCAGGCACACTGCTACAGGGTCAGGCAAACTCGGAAGTTAAGGAGATTTTCCTCAGGAGTATGTTAAATAAATTATTGTCAGTGTTCCTACTGAACTATAAGTATCCAGGTTAGTAACTTCATAACGTATGTGGGCATTTTGCTGTTACTGAGGATGTATCCATCTACTCTTCAAGAATGAGTTTCTTAAACACTGCAGTATCTTCCACTGTTGTTATTTCCAATAAATGCCCCTGCTCAAGGATTAGGTCCATAATTATGAATAGTGAACACTGAGGGGAGGGATCGACTCTTCCAGATTATGTATTTACAGTATATATCAAACCCTTCTTTTCAAAGCCCTAGAGACTCTGTTATTTTTGAAGCTGTTCACAAGCTGATTTTGTGCAAAATGAGAAACAACGTGTATGTAAAGGCCTCAGTTTTGACCTTTGCTAAGAATTTTCCAAACTCGTAAAAATTGCTAGGTTCTTATGCATGCCCCTGATTTCAGCATGTTACTAAATTTGAAGAATTTTTGACACAGTAGTATTTTAGGTACACTTGGCTGGTCAATATATTTATATGAATATTTCTCAGCATATGAGCATTTACCAAAGTACTTCTGGTTGGTCAGTGTGTCTGACTTACCTTCACTAGAATAATCCTTCTTTGGCTTCTAAGATTCAGATTGTAATTTATTACAGCCTAAAATTTCTAAATTGACTTGAATCTTTTCTCAGCAGAAGTGGAAATAGAAGCAATACATTTTGATTAGCCTTTCATAATACAATTACAGAAGTTTCTACATAATTTCTACAAAGTTCCTACAAAGTCTTTCTTAAAAAATACTACTGATTAAGGAATCATTATTTTCCCCAACCTACACTATTTTCAGGTAGGTTTTGCATCTGCTTGGATAACTTATTTTGTAAATCAGTTTATTTTGCTTGCAATTCTGTAAGAGAAAAGAAGAGGTCTCTCAGGTACATAAAATGCAATGATTGCTAAAAGTCTCATCCCAAGTTATTGAAGTCAACAGGAATCTGTCCAGCTTAAATGAGTTTCGGATTAGGTCCAAGGTGAAATGTAAATGATTCACTAACTGAAGAGGTCCACAGCTTTACTGAGTACCTTTATGCATACACCTGAGGAAGGTGCTGTAGTTCCTGTGTATTCCTACAGTACTGGCTGGTTCATCCAAATGCCAATACTACTGCCAGAAATGGTAAGCAATAAACTCTTAGGATGATTTTTTTTCAGGATTGTTTCATTTACCACTGATTGGTTCTCAGAGGAGATGAAAAGAAGCAGGAATTAACTTCAGGGAAACACAAGTCTAATATACACTTCCAAATACATAAGGTGGTTTCATGTAAATCAATGAATAAGGTTGACAACTTGTATGCTTCCTAAAAACTCATGTGCCTTTTTTTTTACGTAGAATCCCTCATATATCTTTTCGTTGACTTTTCTGGAAAAAGTTTATTCAATGTGTGGTTTTTTTTCCCTTTACTCCAGTGCACAACTGGAAATATAGTCAACCTTCTGTTCACCACCATCTCTTGGCCGTTTGAGTCCAACCCTGTCCCTCTTTTGCATTCTGGAAAGGACCAACCAGAAAGAGAGTAGTGGAGAGACTGATACATTGTGAAAACTTCTTTTTCAGTTCTGGAAGGAAGGCAGCCCATGAGGATGCCTCAGAAATAACACTTGTCGGCTGTGGCATCCTTCCCATTTTTTACAGGATGTTTTCCCACTCTTACGCTTTTCTATCCCATCCTTAAATATCTCTGTCAGTTGATAATAAGAAATAGAGAAATAATCAGTGCTCCAGTTTCCTGAAAAGACAAGGAATGCAGAGAGAAATGGGGAGAAGCGGGAGCAGAGGAAAATGGCAGAGAAATGAACCGCCAGGGTTATCGAGTCTAGCCTTTCACTGGGACGGGTATCACAACATACAATCTCTTTCAGAAATGTATCAAATCCTATGTTAATTGTTGGTAGTGCCCTTTACTCCCACGACTTCTGTGGAAGAGGTTGTTCCAGAAACTTGTATTCATTCCTAGCACATCCCTGGCTGCACCTTCTCCAGCTTGCCATTTGCCATCCCAGAGAGCGCCCTGAGGAGACCACTTGCGAGCAGCATTTCTCCACTGGAGTGAAAACACCACCCTTTGGTGCAAATGACCTCCTGTCTCCTGCTCCCTCCGTCTCTGCAACCTTGATCTCCAGTCTTGGCTCATTCTGAAGATGAGCTGTCCCACTAGTAGTGATTTACTCTGTGGAGTCAAAACAGTGAGCTTTTCCAAAAATATATTTAATCTGTAGAAACAACTCTGAAAATCGTCTTTCTCTTTCACCTGCTTAGAGATGGCTAATGCTGTCTGTTGTGGTTAACAATGGTTCCAGCATGATTCAATTTTTTATTTTTCATCTAGTAAAGCTCCAAAAAGATCAGTTCTCTCTTCTGACATTAAAACTAAGTGTCTGTCCCTTCTGCAGTGTCGTGAGTTTGTTGTCAAACTCCACAGTCTCAGAACAATAGAAATAACCGAAAGCCCTCAGGTTGACTAAAAATGCACCAGAAGCTTACAGATCACATAGCCTTCAGATAACAGGAGTTAGTATGAGCTCAGTAGTAAAGTTTATGGCATACACTGCAACGCTGCTTGAAAAAATCTTTTTTCTTTTATCAGCTGATAGAAGTGTGAGTTCTCCTGCTGCTGCCACACTGGAATTATGATTATGACACTGTTGGTTTCCTTTGCCCATTGTAAAATGTATATGATGTCTGAGGGCTGAGTAAACAGTCAAATAAGAAGATGCAGCCGGGTTCTTCCCAGTGGTGCATGGGAAGAGGATGAGAGACAAGGGGCATGAGTTGAAATGAGTGGTTCAGATTGGATTTAAGAAAAAACTTTTTCCCCATGAGGATAGTCAAGGAGTGGCAGAGCTTGCCCAGAGACCGTCTGTCCTCAGAGAGTTTCAATCCCTGACTGGACAAGGCCCTGAGCAACCCTGTCTGACCTCAGACGCTGACCCTGCTTTGAGCAGGAGGACAAACTAGAGACCTCCTGAGGTTCCTTCCAGCCTGAATTATTTTGCAGTTATGTGATCTGAAATAAAAAATAACCACAGAGGTCACCACAATTTGACAGCTATGAAAGAATCACCTGCTACCAGCAAACAGATCTCATCTACCTGCTAGGCTGGTAGCATAAGTGTTTAATTAGAGGTGCCTCCCACCATGCCTTGATGGACACATTATGAAGGTGCCATCCAGATATGAAGGAAAGCAGTATGCATGGCGTGATCATTCTGTTATGAACATACACACAGTCTGCTTGTGGATATGCCTTTTCTAGGAGAAAAGAGCAAACACATCTTGGTCATCATCCTACAGGCAAGAAACACATAGGTAAGGACAAGTTTCTGAAGGAATCAAAGCTTGCAGAGATTCAGACTTGTGAATTATAACATGGAGGGGGAAATACAGGCCACTGTATCTAAGAAGTAGAGAAACCCAGAAGCCCACTCCAGGCAAGAGGTGAGCTGCTGTGGTAAACACTGTTTGAAGCCTTCAGTTCTTTTCAAAACCTAATTAACAGCAAAATACATTGCGGTCCAATGAGACAGAGCTGCACAAGTGCGCTAAGGTGACCATTTCTGGATAAGGCAGTCTCTTGGCTCATAAACAGAGTGAAGCATTTAAAGTCACCATGGTTACCTTCAAATTCAAGCTATAGTTATTATTCCAATAAAATCCTGGGTCTGCAAACCACTCTGCGATAAGAATAATGAGCCCTTCATTAGTTGGGCAGATATACATCACTCTGCCTATCAGGTTGCATGACTTCCACTTTATATGGGGTGAATTTGAGCCGAGCAGCTTGCAGCTGAGCACCTGTCATTCTCAGGCAGTTGGAAAGCGGAGACCTCGAGTTGTTTTGCTGAAGATGAGACTAAGGGCTTGATTGAAAGCCCCATTGAGTTCAGCTGATGCTGAATCAAGCTGCCAGACAAGAGTGTCGCCATAATGAAAGTACTGCAGGCAAAACCACCCAGTACTTTCCCCCCTGCCATATATTTAAATCTAGATTAAATGAGGAATATGATGGGTGCATATGTGACAAATCAGTCTGTACTTAATCAGTATGAACTGCGATATATTTTGGAAAGAAACATGCTCTTGCAAGGTGTTGCCTTATAAAGTTACAAACTGTAAGGAGAAATGTCAGATGGAAAAACTAAGAGTTCAGTTAGTTTGTTTAAAAATAAAAGTAATAAAATATTCTTTACTATTTCTTTTTTCACACTTTATTTTCTTAGATGCAGAATGGGATTATTTTTTCAAATACAGTTTTGCTAAACAACTTTGAAAAATATTACCCAGAACCTCTCAGCAATCCTGGAAAGAACCTGACTCTCCAAAAAAATTTACCTATACTGTTACTGTTACGTTCAAGCTGACCTTACAAAAATTGCTACTCGCTTTTAACTTGGGAACTAAAGTAATTAAATTATAATTTTAAAATTAATTTTAAAAATAAATTATAATTCAAAATTGTGATAGGTTTGAGGCCTGAATATTCCTTATAAATCTATAACTTAACACACTATTTTTCTTGGTCATTGTAAAGATGTTTAATGGAGAAACATGGTTATTAAACACACAAAATGAGATTTCAATCTATACAATCTATCTTTAAATTGCTGTTGTGTGGGAGTGCAAAGTCTGAACTTCACCATTAGCCATTTCCAGGGCAATAGACTGTGATGATGTAAATTCAGGATTATGACTTCACTATAGGATCAAGAGTGAAATCTGAACAGTGAGGGAAAGCACTTAAAAACAAATATTAGCAGTAAAAGTGAAAGGAAAGCATACAACACTATGTATTCTGTGTTTAATTTGAAGTTTGGAAACAATGCCTTTGTTCTTATAATACAACATTTCATGATACAGAGTGGAGTAACAGAAGAGGATGATGAGACAGTAGGGATCCATTATGAAAAACAAGATAAAAGCAGAAGGCACATGGTTACATATCCCTCCATACTGCTGATGGAGTGTCACAGCACTGACCTGGAGGGACTTTCTCAATCTGTCTGCATTGCTTATTAGTCCACCATGTTCTTACTGTGTCAGGAAATGAGAATGCCAGGTACTCCTGATTGCAAGGGTTGAGTGAAACAGCATCAATTATGAACTAAGCTGATCCACCAAGTCTTTCACACACAGTTGTTAACCTTGTGTCAGATGATAGTCTGGCTAGAGTCGAGAACAGTAATCTACTGAAGACCTCCATAACCTATGGTTAAATACTAGACTTCGCTGCTTGGTTGATTTTTACTTCCTTCTCTCTCTTCACACTCCTTGACTTTCAAATTTCCTCTTTTTTCCAGGAGCACAAAATTTCCTTTAAAATGCGGCAGTTTAGCTTTAGATGCAAACATGACCAAATGCAGATGAACAGTTAATTTCTCACAGGTCAAGCAAAGAGAGACTTGTACTTTCTTATCAATCTGTACTGATTTGCAGACCTGTACCAAATCAAAAGTGCTAGACATCACGTGGAGTCAGTATCTACACCATTTCTCAGGTGAGATAAAAAAGTATCCAATTAAATCAACATAGAATATTTAATAATAGAAAAGGTAATGAAACAACTCACAATATTCAGTAGCAGCTCTGCAATATCATCTTTGCATCCTGTATTAGCACAATATATCACAGAATCACGGTGATTATCTGATATATTGCATTGTGGGGATGGAGACCCCACAACCTCCTTGGGCAACCTGTGCAGGGGTCAGTCGCACTCACTGTTTCCTGATGTTCAGAGGGAACCTCATGTGTTTCAGTCTGTGCACATTGCCTCTAGTCCTGTCACTGGGCACCAATGGAAAGAGCCTGGCTATGTCCAGTTTGGACCCTCCGTTCAGATATTTATATACATTGGTAAGATTTCCTCTGAGCCTTTTCTTCTCCAGGCTGAACTGTCCCAGCTCTCTCACCCTTCCCTCCTAGGAGAGATGCTCCAGTCCCTTCATCATCTCGGTGGCCCTTTGCTGGACTCTCCAGTATGTCCATGTCTCTCTTGTACTGGGGAGTCCAGCACAGGACCCAGCACTCCAGGTGTGGCCTCACCAGTGCTGAGTAGGTAAGGATTACCTCCTCTGACCTGCTGGCACCACTCTTCCTAATGCAGCCCAGGACACTATTGCCCTTTGCTGAAAGGGCACGTTGCTGGCTCGTGTTCAGCTTGAACCCAAATCCCTTTCTTCCAAGCTGCCTTCCAGCTGGACAGCCCCAAGCCTGTACTGATACCTGGGGTTGTTCCTCCGCAGCTGCAGAACTCTGCACTTCCCCTTGTTGAACTGCATGAGGTTCCTGTCCAGGTCCCTCTGGATGGCAGCATGACCCTCTGGTGTTTCAGCTCCTCCTCCCAGTCTGGTGTCATCTGCAAACTTAGGGTGCGCTGTGGCCCATGATCCAGAGCATTAATGAAAATGTTTAACAATACAATATCACAGAACAATGTAATATTACGTGATACTATAAATAAATGTGACTGAATGTAACCCCTTCAAACCTCAGCTTTGCCTGTTCACTTGAGCAGTCACCAGCCATTCTTTACCCCAATAAAGGCACGCAGCCAAAATTCTTCCGATTCAATTCTATTGTGTCAGTGTTTTATCAGAAGATCAACTTCATCAATTTGAAATACTTGTCAAAGAATTTCAGCAGTGAGTTTAGTTACTACATGCTTTCTTTGAAGAAATAATGAAAGCACACTTTTAGACAACACAAAGCAAAATATGGTACTTTAAGGGACAGGGTCATTCCACAGTTATGTCACTGACATCACGGCAGTAGAGCATGAGCACAGTGCCAGAACTGCACCCTTGAAATAAACTGCATTACTGATACAATTAAAGAAAAAAATGAAGAGTACTCCTTTTTTTTAAAAAAAAAAAAAGTAAACATTTTTTCAATATATTAACATCTTAGTCTTCTTATTGTTTCTGATGCTTCTTCATTGAGTGTCAATGAAGAGCACATCAGATAAAAAAATTTTTTTGACAGCTGGAGGTCACATCTTAAAACAGAAAGAGAACAAACAAAAATCAGCAAATAACAAAAAGACATTACAGGGTCCTTACTAAGTAGCTAGTTCAGTATTAAGTTAGAACGTGGACTCTTCAAGATTACATATGGCATTCCAAGGTTCCTAAAATCAATAAATGGTTGGGCATGGAATCAGTTGGTGCCCTAGAGACAAAAGAAAAATGGTACAAAGATTAGTTTAAAGGAGAGAAACATAATAGCAGCAGAAAGAACTACTAGATCAACCACCTGATTCTCTGATATCACTCAGGTTATAGGACTTGACTGAATTAGTGCCACATTTACATTCATAACTAGACTCTTGGACTATAGCAACTTGCACATCAGATGTTGGCACTGGGTTTGGTTAGCTGCTGTGCTGTGAGGGAGAGTGACCTTACCAGTTGTATTAGGAAAGGTATGCAGTGCTTCTGCCTCCACTCCTCCAGGTGTCCTTGCATTTCCTCTCATCAACGTGACAGGACCTTAAGACTCTCCTGACTAAGGTTTAGACAGAGCAGTGACTGTCATCAAAGTGGCTTAATCCTGTGCCTCTTTGTTAACTAGAGATATAACGCTTGGGAATGATGAGGTGCAGCACTGATCACTCTGCTTGGCTGATGCTTCCCCTGCATTATGCACCACTCCCTGCAAACTTTAATAGCAGCTCTTCTAGTTCTAGATACGAAACCTCTGATCTATGTTAAGCAGTCAATCCACATCCTAAGTAAATCTCTGCTATGTTAAGCAGAAGAAAGGCCAACAGCCACATTGCCTTTCAGTACATACCCATTTATTTGTGCACAATTACATTTTGATTGCTAGCAGTTAGCTGGGGTTGCATCCAGGCCACAGGGATTTTGAATTTCTCTCACTCTTTAATCAAAACATTATGAGCGCCAAGTCAAACGCCAAACAGAAGTCATTGCATCAACTTTATTTGCTTTATCAGCCAAACTGTAGTCTCAGTCAAACAACTATATCAAGTTACCATATGCAAGATAACAGGTTACCTCTCTGGCAGTGTAAATAGACCTTGAAGTGAGTGTCAGTCACGTCTGCTTTAGAAATGCATAAAGTGCCCAGATGTTAATTAGAATCAGGATCTTAAATCCTTTATCAGGCACAATTGGGTCAAAATGTGCACCAGTTTTCAAAGACAGAAAAAAACATAATACCTAATAAAGTGAAGAAGGATGGTATATGTTCATTGCTTTTGCAAATCAAGTCACTTTGTAAGTGTATAACTTCAGACCCTCCCATTGTTGTCTCCACTGGTTCCTTCAAAAAAATTGCTTTTCAGTCTAATCAGCTGTTCCCATGTTGGCCTCTTAGCAGAGAAGCTTGTCCTGCTCTGCACAGTTTTCAAGGAGAAGCTGGTGGCATAGCCATACCCTTTGCCTCTGGCAGTTCTGCACTGCTTCAAGCCCCTGTGTGCTGCCTCTGCCCCCTTCAGTGGCAGCACAGCAATCAAGAAAGAGCCTTTGGATACCAAAGAAATATCCAGGGTGAAAAACTTCCACTCTTAATTGCCAGCTTGTGTCTCTATGGCTCTGCTTTTGTTTTCTAAAATATAAATTATGATTAAAACTAGCCATTTACAAAACCACAGAACTGAAGGGAAGCACAGCTTCATGGAATCCACAGCTGGACTGAAAATTCTGCAGTAAACTTCTTAGTGGAGGTTAGTAATCATTTTTCATGACAAGCCTGATGTTGACTACACCACCTTTTAAAAAACTCCCTTGTTCTTGTTTCTCAAGTGCAGTCTCTGACCCAAGATGCATATCCCCAAGAAAGGTTTGAAATTAATTTGACAAGATGTTTTGAGATTTAGGACTGTGAAAGGTATGTTTTTCATTTGAGAGAAAGTCTAATATTTTGAAAGGTTTTTTTTAAAGGGCTTATAACTTTCAGATGTGCTGCTTATTAGTTCTTCATAAAAATAACACTAAGAATAACTTTAAAATTCTGGAACCCTTCACTATTACTGCTTAAGAGGCTAATGCTCTGAGAGTATACATTTTTGGAAATGATGCAAACTGTGTAATGTGATCATAAGAGTGTTCACAAAGACAGAACACTTGTCAGACATACTATGTATGAATGATTGAGTGGGGCCAAAGTAGGAAATTTAATATCATTAACATCCAACATTTAACTTGAATCTTTCCTACTGCTTGTCAAATATTATTCCACATTTCTGAGGCCATTCTTTTGCCTTTCCTTCCTAAACTTTGTCATAAAGGTGTTTTGTTGTGGTTTTTTTTTTTTTTTAAGGTGGAAATTCCCCTCAGCTGTGGTTTGTTGCTTTGTTTTTTTAGGGTTTTTTTTTTTTTTTTTTTTTGTAGCTTGGAGCAGTCATCAGAGTTTAGATTTGCTTCTAGAACAGCTCGATATAATGGCAGAGTACACTTGCTGAATTAAAAAAAGACAACACCAAAAGGATGACCATGAACAAAGCTCTTTTCAAGTAGTGCCAGATACAAACCAAGAAAGCTTCCACCAAAAGCCACTTGAAATGCATTATTGACTTATTAATAGCAAGTACCCATTGCTATCTGCAGAGGTGACTACACTCTTCCTTGTAACGTGCAGCTGCCTAGCCGTTCAATGACCTTCTGCCCCAGTCCTCTATCTCCTGCACATCGTTTAAATACTTCAGTTGCAGATGTTCAAGAGAAGGAAGCCCTAGTTTTAAGAAGAACTAGCCATGATTATGCTTGATAAACACATTATGCAGTTAAAAATAAGCCAGTAGATTGAAGGAAGCAGAATATTGTATTTCTATGGCTATGTTATAGCAGAAGAGTGAAAGTGATCACAGTCTTTTGGTTTCAGATCAAAAGTCCATTTAACCCAGCACTGTCTCTGACAGTGGCAAAGCAGGTGTGTAGGGAAAACAACACACGTACAAGAAAAGCATGTATGATATTCTACATAGGATATTTGGCAGATACCACATGGGGTAATTTCCTCTCCAGGACCAGAACTGTATTTTCATTAATCAGTGTAAAATATGGCATAACTGAACTCATCTGGTATATCTACGAAGGATATTGTCATTAGGATTTTTTTGTTTGTTTGTTAAAAATGCATGATTTCTTTTTATGACATGCTGGGATTGCTGAATCCCAGGTTTCATCAAAGTGGCAAAATAGAAAGACTGAGTTCTGTGACACAGACACACACGTGCACACACAGAAGCGTCTTTAAGGAAGCAGCTGTGTTCGCCAATTTAAAAGGGATTTTTAAACTTTTTTTTTCTAACTTTAATCTTTTACTCCCTGGTTCTTTGGTCACTATCATAAGAAATACCAGGAAAAAGAGAGAATTATTAGATGAAGAATAATGGACTGAAGCTTACTCTCTTCAAAATGAATGGGAGATGTGTTGTTGGTGAACAGAGTCCTGACTCTTTCCTGCAGAGTAAAGCAATATGGCTTTAAGTAAAGTTCCACATATACCCTGCAGGTGTTTGGAAGAGGAAAAAACTAAACGATGATACAGTTTGTGATAGAAATCAGTGCAATGTTTTGAAAAAAATGAAAAAAGGACAATTGTGAAGCAACCAAATTCTGACCATCTCCTTCTATAGTGAGAAAGTTATAACTCATTATGGCTAAAGGGAAAATTTAATTTTTGGTTTTAAGCCTATAAAGCTAGCAAAAAAAAAAGTAATTAATTCCACAGCTTCAAGTTTTCTTGACACAAGTCCTGAAACGCTGTAAATGAAATGTTATGGCCTAAACCACCGTATTAAGAGGTCCCTGAGCTGTAGCAATTTCACTTATTCCCTACGTACAGTTGGACACATCGACTGATTTTTTTTTTTGCTTTATATATTCCCCAAACACAAACTTTGTTCCCTTTTATGATTACTTTTACAGACCCTGCTTTCCAGGTCTGGGTGCAGAAATTTCCGGGATATTTAATTGTTTTCTAATATAATCACAATGTTGTTGTTGTAATACAGTGTGCCCAGATCATCGCAACTGTCAGCATGATTGGCAGTGGTGAACCTGAGTGGCTTTTGTACTTAATTTAGAATGAAGTTTCCTCAATTGAATGTATTTACTTCCATTGTAGTGAGAAAAAACAATAAAAATCCAGACATTTGAAAATAAACTGACAGAACTGATTTAAATCAAACCCCAATCTTTTAATCCTGCTTTTCAAGAATTGGTGAACTAGCAACAGTTTACCCTCTGTTTTTGCATTCCAGGCAAATTAAATTTAATCTTAAACTCATCTTTCTAGCTAAGATTAAATTGGGCTTAAACTCATCAAGTGTTGACTAAGGTAATCTTGCAGGTTCCCACCAAATTGCTAAGAATAATTGAATGCACGGCCCATAATAGAAAAACTGTAACTTGCATTTTTAATTAAATGAATTCTCATGAATTTAAATTAAGCACACTGCGATTATTTCATTGACTTGAATAGAATGGCTTGTCTCTTGAACCATTACCTGAAACAGCATTTAACACATTGTCTTCTGTACAACCACTAGTGTGAATAAATGGTACTTAAGAAGTGAGAGTTAAGAGTTAGGCTTCAACTCACGTCTCTTAAACAATGCAAGTGTGAAAACATTGCAAGTATATATATACCAGAATGACACCCACAGAGTGTCAGTGTAAGTTAGGAAAGGTCGCATGTTGGTTTGAGCAAAGTATACATATGTACTGTTCAAACTGCTGTCTGCTCTGGATGTGATTTGGTTGGCTACTTATCAACAAGTAGCCTGTGATCTGCATTTTAACTTTTCTTCTGCAGTTTGACAATGTCTAAGGCTTTCTCTTCTCTTTCCCCTGTCTGCTCTTGATCTGTCTTTCCAGGGAGGGACATGCTAATTCTTTGTCCCAGTTGGCAGAACTAGTACTTCCCAGTCACTCTTAGAATCACAGGTCTGGCCACTGTTTTCCACACAAAAGCACCTGAGTATGCAATGAGTCAAACCCAAGGTGTAAATTCTTCTCCAAGTTTATGGATTGTTCTGTCTTGTTCAAGTAACTTATCACAATTTCCTTACAAGTAAATTAGGCAATGAAGTAACATGCACCACAGAACTTTGGTTAATGGTGTTTCTGTAACATTCAGACACAAAAATGGCAATGTCATATATCAAAGCAAGCCATGTGCTCGAGACACATAAAGATCTTCTTTTGAACTCAGGAGTTTCTGTGTTCCCTATGTGCAGATATTGCTTTGAACATTTTGGCAATCCAGCTCTACAACTGAAGGACTTACTGATTTTATAGGAAAACAGAAGGTGAAGGTCAAGCCAAGTTCTAAATATTTACTCATGCAATTCTTGGTTAGTATGCAAAGTTTCTTCAAAATTTAATCCACTGGCCATGAATACATCTTTTGATTTATCAATGTTTAGTATTTTGGTACAAATGGAGCTGATAACAAATCAAACTGTCCCAGAAGCAAAACACATGCTCTGAAAAGATAAATTAGACAGACCAACAGGTTCTAGGTTTTGTTACATGATTCACTAATTCAGATAGTTGTCCATTTCTGCATTTTGTATCCATACATGTTCATATAGCTGCTGATGTGTAGTTCTTCCATCCAAGCTGTCCCTTATTGAAGCACCAGTATAAAATCCTTAACATTTGGTTTATTTAATGACAAACTAATCTTAACTGGAAATCTTCCAGACAACTTGGTTTCATCAGTTATTTATGCATAGCTCATTTTGTTTGGTAATAAAAATAAATGAAAACAAAATTCTCATAGATTTGGAGATAAGCAGGAAAAAGAAACCCTATGAATCCAGCCCCCAGAAAATTAAACTGGAAATACAGCCCACAGTTTATGTCTTCTTAAAAAGTCAGTTAATGGATAGTCTTCCCCTCTAACTTCAATCTAGTTGCCACAGAAACATCACACATAATTTCTGATAGCTAGTTTATAATCTACATTGCCCCTTTATGGCTATGAAAATTCGTTGAAGTTTTTTTTTTTTTCAGCAATGTAATTATCCACTTTCTTCCTTGAATTCATTTATTGATGAATAGAACTTAAGAGTAGGAATAGCGCAAGAGGCAGAAGAATCTGCAAGAAATGAAAGCTGTCATTATATGCTGTATCTTTATGCCTACATGGTGAGTTTCTTTTTAGTCCTGTGTGGTGCTTTTCGGATATACCCATGAAAGCGCTGCAGTGGTGCAGATACCATTAATGGAAGCTGCATGTTGACAAAATCTGTAAACAAGTACCACTGAATTTGGGGTTTTGGATGGTTTTAGAATGAGCTGCATGCATGACCTGGTTCCAGTTGCCAAACCACCAGCTTCATCCAGCATCTCATGTGCCCTCCTCCCACCTTCTTATTTCAGGTGCTCCAGGCAATCCACAACCAATTCTTTACGTGAGCAGGCAGCTCTCTACACTGCCTCTGTCAGGCTTGAATACCACCCCTTTCCAGACCAGAGTCTTACTAGTTTCATGTGTTGTGCACAATGTTGGAATTGGATGGCTGAAGGACAGAGGTGAGAGTACGAATGGGAATTGTGGCCCATAGTGTAGGATACAGCTTCTCTGCACCCTGTCAGGACTGGGAAGGACAACTTCAGAGTGATTGTCTGGTGACTATTTTGTGCCTATTCATTACAAGCTATGGAGTTTCCCAGCTACTGGTTTATTAACAGTAAATCTTTGTAACTTCTGCTGCTTTTACCTTCACCTCAGCCATAAGGCTGTATTCTGCTTGGTCTGCTTTGCAAGCCCATTTTAGGCTATTTGTATAATCATAATGCTTTATAGGTCAGCGCTTTATCAATTTTAGGGTTTATAAGTCAGGCCAAAGAAAGAAATAAAAGGAAAAAGAATCAAAGGAAATGGTCACACAGGAGAGGCTGCAAAAGGAATACACTTTTCCTCCCCAGCTATAATTGACCGCAGAACAAAATCAGACTGGTTTAAGTAACCACAGAGTATAAAAATCAGGCTTGGGGTTAAACCTATTTTCCTGAAGACAGCAGGACAATTTACCTGAATGCCACATTTGTAATAATGAAGTTTTATATGAGTGATTAGAGACTAAAAGATGGAAGGCTGGCACTGGACTCACAGCCAGGCTGAAGGTCCTAGCTGCAGGAGCATAAAGATTTCCACTTCCTCACAACGTAGCATTTTAGAAAGGGCAATATTTTTCCCTAATAGCCTGTTGCTCGGCATCCTAATGCTTTTTACCTCTTTAACAAAGCCATGACTTAACATTTTATTTCTTTTGATGTATTTCTTGACTAATAATTTCAGTAAAGTGTTTTTCAAAATATTTTCAATTCAATCTTAACAGTTAGCCTGAATTGGTTCTTAACATTTCTAGGTTTCCACCTCATTTTCTGGGTTCCATATCCTTCATATTAGGCTTTTGTCTCACAAACCTTCAACGTGTAATTACATTTCCAGAACCAGGAACCTCTCCTGTCCCACAGTGGGGCCAGACTGCCTCCTTCTGCTGCCTACTTCTCTTCTCCCATGCAGGCTTTTGGCCTCTTATTCCTGATACCAGGTAAACCTTCATTTCCTAGTTTCCATCAGAGCTGCTAATGGAAGCTAGCTAAGGAAAAGGAAATTCAAGACACTGCAGCCAAAGTAAACAGTGCAGACTTGGACCAGATCCTAGCAACTTAGATTGTCACAGGCAACAAACAGCCAGGACTTCCCAGACACAGTCAAGCACAAACAGCACAGCAAATCAGGTTGCTCACCTGGGGTAATAAACCAAGTCACCATGAAGAAAATGAAGGCTTTAAGGGCTCAGATGGAGGTTTACACCCATCCACAATCATTCCTGGTGGTTCCAGCAGGAACTTTATGCTGCAGGTAGGTTCGGTGTTAGGAGGGAGGGGGTATAAATGGAGAGAGGAAAAAGCTGGGCACACAGGGTTTTGAGGCAGCAGGGAGAGAAAAAGACACCACAGCTCTAGCTGCGAGCTCATATCTCTGCTCCTCACAACTTTCACAACTTTTCAGGAAAGCCAGGTAACTGTATGGGAGCACCCAGCCAAACTGGTTTCCGAGCACAATAGGTGAGATGCAGGGAGTTGTCATCCGACTCAGCTTCATCTCCACCTTGCCTTGTCTATGCAGAGATAACTTGGGGGGACCCGCAAAACAGCTCAGCCTGGGGTTATCTCAAGATTGCATATGAGAACCGAAACCAAATGGCCCTTAACAAACAAAATGCCCTGAGTCCCATCCCACCACTATTCCCGTGACTTTGAGTGCTAGACATCACAAATTGGCAACAGAGACTTAGCTATCACACCATCAGAGGTAAATATCCCAGATAGTGTAATCCACTCAGGCATAATCCTGCACCCTAAATATAAACTGCAGGGTTTGGGGAGGAAAATGGGGAATCCTCCAATGATACAGCTGGCCTGTAAGAGATCCGTCCCCCCCCCCGTCCAGGACGCTGTACAGGGTAACTTCCCAGGGATTGAGCGACCTTACCTGAGAGAGGGTAAGTGACTAAGAAACATACGTATGGTATATGGCATGCTATTAAGTTTGTGAATGGTGCACTCTTTAAAGGTATTAATATCTAGCGTGCTTGTGATTTGTGTTGTTACTTGTCGGGATCATTTGTAGCTTGCAATAGTGTATCCCACTAATTTCTTTTAAACTGCAGTGGTGTAATCGCCATTGTACACCTAGAACTTGCAATAGTGACGTATTGAACCTCACAGTGAAGTCCTTTTCCCCGTTTCATCACAGTAACATCCAATGTGTTTCACACTAGTTTTGCTATGTTCAGTCCACTTCAGCATTTGTGACCTGTATTCCCTGCTCCCGACCCCTGGTAATCTGGTTAGCATAACTAATGCCATTTTGTAAGGCAAGCAGCCATGCTCTGTGACCGAGGGGATCACGTATTCTTTCCCTTTCCCTCATTATCAGGCCCTGAATGTCTTGCGCACCAAGTAGACAAACCAAACAGATTTCTTCTTCTCTTCCCTACTGGCCTCAAGGTTCCTGGGTGCCAGGGTGATTACTGCCTCCTTACTGGCCTTGAAGGTCCCAGGCACCCGGCCAACCCGGTGGTGATGACCGCATCACAGAACAGGGAAGCATAAGAGCACCCACAACAGTTTCTATAAAATCAAGCAGTTACAAATCCTAAGTGGGGAACCTGGACCAGGGCAGCTGCTGGACAGTGAGACCTGGGACGCTTTGGTGGCCTCCACCATCCTCTGCTTCCTCCATGGACTGAGTGACTTGTATTCTTTCATATTTTCTCAAGTCTAGATTATGATTGTTATACGGATACAGCAAACCACGTATTAAGATCTCACTCTATCTGCAGAAGGTCCAGGTGATTAGAAGCCATAAGTTAAGTTACAATATAGATGATGAGAAATTATAAGTTAAGTTGTATTATAAATTCTGTATTACGTTACTTATAGATTGTACTGTATTGATTCTGCTTGTAGAAATCTCATGTCATGCTAATAATCAATTCTGTGCTATACTAATCATAATATCCTGTTAAGAATATAAAGTTTTAATTGTAACTATGATTTAATGCTGTCATCATTCTCCCAAGGATCCCTAAAAGAACCTGTCTGTCCCCTTAGTGTTGGGTGACAGCATTGTCTACTTCAGTCTTAGGGACTTCATTAATGCAACCTTCCCACCTCCCACACAGTTGTGTCTTTGGTATCTAGTTTCATTCCCCAGTGCCAAATCTCTACAAGTCGTGAATCTCTGACACTTCACCAGCTAGGACACATCTTCCCCGGGTCAGAAGATGCACTGAAGAAGCCAAAGGGAACCCATTGCTCTTACCTGAGTGTGAGCCAGTATTTGTTATTCAGCAAAAGAATATCACAATCTTAAGATACAGTTTAAATGTACAACCTCTATCATGCTTCTGTACTAACAGTTGGTCAGTCACAACCTGTGGAGCAGACAGGCAGGAACAGACACAAGCAGTAGTAACTATGTATTTCTGAGGCTAATGATCTGACCCCAGAGCACTGAAGCTGGCATTACCAGGGGTTTAAGTATCAGGGCTGCTTATGTCCCACACTTCTCCCCTCCAGCTGCTGAATTTTCCTTAAGCTGACAGGCTTGCAAAGCATTCCCAGAGATGCAGTAGCTGGTCAGGAAGGTACAGATACATGCTAGCAGGCTGATTCCACTCAACAAATGGAAATCCTATGTGGATCACAGAAAAATGCAGTTTCATGGGGAGTTAAATAAAGGTGGAGTTGAAAAACAAGGTTAGTTGCTCAAAACCTAGGCCTAATAGAGAAGGCTTAATCTTCTATTAAACCTGCAGCACGTATGATTTCATACTACTTTAAACACCCTTGCTTCGGACACTTTAACCTTGACAAAGGTACCTACACACACTGCAGCCTAACATGGAACATGCTTCTTACCACTTGTTTGTCTATTTTTTGGCCATATGTCCCCTGTATAGCATTTTAGGGAGAGTCACTGTGCAGCAGCGTACCGTCTCTATCGCCCCTCATTCATGTCCTGTATCCACACTGCTCCACTTGCCCTGCTGCCTTTGCAGCCGGAGCCTTCACACAGTCTTTTGTGTCGCGGCGTTGTGCTTCACTTGGCTGTTTCCATCCCTCGCCCTATGCCCCTGCGCTCAGAACTGGGGCCGCTTACCATAACATGTGAGCATACATCGCTCGAGCAAAGCGTGTGGGACCCCTCCCTGACAGGCTGCGCTTGACCCGGCACAAACGGTCAGCGGGATGCCGCCGGCCCGCGTCTCTCCCCGCCCTGCAGGTACAGGCGGGCCAGGGAGGCTCCCCTTGCAATGCTCGCGTGTGCCCGCACTGCGGGACGAGCTCCTGCTCCGTCCACGCGGTGCCACCGCCTCATGTCCCCCCACCGCCGATGCCCGAGCCAGCCCCGCCGCAGGGCCGCGGCCCCCGGCCGCTCTCCCCTCACACCGTCGCGGGGCCGCCCCCCGGTCTCTCCCGCTGCGCTCTCCTCAGCCCCCGGCGAAGCGCGCTTCCCCGGCTGGCGCACCGGCCCGCGGCGAGCAGGTGGCCGGGGGAGCGAGCCCCGGGCAGCATCCCCACCCCGTCCCGCGCCTGCCCTGGCCGCCGCGGGGGCCGGTCCCCGCCGCGGCCCCCGCCTGCCTGTGTCACGCCGCGGCGCCCCCTCCTCCCCGCCCACCATTTTCTTCCCTCCCAGACAGGCGCAGGCGAGGCGAAGCGGCTGCCTCCGTCTCCCTCCCCTTCTCCTCAGATGCCCTTTGCTGCCGCTGCAGGGTTATTACTACAGTATGTGGCTGCTCCCTCCCCCGCCCCTCCGCGCCGCTGGCCGGGCGCCGCCGCTGTGCAGCGCCTTGGCCCCGCTCCGCGCCTGGCCGCCGCCCGGCCCCGCGCCGCGCGGCTTGCCAGGGGGGGCGCGGGGACACCAACGGCCGCGCGCCAACGGCCAACGGCTAACAACGGCTAACGGCTCCCCCCTCACCACCCCCACCCCCCTCCTCGCCCGCCGCCCTTCCCTCAGCGCCTCGGGGGGCGCCGCCACCGCCCCCGGCGCGGCCCGGTGGCGGGGCGGTCGCTGCCTTGGCTCTCAGACAACGGGGGGACGTGGGGCTGCGGATTATTGCAGACTAAGCAGTCTAGCGCTGCAGCAGCGGGCGGGAGGGGGGGGTGCTTGGGGTGGGGGGAGAAGGAGGGGGGAAGGCGGGCGGGAGCGGGCGGGCGGGCAGGCGGGCGGGGGGGAGTGTGTATGTGTAAGGAGGGGAAGGGGGGGTGGGGGTGGGGAGTGGAGGGGGGGCGGTGGGGGAGAGCTGGCAGCCAGCCAGCTGCCATCAGAATTAGCTCATTGTTCAATATAACCAGTGCTGGCAACCAAAATCCAGCCTGAGAGAGAGGGAGAGAGAGAGAGAGAGAGAGAGACTTTCCCCCAGCCACCCCCACCCCTTTTTCTTTTTTCTCCAAGGCTGCACTTTGGAAGAGGTGCAGTCATTCTTCCCCACACCCCCTACCCTCTCTCCACTCCCCCAACTATAAATTCCCTTCTGTAGCATGCTGCCCTTTTTTAATCCACATTTGTGTTTCAGATCATGTAGAAAGGACAGAAAGTGAGCAGGGAGCGGGGGCTTTTGTCTGTAAGTATATGCAATTCCAATCCACAGAATTTTATTTTTTTTTTATTAATCCTCTTTCTCTCTCTCTCTCTCTCTCTCTTTGTTTCTTTTAATTTCCTTTTGTCCTTAGCTGGACTTTGCTGCAGCTTGCCTTTCCCCCTCTCGGTACACATTTCCAAACAGGCTTTCTTAAAGAAGATGAGAAAACGTGCAGTATATGTATTTAACTCTTTGTCTTTATGCTTTAAGTCTGGATTTCTAGGCTGGGGATTTTTCTGCACACATGCAAGGGGAGATGAGAAGTGGTTTTCTAAAACTGTTTCTTTTTTCTCGCTTTTGCACTCCACAAACACCAAAATGCGTTTTTGAACCTAATGCACTTAGCTTTTTTAGCATGCATGCAAGGCTCTAGGATTGGTTTTTCATCTCTTTTCTTCTCCCGTGTAAAACGAATCTCCCTCTTCTCCGCCCTGACACTGGATTCCTCTCAGGCTGGTGGGGTTTATTTTTAGAAAGCAGTCATTCTTGCAACAGCCTTCTGCATTTTTGCATGTGCAGCAGTTAAATTTTGGGTGGTTCTTTTGAGAAAAAAATCCACAAAACCAACAGTATTTTGGTGAACATTTAGTGATGTGCTTTCTTTCAGACGTTTCTATGTACATTTATAGATATATGAGTTTGCAGTTTTAAATCCAATATGTATGTGTGTGTTTCTGTGTAAACATATGACTCATACCTAATTACATTTCATACATACACACTATAGGTAAGAAATATATACTCAATAGAAGAGGACTTTAATTTTTGTCACTGTACGAAAACTGATAAAGGAGGTATGCTACTAATTCGGTCAATTAAGAGAGTGGTAATTTAAGGTACCATTTAAATGAGGTAGGACCTACTCTTTTTTTTTTTTTTTTTTTTTTTTTTTTTTGCTCTCCCTATTTAAAATAGGGGTGTGTGTGGAACAGAGAGAGAGAAAACTGGAGGTTATGTAATGCAGTGCCATTTCCAAAAATACCTATTCTCTGGGCCATTACATTGTGGAAGCCTGACACTGTTATACTTGTTTCTTGATTGCAAAAAACCACACTTTGTAGTATGCCTGGGAACAATGGACTACCTTTACAGTAAACGTAGGATGACGTTTTTTTGTCCTCTTGACTGATTTTTAGGTGTGTTAACCATTAGGTATGGTGCTCTTCAGAGATGTACTAATCGCTAAGAATAGCACAGGGTTCTGCAAATCCAGGTATCAGGGATTCCTTTGTCCTATATTTAAGCCTGCAGACCACTGAAGTGCAGAGACGCATGATATATAAGCATACATGTGGTTAGAATAATTTGCATGACTTTAATCTTAACCACTGAAGCTTATACTTGGCTCACCCACTGTTATGCTGGCAAAAAATACCTATTAAATATTGCGACAGTTGGAATTACTCTTTTTTTTTTCATTTTTAATTTTTTTTAAATTGTTTTCAGATTGTTCTCCTTGTGCTACTTGAGAGAAACTGCAATCCCAAGACTTAACAGAATCTAAAAATGGTAAGAATTAGTTGCTTTAGCAAACAGTCAGTATTTTTTTTGTGTAAATACAAACCTTCTTTCCCCGTCCCCAATACTGATTTATAAATATGACCTTTACAAGTCTTATTTTCTGAGGCTGTGGGGATTTGCCATACAATGACTGATGTACTCTGAAAATCTCCGTATGTTGGATCTTTGATTTTCTTGCATTTTTTGAATAAAAATCTGAAATCCCTGTTTGTGCAGTAAGGCTTATTTAATTGAAACAAGAAATGTTTAGGTTACTATGAAAAATACACATCATAACACATGTAGGAATATGTGCAAACAAAACAATATCCAATAATTTCAGCCCCAGAAGAAGAAATAGGTCATTGCACTTAGTAACTGAAGCACATTTAATGTTAGCCTGTCAGGGAAGTACATAAGATGCAAACTAAATTGCTTTATTATTTGGTAATTTTTTCAGAAGGTTAGGCTTTCTTTGTGATACAAATCTGTTCCAGAAAAAATGGCTAGGCCTCAGCCTGACTGAACTTACAGGCACTTATTTGGAATGTATTTATTGAACAATATTCAACAATGACCCATTTCCTTCAGTGCTAATTGTGTTTATATTTCTAATTATTAAAGCCCATTTGTTATACTCAGATGCTATGGCTGATAAATACCTAATTTTAAGGATGAAACATTATACATCCAAATATTCTCTAAATATGGTATTCTCTGAGAGGGACTGTCTTAGAATCAGCAGGACAAAGAAAATTATTTTTTACAGAAAAAGTACATAAAGTAGGCAGAATTAGTTTAGTTGCTGTGTAGTCATATAGAATTCCTGATTGAAGAAGCAGCTGTCACTGAAGCGTGTCTGAATGCATGTACTGACATAAATGTGATATATTTTGGGTACTACATGATAATACCATGGTAAAAAATCTGTTCATCTGTATGGGGCAATAGCTTCTCTGAAGTAGCATTTCATAGGGTGTACATCAGCACAGAATATTTTCCAAAGTGTGAGGTTCTCAGGGACATATTCTTATTAAGATTGGGTTAAATTAATTGCATTAATTATATTATCCTTGTTAGGTTCTTTGGGGTTGTTTTGATTTGGGGGAGAAGGGATGATCAAAGGATGTCTAAAATAAGCAAATATGTAATCTGTTATAAAGGCATTTTTTCTTTTTGGCTCCTTGTTTTATATCATTCCTCTTGCAAAAATAAACTTGCAAATTCTGGAGTTTTAGTCTATTCTGGAACCTACTTTCATCAAATTGCTTTGCTTATCTGTGTATAAATGAATAGTTGGGGGTGGGGAATTAAAAGGGAAATGATTCACTTAAACTGTGAATAGAAATCATGTTAAAATACATTTTGTTCACACAACTGTGGAATATTGGATAAGGGAACTGTTTTCCTACCAACACCAAGGTGACAATCAGCCCACATTTTTAGATGGTATGCAGGCTGTTATGTGCAATATATGCCTATCTATGGAACAAAAGATTATTTTAGGTTTAGTTAGGCATAAAATAGCCACTGATTTTTACCAGCAGATGGTTCTATAAATCTAGCAAGGTTCCTGTAGTAGTCAATGAAATCAGTTTTGTAAACTGGTTGTCTGGTCTCTGGGCCAGAACATAAAATACAACTTAGTATTATCCAAATGCAGAAAATAAAATGTAGTTGCCCACCTGTCTAGTCCTATTGTTTGTTTTGCATACTACTACTAACATAACGAAAACATTCATTTGGCTGTTTTTGAAAAGTTTTTTATTTGTTATGTAAAGGCCCAATTCTGCTTTTTTTGTGACTGTTGATCAGGATTTCAATGTAAGAAAGACTAGATTTTGCCCCAACTTGCAAGGTTGTTTAAGAATTGATACTTGGCAGAATCTCTTCCCCTGCCACCACCCTTTTTTCCCCTTTCTTTCAGTTTTGGCACAGTAAGAGCAAATGTAATTTTAAGTCAGACTTTTAAGTCAGATGTACTTTCCTTGCAATAGTGGACACACTTGTCTTTGACATATTTCTTGTATTTATTGCAAATATCTCCTTAGCCATTCTAATTTGCAGGAAAGATTCTTCTTTACATGTCAACAGTTTCTACACTGAAATACATAATTGTAAAAGTGCTTACTTTGTTTTTAATATAACAGCATATGCAAAGGCTCTACTCTGCTCTCAGTGGTCAGTGAATATTTAGCTGTTACATTTCACCACATAGAGCTAAACCTTAAAAAATGGGGAAAAATGCCTTATTCCTTTGCTAAACTGGAAGTTCATTAATTATTTATTAAGCTTAGAGTAAAATTAAGAGTGACTAGAATAAACTTGTTGAGTGAGAACAAATGAATTCTTGGTTTAACTTCACTGTCTCACCTTCGTAGTTTCTTAATGTCCTTATTCCATAAAATATTTCTTAAACAGCTTACAAGTAAGAGCAAATAACTTAGCAGGTTAGTTTGCAATGCTGCTTCTCCTTTTCCTAGACTTGGAATTAGGATTTCCTCATACCTGGTTAATTAGTCTTTCTTGGACCTGTAAAATAATAACATCATCAATAATTTAAAGAGAAATAGAAAGGCGGAAGAGTGTACTTTCTTCTCATAGTTTTAACTTACGGACAATTTCAGCCATCTTACACAAGACCACCTGCCATTTGAGGATCTGTCCTTACTTGTATATATTTCCTTTACTGGCCGCATAAAGGAGGCAAGAACCTTTTATATTTATGTGCAATGTATAAAAACCTGATTTTAATTGCTCTTTTTATTTGAAATGCTAGAATTTCTGTATACCACCTTCATGGAAAATGCTGTATGTCATAAAATGCAAATTTAGATTTTAGTGCTAATGAAGGAAAAAAAAGATTCTAACTAAGAAGAAAAAAAAAAGAATTGTTTTTAAAATGTATTTGGCCCCTGCGATCTAGTCATTGAAATAAAGGATCTTGTCAGAATGGTGAGAGTAAGGAAGTCTTAATTCCAGTTTTCGGTGACCTGAAAGAAGACTTTTAGCAAAACCAGGAAAGGCTTCTTTTTTAATGGTAAATATTTGTTTTTAAAGAAAGAAATCAAACAGGCATTTTAGCCACTTGACAAAGTGATCTGTTTGTTTACTTCTGAAGCACTCAGGTGTGTCCTTTTCTCCTCGCATTGCAGTTCATTTCTGGACTTCAAATTCAGCTCTGAGAGTTTGAAGTGCAGGTGCTAAGGAATTTAAATGAATAACATTAATGAATGTGTATATCAGTAAACAGATACATCCTTAGTAATTTTATTTTGACCTACCTGAAAATAAACAAAAGATATTCTAGAGCAGCTCATTAATTTACTTCTGACTTACCACGGTTAGATGGCTTTCTTCTTAAGCACTATTGGTGTGGAATCTCTAGGCTAGGTATTGTACAGTATAGCATTGTCATCCCAAAGTGAAAAGGCCCCAGAAGGAGCTCATTTGGGCTGGACACTTGCTGTAGCGTATTCTTGCCTGAACTGGATCAGTTTTGAGGTTATTCTATCATTTGCATTCTCTGCGTTTTATAGTCCTACTTGCGGAGGGGGAAGGAGAAAAATGGGATGATGGCCTTTCAGAGAGAAAACAGCTGGGGGCCAAGCTTTCTTCATTAAGTCTGCGAGAAAGAAATGACAACCTGCATTTGGTTGAAGAGAAAAAAAATCACCATCCCATTTCTTTTTTTGCAGTTCACAGGGATATGTATAACATCATTTAAGTTAGGTGAAGATATTTGTGAGGCAAAGCTTATATCTAAGATTTCTTCCCAGTTTAGCCATTACAAAACTTTTTCCAGTGAGTTATATGTAGATATCTTTAAGCATTCTGTAATTTTTTGTGTCTATAAAATGACTTCACCATAGTTGGAACAACTGTTCATAACTTTAGGATTATTGGTGGAGAACGGAGTCTGGGATTGGTCTAGCAGAGGCAGGCATCATTTTGAACCTTTTGTATGCTCTAAAGAATAAGAACAACAAGATACTAGGATGAGACATTATCTCCAGCCTAATAGTAGATACACACTGGACAAATGCAGCTCCTGGTCTGGCATGAGAAAACTCATAATTCTTTGTTGATTATTACCAAGTCTGGAACAGGAACAGACATCTCCTTTTTGGTAGTTCAGAACTGCATAGGAGCTGTAGGACTGTATCAGATCCTCTTCTGTTCATGTGTAGCCATAGGCAGAATTTGGTCAAGAGAAATAATTAAGAGGGATGAAAGCTAAGCATTTTTGGCCATCCACATGTGTGTATTTTGCTTTTTTATTACGCTTATGTGTTGTGCATGAAGAAGACATTGGGTACAGTTTGCTCAATGCTACTTTATTCCTGAAAATTTAGGGAGAATTAAAGACTTTCCAGCTTACAAAATAATAATCAGAAATATAAAGTCACTTTTTGCAATGCTTCTGCCAAGTCAGCTGTTCAACTGTGCAGAAGAAAACACCTTTACTTGATTATGGGTAGAAAAATTTGAAGTGAAATTTAAAAAAAAAAGTAATTTTTGTCCAAAGCTATAGATACTGTGGATATTTCTGTGGTACAGTTCATATACACATTAAAAGACAAAAGCTCTGTATATATATGTTTCTACCCAGTCACAAACCTGCATGCTCTGGGTGCTAAAATTTTGTAACTATGCACCAGCTTCTTCTCATCTGAGCAGAACTGTGTTGACACACGGAATCAGAGGTTTATGTAATACTTTGTCCAGGACAAATCTTTTCTGAACTTTTTTCACAACGGCTGAAATCTTGGAAAATCAGAAATAAGAGTTAATATACACCTTGTAATACTACAGTTATGACATTGATTTTTAAGTCTTCGGGTCTGAAGCCTTCACCAACAATCTTTTCTATTTTTCTGCATCAGAATACTGCCGCCCCACACTTGAGTTCTGATCCTTGTGTGTACAGCTAAAGAGAAGGGAGAGGGGCTACATTTAATAGCCCTAGAGCCACTTCATGAACACTGTGCAGTTAGTAGTATTGACTGGGACAGGATACCTTAATAAAAATATTTTTAAATATTTGTATTTTGTTTTTATTCAAATATTTATTCACCTCATTAAACCATGTTGGTTGAGGGTGCAATCTGGAAAGGTGCAAAAATGTTCTTTTCAAATGTTTAATGTAGAATGATACTGTGAATCATTGTTTGACTATTGCATGAAATTCAGTTTAGACTGCTGGTCTGGCAAATTCATGGTAGCACTATTGAATGAGTCCCTATGTTAGGTGTTCCTGGGAGGATTCCTGATGTTTCCTTCTGTAAATACTGCACTTAAAAAAAAAAAACCAAACCAAAACAAAACCCAAAAAACCCAAACCAACCAATCAAACAAAAAACCCATAAACCCAAAACTAAAAACCAACACTTTCAGAACAGGTAGCATTTTCTCATCCTGCAGGAAGAAATGTTTCTGGGTTAATTTTGTTAACACTAACGTTATTGTCTCTCTACTAGTGTAGCAGACCTGTGTGGAAGTAAGTCAAAAAGTTACAAGAAATTTGTGTGTTCTCACTGAAGGTGGTATAAGCCTTGGCTTAGTATGTACATTTTTAGAAGGAACTCTTGAATTCTTACAGCACTGATGTTTAGAAGGCGCACATTGGCATCATAATGCTACTTAAAAAGATTAAGTTAGAAACAAATGTTCCTTCTTTGTTTTAACATGACTATATCAGTGATAAATCTCCATCACAAAAGATTAAGAGTTTAAATAACTATTCCTGCTGGCAGAAGAAAATGCTGTAGAAATATTGGTAAATGTCGTTACCCTTAATTTCTCAGCTAAGTAATTATATAAGGCAATAGGAACAAAACCCATAAAGAATACCTGGTAGGAAAAATTGTTTTCCTGCATGTCTCCTCATTAGATGAGTCCCAGAACCTACAGATATTTTTTTACTTTCAGCCTACAAAACAGATACGATACAGTTTGTGGTTTTGTATTTGGAGTAGCAGTTGAGCTATACGAAATTATACTAGACGCTGGTAATATGGTGACTGCAGGTAAATGTACCATGGTGATTTCAAGCACCTGTTACAATACGATATCATCAACTGTGGTCATTACATTTCTCATGAGGTAAGTACTGGCTGTAAAATATGGTTCTGTGTCCCATTTCCAAGAGTACCACTGGGGCTTTCAATATTTGACTGAAATATGCTGGTTGGCAAGAGGTTGGTATCTCATGGGTGGAAAGACTTTCATGGCTGGACTCCGCAGGGAAGCAGTCGGCAGACGCAGTGAGCTTGCTGCCACTTGTTGTATTTCTGGTCATCTTTCTGGTATGTGTGAGAAATTTAAACTAAATTAAACAAACAAACAAAGCAGTTTTTGTCCAAAGCATTGTATTGTCTTCTGTGAGTTACAGTATCCAGGTCATTAATTTAGAAAATTTATAGGAAATTAAAAAATGAAACATGTTTTGGGATTCACCTTCGTGTATATGTTTTATATACCCCAAAACTGGAAGGTGGGAAGTCGAAGCGCACACAGCAGAGGCATTATTCTGGGCTGTCTCTGTTATTTCTTTAGGATTCCCCTACTGGCCACTGTTCTTGCTGGTCTTTCCCTTAAGATCAAAACTCTTATGTAGTGAGGAGACTGGGCTAAATGAACTTTTTGGTCAGCCTGTGACCATGCTGCATTTGTTCCTCCTCTGTTGCTCCAGTAATTTGTCAGTGTTGGGTATGAAACTACTGAAGAACTTAACAGTGCAACCTTTGGTCCTGAATTTTGCTTCCATGCTGTGTGTTCATCTGACTCTGTAACAAGAACTTCCTTCTGCCTCTTGTTCTGCAGTTACCATTAGGTGTAGATACAAGTGGTTGCTAATGAAAATTTTCATTACCTTGTTGCACTCGAAGAGCAAATTACCAACTTGTATGTAATTGACTGAAAAAAAAATACTATTTTAATTCTCAGGCTTGTTACTGTTGTTTTTCTGTGTTAAGTAAAATAACCTACCACTAGTGCAGAGGCAAATGAAATGGAAAAGTGGAAAAGATGCTGTGTTGCACTGGGTCTTGAGTTTGGTTTTCTGGGGGGCTGGTTTGGTTATTTCAATTTCTGAAATGTTGTTTCAGAGTCCATGCACAGAAATTTACTGGTGGAATAAAGTAGTTTGCAGCCATTTCATTGGTTAATGGAACTTTCCGTATAATACACATTTTTTTCTTATTGTTGTTCTGGAATAATTGCATTTCTTTTCCTTTAAACGGGTGTGATACTCTGGTAATGAGTATCTTTGTTAAATTCATGAACTTAGTCAGAAGTTGGATGAGCATTTATGACAGCGTTCACAATGTACCACTTGATTTCTTTTTTTACTTTTCATATGCGTGGTAAATATTAACAAAGCTTTGCAATGTTTTTTGCATATTAATGAAGTAAAAAAGCAGCATGAGAGCACTTGTAGCGCACAAGCTAGATTCATCCTGACTAGTGCAGAA
This sequence comes from Vanellus vanellus, assembly GCF_965231255.1. Classification (NCBI taxonomy): domain Eukaryota; kingdom Metazoa; phylum Chordata; class Aves; order Charadriiformes; family Charadriidae; genus Vanellus; species Vanellus vanellus. The sequence continues at coordinate 23,441,235 of NC_138908.1, forward strand.
AAGTGCAAATTAATCTCTCTGTCTAAAAATTGTGTTACGCTCAGGTGTTATGGGGAAGATTCCTCTCCAGGGAAAGTGTTTTCTATAACTAACCTCATTCAATCATGTATACCAGAAGACAGATAAAGTTTCTGTTGAGGGTTCTTACCAGCTAAAGAATTTGGCAGGAGTGTACCGGCGATATACTCAAGCTAGATTAGCTTGTGTTTCCCCCCCCCTCAACACCATAGTTGCTCAGTATTGGAGGCCAGTAGTCACGTAAGAGATCTCTTGGAAAAACATGCCTGCTCCGAGTGCTTAGGATCTACCAGCATCCTCTCTTGCAGCAAGGGTCTCTGCAGCGCTAGAGCCCATTAGTCTTAAAAGCATGATTTAACAAATTTTGCACAGTCACTCAGATAATTTTCTTATCAATGTCATAGGATTCTGTGAGTACATATATAAAAGATGCAACTTATATAGTATGGATGAGGACAGGAATTAATTCTTTGAAGAAGGCGATACAGATGAGCCAAGGTAGGAGACTACATAGGAGCAGACACTTTGGGTAACCTGGAGAATAGAGGCTTTAAGAACAATGAAAGAAACAATGGATGAAGATGGGTTTATAGGAGAAGTTTTGTACTTAAAATCTAGAAAAACCACTTCCAAGGTCACTTCCTTATGTTGTGTAGGCAAGGAGCAGATGACATCCTATTCTGTGAAACTGAGAGAAATTGAAGAAGTGATGAACAAGGACTGCAAAAAAAACCCTTAATGAATAAACTTGCTAATTCATGCGCAGCGTGGAGAGGGGGATGCAAGGAAAAGCATACTTGTCTCATTTAGGCTTTTTCATCTCTATGTAGTTGTGAGTTTGACTCATCAGATGGGGAAGCATAAAAAGCAGCATCTTCCCCAAGAAAAGGCAGAGCCAGCAAAGGATGCTGATGCACAGAAGTCGAAGGCAAGTTCAGGTGCGCAGTTGTCCTGCTATGTTCTCCTGATTTACTGCCATGTGTTAAATCTTACTGTAATGGCAGGTAAAGTTTCACCAGAAAGGTGGGCCACTTGGAGAAATCCCAGCCATGAGGAGAATGATCATGTAATTCTTCATCAGGTCTCTCAAACCACTTATCTGTCTATATCTGCTGTGTGGAATTAACCAAGCAAAATGATTGTAAAATCAATCAGTTTTTCTCCCCACTGATTTTTGAATGTTCATGGCACTAATGTGGAAAGCAGGACTGGTAGAAAAACCTGCTGCCCTGACAGTATACTGAAAATAGTAGATTGGTTATTGGGGATAACTGTCACTATACCTCAACCAGAGGGTCAGACTTGTAACGCAGAGCCATGCAAAAAAAGCAGTCAAGTTTACAAAATTGTCAGGCCTCACACCTGCTAAACCACATGTTCACAGTATTTTTAGATAATTAAGGTAACTAATTTGCATTTTAACTTGGGCAAGTTGTGGTTTCTGATGTTTCAATCGGGGAAGCTTCCTCACTGAGTCTGTTTCAGGGTCAGCCTATCACAACAGCAGCATCCCATTTGATCATGAATACAAATATAAATATAACAAAGGTTCATCAAAACTTCACTGACTCTTTGAAATAAGGAGTAATGATGAGCACTCTTGATGTAGCCCTGTCATTGCCCTCTCCAGAAGGCTCAGAAGACAAAGCTGATAGCAGAAACTCTAAACTCTTGAGAAGCAGCAACCATTCAGCTGACAGTTGGTGCATGTATTAAGTCCCACGTGCTGGGTTTGGAACATGGTGGACATTAATGTTATATGCTTTCATAATGTTCCCCTCACAGTGTTAAAAATAAACTACTGCAGGTGGGAGCATTAGTTTACCACTTGCTCTGAAGTAAACGCATTGATCCTCACATGAGCTTTACTTCCAGTTCTGTTTAAAACGATATTTTTTTTTTTTTTTAACAGAGTGATTTGTTTGGTGTTTGAGCAGTGGTGCAGTAAGATCTTCTGTTTATGCATCTGGATTGTAATAGTGGGCTGTTGGTTACAAGGAGAACTTTTTATTGCAGTGGGAGGCTTTGGGGGGATTGAGAAGCCATGGTAGAATGTGCTGGGAAAATGTACCTCAGCTCAAACCAGCTGGTAACGAAGAAACTTTTAAAAGCCGCAAAGTTATAACTGTTTCAACTTAGCAGGCAGCTATGTTATATTTTTTTTCAAAAGAAAGTGCATCAGGGCTCAATTTGGAAAGAAAAAGAGACTACCTGCAAAAGAAATAATCTGCAACTTTTCCTCCAGGACCCTTAATACCATTGATTGTGTCATTGCAACACGGAGCAATGATGGTGAAAAAATCGCTGAACTACTTTAAAAAAATACAGGTACAGAGATGACAAGCAGTATTCCTTTCTGGCTGTACAACCCATCCCCATGAGCGCATGGTAGGAGGACATTCACTTTCTGTTCTGGATTAGGCACTACAGACACACAGGGCTCTCCCTCCTCACAACTGCACACCATAGCTGTAGTGCTGGGGGGGGGGAGGAGCACTCCCCTCTCTTTCCTTCTCTTCAACACATACCTTGGCCGTTTTACTCCCCTGTACATGGCCATCTATGTCTGCTACTACACTGCTAATCCATGTAATAAAGCTTTTCTCTTAATTTTAGTTTTTTTCTTGTCCTAGGTAGGCTAGTGCAGAATTACTAGAGATAGTCACCTTTCATTTGGAATTGGGAATTTTCCTTTTTTTTTTTTTTACCATTCCCTGTTTCCCCCCCTCTCTCCCCCCCGAATTGGTTTATATGATAAAGAAGTTATCTGAAACTTCTCAAAAGGTGGTTGCTGATGTACTCATAGCAGTTGGTCTTCTTCATTAAGCCTGTTGTTTGGAAATCCAGACTGCAGTTTAATCCAACTCCTGTAAGTCTTGAATGAGACTTGATAAACAGGAATTCAGCTGAGGTCCACGGGGAAAAAAAATATAGAAAATGTAACTACTGGGGCTTTATTTCTTGTTCCTTCACTATAAAAACCTTAACAGGAGCATGCTCATTTTACTAAGTTTAGCATGCCTTAAGTCTAGGGATTTTTTTTCCTCCTGATAGGTGTATCTGAATGTTTGAAAGATGCTTTTGGTGAGGAGGAATGAAGAGTGGGAAGTAAGAAATTAATTTTAGTCTTTTGATGTGACTGATAGAGTAGATTTAGTCCAGCGCTGTTAAAATCATTTTATGTATTTGTTTTAAAGCTGGGCAAAATTTGTGCTCCCCTACTATTGCTTTTAAAGAGGACATGGCTTAAAATGGAAGAATAAGCATTAGAGTTTTGAAATGCTGGTTAAACAGAGGCTTTCAAGTAGCAAAAATGTTTCTCAGTTTCTTGGGCAGAGGAAAAAAGAAGATTCTACTGTAGAAATCCTTCTGGTTTTGAAAAAAAAAAAAAAAAAAGTAGCAGTAAGTAGTTCTGGAGTCTGGATGCTGCAAGAGCCAGTAAATAGACTAGGCATTTATTTTCCTCCACCTTTGTTTTTCCAAGAGAGTGAAGGCGAAAGAACTGAAAACATATTCTTCATTGATCATAATTCCCTTTTTCAAGTTGGCCTCAATGTTTCAGGCAGAGTTGCTTGTTGTTCTAAAACACTGTCTCAGACAGCACTTCCCAGATCAGTGGGTTTCTTTCCCCCTGACTTCTCAAAGTGGGAGTGAATGGTTTTGTGTATCACATGTTCTGCCAGGAAGGCAAGCTTCCAAGGGTAGTAATGCTGTTAGTCAGATGTTTAGAGGTGATCCATTCTGATAATTTATGGATGAAGTTTACTAGCTTGATTTTTTTCCTGATGATTATCAAATACTAAGGCTATCAGTTTGAGTCAGTATAGAACTTTTATGCATTGTATAGATTTGCAGTAACTTTAGTTTTCAGTCCGTCCTAAAGTTCTGTAATTCTGTTCTGAATCCTAACACTTTGGTTATTTAAGCCAAGCCTGTACTCACATAATAGTCACACAGGAAGTACTAAGAAATGAAAATATGGTGTGTATCAATGGAAGCATTTATTTAGAAGTGTTTGCTTCATGCTAACAGCTGGAATGTTGTAAGCCTTACATCCTACCCTGTAATGGAGCCTGGCTTTGCACTTTTTCTCTCTCTATAGCTCATCTTGCAACATTAATATCAGTTGTTTTGAGCTGCTGTAATTGACTAAAAGTTCTTTCTGTGTTTTTCTAATACCCTAGTTATCAGTATATTTGAACATCTAAGTAGTTTCTGCATTTTATAAAGCCTGTAGCACAGCAAGACATCCTTTTTTTTAATTTCTTTTTTTTTTTCCCCTCTGTTGTATTGTAGTAAGTCCTGAGTGGACTTTTCTACACCAGCATCTTTTTTCCATTCCAGAATCTTCCTCCACTTAGCCAGGATCCAAACTATGATTCCCTGGCCTTTCAGCATTGCTCACAAGACAGATACTTAAAGTCCTTTGGCTGCCCATTCAGGACTTTGCTACAGTTATAGCAGAATAGTTACTGCATATGGAGTAGGTCCACATGATCACTATCTACCAATATTGGCCACGGTAGTTGTTTTTGAAGAGACATTAAGAAAACTGGACATTACTGATTTTTTTTTTTTTTTCTCCAGAGAAAATTACTGGGAAAGATAGCTGAGGGGTTGTGTGGGTTTTTTTGGTGGTGATGGTGGTGGTTTGGGTGGGTTGGTTGGTTTTTTTTTTTTTGGTTTTGTGGTTTTTTTTTTGTCTGTTTGTTTGTTTTTAACCCTGGAGCATAGTTATGGTATATTTTACAATTTACACCTTTTTCCTCCTGTCCCATTCCTAAAAATCCACTCTCAGGCTGCAGTCCTTCTAAGTTCATATGAATTTAAATTGAGGATCCTGTCTTTGTCATTTAACTTCAGGTGCTTATTTTATTCCTATTAAATTATTAATAGGGATGACAATGCCTATAGGCTAACGTGAATACATCTCAGACTACATGGGAAATACAGAAGCTCGTACTCATCATAATGAGTAATACTGTATTCTGATGCTTATTCCTTCTTCCTACAGGAAAATACACATTTTTGTATACTTTGCTGGTTTGAGCAAGTATGGCCTGTGGTAGAGCCTGTTTCCCACCATGAGTTTTCATACAAAGAATCTGACTACACAATAAAATCAAGGCATAGTTGCAGGATGGATAATCAGTGATTATAAATAGCAACAGGAGAGCTCAGGGGTTACTTGATAACTTTCGTTCCAAGTGTCTCAAATATTCCATGTGAACATTAACTGATGAATTCACAGAGTGTCCTCTCCTGTGTATTAGTTATTCCGTGTCAGCCATACCCAGAGAGCTTAACTGGGTTATCTGAGATCGTATAGTAATCTAAAATACAAAATAAAATCTGGTGCTTTAAACATTAGAAAACACTGTGGTTTGTACTGTGGAAAATCATGGGAGAGTGTATCAGAGCAGGCACTGCCTTGGGCTCTGTGTTTTAAATTTCCCTCCTCTGTTTCCTACTTTATAGTAGAATTCAGGATTTTCTCTTGGAAAAATGGCTCAAGTAATCCTCTGGTAATTTCACCAAGCTACATCTAGTCCAGTTGTGACAACTAATAGTCAACATGCAACTGCACAGAAATGAAAACATTCCTCAGATTTCAGTATAAATGCAATAGTAATCAGGTGAGTAAAGCCAGTCCACCAGGAATTTAAGTGACAAGGCAGGTTTTGATTCCCAAATTGAAAACAAGCTTGAATGGTGTGATTTATAATGTTCAGCTCAAAACATTGACAGTTTGACATTCAGGCATTGTGCATAAAGAGTTCAGTCTCAAAACCCCAAAGGCCTAGTAGGCAGACCCAGCAGGAAAATACATTTAAGATCTTCAGCACTGTATGCAACTTGTACCTGACCACTTCAGTGTTTAAGGGGAGCAAGGTGAAGAAATGCATCATCCTGAAGCTGACAAACTGAAGCACAGGAGTTTTCCAGTGCAGGTTCACCATAACTGAGGTATATTAGCTTGGCATTTGTTCACTCTACCTTCCCACCATAGTCAGTGGCTGGCTTTGGCTCTTACACATTTTCCATAGTAAAATTTTCCTATAGCAGTCATTGGCCAGTACCTTAACCATTAAATCCTGCTGCCAGCTATTTTATCCTATGTCTTTTATAATCTGTTGGAATTCCTTTAATGTCTAAAATACAGGGTGCTAACACAGAATTAAAGCTGTGTCAATGATCTTAGAGAGTAATAAGTTCTAGTTTACAGTTTATTGTGAAGGGATTATCAAAGGTGTGTTGCTCTTGTGTCCTGCAGTCATCAGCAAAGGTAATATTCTTCAATAAATAGTCTTCCACCAGTGACTTCTGACAGAAGAGAATAGGCATGTGGTCTCACAATATCCTCAGTAAGTTTATTAGTACAGACATCTTCTTATACAGAATTTCTTAAAGAGATTTAAATAAAATCCATCATAGGCTCTTTTTAAAAAGCCTGTTGAATGCAGATTGCCATAAACATTATAGCTGAAATACTCTAGGGACAGATCTTGTTGTCATGGGTACACAAAAATATGTATGGAGCGGCTAGATCTCTGGTCCAAGCTGACATTAGACTCTCATTTTTAGTACTGTGGTCTGTCACATGAACACCTTTTGATTGCAGCTAATGTATGTTTCTTTGTTAGTAAGAAATTGTATATATTTATGTCACTACAGGTTTATCAACCAAGGTTAACAATTTTGGTAAGCCAGAAAATCTTTCCAACCAGCCAAGGGGATGGGGGATTTCCAAAGGTAAAGGTATTTATGTAATTTCTTTTGTCTAATAAATAGTCTACTAACATGAAAGTTTTCTGAAAAAAAAAAAAAAAACAACGCCAAAACAACCAACCACTGACAGTTCAATGGATTTTATTTTATGACTGCTTCAAGAGAGTAGCCAGCTCTCATGATTTCATCACGAGTCTCATGGTATTCTGTTTTTCTTAAAGCCTTGGCTCCTTGAGCCAGGAAGTTAACTGAGAATTTCAGCTTTCATTTTAAAATTACGTTTTTAGCCTTCGGGCTTGCAGAAAACATGGACACTGGATGGCTACATACCAGAAGGAAAACATACTAATTTTCAAGAGCTCATATTTCCTAAGCCTGTCTCATGATTGTACAAGTTTGACATCTGAGTATTGAATGCTTGAATTTGGCAATTCTCTTTTAGCAATGCAGATAAGAAAGTCAATGATAATGCAGATGGAGGAAGGAGGTGGTGGTGTTTTTCTTTTTCTGTTGTTAAGTTTTCTGCTTGTGCTTTACCTGGGTTGAGTAACAACCATAACAAAGCATGGCAGTTTTCATCTGAATTTGACAAGTACCCCAACATAAATGCAGAAGACGTGGCTTGTCAGACAAGATTCTGTTATCATTGCTGTTTTGATAAATGTGAAACTGAATATGAAATCTGAGTATGAAAATATAACAGCTACTCAGAAACACAGAATGTACATGGTTTATTTTTGTATTCCCTTTCATTACTGACTCAAAATCTGGAAAAAAAATGGCAGGTAAGTAAAGGAGAAAGCACATGGAAAATTGTTTTGATTAAGTTTCAATTGTTACCTAGACTCCAGCTCTCTGTTAACAAAACTCTGCTGTTCCATCTGGATAACGCTATTATTTTCCCCACTTTTTCTTTATAAAGGAACTTCTAAAATTTATAGCTGGGCTATTTGCAGTCTGCTATTCCCAGACTCATGGCCAGCATGCCAATCTTTAAATCAACATATATGGCAGTACTGCCATTCTTAACATTTGAAGTATTTTAAAAGTTCAGCTGAGTAGGCTGATAGCAATGCCAGTTTACAATGAATGTGCTATATATGTCATACTCACATTAAATGAATTTGCTAATTTTATGAATCACCTGTATGTTAACTAGATGATTTTTATTTAAATTTTTAAATTAGCAGCTCTTAGTAAGTTGTCATTCATCATTAAACAAAGTTGCTCCTGAACACAGGAATGAAGCTGTGAATTACATGCGGCATAGTTAGTAACAATGCTGCATTATACTGGGTTTATGAATAGCCATGCTTTTATGTTGTATGTAGCTTAAAAAAAGTTTATCAAAAGGGGTAATTGTTTCTCAACTAGTCAAAAATATTACACTTTTTTCCTTTAAAGTGATTGGATCCTTGCTTTTTAAATGCCATGCATTTTTTCTAGCCTTTATGTAATTCTTCAAAAGATATTTGGCATATGCTTACAAGGATCAGTTTTTAGAACTAGCTCCAAATTTTATTTCACATTTGATCTTCAAAAGCAACTTGAATATTAGCTGCACGCCATCTAACTTCCAGCAGACTATTAGCCTTAACAGAAACTGGGTGTCTTTGGAATCTAATTTTTTTCATCCGTCTTATAAAGTTAATCAGAGTAAATTTCTGAAGAAGACTGCAGAAAGTGCTCAGTCCTTCACCTCAACAGTTTTAAGTACTCAGTGTTAAACAGCTTGAACTACTGAAATAATAAAGTAAAATTAATAGATTTTTTGAAACTCTTATTTCAGATAAAAGTGCTTCTTTTGTTTTCATGCGACCAACAAATATAAAAGGATATGTTTCTTAAACACAATTTATTTCCAGACCTAGAAGGGTCATATGGGACTTTTTATCTTATGATTGTATGGCAGAATTTCAGGACTGAGATTGTTTTCACAGCTGAAAAGGAACTGCCCAACACAATGCTTTTGGAAATTTGCCCAGACCTTTGGTCTGTGTGGTGTGCCTGTTTGCATGTGTAAGTTTCTAGTTTTCTTCTCATATCCTGTAATGATACACAAGTAGCAAATTTAGTCAACAAAAAAGCAAAAATACTATCATGAGGATGGAATTTTCTGGAGTCCTCTGAGGAAACATGTTTGTGCAGTCACTAGAATTTAACTATTTTTTCATTCTGAAATTGTCTCTTGCAAAATCCCCAGTTTGGCTCTAGGGAAAGCAAGGTATGTTTCTACTCCTATTTCTTCCCCTGGCTTGCAGAGTTCTGCATACAGACTGATCACAGTCTGCTCAGTTTCTCCATTTCTGTTGCCCTGAAGGGAGGGGGATTTTACTCTGTGTTCAGCCTGAAAACTGCTCCTGGCTGCATGCAGTGCAGAGCCCCAGGTGCAGTTCATCTACCCGAATGCAGAACTTATCCTTTAAAGTGGGATAAGGACAGTGGGAGAGCCGTGGGGTTGCTTCATTCCCAGCACAAGTATATGTAGCAAATAGGGACATTCCAGTGAAAATTATGGCTTTGAAGAGCCAGGAAAGGAAAATTGCTGAAAATTGCACTTTCTTGGTAGTTGTGAGACTGCTATGCATGTAATTCCTAATTCAGAAATTCAAAACTCTCACATTAGAAAAATTGAACTTGGAGAAGATAATTTCAATTTCTTAAACAAATGAAAAGCAACCTGCTTATACAACAAACATAGCCCAAGCAATAAAAGCAGTAAAACAGCTTTACAATTCTGATCTATAAAACACAAAACCCAAAGATTTTTTCCATAACTTATATTAATAATATATTACCAGCTAAACAAATTCTTTTTGTTTAAGGTCCCACAGTGACATAGCATCAGCAAAGTACTTGAAGCGCATGCTTAGCCTTTGGGCTTCCCTCTGAGGCTTAAACTGAAACATATATTTAAATGCTTTGCTGAATAAGCATAGACTTCAGCCAGTGAATGGTTAAGTATGGTTAATGAAAACCTATCTGAGGCAGCTGGCTGACATGGCACACCATCTCCTTATATGTCCAGAGAGAAGTAACACACTACAGTGTCTTTAGAGCGCTCTTTTCAATGAAGTACTGTATGAAAGTCACTTATTAGTGTATGGTAGCTGCTTAAGCTGTAAAGTGTTTAAAAGATGAGAGGTCTAAGCTGTAAAAGGTTCTCTTAATAAGATGATCTTTCATGACTGAGATGCACTTTTCTGTTGAGGGCCAAGTGGAGCCACAAAATAGAGCTTGGGGGTTAAAAAAGTAAGCAAACCAATCAATTTGTTGGTAGAAAATACCATTAACATCAGTTTTTTGATTACCCAAGTTAGTACATTTTCAAAGGAGCTCCGTGCCATCTGTTGATTTGTGGCCATGAATTTTGCATTCATGATACTGAGACACTGGGTCTGCCTTTTGTGCTTCATGTGTGCAAAACAGGTAGTTGCTCATTTTCAGCCATGTTTATATGCCAGAACTACTGCACACACAGAACCTGCAGGTGCAGTTTTAGACCTGAGCTGTCCCAGCTCTTACGAAGGGTGCAGAAATGTCTTGGTTTGGAAGGAGTGAGAAAAAATAATTTGGAGGAATAGTGTAAGGGTGTCCAACTGGTGGTGAGCTGCAGAAAGGGTTGTCACTCCATAGTTTCTTCTGTAATTTTGCTGGATGGTTGGGTTTTCCCCAGCACCAAAAAATGTCCAAATTCACCCAGTTCAGCAGTGGGTGACACTTATCGGCTCAACGATTTTGCCTTTTGGCTGCTGAGGCACACATTCATCCCCAACTGAAGGGTTTTCCTCAGATGCTGGAAGGCTTGCCTGGTTTTTAAAAAATCCTTTGCTCTCTATGGCATTAGTATTTACAGTTGATTCAGTCATGTTTAGTAGATGTTTTCTTCTGAACCCAAGCTAGGGAACTATGGAAACCTTAGGATAGGAAAAGGGAGGACCCTGCCGAACAGACTTCACAAAGTACAGCTAATACTGTTTTTTCCTCTCCACAGGGAAGTCTCCCCATCTCGAAGGAAGTAAATCGCAAGAAGAAAAGTGAGGCGGAAGAGGCATGCCTGGTTCCAGTAAATGGCTATGGACACCATTTCACCAAAATCAATCACCTCTACTCTTTTTAATCATAATTTCTCCATTTGTATTACATACGGTGTATGGGTTTGATGAGGTCATGGTGTCATATATTGGGAATTGTTTCTGTGTAAATCATCAAGTGTAAGAAGAAACTATGGGACTCTGAGCCTTGCTTTAGAGAATAACAGTGGACAAACGTGTACCATAAAAAATAGTTTTTAACATTCTGACTCAAGCGAAAGCTCTCAGAATTTCACACTGTGAATCCATGTTTACAAACATTACAGGTGGGCCCTCAGGCCTGGTTCTACCACAGCAATGTCTTCCACTACTCAAACTCCACTGCTCACACACTACCGGTAAACCGCTCTCTCCATTTCCACCATCCCGAACTGCTTCTTGCAGAGGCTGAGAGTCCCCCTTTTTTTTCATTTAGATGTAACAAGCCTAGTAGTTTATTTTCATCGATTGTCTGTATATCTCTATATTTTACCCATGTACTCTTTTGATGTATAGAAGTAGTATGAAACTCATGGTTTCCTTGTGGTAAGTGATTGTGATGCTGCCACGGGATTTGAGACACTGATGAATGGTGCTATTTTGGACTTTAAATATGCTCCTTGGCAAGGTAGCTCTGATGGAGTTATTTTTTATTTCCATGTTCTGAGAAGGTGTTGGTACTTTGTTTTTCTGAATGTTGTTCTTTAGACTGGACTGACTTGTTTACTTGTGTCTTCAGTGTGGCTTTCTTATTCAGTGCTGTAGGTGAGTAACTACTTATATTGTACAAGTGAGGAACTGATTCCCTATCAGGGTCCACTCACAAACATGCAGTTATAGTGGGAGCAATCACAAAACTGTAATTTACGTAAAATCTCCTTTCTGACTCCTATCCACCTAACGGAGGAAGACGAGCAATAATTTTCCACCAACCTCTCAAAATCTCTTTTGAGTTTTGTCTTTTTCTTTTTAAGCCTTTTTAAAGAAGGGACAAGTTTTAATGTCCTTTCGAATCCATAAAATAGGGGATATAATAAGAAAAACACTGCAAATTCTGGGAGGAGAAGTCCTAAAGGGGAAGAGTACATTTCCACGGTACTGTCAACATGTGGACTTTACATTTTTGTTCTTGCTCCCAGACTACTATCAATACAAGAGAACACAAAACACAAAACTAAACAGAATCATCTATTCATGGAGTGTTGTTGTGTTAGACACAGTCTGAAAGCCCACCTTAATTTTTTATATAACTGTCTTTTAGCTCTTCCTTTTACAGGGCAGGCCTTGTTCTGAACTGTTTTAGCTTCTGACTGTTAAATACCAATGCATGCACTGCACTTCCTAGATTTCTTTCCTTTCCCTATCTTCTGTATCCCTTTTCTTGTACATTTTATTTCCCAATAGATTAGATATGTCTACTGTGCTGTATATATAGCAAGAAGTAATATTCAGCAGTTGTGGCATTTATGTATAGTTGCAGTTGTGTACTGCTGAAAACGCAGGCTTTTGTAACAATGTGATCTTTAATAATGCACTACAAGTACCCAATGTATTTTAGCTATTTTAGTAGGATTTGTTCAATAAATATGCAAGCTCTAAGGGTAGCTGTGATGTCTCTGTTTCCTTATTGCAATAAGGCGAGAGCTCCTTTTCTGTTTGTTTGCACCTGTTCTTTATGTGACTTCTGAGGGGTTTTTTTGGGAATATCTGGTGAAGTAAAAGGTGATTCGTTCTGTTGTCTGCTAAACAATAGCTATTAAGATAACCTAAATGCCAGACCTGGATCTGGGAAATGATAGCTGTCGGACAATGGTAGTCATGTACTTTGCTTTCAAGACTGCTGGGTGGCTGGGTCAGATGTGACACTTAATGCCATTTTTAGTAATCCCAGGAGGAGACTGGGGCTGTGCATGGCAAATACGATATACTTCATTTTCCACCTCTGATAAACTGAATTAAAAGGCCGTTTTTGTAGCGTGTGTAATATAGTTTAAAAGAATGTTGATACTGTCCTCTCTTTAAAATCACTTTTACTGGGGGAAAAGGTAATATCCACATTTATGCTTTTTCGAACATACATTGTTTTTGTTTTAGCATAGAAAACAGATAGAGCAGCATTCTTTAGAAAACACAAGCAGTGATCTACCAATTAATACCAGATGTAGGTCTGCCCCTGAAGTTTTCCAGTCATGAGACCAAATGAGTGCAATTCCATAAGTCCTGACTGTCTGTCCCACTGAGTGAATGCACACGGGGGTTGAGTTTGGTTTGATGACTTAAGGTGTACTGCGGAAAACTGTCCAGGCACACACAGAACCTGATCCAAATGGCCACTGATCTCACTGTAGGAAACACAACAGACAGCAGTGTATTTGGGCTAGTGCTAACTCTCTGGTTAGAAAGCAGTTTTACCTTATCTGTCTGCAGGATATGTATATCTATATAGACATTATATATATACATGTCTATGTACCAAAGGAAATGATGAGAAACAGTCAACAGAATTACAGCAATGATTAACTGACCTTAAATTTTTAACCTGTGGTCCACTGGCTTTGGGAAGTAAGTGAGCCATTTCTAAAAAAAATATCAAAGGTGATTAAAAGGCCTTTAAATCCCAATCCTATTTTTAGTAATATTTAAATTTCCACACAAGAAAAGCTTTTAAAGCTGAAATATTTAGAAGGGTTGCACACTCCTTTGCAACTTGCAGCTGCTGAAATAATGATCGCTTGGCCTTCAGCAGTGGTTTTTAATCTTCACAGCAACATGCTACATTTTAGTAAAAACATGAGGGTCTGTGGGTTAGGGTCTTTGATCAAACTAAGACAACTGAAAAGTAATTCTTGGATACCACAAATAACAGGTATTTTTGTTAATAATAAACACGAAAGACCCCTTACTGTGTAAAACTACTTTTAATATGCTAACATTCTAGAGACTGAAATGTACCAAAGATGATTTCGTATACATTGTGATTAATAGACTCTTCCTAAATAGGCAAAGGTGACATACACTTTTGCATCAGCAATAGTGGCTGTGGCATGTATGTAGCATCAGCTCCATAAGATTTTTAAAAAAAAGAAAAATTTACAGAGTAACCATACCTAAAAAAAAACGGTATGGTCATTTTAAGGAATGCCCCTGGGATTTCATACGTGTCTTTCCTGTAATGCTCCATGAATCATCATTCTTAGACATGTTTTGAAAAACACTATAAGTTTGACTGTCTGAGACATTAGCTGTGTGCATCACATGTTCTCTCCTGTCCAGTGTACATACGATACTCCCTCGTGCATAGAAGGGTTTGGGGTGAGCAGTGAGCTTTGCATCCCTACATGAGGGCTCGTGGCTGGGGAGCTGTGGAGGAGGCTGGGAATCTATCCCAGCTCTATGGTCCACGCAGCCACGGCACAAGCAAACTTTGCCACATCAACAGCAAAGGTGAAAGAAGTTCTGCTGTTCTCATCCTTGGGACAGCAATGTTTAGTTTTGCCTGTGGCACAAAGAGACCTTGAGTTGGATCTGAGAATCAACAGTGTAAAAGGTGATCTAGAGAGGTGGTGGTGGGGCAAGGGTGGGGAACGAAACAGGTACCAGTGCTTCTCAGGGTGGCAGTGAGGTTTCCTTTAGCTGGAAAGTTGATTAAAACAATTGGGAAAAAAAAAAGCAGTGTATGTGTCCATTGGTCAGCTGATGCAGTACAGCATGACAAGCCGCCTTTTTAACCCCCTCATTAAATAATTATTTGTGTAAAGGTGAGTGAGAGTATCATTAAAGCATTATGGTCACGTAGATTGATCCAGGAAATGTTGGCTCTAACTGCAAACCTTGTAATAATGTATCATGGAGTATCTGGTGAACCAATCTTTGTCCCTGAGCAAATCAAATAAGAAAAAAAACAAAGGTGAATTCCGCAAAATAGGAATAATGGTGGGTACCTGGTTTTGACAAAGCATTTTAAGATAAGCAGATAAAATAATTCATTGGGAACTAGTTATTATTACCTCCTATCATCACATTTTAAATGAAAAGTAGAGCAGAACACCATGTGTTATCAGTTAAATTCCAGTACTAAAACCCCTGCATTGTTAATCACCAAATGAAGAAAACATTAACCCTTACACCTTGGAGTTTACACTGCCAACAACATCCTGAAGAGGTGAGTTACAAAAACTGATTCATATTCATAAGTTTATTCAGTGGAAGTTAGCTAAATTCTGTCTGCATGCATATAAAACCCATGCAAAAGACCTGTAACAGTTTTAAATCAATATTACTTTAATGCCAGACTCCAATTAAATAGACCTCAATTAAATTTCCACTATTAAAGTTGTACTACCATATTACAAAAGAAAAAAATAATCAATATTGCAGATAAGAAGTTCAAACTCAAAAAGCAAATTCAAATAGAACAAAAATGAGCTCAGATCTGTCTCAACAGCATAATGTTCCTGTGGGGAAAAAAAAAAAAAAAAAAAAGCAAACATGATACTGGAATAACCTGGAGTATAACCAGCAAGCCAAGTGAGGTAATAGTTTATCACTACTCAGCATTGGCAAGGCTACAGCTGGAATAAGACATCTTACTTGGGCACCCCAGCTCAGAGAAGATGGGTGCCCCGTGGCGAGAGTCCAGGGTAACACAGCAAGTGCAGTCTGAACGAGGGCAGAGAATGTGTCCGACGGGGAGTGACCGAGAGAAACAGGTTGGTTTAGTCTGAAGCAAAATTAACAAACTGCTCTTTGGGGGAGTAGAGTGAGACAGGGTAGTCTTCAGTGTCATAAAAGAGGTTGAGGTAATACCTGGAAATCTGGAAAAGACTTTCAGAGGTGGAAGGACAGGAATGCACTCCAGTAGGGTGCCAAGGGAGAGGCTGTGAGGCGTTCATCTTCTGAGATCTTTCAGAACAGGTTGGCAAGTATCTGTTATTATTTGTGTTACCTGTAACTCAAAGCCAGATGATCCTATCATGAAGTAATGATAGACGAGAATCAGTAATTTCTGCCTTTTTATGGCTTCCTAAAATCTTCCCTGGCAAACACAGTGTGGCCCCATACATTTCCAAAAACATCCAGACAAGACTGGCATTCCCCACCTACATTTGACTCATACTGCAGGCTGATTCTAAGGGGGCTATGAGCTATGTGCTGTGGCACGAGACCCCTTCTTGTGGTCCCTTGCATCCCTGTTTTCTAAGGTTCATTAGAGTTCTGGTGAAGTAAGAGACAGAAATACAGGAATTTACATGAGCTGTGCTGCTACAGCCATGAAAACATGGGTAACTTACACTCTAGCTGAGAGAGGAAAGACCAGGATTTAGAAAAAGAGACGTGGAGAGCATATAGCAAGCAATTAAGGGGAAACAGGAAGTTCGGAAGAAGTGCCTGCCTGAGCTAGAGCTCGAGAGGTGGAAGCTCTCATGGTAAAACATTAGTATTACACTCCAATTTGCAATAGATATTTTCCATTTCAGATGCAGAGCTCTGAAACACCTCATTGAAAACACACAGGAAGCAAACTCGACTTTAGAGGACAGTCGCAGATGGTTTTTCTCCCCACTTTTTGCGAGTGAGGAGCTGCAGGAGAGGAGGCAGGCTGGTAGTCCCACCACGAAAAGATGCAGAGGAGATGAGACTCTTGGCCAGCTGTGTGGGGAGCAAGGGCATGCCGTGATGTCTCAGCTGTGCCTGGTTAGCCCAGCTTGGGTCTCAAGACCCTGGCGTTGCCCTTGCCCATGGACACAGAAACATAGAATTGTCTAGGTTGGAAGGGAACTTTAAGATCATCAAGTCCAACCATCGACATGCCTGGCAACATTCACACCACAGCCACCATGGTGAGATCTGTGTCTCTAGTCCCAGGCTAAGTGGAGGAACGTGGTAAAACAGAGCAGACACGCTGCAGTTTTCATCCTCCTGAAAAAACAAGTCCAATATTTGGATACTCAAATACTGCCTACCCTATGCTGCAGAATAAAGAAGAAAATTCATCCTGCATTTATAGTTTAATTGCTACATAAACATAACCTAAAATCCTCAGGTCACTAGCATGCTGACAGTCCCGACTGCCTACATCTATTCATCTGAACCATTTTGCAAGTGTATCCAGAGCTCTGAGCTACCATCTGTCTGTCAGGGTATGGCCAGACCTCAAAGTGCTGTGTAAGCTGGTGTAAATTATCTCAGGAAGCAGTGCAACTGCAAAATCAGCACTGCTTTCAAAAAAAAAAAAAAAAAAAAAAGTCAGAAGGATGCTCAAGCTCTTTTTTGCATTCATTTCTACCTTAACCTTTCTGATATTGCCCGAGTGTGCTAGCTTAATCCTATCTGTCAATTTGTAACATAAATTACCTTTCAGAGCAGTTTAGCTCTATTCCTGCTCTGAAAGCTTCAATTTGGTGTTTTAAGTTGTGGGTTTAAAGTCTTCACCCTGTATGTCACTTGGTGCATGCTGCTTTTCAAAGCTCTCAACTCCTTGTGACTCATCTAATATTTTCCAGCTGCTGATTCCAGAGGAAGAGATGTGACCCAACAGCTGATGTTTTATACAAAGAAAGAGTATCCTGTTTGCACAGCACTGTTTCAGATTCATATTGCACGTGTCTGAAGTTAAACGCACAAATCTGTTCAGACAGATGATTGTATTATTGGGAAATTTGCTTTATGCAACTTAGAACAGATCCTGAAAGTAGGGAGCAGCAAGAATTTCTTTCTTCCAAGACACATCCTCAAGATGAAAGTGCTGAGTGGGTTTCTCGTGCATTTTTTTCATGTATTCTCTGGTGCTTTTTGCAGTCTTGAGTCTTCAGTTCATCTCAACAGATTCCCATTAAAAAACATTAGAACCCAGAAAGCACTCTGTGCCATGATTTCTCCTTTCAACACCTCATCTTCCCAAAAGCTGCGTTTCTTAGTTGGAAATTTCAGTGTGTTTTCCACTCCCATTAAAGTTCTCTGTACCCACCCACTCAAGATTTAGCATTGACCATCCACCTTTCTACAACAAAACTACCGGGCAGCAAGTCCTAGAGGCTGCTAAGTTTAGGACTAGACTGCTGCAGGTTTATCGCTATATCTAGACGTACTTCCCCACCGGTTGTGCGCTCAGTCGCATCACTGCCCATACTGACAGCTGCACGAGTGTTGCTAGAGTTAAATGTACCAGCAGGCTGTCAAAGCAGCCTTGTCTCTGAAGGTTTCATTTCCCTGTGAGTCATCCTGGCTTGGTCACTTTTTCCTCACCACCGTTTGCTCGGAGGTGAGCTTCTGCCCATGAGTCACTATAGTGCAACTGTAGAGCCCTGTCTGGTGACGTCCCTTGGGAGGCTCCAGAGCCATAATGCTTCCAGCACAGACTTCAGTCGGCTGTTCCAAACCACCTGTAGCCTCTAACAAATTCTCAGTCTATTTGCTTTCTTTTCAAGCCCAACAAATTCTCGGTGTTTCCTCCGTAGCCCACTGGAGCTGGCAGTGCCGTGCACAGGAAGGTTGCATGAGGACAGGGCTGTGCGGGGCAAAAACACCCTCCAAAAAAACAGAAAGGGGGAGGAGGGTATAAAAAGGATGCCTGAACATTGCATTTGTAAATAAACAGCAGTAAGCTAACTGTAGCGGCAGGAAACATTTCTGTCGGATTCTGGAAAGCTAACCATGGCAGGAAACGGTTATGTAAAGTGCAAAATTGCTACTATTTAAAAGTGCACTTTGATCAACAGAGCGAGAAAAGATGTAGTTCATGCTTTTCACTCTGAAATACAGCAATTTGAGAAATTTGAGAAAGTTCTTTTCACTGGGGAGTGAAGCAGGCTTGCAATTTGCTATAACTGATAAAGCGCACAGAATTGCCACATCACACATGACAGCAGAGGAAAAAACGGGGCTCTTCCCCAAGTTTCTTTTGTTATTTGTCCTTTTGCCGAAGGTTCTGACACCTAAAGTCAGAAAGGAGGAGCTGGGCACCGGCAGGGGGGTGCACAGCTCTTGCGTGCCACCTCCCATCTTGCCCAAGCCCGATGTTATACCTCTCCACTTCTCCAGTTCCCTCTGCCTAAAGGCTCACAAAGAAGCAAGTCCTGGCGACGGGAGCCCATGCCTAGCAGCTGTGTGAGTCAAATAACCCACACGCACCCCCCAGGTGTATTTGATAATCTGTGACAATATAGCACACGGTGTCCTGAGGCTGGGGAGAAGCTTTCTGAAGGAAAATGAGAGGAGTGGGGTCACCCTAGTTCTTGAAAGCAAGATGGGCAAAGATCTGGAAGGTAGGGAATGACCCCCTGTGACAGAAAAGAGGGACCTTAATCAAATCCTTTTCTGTGATTAATGGTATCTATCCTAATTTCCAAGAAACTAGGTAGAAGGAGAATCCAAGAACACCGTGTGCCTAAATTACATGCCAAAACACCGGGGATGTTGAAACCGTAAGCCACCCGTCTGATCTCACACAACTGTAAATCCTGAGCTATTCCACTGTAGTTACTTGGCTGGGCAAACACGATCAAAACCAGGTTCACGGGGCTGACATAAATCTTTTGATGCGCTTGCGAAGCAGACGTCCGAGCTGAGTGATTGAAACCACGTAGTTCAGCTCTCACAGTCCGGATGGTGTCACTGACCATGTTTCACAGACACACAGGCTTCGAGCGCAAGGGCACGGCTGCACTCGGTGATGGCGAACCTCCCTCGGGTGGGCTCTGCCCGCTCACACCACCTCTGTCCTTCTCCATCCCGTGGGCTGCTGAAAGGTTAACACCAGGTTTTCTCTGCTTTCTGGGGCGCTTGGCTGCTACTGACCAGACATTAAAGCTCTTCGTGCATTTTAAGTGAGGCCACCGCTCTAATGCTTGACAGTTTTCTTTTATTATCAGGGTGCTTGTGCTGTGATGTTCCGTTTTCAGAGACTGCTGCACTCTGGTGTGGGTGAACAGCATGAACCACAGCTCTTCTTCTGCTGGGACACTCTGGGACCTGTAAATCCAATCCACACATAATCAGTTATCAAGCGCTTTTTGGGACGGGGAATAATTTTGGACTGATTTAGGGATTATGGCCCAGAGAAAGGAGTCATAACACAGGTTCCCTGAAAACTCATTTTTCCCCAGCTGCTTTAAAGGGCTTTGCACTGCTCTGACGTGCTTGAGAGGTGAAGACAACCTGGGACTGGCATCAAGAATGCATCTGTGTTCTGCTGGGCCACAAGGAAGGCACAAGGGGGACACAACTCTCTTCTCTTGTAGTAATTCCTGCCTGGGTCCTGCTGCAAAGTCAATACCTTTTTATTTCACACTCCTGCCTATTGTATTTGTAAACATTAATGTCAGACGCGTGAACAGCAGTTGAAGTTATGTATCATGATGAAAACAGGCAACTTCTTGTTTGTGGATAGTGCAGTAACATTATGCCCAGTGGCACGTAAGGTTTGTTCCTACTTCTGAAATTCATGCAAACTTCTTGTTTGTTTGGTTTTTTTTTTTAGTTTCAGACTGGTACATGTCAACCCATTTCAGAAAGCTGAGCTTCCTTGTATCTCTCAGAATTACACGCGATGCACCAAACCTGCTCCCACACACCCTATGAGCAGACCATCCCCATAAGCCTGAACTCTCTCTTGAGATGATATAGCGCCATTAAGTAACTGGATTTTTTTTTGTGACTGATAGAATATTTACTTGTGTCCATTTTTTTCCCCGTTTGGAGAATAACAAACTATTTTGTGGTTGGCCTTTAAGTCTTAAACCCCAGAACACGCTAAGAAATGAGTTAAATTAGGAATATCATGCAAAACCAAGAGAAACATTTCCCCAGAGGCCTCACAGCCATAACAAACTATTGGGGATGGGCAGGGATGTTCATTTCAGAACATAGAATTTCAACACTCTAGCCCATATAATAAGAGCATTCAATCATTTTTTGACACTATAATGAACAAACTATCCATACTCAGGGCAGTAGTTATATCTGAGGCAAAACATGTATTTAAAACAGATGAAGCTGCTATATTTTACGTAGACAATTTTTAGCAGTAGTATTCTTAAAGCAAACTACCAGGAGCAGGATGGTGAACACCACGCTCTCCTGGACTTTGGGAAACCCCCTCTGGGGCAACACAGACAGCGGGCTAGAGTGTTGCTGGATTATAAATAACCAGATTTGGCCTGGGTCTCTTGCGGATTATGCAAGTTCAGTGTGGAAGAGGAAAGCGGATTAAGGGCTTCATGTTGCCTATTTCTGAGCCAGGAGTTTGCCTTTACAGTACAGGCAGGAGGCAAAGGAGCAGGACAGGAGTGACGGCTGTCCTTCTGGGGCAGCTACAGGACAGGCCCTTTTTGATAATTCGGGATCTTAGAGGGCACAGACTAGCGCGCGGTACCCTGGGTGTGCCAGTGTGCCAAAGCAGCTCAAGGCCACAACAGGCGCCTTTCGTTTGCGCCTGAGAGAGGGGTGACCTCTGAAACGGCTCTGGGTAGCAATCAGCTTCTTACTGACAGTATTTTGGAGGCGTGTATTTCTGGCTAATTGGGACCGCGCTGTTCACTTTTGATCTGGCAGGCCTCAACTTGTACTACCCCAAAGTACACTATTTCCACGCCAAGCCTGTGTCACAAACTTTTATTTATTTATTTATTTATTTATTTTCTGATTTCATTCCCATTTCCAGAATGATATGTGGGCGCTACTGAAAAGAAAGCAAACAAAAAGGAAGAAGTAGGTCAGAGAAACTACTGTATCCAACACAGCCAGAACTCCCTTATCTTCTACTAGTTGCTAAAAATATCTTTTTTTGTTTTTTCCTATGAAACAAAATTACTTGTGTCACTGTCTTGGACCATGGCTTTTGCGGGAGCATGCACCTCATGTTGCCAATCTGAACAGTCATGTGTGTCCAGTGCTGTGCTATTTTCTTGATTTATTGCTGTATTCCCCGGCGCTTATAAGAATAAGTAGAGAGACAACCTGATAGTGAAGGAGCTACGTGTCCCAGCTTCATATCTGACCCGTGCAGCGCTCTCTGAGCATTCACAAAAATTCTTCGCTGCAATAAAAGCGAGCACTTGTAAAACCAGAGTTAAAATCCCTGAGGGAGGCAGTTAGTGGCTGCACCAGAAGAAGCTATTCCCCAGCACTAGCACACCCATGCCTCTTGCTGCAGAAGAGCCAGGAGGATGCACGGTGGCTGCTGCCCGCCCAGCAGCGGTTTCAGATGCTGTGAGAGGTGGGTGTGCTGAAGTCCTTCAAAGCCATAGTTCCTGATACGCCAGTGGAAAAAGCTGGTTTTGAAAACGTAGCTTTAACTTTTCTGTGCCTCCTTTTTACAGTTGTAAGTGGAGATAATACTCATTATTAGGTTTTGCAACATGAGAGGATGCAGAGTTCTCTGAGGACAAGTTAAAAGTGTGCATTAAAAATAGCCCAAAGGCCAGAGTGTGACACTAAAAAAATGATGGGAAACTGGTTGAGTTCACTGATTTCTTATGCAAACTAAGGCAAGACACCCTGTGTCAGATCTAAAACAAAAATAACAAAAAAGAAGAAAAAAAGGAACCACCCACAGGTTCCGTATTGGAGCATACTTTTTGGCACTTCAACCCCCACCGCACCCTACCTCCCGCCACTTCATGTCCCGTTTTTGTTACACCTCCTCTATAAAACACACTACCTTCACCCTTCATGGCAGTGCTGCAGGGACACCTTAGTGACTGTGAAAGACTAAATGCACGGTGATCTGACTCATGGAAGTGTGAAAGATGCATGCAATGGTTGCTGTTATTCCTTTCTGGACACTATTACTACAATGATTGAAAACACTGATTACTGACACTTTTGATCTCTACTATAATGAAATATCTGCTATAGCAGTACTTGCCTCAGACCACAGGTTTTCCCTGAATTAATACTTCTTTATTCTAGGGGTAACATTTTCTAGACTCATCAATAATTTTTCATCCTCTCTGTATGTTCAGCCCTGAGTTATTTATCAGGGACATCTATACATTTGCTGAATCCATTTTGGTTTTTGTTGCTTTTCAAGTCTACTCTTGATGTAAGCTATTCCCTGACCGCCTAAAGAGCTTATGTTACTTATGGCTTTGCAAGACATTGTTGCAAAAATCCTATCATAGCTTTTAACAACAATAGTCCCTATTGGTAGACAAAACTCAGAGTAATTCCACTGCCTAACGTAACCAAGTCTTTCCATGCCTTTGTTATTCTCCCTGGGTGAGTTGCTTGCTAAGAGCATAAGAGTCTCTTATTGCTGGCCCTGAGGTATGGGATTCGGCCATTACTTTGTCTTATGTCTATTAATCTGTTCCTTAAAATCATCTGGATCGGCTGATATTCCTCTAGAGTCAGCAATGCCTTGCAACAGAAGTTACCAAATCCTGCTCTACACTGCAAGGTATTGTGCAGAGGTCTGTACTTTAAGCTGTGCAAGCTAAGAGAAGTTTGCCTTAGCCAACCAAATTAACTAATCAGCAAAAGTTTTCAGAAAAAAATACTGAAATTTTGAAAGTTTGAAACAAAAGTATCTACTGATATTATACAAACCATTTTTTAACAGTCAGCAAGGATTCACTGAGAATAAAATCACATCCAACCAATCTGATTTCCTCTACAATAAGGTAAAAGACTTGTGAATAAACAATAGAGGCTATAAATCCTGTCTTTCATTATGTTTTTGACATTGGCTGACGTGATCTTTTCATAAGCAAACTAGGCAAAACAGGTCAGGATGAAAAACTGTTGGGTGGGAGCAAAATTGGAGAACCATACCAGAAAAGTGCTCAGCCGTTTACTACAAAAACGCAGGCATAGATTAAGTCCTTGTCTTTGTGCAAATCAACATTTTCAGCAACTAGTATATTGAACCCTATTGAATTTTAGGCACTGAGCTAAAGGTACAGGCATTGGCACTGGTGAACACCATGAACACTTAAAATTATCTTGACAAATTGTTCTTTTTTAGCAGGTGTTGTTCAATAAGAAGAAGGTACTACATGCAGACAATGTCATCCAGTGCTTATACAGATAACCAAATGTTGGGGTAGTACTTCTGTAGAAGAGTATCTGGGGGTCACAGTGGCTCTGAAGCTCGCAGGAGTTAATCTGCTGTTGTTGCTAGAATATCAAATACCGTACTGGAATATATAAACAGAGGCATAACCTACAGGGCTCATACAGTACTTATTCCACTCCAGTCAGCATTTGCAAAACCTCAGCTGAACCGCTGTATCCAGTTTTGGGCAAGGCACTTCCTGCAAGATGGGGAGAAGCTGGAGGGAGTCCAGCAGACAGCAGTGAGAATAGCCAGAGGTCTAGAAAAGGCGCTTGGTGAGGAAAGACTGCAAGAAATAGGACTGTTTAATTTAACGTGAAGGGAACACGACAATGCTCCTGAAGCGTACGGAAGGCAGCTGCAAAGAGGCAGGGGAAAAATCTTGTTGCCTGGTCCATGAGAGTTAGGGAAGGAAACCAAGAGCTTAAATCCTGGTGGGGACTTCAGGTTTAATGTCAGGAAGTGTTTTCTAACAGCTCAGCCACTGCTGCAGGACACCTTGGAAAATCTCAGATACACTAGGGAAAAATTGCACAGATTTCTCCCAGCAGTAGCACAGCCATGCAGGTAGTTTATACTGCTGCAGAAGGCTGAACCTCTGGGGAGACCTTTCCAGATTAGCAATTACCAACAACCATTTGCATTTCTTGTACAGCAAACAAACAAACAAAAAAAGAGAATAACAGATGAAAGGTAGGTGTGATATTTTACACCCTGAGGTTGCTCGGGCCTCCATTCCACTTCACAGTAATTAAAAAAATACTTAGCGAGAAACACAGAATGGCTGAAGAGTTAATGATTCTAAACTTTTGATTTTAACATATCCCAGTTCCAGCTGCTCTGTCTCCTGGAATCTTTGTATTTACCCCAACACCACTGACCTTCCTGGTCTCAGTGGCCAGAAAAGAAGGAAGGTCAGCTCAGCTAAGAACACCATCCAGAAAGGGGACCATGGTCTGCATTCTTTTCTTCCACATGCACTTTTGCATCCTTCGCTTGGGCAGTCCGGCCCTGACTGGGTCAGGCTATTAGGAACCAGCTAGCCCCAGTCAGCAAGCCACATCTTCTGTGCTCGCTCTGGGCAGAAGAAACATCACAGCTCAGGCTCAGCAAGACAGCAGCAAATGCCTGCCATGGTGCAGTGGCTCCATGCCTGATGCAAGCTGGCAGATGCCTGCCTGAGGTGCTGGGCAGGGAGGGCATATGCTGGCCACAACATGAGTATGGCCAAGGGAGAGATCTGCAAGGTTGCTCTGGAGGTGGTGGTGATGCTTGTCTGGACCCTGGCAGCAGCATCCTGCTCCACCAAAGGTATCCCCTCTGAGCCCCGCTCCCACTCACCTCTCACTCTTTGTCAGCTAAAAATAGTTTTTTTGCAGACTGATTGGTGGCCACAGCAGCCGCCACAAGCAGTGCCGTGGACTGCTGCACAGAGCCTGGCTGGATTTGGTGGGACTAGTGAGATGCTGTGCTGACCTGGACTTCTCTAGCGTCAACCTCACTAGTGTGTTGGCAATGGGTAGAGAAGCTGTGGGTCTTGTCCCCTCTTATGTATGTCTACTTTACTGTTGCTGCCCAGGTGTAAATGCAAGATCTCTAAGAAAAGCCGATTAACACATCTTAACTGAGTTTCCACTTCAAATGGGAAATTTTAGTTATTTTTAATACTATCTGAAAGAACAAGATTCGATAACTGGGTTTTTTCCTTGTAGCCATCTCTCTCCACCCAAATGGAAAAGAAATAACAGGAATGCAATACCATCTTAATAAAATGAAGGCTTCAATGCTTTATTCTTTGAATATTTTTATTCTTTTCTTTCTCTTTCTGTACCCTATACAAAACATTTAATGTATTTTTAAGTGCACTGGTTTCCATGGGTATCAGCAGACTAGTATGTAAAACTCTGAACCGTCACTATTCGCTTGTCACACTCTGATAGGGCTGTCCTAAAACTACTAGTTTTGTGGCTGCATGTGACCTAATAACAGCATCAGAAGAAGCAGTTGCAGCCTGTGGCTTCTGGCCCGCTGACCCTATGATTTAACTGAAGTTAAGATGCACCAACTGTAGCAAACGTGAGGGGGAAGACAAACAGCGAGTGAAACACAACTGACATGACCAAACTTGCTACATCCAGTTTCTATTATTTCCACAACCTACAATATTTACGTTGTTTCAACGATGATTTTAATTTTTCACTTCAGCTCACTGCCTCAAGAAAATAATTAATTAAAAATAAGGAGTTTGTTTTCTTTCAAGACACCTACTCAGATAATAAGCCAGTTTTCCCCCTCAACTCATCCAACTGATGTGCTGCCAAGAAGTGCAGGCGGTTCCCCACCTTCACCCTTCAGCCAGGACCAGTGATTGTTTCCTGCACGTGCAAGAGAGATGAGCATGGACCAAAATGCAGCTCACGGTGCTGGGCTGAGCGTGGCCCCAGCTGCCCCAAGGGTTACCTGCTCCAGGTCCCCTCTGCTCCACCCTGCCAGCCACTCCTGCTCCCAGGAGCTTACTGAGGTGCCCGGCAAAAGACACGTTTTGAATTTTTTTCCAACGACTTCTGCCGCGTGAGACCACGTAAGAGCTCACAACAGGGACATGGGTATGGGTTAGGTGCTTATGACCGCAGTGGACAGGTCACTGGGTAGAGCTGTCTACTGTGAGGCTGCTGAGGGGCCCCAAAGACAAGACGCAAAGACAACGTTGGTGGCCTTACCAGCTGCCAAAATCTTGTACCAGCCCAAGTTATAAACATTGAAAAGCAAGACGCATGTAATTTATTTATAAAAACTATTGCTTCCGTTGGAGCGGGAGCTCTTATCTACTCAGCTATTACAAATAACCTTCACCTTTCCAAATTCTACCAGGCAGTTCAGGCTACTGTACGGACATAAACCACTTGACCCTCTAACTGTAGCTGCGTTCCCTTTGAAGAAGAGACATGGGAAGAGATCTGTATCTGCATGCCTGCTCCTAACTCATGCAACATGTCACTTAACAGGCTAAGGACATTTCCGCTGGGCTCACCTGGTAGCATTCAAGCTGCCTTATGCTTTTTCAAGGGACACGTAATGACCAGGATAATTGTCTGTCCAAAAATTAGATTTTACTTTCACAGTAGCATTCAGATCACCTCTCAGGAGTATGTTCGTAACATCTGCATCTACCCATTAACTGGCACATCAGCTACTTAATGTCATATCATCAGGAGGATTATAGTAACTCATGTACATTTAAAAGATGATAATTCATTATGCATTTCACTGAATATAGAAGTGTTAATCTGTTTCTGGGAATTATTCTTGCTTAATCCTGAACATTGCTCCTCTACTATGTTTAAGGGGTCAGTCAGTACCAAATGATGGATAGATGTGAACTTGTATATTCAGCCCTGAAATGAAATAAAAAATGTTCTTTATTCTAGTAAAAAAAAAACCAAACCGCAATGTTTTTTCTTGCAGGCTTTCCACAAGGAAAATTTGACATGAAGAATTATTTGTGTTTTCTATAATACATGAAAGAAGTTTATGTCAATTAGTTAGCTTTTCCTTGTTTTGTGAATTTTAAAGCTCTTAGAGTACTTTGTATGGTTTCCTCATTTTAGAGCCAACCCAGCTATTACTAAACTTCATTAAAGAAAGCTTTGTAAGCATTCTTCTTCAGAGGCGAAGCCAAGAATTTAGGAAGGTTTACAGAGCTGACTTTCATGCAGATAAGAAGATCACCAGATCACCGAACAGTGTCTCTTTAAATTTTAACTTCAGTTTATGACTTCAGTCACTTTTGCTATTTGAGATAAAAGGGAAGACCTAATGTGGCAGGAAAATTTTCTTCCTACCAGCCTGCTTTTTGCACAGCTATCAAATGCATCTGCATCTAGTCATACTAAGAGACAGTGCACTCAAACTAATTAGATCTCAGATCTGATTTAGTACCTATGCATTAGCATCAAACTAAACTTACCAGCTTCTACTGCAGTGTGAATGAATTGCTAAAAAGCAAATAATGATTATGAAGGGAATTCTCCAAATTCTCATATGGTTCGTCTTTATGAATGCTCCAATAGCTTTAAGGTATTTTATCCCAACTGTCTGAAATACAAAGCAAGTTTATAGCAGAAACTTTCCATCCAGTATTTCCTTTGCAGTATGTAGTAAACACTATATTGGCTTTTGGTACATTTCTCTGAGTTAAATCTGAACTGACAAGACCCGAATGAATGTGTGACTGGTTTCTTTCACCTGCAGCTTTGATCGTTTTATACAACGATGTAGCCAACAGCTGTTTAAAATCCCCGAACTCCACTTTTTCCCAGGAATTGTACCCAAATTACAGCAAAGGACAAAATAAGTTTTATTTCCATTTCTACAGTCAAGAGACTACCTGTCCCTGTCCCCTCCCCCCTTCCCCCTTGTTCAATGCTGGTGGGGTTACAGAGAATAGTGTAAAGATTAAAAGAGTTTGAAACAGAGAAATTTGAGGGAGAAAATGAACAAGGTTTGGAAGAAGTAGTCCTGTCTTGAATTTCTAACAGGCTTTTCTTAAACTTTGGCATGCTACTCTTCATAGGAATATAATTAGTCTGGTGTTTCTAGGTATTTCAGATTAAATATGCAATTGTGCAGCTAGATGTCAAAGGCAAAGTTCAATTACAACGAATGTTATTTGCTGCAGACTTGCTCCCTAGTTACATTTGTGGGAGAAGAAGTCATTGTTTCTCTGGAAATCCTTTACGAAAAACATGCTGGTTTCAGGACTACATCTGTCACAGCTGGTAAGTAAAAACAAGAGATGAAACAGAAGTAAATTCCACACGGGGATATTACATGAAACTATTCCTTGACTATATTGTTCATATGGAATACTTACACTGCGAGAAGTAGCTAATAAATGGGAGCACCGCTGAGTCAGCACGGTGAAAACGGGGACTAAGCATAATTCCTGCAAGGGATAATACTGCTGATCCAGCTTCACAGGAGCAATGCTGTGTTTTATGTTCACCTCATGCAAAGAAAAACCTGGATCCTAAAGGTCACCATTACACAGAGACCATCAGCAGCCCCTCAGGTTTTGACAGAGCATATTTTCAATACCAGTCTGGCATAAAGATACTGAGACCAAAACTGGGACATTCTGAAAGAAATAATAATCTTAAAACTGGTGACTTCAGCTCACCTTAGAGAGCTTTTTCTCTTTAGTGTTCAGCCAGGAAATCATTTGTGTTTCACCCAGATTCTCCTCTCTACATTTTCAGCAAATTGACCCTTTTTAGAACCTTTTCAGTTAACATTTGTGAATTTATAAGCAAATGCGTCATTTCTAACTAAAATGTCAATGCCGTTTAAAAACACAAAGTGAAACTGCTGGTAAAGAAGCCATTAATTCTGAGATGAATGTAAATTAGAAGCCCCGACATTTATGTTTCCCATCAATGTTTTTTTTGTTGTTTTATTTGTGGGTTTTGTTTTAATCTAAAGCCACTGGCAAATTTGACCCTCTTCTGCAAATCATTTTGGGTCTTTTGAGAGCTCAGGAGGAATTGGAAAGAGGGAAACTCATCCAGTCCTGCAATGATCTGTTTCTCAAAACTTGCCTCTGGGGAGCTTCTGAACCAAGGCATATGGCATGTGTGACAATTTATCAGATTTTGTCATTCACAGGGCCTGGCCTGCATACTTCACAAAGCAATCATTTTCAGAGAAGCTGATCTGCACCAAAGTAATTTTTTTTTGTTTGTTTTTAACTGAGTATCTGTGCTACACATTGCCTTCATATTCATGCTCATTCACATCTTCTCTGCATTACTCTTAACAATGACAATTTTAAGAAGATGGTGATCACCTCCAACTGAGTAGCATGTATGCGGTATTATTTTATATATTTTTTACATATTCTATTGCTTTATATATTACGTATATTTATATATTTATATATACATAGCAAATGTTACTTTTCTTATAGATTGGAGATACATGTTTATAGTCTGCTAATGACATAATTTGGAGTTAATGTAGCAACCTGGGCTTCTGTCCACAAACTTTAGGCAGTTTATTGACTGCCTTTCCAGATTGAGTTCAGAGAAAGGCAAAGGCTACTTTGGACTTCTACTGTGGGTAAAGGTAATGTGAAACTGTTGGGACAACCTCAGAACTGCAGCACTGTAATTCTGTTGCACTGTGATGATGTAGGACAGCAGTTAGTGTGCAAGCACAGAGTACCTTTCAAAAGTCATAAACCAAACCATATCAAGAAGTTAATTTTTGCCAGAATACTCAAAAGTACAAGCTGGTACTTTTCTAATTATTATCACTCAGTTTCCAATCCAAATCACAGCACTTCTCTAAGCTAAAATTTCAATTAATTTTGAGACATTTTGCCAAATACCAAGAATACCGCAATATCCACACATCATTGTATGGACTGCTTCTCCTCCACCCACAAATCTTCTAATTCTATGCTGAACAAAAATAGAGCATTAGATAAACACTAACCTTAAAAAATAAAATAAAACAGGAATACCAATACGTACCCTAGTACTTTTCTTCATTATTTTAATTGGTTCTTTTTCTCTACAGCAGACTAATAGACTGTGAATCAGATCCTTCTCTAGCAATTCAATTAATTATAATTTACAGGGCTGAAACTGCACTCTTCAGTGCAATGTACAAATGCGTGGGTCAGGAAGCAACAAGCAAGGAACAAATCCAAAGGTCAGATAAGGCAAGAATAAAAGTGCAGGTAAAGGGAGACATTGGTCTTCCATCAACTGTGCTAGTGGGACACTAAGTAGTGCTCTGTTCCCTTAACTTTGCTGAGACTATTTGTGTGCATAAAGGCACGCACACAGTCATGTTTTGACGGCCTGAGATTTTTAAGAGTAGATCAAAGAAACTGGGGGAAAGCGTGGAGAGGAGGTTTGAAATTCTCATATTCATTCAAGTGAGTTTTCGCGTCTGAGTTTATTCTGACTCAGTGCTTGTGGTATCAATCACTTTGTTGTGTGCGGAGGTTAAGAGTGGAAAATGTGCACGCACACACACACACACACACACACGTGTACACACACGTGCACAAACTCACAGTGCTCTGTATAGTTCAAACTTACTTTATCCAGTGACATAGTAAAGACACTTCACACAGGCAAAATGTGCTGAATAGTAAGATTTTTGGCAGTGGTGTCCTTAGCAGAGGACAAAAAGAGTGAAGCAATTTGACTCTTTCTTTTCTTCCTTTGTTACCATTCTTCTAGGGCTTAAGACCATCTTTAACACCTCCCTGCTTAGTCTTGTGTTTTTACCATATATGGGATTTTTACACATACTCTTTATTCTCTGTCATACCCTGCAACCAGTTTCCTCAGCTCTCCAGGCTGCACTCCTTTAGTGAGCAGTAATTGACCATTTGTGATTTGTGCTTCCACCCCTTGCCTCCTGTTACCCCCCTGTGCCTTTGTCCTCAGGGCCTCTACCATAATTTTCTGTCACCTTTGGTTGTACTTTTGAGGACCCCTGCTGCAGAGCAGGATGATCTCAAAGCTACGTTATCAGAGACCCCATCTTGAGCCCTGAAATTCCTGCAGTGTGGATATATGAGGGATTTTAAAGACCATTCTAGACTATATGTTTCCCAAATGTAAATACGAATCCATAGCAGGTACAGGGACCTGTATATAGTACTGCCTTTCACTGTCTCCAGTAGGGTTTCTTTTGTGTCAGGAAGCATGCCTCCACCACATCAGTAGTCTTTAGACAGACCTCCGTGAGAAGCAGGACACAACCTTCTTATGCAATAATAAATACTGTAAAACCCAGAACAAACTCTGCCTGACCTTCAACCACTTTCCAAGAAATAGTTTAAGTATTTTCCAAAAAGGCAGCAGTTATGTAGGAAGTTGTCCAGCTTGGCAGGTGTGTGAGAAAGAGATGCCAAAAGTCCAGTCTCATTTGCCAGGTTCAAGAGCATAGTATCTACCTGCAACTTTCCATTTGGTAAATCAGAGATAAGCATTGGCCACTTTTCACATCATGAGAACGGTGCACCTACATAAACAGATATCAGTCTCTCTCATTCACCATATTTATTTTGGTTACTATGTTAAACCGTATGAACACCTTACTTAAGCACAGACGTTTTGGTCTGACTTGAAATGTTATTTCAAATGGTGAAAATTCCTGCACCAGCACCCATTAACGCAACCTGGAATGAAAGCTAAACAAAAGTTAGAGCTTTTGAATAACAGTGCTGGAAGAATTACTCCAGCTTTTGTCAGACATCTAACAAGTTTGCCCAGCCACAGTGAGGAACAGAGGGTTCTTTTTTCCCTACATTTCATTTTCAAATCTTCCTGAGTTACACTGGGAAAAGTAGATGACTGCAAAAATAGGTATTTTGAGGGCTATCAACCCCACTTGCTCTCTTGATCCTCCAAAGCAAGTATGCATGACTAATTCCAAATTTTATTTGTTTTCAGGTCTTCTTACCTACGGAGTCATGCAATCTGATTTAGAGGCGGCTGCATTCCAAGCACTCTGCAAGCAGAGGACTCCAATGCTTCAGGGTATTCTGGTTGATAATATTTTTCCAATGCCAAAATACCACAGACAGTTATGTAATCATATATACTTCATCTAAAAATAGGAGAGCAAGTTTTGATATCAGGAAGAGAGATTTTTTTCCCCCACCTCTAAAAACAAACTAATCACAATATGTTTAAGATGACTACAAGTGGTCTAAAACACACAAAACTTATTTGTTTAAATGCTTATTTGAAAATTAGGCATGTTTCCACAAGACGTTATTAATCAGCCCTTGAAAAACTCCCTGGGATATATCAGACACTTATTGATTGCTTCATATGGAGCAATTCAATTGTACTACAAACTCGATGCACAACTGGCACATTTCAAATTTGACAAAATATCAAACCAAAAAGAACAAGGGCTGAGTTCTGAAATACTCTTGAAATGTCCTGGCCACAGTCCAGCGAAGCACTTACTCACGTCCCGCATTTAAAACAACCAGTTCCACTGCAGACTGTTCACTTGCAGAAAGTCAGGTAGTACAGCTGTGCTGTGTTTGCCAGGGAAAGGTCCTACCTATGGAAAAAGTTGCTTGAGGGAGCTTCCCCCGTAAATAGACCTTAGGTCAAAGGGAAAACATTTTAAAAGGGAGAAAAGTATTGCTGCTACTGGAAGTTTTGTTACCCACCTAAGCAAGTCGTAAACAGAAGAGTACATCTAGGTCCACCACGTTTTCAATGTCTTTGCGTGCATGATTTTTTCTTGCTTGGAAGCTATGCCTAGGAGTAACAGTGGCTTTTGGGGAGATCAAACTGTCTGGTTGGAGCATAAGCTGCAGATGCCTGGAAAACCTGGGCAAATATCTTGCGTGCACAAGCAGATCAAACCAGCGCGTCGGAAAGTACTGCATGGACGCTGCCCAAAGTGCCACACAGACAAGCTGTGTCGCGGCGAACCCGCCACGGTTGGACACGCCGAGCTTCTGAACAGCAAATGGACACGGACTTCAGCTGAGAAAATCAGGGGGCTAAAGCAGCAGTGAATGTGTAGACGGGACACGCTGCCGCCTGGCTTTTAATTATGTAATTTCTATTCACAGAAGCAGAGCTGAGTGTTATATAGCTCCTAGCACACAAACTGTAATGATAAAGTAGTAAATGAGGGAAGAAACTAAAACTACAAAGTAACCATAGAAAAACAATTTCAAAGACAAAGTGATTTTCTGATTGCTGCAACTTGTTTTATCTGCTTCTGCTCCAACAGCATAACGTTAACAAAACAAAACAAATCCCCCCAAATTATAATAAAGAAACAGGACAGAAAGAAATATCAGAAACACCATCATTAGAAACAGTCACTTTATTTAATGTGTATAGGACAGAGAATATAAAAAGTAACATCTCACACTGCCACACAGCCCACACTCACTCTTCAGGAGGAAAAGCAGTATCTAAAGTTAATGTACAATGAATTTTCCAGTCAGCACAGGCAGCCTGGTAAACAACACACAAAATAAGAACAGACTTGAGTCTCCCCCATCCTGCTGACTCCACTTGTATTGAATGTTTTACTGGTTCAAAGGGCTGCTGTACAAACTTTTCATACTGCCCTGCATGCTCCTGTTTAAGCCAGGCAAAAATCAGAAAACTTAGGCTAGACAAATTATGCCATTTACTGGCCATATGTTAAGCTAACTTGTAAATTAACTTGAAATTTTATATATTTTTAGATGACTGCAGAAAATCAGATGTTTATATAGCAATGTAGATGACAAGGTGGTGAAATCTACATACAGGGTTAGTCACCTATTCTGGTTTTTTTTAAAGTATTTATTTAAACAGACAACTTCTGTTCTTGTAACTTCTGTATAAAGTTTATAAAGGCAAACACATAGTATTATTACTGCAAGAAACTGCTGCAGCTTGAAAATTTTAAATTTATATCAGGTTGATTCCATAGCTGAGGGCCATGTTCTTACATGTGGTACACAGGGTGAAAAAAGCTGAAAGAACCACCCTTTGCAGGAAAATAAGGCTCTGAGAGACACTACTCAAAAGTCTCAAAATCTGCCTGAAGACCTTTTTAGGACAAATACTCTGCTGGTAAAAAACAAAGAAAAGAAACTAAAGCAAACAAAGGAAATGTTTCAAGGTCGGTTCTGTATCAGTTAAGTTATGCTGAAAAATAATTTATTATTTTTATTCTTAAGTTATTGGAAAAAGCAGAATGCAGCACCAGTTTGCAGTTATGCAAAAAAAAATCTGTTTCTCATGTCAATACGATATTGCAAAATAGTAAATGTTATCTGAGTAATATCTGGCTGAGAATGCACTCGAGGGTGACGAGAATATTTCTGTTTACTAACAAGGTAATGTTTGAATTGATTATCCAGTAACTACTGCTGATAAGCCTAGGTCAAATGTAGGCTGATTTATTTCTTATCCAATATTAGCACTAATAAATATCCCCAGTTTTAACCCAGAGATATTGCTCAAGTCTGAGCAAAATATTTGCCATATTTTGGTGCTTTCTATAAATGAGTATTTTGCAATCTGGTTTTGTTTTGTTTGTTTGTCTGCTTGTTTAGTATTTGTGGTTACATATATGCCTCTCCCTGAGAACAATGAGGCCTCAAGGTATTCAGCTTCTGTAAGGCACCTCCAAAACAGGCATTGAAAAGCATTTGTCCAAACAAGGCAATTTAAGGGGCTCAGGTCATCATTCCTTCAAGTCACTGGTGAGAGCATGAAGGGCAATCCACAAAGCCAATTTTTCTGGCAGGGAAATCCAGAAGCACTGGGGTTTAGACTGCCTAAACTGGTACTGTAGGTGCTTAAACCTCAGAAAACAACAGTCACTCCCGAAGGCACCTGAAAATCCATTTGTTTCAGTTCCTTGATGAAGTCTCTTGCACCTTGCTTAGGCATTCTCTAACCTTTAGATAGATATGGAAAGTATTTGGGTGCTGGGTCAATTAAGGAGTATGACATTGCTCCAGATAATGAGCTACAACTTGTAGGCCCTGCAGTCCCAATTCCCAGGCAAGAACCCTCTCACATTTACACTAAGAGACACATTGGGTAAGGCTATCTTCCATTATCTTGTTAAACCTTCCTTCCTTCCTCCACCACAGGCTCTTTCCACGGAAAGAGCAAGAAGAGAGTAGCCTAGTGGTGGAAACACTTCAGCAGGGTTGAGGAGATTCTGGGTTCTCCCAAGACTATTTACACATTTTGTATTGGACAGGTATGGGACAAAAGCAGCCCAAAGAGCCACAATGAAGACAGCTTGACCTGAGAAAGTGTGGTAGCTCCAAGTGCAACACAGTCTGTGCAGCACAGTCACAGCACCATGGCACTGCCTGGTACTGAGAAGGTTTGAGCACCTTCTTCAGTACAGCACAAAAAATAACCCAGATAAACAGCTTTTTTGCAACCAGCATAAGCATCTGTGGCTCATTTTGTGTAGCGCTGCAGTGGAAGAGAGAGGACAGAAAGGGGGCAAGGCTGAATACCTTCGTATTTCAATGTATCCCCAAAACAGAAGCTTTGCAACAGGGAGTTTGGAGTATTCAGCTCCTGATGATTGTACTAGAGGAACAATGGTTGCATCGTCACTGTCCTGTTGCAGTGTCCAACATGTCACAAAGACTGTCACCTAGAGAGCCCCCCAGTCAGTACATACGCTGGAGACAGCCACAGCTTTGCCAGCCTTTGCAATACTCTCCTTGCAATAGTCGCTTTCCAAAGACAGCTGAATAATGCCTCCCTCCCCCTCAACGCCCCAGAAGCACACAACCAAGTGAAGTCTCTGTGTGCCAACTCAGCTACACAACACAGGGCAGGACAGAGGGCTGGATCCACTGTGTGCTTGCTACTGAGTGCCTCGGAAATGCTTTGGCCAAACACCATGAGTGGTGACATCCATCCCATTTCATTTGGTGAGGTTCATGAAGTGCTATGTGTGCTTTCCCCGGCCTCCTTCTCCATGAAGGCTGGTCTTGTAGGGGCAAGTGTCAGTCTGCGTTCCTTATGAGGGCTACAAAGTGTGGGAAGGCTGATGCTGTGGCATACTGCCTGTGAGCCTTCCCCGCTTTCCTAGAGGACCATGAGGATCAGTGGCAAGGATGCGTGAAGGGTGCCTTCTAAAGGCTGCCTGGTGGCATCAGAGAAGGCAGCAGCAGGGTAAGTGCTGGGAGAGCCTGGTGGGATAGCAGTGCTGTCTGAGGACACTTTATGTACACAGTATAGATAGGGCTGGCCCCATCTGCATGCAGCTTTGGGACCTTTAGTGTGCATTTGGATAGGATGTCCTCTCTAGACTGGCACCCAGGAGCAGTCATCTGTGTAGCTGTCATCTTCTGAGCCAAGCAAAAAATATGAGCTAGGCTGAATACCAAGGAAAAGAGGCAAATGAACTTCAGCAGCAAGGGCGCAGAAGTGGAATTGCAAGGAATAGTTTTTTAATTATTCCTACATGTGAAAGAGCGTAATTCTCCTTTGTATGCTGCATAAGGCACCATAATGGCGAAGTTCAAAAGCTCGCACATCTACTAAGATGCCCCAGAACTGCAAATAAAATATGAGGTTGAATCTAGAAGCCCATGTCAGTAGGCTGCCATACCTAATCCCATTAGCCCTCAGAGCAAGGCTCCTTAGCTCAGGATCAGAGCAAGGCTGACAGGGTTATGTCCTTTCTGTGACAGAATTCCTTGGCACCAGCAAAGGGCTTTTTGAGATGCTCTCTGCTCTGGCCGCTAGACACACCCTAGCTCAAAAATGGCAGAGCAGATAGAAACATCCCTACAATAGTCGGTGTCAGGAGGTCAGCCAAGTGTCACCCCTCTAGTTTTCATAAGACAAGAAACAAAGGAGCTTCCACTGAAGATACAGAAGTAAGCAATTTAGAATCAGGAGAAGGAATTACATGCTGAACCAAACATAAGCAGTCTGAGTACCCTCTACCTCACTCTATCAGAGAAACAAAGAGCTTAGTTGGATAAAAGTTAATTAAAAAAAATCTGACACATTTTTCAGAAATGATATGTTATTTGCTGTTATACTAACCAGAATCAGAGTACAGAACAGATTCATGGTTCACATCAAAATTAATGACTATGAGGCTTACGTTGAGAACAAACTTTTCCTATTGCCATGTTAAACTGTATAATTGGATTTGTGAAGGTCCTACATGTGTTCTTGAAGCTCCTAATCTGATCAAAGTCAAAGCCATCACTTAGCATTGCGAGGTGTTTTTCCATACCTACCCAAGTTTTCTGCTAATTAAAATATTAAAGTTGGAGGTGGAGACAAGGAAAAAAATGCTGAAGAGTTGCACAAACCAAGTGTATTATATAATTTTTGTCTTCATGACAAAAAAGAAAGAATACATCACATTGCATTGCTATGAAGCAAAGGCAGACTATTTAAGGAGGAAATAAGAGGAAATAATTTTTTCAGAATGTTTGAGTGGTTACACACTAGAACACATTCCTAGAGAATCTCTGCTCTAGTTCAGTTGTTTCTGTGATTCAGAAAGAGCACGAAACAATTCTTTTCCACAGAAAGTAGGTTAGAGAGAAGACCGGCATGTCCATTATCTGTTCAAGGCTTATAACCTGATTACTTTTGGGCTAAGATTGGAGTTGTTATTACACATTGTGTTCTTATTCACCACCTTGACTTCCCTGTTAAATCTTGATTTAGAATTGCCTTCAGTCAAATGCAATTCTTCGGAGGTGACTCAAAGAAAAAATCGGAGCTAAGCTTTTTCGCTAGGAGGTGGCTCCTACATCTGCTAGATATGTGAAACCACATTACCATTTAGTCACCTGCAGACATGCAAGAGCAGTAAAGACAGTTATGGTGCTTTATGATGGTGGTTTTACCTACAACCTTGACTTCTAGTGGTATACTTCCATTCTTGCTAGCATTGGCAGAAGCACCTATGTGCAGCACACCCATTCCACTGTCTCTACTGAGGGAAATTAAGAAAAATATCTAATGCAGGAAAAGCTGAGAAAGGAAGCCAAGTTACAGTGAGACAGCTCAAAGTGTGATTCACAACAACATCACAGAAAAGCTCTTTCATTCATTATCTATATAATAATAACCTAGAATGGCAGAGGAGGAAGCATGTAGTTGGTACTGAAGTTTTCATCTGATTCAATGCCATTTCTGAATGTGATTCCTGAGGGTAAGATGCATGAAGCACTACCGATGGTAGTTAATTGAACATTTGCATATTGCTGTGCTTCAAAATCCTGTTACATCCCTCTTACTGCATTAAAAAGGCCTCACTAACAACTAGCTTGTAAAGGCTAAAGATAATTCATAACATCTTCAGCTGGCACTCAAGGGTTTCTCTATATGCTACCCTTCCTTTTTATATGATGCAATAAAATGTTTCAAAAAAAATAGCTCAACATATCTACTAATCTACTACATTACTAGCCTAGGCCTGAGCAGAGCGACAATGTGCAATATCTCCTGGTTTGGAGGACTGGCCACATCCCACCTGTAGTTCCCCTGCAAGCACAATTTGGACGAGAAGGTGTCAATAGCTCTGTCTAAGGCCTGCAGGAAGACAAAGCAGAGGATGGTAGTAACATCTAGAGTCCATTCCAGAAACAAAATCCTTTTCTAAAGATGACTGAAGGAACCATGGTCTCGGTTATTGCACAGCATGCTCTAACCACCAAATTATGCTGTTTCCATGCCTCCTTGGCTGGTACAGGCAGAACTGGGCTTCTAGACTCAGTGCAAAGAAAACACGGCCTCCTTTTGCCGAGAGAAAGAGAGCAGTCTTTGGAGCAGAGAGAAAAAAAGAAATTCATTCCTTCCCATCTTCACACTTAGTGAAATATCCTAATTACAAGGACAGATCAAACTTTCACTCAGCTTCATTTTTTCCCTGGATTTTGCATTTTTGGCTTCAAAGGAGCTAAACTTGAACAGCAGAAAACACTCTCACTGAAGATGCCCATGGCATGGAAGATTGGTCAGTCTCCTGGTGACAGGATGCCAATCCCATTCATGCAGAACAGAAGACAAAAGGAGGTGCTACCATCACCACCTCAGTTAGTCTGTATCCTGAGCAGATGGGGGAGCAGGGGTGCTTCTTTCTGGATCTCTGTACTCCCAGTGAAAGGGACTCACTGAAGTGGGTGGCAATCATTTTGTGTTAGAGTCCTCGGTCTCTGAAAAAAAAAATTAATGCAGAAAGAAGGTCCTACATTCGGTGGATTAGATACTCATCATCACTGTGTTGCAGGGCTCCAGTGCACCTGGCATTGCTTGTTCCCAGGTTGCCCAGGGCATAATTCCCTTGGAGATCAGTGTTCTGGCAGGAGAAGCCTCGCTGTCTGCACACCTGCCTTCCTCCCCCAGGGCTCAACTTCTACTGCTGCAACAGTGACCTCATTTTGCTCCAATCAGGACTTGTAGTCCCTATCTCTTTTACCCCATCTAGTCCCTGGCTTTCTTATTTCATGCATACAGCAGACTTTATCTGTAACCCATGAACAGTTTTGGTCTTTTGATGTCTCTTTTATCCATCAGTGAAATCCAGAACATTCTCTTTTCTTTCAGTATTTTCCCCCTCACACCAGTTAATAAGTAAATGATTTAATGAGTCTTTTAAAATTTATTTAAGAGATATACCTAGGAACCTTTAGATTTATTTAAGAGATTGCAAAATGATCTGCAAGAAATTCCAAAAATAGTAAGATTAGACGAATAACCATCTAAAGACAGAGTATGAAAGAGAAGGAATCAAAATGTCCAGAAATCCTGCTAGCATTTTCAATTCCGTAGTTATCAAAACATTACCATATTAGCAGCTTTGAAAGTCAACCAGGCAGTGAAGTTCTTGGAAGTGACACTGGGGTCATGCATATGTTTGTACAGACACACAACGTGTTGTATATGCCCACAGTCCAAACAGAAGTGTGAGAGCAGAAAGACTAGGAAAAGCTTTGCCAGCTTTAATCCACATGAAGGTGGTATCAGCAGCAGTGTCAGTACCGAATGCTTCAGCATGGGCTAGCTACCCATTCTTTATATGCAAGCCTCACACACAAACTATCTCTGCTATTTCTTCTCTCTCCCTGGTATCAACAAACCTAGATTGCTGCCACCTTTGGCACAGCTACATATGCTACAGTCACACCTGACTGCCATGCAGACATAGTGTAGGCACCAAAGAACCTTTGAACAACAGGTTTGAACACTTTTCCACAACACGTGAGCTCCATTTGCTGCTTTCCAGTAACTTGTTATATGCTCCTGCATTTGAATCCTTTCATTATGGTGGGAAAGAATGACCTAATGTACTTACATTACTTAATGAGAAAAACAACTAGACAAAATATTGTAATGATAACACTATTTGAAAGCAGTAGTTAATCTGGCTGTTGAAGAATAAGAATTCAATAGGTAAAGAGTATATTCGAAGCACCACATCCTTGCCTTTCTCCCCAAACTTCCCTGCAGATCTTCCCATCAAGAATGAAAATTACACAAGTGATTAGTACATTTATTTATTCTTTTCAGTGCAGCAAGATTTGGCGCTTTTTTTCAGATGAGGAATAATGTATTTGTACGGTTTGCTACTCTTCTTTTGAGCAGCTATGGGAACCCAAGGAAGTTCAGAGATCTTTACTAGGGGCTACACTGTGCAAAGTTCAAGCCTGTATATGTTTAGGTCAAACTACTTTACAAAGAAAGCCACACTAACAAAGTTCCATTTGTGCTACCTTTAAATATGAGGATGTTAGCAAAATTTAGGCGTTTGATAAAAAGGGAGCCATATTTGAAGTCTTCTAAAGAGGTAAAAATAATATTCTGTTCTGAGGATATGAAGACATACATACACACACAAACACACACAGAGCCCTTACCAAACCTGTGCAAATTACCAAAACTTGCTACCCTTCTTAAAAAACTGCTTCAAAAGGAAAAAAAAAAAAAGAGGAACTAGAATTTTGCGACTTCTCCTTCCCTGGGCACTGTTTTAATGGTCCAAAAGACCAAGCTTCACTGATAGTATCTCATACAGGGAAACCAAAACAGTCATGTGTTATTTCCAGTTAAACCAGTTATGCAAACTCAGTATATAAATGGACTCAGATCATCAACAGTCGAAATTGGAGAGATGAGAAAGCTACCCAATGACTGTTAATGCTTTTTAAACCCATTAGGTAGCATCAAGATGAACTAAGTGCTTTCTAAACCTACAATGAGGGCCTCTTCACATTTAAGGAGTTCAATCTACAAAAGAGCAAATGTTTCGGCTAGGGAGAGACACTATTAAGTATACAGCAACTTAACTATTACTGTTGTCAGACTCACAATAAAATGAAAAAAAACTCTCAAAACAATTCAAGCACAAATAAATACAAAGCAGAGATAGAAGAGTAAGGTTTCTAATGGCCCTTACCACATTTCTGGGAAAACAGATTACATAAAATATTTCCCAATCTTAGTATGTGAAACCAATGATAGGCAAGTAAATTGCTTATTATCTGGAAGAGGCTCTGGCCAAAAAAATAGGTGAAGTGGGGAGAAGAAGAGAGAGGGAGTGATAGAGAACTGTTTGAAGAGCAAGTGTTCACCATCCCTCAATGGATCAGAATATGAGTTTCCCATGCCATCTGTTTAATTTGTGATCCAGCCTATTAAAGCTACTGCAGTAAATCAGACTCTGAAGAACTTACTAGAATTTCTGTAGCTGTGGTGCTGGGGCACTAGCTGTTTACAAACATGTATACTTACAAAAACAGGTTAATTCCTTCCCCAAAGAATTTACATTTCAAGATGAGACAGCTCAGGAGCTGAGAACATGAACTT
Source organism: Vanellus vanellus (assembly GCF_965231255.1). Taxonomy (NCBI): domain Eukaryota; kingdom Metazoa; phylum Chordata; class Aves; order Charadriiformes; family Charadriidae; genus Vanellus; species Vanellus vanellus. The sequence continues at coordinate 23,483,483 of NC_138908.1, forward strand.
TAAACTACCTTATAACTAACTTCTCTGACATCCTGCAAAGTCATCTTAGATTTCTCACAGCACCTCCTAGACCAGACAATTTCTGAAAACATATCATAGATTCATAGAATCATAGAATATGTGATGTGAAATATTTCTAGAGAAAGCAAAACAACTAAAGAGCAAGGGGAAGTTCAGGAGTCTAACAGCACTGAACTACTGACCTGCTCTTTATGAAAGGTAATGAGCTGGACTGAATGTGTATTGCAGTAACATTACCTTTTCATGAAACATAATAGATTACTTAGTTTAACTCTAATTTCTACTGTCCTGTATATTGCAACTGTATTCTTGAAACACTGGAAGTTTTAGGTTTAATGCTAATCTTTGACAAAAGAATACCACAAATTCTTATTTGTAGTTCTCAGAAGGCTACTATGGGGAATTAATTGACTACTGTTGGAAGAAACTGAGGAAAAATTCTGTGTATGAACTCAGTAGTTCTTAACCACTGTGAGGCAGTGACCCCTTCATCACATTCAGTCAAAAGTGAGGACTGAGTATGCTGACTCCATATATATTTCACTGTATTATCGACACAATAATGATGGTGCTTTTACAACATCCATTCATTAATTATAGACTCATAGAACAGCCCAGGTTGGAAGGGACCTCAAAAGATCATCTGCTCCAAATGTTCATGGAAAAGAGAGCATACATGAGATTATCTATCACCCTGCCCAGTTGTGTCTTGAAAACCTCCAGTGTTAGGGACTTCACCTCTTCCCTGGGGTGGTTGTTCCAGTGAACGATTGGTCTCACTGTGAAAAAATTCTTTCTTTTATCAGGATGAAACCTCTCCCGGTGCAACTTGCACCCATTGCACCTTGTCTTCTACATGTGGGTCCTTGCGAAGAAAGAGCCTCTGTCCTCTTTGTAGCCACCCTTTAAATATTGGAAAAACATAATGACGTCCCCCTTAAGCCTTCTTTTCTTCAGGGTGAAAACATCAAACTCCTTCAGTCCTTCCTCATAGAGCAGGTTCTCCAGCCCTCTGGGAACTTTCTGCTGTCATCTACAGATTGCTGTTGCAGCAACTTGAAGCAAGTACACCTTCAAGATGAGTGAATCTTCAGGCCATATTAAAGACCAACCCAAGACTTTAACATCTTATGTAAATGCTTTGTGAACACTGTGAATTTGCATCCATGCAAGTAATAAGAAATTCTTTATTGTAGTTAAAGGTTATCCATGGATACTTTGTGTATACAGATAATGTGATTTGTGCAAGTGCAACAACCACTATCTCTAAACCCCAACGCTGACAAGGGCTAACTTGTTTATTTCCTTACCCTCCACCTGAGGTGAAGGTATGTCAGAGCATGTGCACCTCTGGCAAAAGTGTACTTTTTTGGTAAAAAGTGGGAAGTCTTGTAGAGTTAAGTTGGAGGATAGGAATGGATGTCCTGAATAATCAGAATCCCATCAAAACAACACCAATGAATTACAGACAAACTGTGCATGAAGGAATAACTAAATGTTCAAAAAGGATAAGTGGTCATTGATGAAGGAAGAACGTCATTTTAGAGTGATTTATAAATGAAATTTATAAGATTAATGATGCAGTGCCAGTGTTAAAAGAGAAATAACTTGCAGGAACATATTAGTCTATTGGTAATTTTAAGAATGAAAGTCCATACTCTGCACAAACTGCAGTGAATTAAAATACACTGGAAGGAGTTTCTTTTCTGAATTAAGCACTCTGTTTTTGAAGATCTCACACCCTCTTTCCTCTCCAGCTTTTAGCCTTCTGCAAGTTTTCCATTGTCTTTTATTATTTTTCTAGATAGAGAATCCCAATCACAAATCAGTTCCACCACATCTTCCACTTCAAAGGCCTCTTGGCCTGTGTTCACCAGGCGTGGTACTACTGCCTCCTTCACTGAGGCCCTATTGGGTACATTTGTGTGAATAAGCAAGATACCTGGGAAATCTAGGGTTAACTGCTACAACTCCTTCATCTCTAAATGAGGGTTGACAAAATGAAGGAAAGGAAGGAACTTGATGGCAAGTCTGCCTTTCAACCTTTTATGCTTTCTGGAGTAAAAGCTCCAAGCTGTACCGGCACCAGAAGTCCTTGGAACAGACAAGGAGGCACACCATAAAGAAGCTGAGAGAATCCTTAGCAACTTCAGTGAAGAAGACCTAGTTAGTTATTAAAGATGCACTAGTTTAGTATTACTCAGACTGGTGTCAATATTGTCTAAGATGATGGTGTAGACAACTCTCAGTGACCATAGTGGGAGGTCCCATCACAACAGAATTATTTCATCTTCAGAGTAAAATCTAAATGAATAATCAGGGTTAAACCAGGACCTCACATTTGACATTAACCATGTTGCTACTGTGTCTCCTGTCTTCAATGTCTTGGGGAGAGGGGAAAAAAAGCTAGACCAAAAATTCCCCGGGAATTTACTGAACTGGCTGCAGTATGACCAAGCAAGAAGAATGGAGCAGTGAAGGTCACCAAGGGCCTTTTCCTTTCTGTTCCTATTCAAAACCACACATAATCATTGAGAAGTAATGAAATACCATTTACTCTATGCCAGCACAAACAACTCCTCCATGTGAAGCAAAGAAAACACCATCTGTCATCTTTTCTCTTCAAGTTACAAAGAACTGACTAAAACATTTTGGGGCATAGTTTCAAGGGGAACTTTACCATGGTCTATGAGTAACCAATGCCACAGAACAAACATCTCTGTTCCTGGAGAGGGTCTCTGAGCAGCTCCTGGCCAAATAGAATTGGTCAATAAGCAAATCCTACTTTCTCTAAATCAGCAATCGAAAGTCTACCAAGATCTAATACTTGCAAATTGATACTCACATTGGCCTGGTTTCATCTAAGGCACAAATGTTAAGACACTTGGAACAAGTGGCAAGGTATGTGATGCATTTATCTAGCAGTCATAATCTTTAAATAAACCCTGGGTACATTTTTCAAAACATACAAGCATGAGTCCATGCAGAAGTACTGGAATATTGTATGGTATGTAGGTATGTGTGACATAGGAGAACTGCAAAAGGTTAAGAGAAAGGCAAAAAACATAGTCCAAAAATGTAGAATTCTGCATCAGAAATAATTACGTGAAAACTCTTCAGTGAAGATTCCTAAGTGAGGACTCTTCAGTCTGGAAAAAAGAGACAGCTGAATGAGGTATATGACAGAGGTCAATAAAAGCTGAGTGTGTGGAGAAAGGGAATGGGGATTGACAGTATGTGTTCCAGCGCAAGAGCTAGGGAGGGCACCAAATAAAACTAACAGAAGGCAGATGCAAAATAAGCACAAGGAGGTGGTTTTCCACACAGCATATGGCCAAGTTTTGGATAGTAATATTTTACATGGGTTTCAAAAATGAGTAGGCAAATTCATAGAAGAAAAATCCATAACGAGTCATTAATTTAGTCAAAGAGATATCTATCTTCAAATAATCAAACACTGAGAGATCGTATGTGAGAAAATTCATGCATGATTGTCTTGTTATATATATAGGCATATAACAGATCTTTGGTCATTGCAGGAGACATTCTTATATTCTTCGCAGTGCATTATGAAATTCTGAAAATCATTATGGATGTTTTAAATATCATTATAAATGTTTAATAAAAGCAGAGTATACTGTTTCAGCAATTTAAGGTACATTACACCATAAACAGCATATTTTCCTTGAGGTATGAGCTACCTATTTCTTTTTTCTCTTTCCTAAAGATAATAGGCATTTGAGCAGAAAGTGAGATGACATTCTATATTTGTTGTCTCTTGTTCTGATCTCTTAGACCATACCAAAATAGATGCAAATATTGTTCATAAACTTATGTTCCTATGCTTGTGACTAGATCCAAGCAAAAGATCTATACAGATATTGTTTTTTTTTTTCATGACTTCCAATCTTGACCTGAAATTAGTCCCTCAAGTATTCTGGATCTTGTCCCTCAGTAATTCCTACTTCCTGAAAAAAAAAAAACAAAACACCAAAACTCAGAAACTGGAAGTATTGTAGGAGACCAGTCACTTAGTAACACAATTTTTCTTCCATTAAGCAGCAACTGGAAAAAAACCCAACAAACAAACCCACACTCAACCCAAAACCAAAGGAAAAAAAAAAAAAACAGCAAAAAACCACAGAAACAAAACAAGGATAAAAGAAAACATTGAAGAAATGGGTAATGGCAGTACAGAAAAAAATGTATTAAAAATCCATTTACCATATACCCCTGTATTTCCCCTTAATATGAATGGATAAAATTTCATCTGCTGGCTTGTGTGAAGTGTGACTTTCAGTATTAACTGGCTATATAATGTGGGATAGTGAGCTCAATTGGCTCATTGCCTTTAAATTCTAAATCACTTTTCATTTCTCTGGAAGTAACTTAAACTGCCATCTGCCATGTTGCCAGACGCTTTCTGTTGGAATCAAGTGTTTCAAAATTCATCTACTTGGAGGTCGCTTGAGTTGTGTTTAAGTGGCACAAAAATCCGGAGTTGATTAAAAACTCACCAGCTAAAACTCAAAGAAAAATACCACAGGTCACCAGACTTGCTATGAACGTGGGAATTAATAAATCCAAGAGCTTCCATTCCATACCTTAGAAAATCATTTAAGAGCTGTGGCAATCTTGACCTGCATATGCAATTGCAATACAGCAGAATTAAACATATCAGTCACGGATCAGAGTTTTTTGAATAGAGATGACAACAGTGGAATTATTTGTGAATGCACTTCACTTTCGCATACTGCACAGATGCTAGCTGTGCCCCGTGATGATAACCAGTCCATCGTCTGAACGTGGTAACTGTGTGCGTGGATGAACGTGCCAGTTACACAACTTGCGCAGGTTATTTTTCAGCAGGACAATCTACAGATTGTTATGGTCAGAATAAATTAGACTGGTATGCTTACATTACTACATAATTTTTGAGCAATATATAGTTGCATGTGAGCAAACACATGCTCAAATCAGGCCAGTATTTCACACAACTTTTATCAATCAGGTATTAACAAGGCTTGCACCAGTTACATTCTACTCTTCTATATGCAGCTGTAAAAACTGTAGCCAAAGAGACTGAAAGCAAGCCATCAGGATTTTCCACTGTTCAAAAAACTACTTTTGTAGAAATGGATGTTAGGACTGGAGAAAATGGACAGGAAAATCCTTTGAGAACATACTTTTATTTCAGAGAGTAATAGAAATGTCATAATGCTTCTAGGCTTTTTCCATGTAGTTGAGGAAAACTGTTTATAAAAGTAATGTGTCATGTAGTTAAGTCTGTTCAAGTCCAAATAGCTTAATGTTTACATGTCATACAGCTTACTCCATCTACCTCCAACTCCCAAAAGACTAGTGCAGACGGTTTCTTTCAAGACATTAGTTCTGAAATCATTTGGCCAGTAGCTGTGTTTAGTATTCCAGCCCCATTAAAAAAAAACAACACACACCTCCCAAATCAACCCCATATTGTTTACTTGCATTTTTCTCTTCTCAGAATGCCTCACCACTAGTACAAATCGCTATCTGCTAGCAACCTAATAAGAACCCCACAGAAACAAAAGAAACAAATACCAACAAGCTCTATGAACACCTACAAAAATGCAGCTTCGGTTGGAACAGCTCTTCTGGTGACTCATTTAGGATTTAGTTTCATGTTGCACTTTGCAGTTGGTTTCTTTCTTCAACTGTTTAACGGCTTGATCATAGCAGTGGCCATGCCACCATCAGCCTACTTGATAGAACTCTGAGCATGAGTTACAGGCTTATTCATAATCAAAACTTCCAATTAAAAGTGATTTGGAAGTTTGATCAATTTTAGAGGGAGCTATTGGATGAGGTTACCTACAAAGGCAGAAGACTAGTACTAAATAGTATTTCTAGCTGTTCCTATGAGGTTGAATTCATTGACCACTAACAGTGTCCAGCTACTGGACCACCTTGGGGAGAGACTGAATGCATTGCTTGGAAGCTGTCTTGGGATTTCTTGGAAATGTATTTACAGACCCACTTCAGGGTGAAGTATCCTTGTGCACTAACGAATCCTGTGTCTTCATTTCATGTTATACCTGCAGGCATTTTTCCCCTCTCCGAGAGAGTACAATATAGATTTGTGCAGTGTACAGAAGCCTCATATGTGCTAGTCATGGCAGTCAACAAAGTGTAGCAGGCTTTATCAGGGGAAAAACATGCCAGATTTCACAGCCCGAGACTGGCCAGGCTGCCGCAGCTGCATGCCCTCAGGTCCAGCCCGCAGCGAGGATGAGCAAATATTCCTTGTGGGCACATGCGTGCGGAGCACACAAACGCACTGCATGTACACACATACACACAGCCAGCCACACGGGTGGGCACAGGCACACAGAGCACTCACACAAACACAGCACAAAGGGTCTCATCCTGCTCCCCTCTCTGTCTGAGCAGGACAGACGTCCACCAGTGAGAGCATGGACCACTCCAGCAGCTGGGCTCAGATGCTCACTCTGCCCAGCTGCTGCCCCTGGATCCCAGTCTCCCCAGTTGGTGACACTGGATGTAGGAGTCCCCAAGATCACAGCCCTACTCCAGGTGCCGGTACAGACACCTCAGACACACACACATGGACTGAGCTGCCTGGGACTCCACTGGGCCCCAGTAGCCAATCCCTCTCCACCCTGTGGTCTCACCCTTGCAGACACACATTCCCCGTCCTTCCCTTAGGGACTCCCAGACCCTGCATTCTCTCCAGCAGCTGACTGGGACTCCCTTGGTCCCCCCAACAGACAGCTCCTCCTGTGGTCTCATCCTTACAGACGTGCACACACACCTGGCTCCTGTGCCACTTCACCCACTTGCCAGCTGGATCTTCACTAGCAATCAGAGGGCTGGAGCACGTCTCCTGTGAAGACAGGCTGAGAGAGTTGGGGTTGTTCAGCCTGGAGAAGAGAAGGCTCTGGGGAGGCCTTAGAGCCCCTTCCAGTACCTAAAGAGGGCCTACAGGAAAGACGGGGAGGGACTCTTTATCAGGGAGTGCAGTGACAGGATGAGGTGTAACGGCTTTAAACTGGAAGAGGATAGATTTAGATTAGGTATTAGGAATAAATTCCTTACTCTGAGGGTGGTGAGATGCTGGAACAGGTTGCCCAGGGACGTTGTGGGGGCCCCATCCCTGGAGGTGTTCAAGGCCAGGTCAGATGAGGCTTTGAGCAACCTGGTCTAGTGGAAGGTGTCCCTGCCCATGGCAGGGGGGTTGGAACTAGATGATCTTTAACATCCCTTCCAACTGTAACTATTCTGTGATTCTGTGATCACACCCTTGCACTTGTTCCAGGTGCTGACACCATGGACACACGGGCCCTCCAGCCCATGGTCTGACTCGAGCTGCTGGCGCTGAGACCCCTGTAGGCACACACTCAGGCAGAACACAGCACTGCACCCAGGAAAGTTAGAAATTAATATAATAAGAAGATAGGACAGACTGTGCTACCTGGGCACATGGCATGGGCAGACAAGCGTATTGACCAGCAAACTGTTTATAAAAAAACAGCCCTCTCTGTTGCCTTATCCCTCCATTTTCCCCTACATGTTCCTCCCCAAATCATTTGGTTTCTTCCCTAAATAGCCCATAAGAAGTCCCCTGCAATCCTGAAATACTCTTTCCCTAATGCATCCCATGCCTTTAGGCAGAAACCCCCTTCAGTTTGAAAGGTGCTCCAGCCTTGTCTTTTCATGATGGGTGTCACGTCTGGGCCATGGGGCTGTGGGTCTCCTGGGAGAGCCCTGGAAGGAGCCTGGACAGAGTGGCCCCTCCTCTGAGCCCTTAGTTTGGGTTCCCGCCTGCCTTTGGTCCCTTGTGCTCCTCTGGGCGTCTTGAGATGGGCCTCCGATGGGCTGATGGCCAGGGAGCAGCCAGAATACGGTGTTACCAAGCTCTTCCATCTGCCACTGCCTCCCTGTGTTCCCTTGTGGCTGTCAACAAGGGAGCTTTTAACCTCACAGGCATGGCTACGGGGCCCTCTGGTCCCTCTGGGTCTGAATTACTTGGCTTTCAAAATACGAACTGTGGACATGTAACCAAAGCTGTCCTGTATATCTGGAGGAGTTGGTGATATGAAGCTATGTCAGAGCTACCGTAAGAGCTACCTGCCCCATTCTCCTCCCTGACATGTCTGTTATTCAGCTGCCAAACAACGTAGCAGGAACAAAAAAAGACCTGTCATGCAGCCAGACTATGGGGAGAAGGGAAGAGGAGAAAGGAAGAAGGAACTGGAAGCTATCCCAATGTAGGAGATGCAGCGTGAAGATGTGTGGAATTCAAAAAAGAAAAAGAAGAGAGTACAAAGTTATTAATACCATACTTTGATAAAATCAAGAAAAAAGGATGTAAAATCTGTGTCTGTTAGTAAGACTTTCCAGAATTCAAAACCATATCTGTAGAAAACAGAACATTAATTCAATCACACTTCAACACAGGTTTTTGGCATGCTCTTCACAAATTTTAACTTATATGTTTACAAAAGTTAAAATTCCCCAGGTACAGATAACATATACATTGTAAGGGTTTTCTAAGACTTCGTGCCAATTTATACAATTTAACAAGAAATATTTTTGGTGTTCATTCCTAGGAAAGAGATGTTTTGTTTGATTGTTTGTTTTAGATCACTGGACTTTGCTGCTATTCACATGAACTAAAATCAAAAGGATTATGGCTATCCCATCTATTTAGCAATCATTTCACAGATGTAACCATAGACAATTATTACAGACAGTTATTAATTTAAACTATTTAACACCATCCAAAAGCTATGCCAGGTACTATTGAGCCCAATAGTATCCCAAATATAAAAGACACAGTATCTGGGGAGAGAAAACATACATGAGAATGGAGCACATCAACACTTTCAAAATGTATGTAGAGAAAATTTTGTAGACAAGTTTTAAAATTCCCCGATATATAAAGACGAAACTACTAAGGTATATGTTATTTGGCCACTGGGCCAAAGTCAAGATTTACTACTAAAATAGAATATGTGTATCCCCATGTTACATTTATAGTATGCTGAGAGTTGATAGATCCACCTACTTCCTCCTGCTATATGCAGAGTTAAATGAGAAGCAAACTAAAGCAAACTGCTTCTCCCTAGACTATCTGACATTTTTCTGCCACAGAAATATAACAGAGGAATTATCTATGGAAAACTGGCATTAACACACACAGTTCATTTCCCCTGACCTCTTAGTGAAAGAAGAGACCACTCTGGCTTTCTAAAGCATCTTGCATTTTAAAATGTTGTGCTGTGAAGAATATTGCTCTCTTGACACAGTTTCAACCCCTTGTTTCCGGAGCACTGCATAAAAGCATGTATTGCAGCATTCTTCAAACATATTAAAATTCCTTGAGCTCTGAGTAGAGCCTTATTCAAGTTCTTCCTTGCTGTATACACAGGCAGTTGATGTGACTGAAGCCACTTCAAGATTTTTCACTATTGGACACTACACAGACCCTCTCCGATCTCTATCATGCAGCCTGACAGAATTACATCCTTTTATCAGCTGAAACTACACTCCCCAAATCATCGAATAACCTCCTACTTCCAATTGCATACACACGTGGTTTCCTTGAACTCTAACCTTGTTTTGCCTCTACGGGAACCTGGTAATTTGCACAGGCTTTCCTCATAAATTCTCTCCTATATCTTAGCAGACTGCCCTAGCCACTGCATGAGCTTTTGGGTTTTTTTTTCTTCCCCCTTGAAGTGATCTTTCAGGACCTCAGAACAGGACAAAGGTGCCCTTCCTCCCGGAAATTAATTATTTCCTAAAAATGTTCCACTAGTTGTCTTTGTCCCATCTGAGGCTCCCTCCAGGAGACTCCCCATATTTAAAAAAAAACAATAACTGTCTGCAATAGGTTTCAGGTTATGTTCTGAATTTCCTTGCCCATGCTGCTATTACATGCTGCTCACATAGCAAACCCTGAGGTATGTTTCAAAAATAATCATCTGAAAAGACAAGGCGTGCTTCCATGGTACAGAGGAAGAACTGTATATTTAGTGTATATCACAATCTTGCACCAAAGCTGAGAAAACAACAGGTCATAGGGCTGAAGAACTCTTCTAAGATAAGCAGGTTCAGTCTTCTGCCATTGTCACATCTGAAAAATAGTTTAGGTTTCTTGCCTCTGCCTGGAAGCCTAATAGTTTACTTACCTAATACTCCCAATATTACATATGTAATTTATAACCAGGATGAAGATAAAATCCATGATGTCAAGTCTGGTTTGGACTGGCTGAGAAAACTGAGGCATTTGTTATGTCCATATCATTAGCTGATTAAGACAGAATGCGTGTTAAAACAATTACATCACATTCAATTCATTAGTCAAAAAGGTTTGCTTATTCTCAACTGCTAATGGCATTTTCTCAAAGGAAATAGCTCAAACATCCGAGAGAAATGTATCTTACTTAACTGAAAAGTTGCCAAACATGCTTTAAGATCTCAGAGTTCTAAGTTCTTACCCTGGAAGTACTCTAAGTAGTTTTCATTGTATAATGAAGATAAGGTGGCTACTTTTCCAGGAAAAAATAACATGTAGGGAGTGTGCTTGCATAAAGAAAAAAAATAAAATGACAGACTGAGAGCTAGACGAAGGACTGTGTGCCATACTGTTCTGTGATCACACAGATGAATCATGACTGAAAACTCCAGGGAAAAAAAATCCAGCTACAAATCCATTTCTGGGAAGCAAATGTAAGAGAGTTAAGTGTTTCAGAGCATATACTGTACAGAAAGAAGTTATTAAAGCCAAGCATTTCAGTCTAGCCTGGAAATTGTAAGGGTCAAAAGAACTCGTTTTTCTTGATAGTAACGATGACTGTGGTACAAAAATAAAATAATCTTGATGACAATGGCAGCCCTATACATAAACACACTTAAAACAGTAAAAGTGTCTGCAAATTTTGCATATTCAAATCGACTTGCAAAGAATAAAACATTGGAGAAGCAAACATAGCAGGAACACAGTTCCCAGTTCTGCTAAAGTGAGGACCATACCAAAGCAGAGCAGAGTGTGGCCACAGGGGTTTTCAGGACATGTTTATGGGAAAATAGCACAAAATCCTACAGTGATGCCAAGGAGCATGGCAAATTAAATAATTTAGAGAGAAACCCGCAGAGAAAGTGGATCTGATATTTACTTATTACCAAAAGTGAATTTGATGTTTACTCATTTTTCTTTCTCTTTTTTGGCTGACCCAAGGCTTCCTCAAACCTACAGCAGCTGAAGTCATGGGCAACTTGAGTGGGCAAAGAGTGAGACCACTGAGAGGATTGCTAGGAGTAAATGGATCTTCAGCTCTGGCACTGTACGGCTGCAGCAACTGGCTCCCTTAAACCTGTTCTCTGGGTTTGGGTGGAGAGAGAAAAAAAGGAAACATGGCAGAGACTAAGATTTTAAGAGTGCAATTGCAGAAATCACAACACACCATGTTTCCACAATAATCCCAAAGTTGGAAATCTATGGATAGTTGGCAAGAAGCTTTCAGTGCAGCACATTTCTAGAAAAAAACAAACAAACAAACAAACATTAGTCTTCTAAACAAAGAATGCTAACTACTGCTCTAAGTTCTCCCAGGCAAAGTCTAACATTGTGGCATCCTAATATATAGCACAGAGTCTTTGCTTTGGTCCAACATCTGCCTTTCAAAGAACTGTAATTTCATCTTTCTATTTCTGTTTTCTTATTGCTGCAGCAAAAGATTTGTTTTTCTAAAACCGAATCTTATCTTCTGGCTGTGACCTGAGCAATATGTCTTTCTTTTCAAAGAACACTTGCGTCCCTTTTGTTATTAACAGGCTGCTATCTACACCAAATTAAGAATTCCTCAACATGACTGAGATAGTGAGTTAGAACAGGCAGATATCCAGCAGTTATGTATGCCTTGCTGATATAACTCCCACACATCACTACGAGCATGGACAATTCACAGAAAAGATGATGAAGCGAGTGCTTTAAATGAAGAGGCTGCTTTAAAGTAGCTGCCTGAGTCTGGATGGAACCAAAACTGCTTTAGGTACAGCTCTTAATTTACCATGGAACAACATTTCAATAGCAGAAAATACCGGTTCAATAGTTCTCATAAACAAGTGTGTTGTATGTAAAAAATATGGGTTACCAATATGGTGAAGACTTTTTTTTTTCAGTAGGCACGGACTGACCGTGATTATTTAACTAGGCTGCAAAGCCACGAAGTACTACTCATTTCCTGTGTGTGATAAAGTTCTGTACACTGCCTCTTGGTCCATGATCTGTGTTTTTGATCCTTGGCCAAGATGCAGACATTGCACCTGCAGTATGATGCACTACTTGATCAGCTCAGTAAAGAAGTGTCTTTGCCATTGGCACATCACCAAGGCTGCCTGTCCTAGAAGTAAAAGGTGCTCCTGTTAGAAAGCAAGCAGCTGGGAAGGCAGCAGCAAATAAGGAGATTAGGGACAGAAAGAAGAGCAGTAAGTTCCCAAACAGATAAAACTAAAGAAAGCCCTTGAGTGTGTCATTGAAGCCTGGCCAAAGCATGTTCAACAAGTTTCTGAAAATAAGAAATACTACTTACAAAGACATTTTTGGTCAGGGGCTTCCTGGTTCACTAAGAAAACATGATTGAACTGTCTGCAGGAGGCAGGGGGAATATTTTTATCAGATGCAGAAAGCTTTCTGGCACTTTAGAACATGTACAGATCTGAAGACCCACTACCACAGTAAGATGGGGGGAGGACACAGAGGGCTGTATCAAAGAAACCAGATAAGGCGAGAGGTTAAAAACCACATAAGTCATTGGATATGGGTTCTTTACTCAGCTTCCCACACTCAGTAGAACACTTAAGACCCCCTAAACATTGTTAAATACTGTGGCAGACAATGTTTTCTCCGGGTTACAGTCTGCACTGTGGGACATTTGAGATGGTTTGTGGCACAAGCCTATCCAAGCAATTGAGAACTGATAGTAAGACCCCATGTACACCGCTATTACTGATAATATTGCTATGCACTGCTACTATACACTATTGATACTTATACCATGCTAACAATGCAATTGTGACCATTGCTTATGAAAAAGAAGATGGGATGTTTTAAAAAACAGTCTGTTAAGATTACAATGAAGGGACAAGCCAGGAGAGGAACAGAATTTATTAATCTGAAATTCTCTTTTAGAAAAGACTATAGAAGTCTGAATATCAGATGACACAGGCAGATAAAGCGCAAAGGTGATTTTAAGACACCTCTACCTTTTATTCTTCAAATCAAGAAGAACCAAGTCAGCATTTGAATTTTTTAACTGGTTTTGCAGTTGACTTTGAGAATAACGTGAAGGTACATTTTTAATAAAATATATAACCGAGGATTAATCATCATTCCAGAAAATCATGGTTCTTCTTCCAGATACAAAGACTTTATTCTGCATTTCATTTTCCTACACACTATATACCAGTGGGATCCAAAAAGGAAACAATCAGGGCTAGCTTTTTTATTTTCTGTCTATAGCAAAAGAACAGACAATATTTGTCCTGACCCACAAAGGGCAGATAAGAGAAAGATACGAAGCTATGGTTGAGCGCAAGTCACAGTTAGATCACGTTAATTAAAGGAATATCCAACAAATTTCAAAACTTTGTAGGGCTTTAGCAACACTTTAATAGGAAAATTAGCCCCCTTCTCTATTGTATTTGGTTTTAGACAGTACTTTCAAGTGCAGCTGCTTCAGCAAAAATTATTTATTTTGCTTTTCTGCCATCTTGTGGCTCAACCGCAAAATGCACTTAAGAAAAAAGGTAAAATTGCTGGTTTGTGAAGAGATTGCTTTTTAAATACTATTTGGCCTAAGCTGTTCTCCAGTCCACCACCCCTCCTCCCTAAACAGCACTGCAGCTTGCAACAGCATGGATCTTCAGTCCAACGAGTTTGTCCGACAACTTGATCCCACAGCAAGAAATTGTGTGGACTAACCCAGGTCTCACCACAGGGGTGATGCGCCAGTCTGTCTTCCAGAAACAGTCCCCTTGACCCAGGTCTGGCTAAGATAGTGACTGTCTTACTGCATTCACATTTCTTATTTAAATATATTAGTCTGAAAGTGACTGTGTGAGAAGCGAGTTGAATTCTATCTGGTTCACTCATAAGCAGAGACAAATGCTATCAGTGCCATACCAGTGAAACACGCAAGACTTTTAGCTGCGCTTCTTGCCATCTGGAAAGTTGCTTTTGGGAATACGCATGAGTGCTAAGAATCCAATTGTAGCCCTTCAAACTTATTTCACATTTACAGGGAATGGTGAAGGCATCTGATTTAATACAGTTGATTTAATCCAGCTCATATTAGGCAAACAAGCATGAAATCCTAATGCCATTTCTGCAGTTACATGTCAGCCAACCAGTACGAAATAAATATACTTGCTTTACATCACCCTCTGATGGAAAAGCAGCACTTTATACTTATCTAAATCCACCCAAAGAAGTTAAATAACTGGTTGAAGATCAGACATGAAGAACATTAGAGGTTTTCTACAGTGTTTTTTTTTTGTGTGTGTGTGGCTTATCTTATAACAAAATTGCAAGAATCACTATCTAGCTGACTATCTAGAATGGCTCCACTGACTGAACTACCTAACAGTAAAACTAATGTCTTTGTTTTCTTCATACTTGTGACATATTTCTATGAAAAAAACATTTTGCCCATGCTGGATTAGAAAGAGCCTCCTACCACCGATGTACAGTCAGTCAGATTTAGTGGCTCATGTGACAGTTAGTGGGTGAAGAATAATTTGGCATGTTTTTAGCAACAAATAAACTCTGAAGAGTCAAGATTTCACCAGCTGCTGTTCCAAGGCAGTCAGATGGCAGTTTTCCTGCCCATTGAAATGCTATGCTCGTCTGACTGGAAACATCAGGAGGGCAAAACGCTTCTGCTTGTCCATTATTTAGTGAGAAATTTTCTGGGCCATATTAGTTCAGATGGGCCAGTAGAAAGTTCCAAGAAAAAAATGGTTTTAGTTAAATAACATGCCCACCATGCAACCTGCAGAATGGTCTGTCCAGGACATTTCAAGATTGCAGTTTTCCAAAGCAGCTTCTTCTGGAAATTCAACTTTCAACTGTTCTTACAGCTGAGTTAAAAACCTGTATACTCGTATTTTATTTCCCTGACAGAGAATATGAATTGGGTGGTTAGGGAGGTGAAAAAAAATATCTTAGGAGTCAACTGCAGGTGAAAAGTAACTGCATTATTTCTCACAAGATCCTCATAGAGAGCTGTCGAAGTACTGGCTGGATGAGCAGACAGTGAGGTGGACTGATAAACAGCTGAACTGCCAGTCCCAGAGGGTGCCAGTCAGTGGCACAAAGCCTGGCTGTAGCAGTGTGCTCTAGGGGTCAATACTGGGTCCAGTCCTGTTTAACATCTTCATAAGTGATCTGGATGATGGGGAAGAGTGCACCCTCAGCAAGTTTGCAGATGACACCAGACTGGGAGGAGGGGCTGATATACCAGAGGGTTGTGCTACCATCCAGAGGGACCTGGACAGGCTGGAGAAATGGGCTGACAGGAACCTCATGCAGTTCAACAAGGGGAAGTGCAAAGTCCTGAACCTGGGGAGGAACACCCTCAGGCACCAGTACATGCTGCGGGCAGCCCAGCTGGAAAGCAGCTTTGCAGAAAAGGCCCTGGGTGTCCTGGTGGACACCAAGTTGAACATGAGCCAGCAACATCCTCTCTACTCAGCACTGGTGAGGCCACACACAGTGCTGGGCTCCCCAGTGCAAGAGAGGCACAGACACAATGGATAGAGTCCAACAAAGGGTCACCGAGATGATGAAGGGACTGGAGCACCTCTCACAGGAGGAAAGGCTGAGGAGCTGGAGGAGCTGGGACTGTTCAGCCTGCAGAAGAGAAGGCTCAAGGGGATACCTGCAGGGAGGGTACAAAGAGGATGGAGCCAGGCTCTTTTCAGTGGTGCTCAGTGACAGGACCAGAGGCAACGGGCACAGACTGAAACACAGGAGGTTTCCTCTGAACATCAGGAAACACCTCTTCACTGTGAGAGTGACTGAGCACTGGCTCTGACCTTGAAGATACTCAAAAGCTGTCCTGGGCAACCGGCTCTAGGAGGCTCCTGCTTGAGCAGGGGATTTTGATCAGATGACCACCAGAGGTCCCTTCCAGCCTCAACCATTCAGTCTGACAGTGATTCTATGTGTCTGCAGTGAAGAATAGTTTTAAAGGCCTACATAGCCCATGTGTTTTGTGCAACACAGAAGGCCTGGGTATAGAAAGTCTGAATCTTACCATGAAACTTGGTGCCTGTGCAAAGGCCCCAAACCTGCAGAACTCTGACATATGCGGAGTGTTTTCTACCTTCCACAGTTAAAGGCAGCATATCTGAAAAAAAAAAAAACAACAACGTTTTGAACAGTATTCGCAGTTTTAAGTACTTTCACCTGCTTGAAATTAATGAGATTTCTTGCACTAGTGGGCAGGTTCAAGTAGGTTCAAGTCTAATGTGCTGGTAATGCTCAGTACAATAACCAGGTCAGGAAAATTGTGTGGTCAGAAGAGAGTAATGGAAAACACAAAGTTCACGACCAAACTGAGCAGTGGTCTAGGAACAGATCAATTGAGCAACCGACCAATCATAGCACTCTTCAATATCCTCCAGAAATTACTAATCTGAAAAAAACACACAAAAATTCATTACTGATATCTCAGACAGAATTGTTCTACAGAGTATGCATTGGCACAGACACTGCAGCTACTTTGCTACTTTTTGTAACTGCAGAACCACTAAAAAAGACTCAGGCTCAGAATAAATATGTTGGACTACCTTGGTAATCACCCTGCTGCATTGATACACTGTAGTCTATTTACCAGGAAATAGTTTAAAAATCCAGCAAGAAAATGCTGCTTTTTCCTCAAAAGTGTTAAGCAATACTGTTATTTAGTTACATTTTCCTTCTCAAAAAGTTGTATAAGGGCTCTTGCCAACCCATCAGTCAAAGGGAACGCAGGTGCCCAAGAGAATAAAGGATGTGAGGCCCCATTATCTTCAGACTTCTGCTTGGGAATTCTCTGATGCCTCTAATTGCGCAAGCTTTAGTCAATGCTTGTACAAAGCAGAAAGCTCCTATTAAAGCAGAAAATTAGGGAAAAAAATCCCAGCTTTTCAACTTGTCTGTAGCTATTGATTAGCTGGTAAAAAGCAGTTGGAAAACAGGAAGCCTGGTAACACTGAACTTGGACTGGCCTTTCTATTTCCAAAATTCAGATTTGATTCTGAAAAGCAGCATTAATTTACTGTAGAGATACTACTCTGTATCTCTATATGATCAGGAGATACTGTATCTCTATATGATCAGGCCAGCTCAACAGGCAAGGAGCAGTGCTGTGAGGACAAAATTTGGCGTAAAGTGTCTATTAGACAGAACAGGCTTTCTCAATAACTTTTTTAGAGTTCTCTGTGTGACATAAATTCAAATTATATTTAAGTTTGAGACTATCAAATACATTATTAAGAGCAGCCTGTTAGCTCTAGAATCATAGAATACCCAGTTGGAAGGGACCTCAAGGATCATCGTTCTGTCTGGAAAGGGCACTAAAAACATTTAAATTTAAGAGAAATATATTGGTCAGAATAACTTTAATGAGGCAACCACGTGCCATTTGTTCTTATTCTTTCAGCAGCTGGACTTCAGGTTTGATCCAGTAAAATACTTCAGTACCATTTTGGATTGAAACCAGCCTGCTGATCCTCACATAGGAGTGAGCACATTATATATTAATGATTCTATACCCTTTGCTACAAAAGCAGAATTTGGTCTAGTATGATTGGTAAACTGCACACATTTCTTTACCTCTAATACACTTGCAAGATTGTTATGCATCCTACAGAGGAACACCTTTAGTGATCAAATCCATTTTCAGGTATGGGTTAACTAAAATTAAAGGCCAGTAATTAGTCTCACACTTCTCCATACAATATTATTTCTAGGATGAAATATCAGGCATTCTAAGACCATCTTCTTGGAGGTAAATGCAGCAGTTTCCAGAATAAATTTGATTGTATTAAGTTACTTTCAAGTTGGGGAACAGAGGTATTCTGGGCTTTTGACAGTGTTCATGGATCCCACCCATCTTGGTAATCAAAATTCTCCTGTGCAAGGTGCTTTATCACAAGAGAAACAGATCTTCTTCTACTGCAATACTGCATACCTCAGGGGCAACAAGGCTCTGGTGTAATTTGGGTGTGGTTCAGGAGTTAGTGCTGCAGAGATATACCACAGAGATCAGGAGGAAGAAGCAGGCAAGGCTCAGCTATGGCATGGTTAGCAACATTTAACATTTGCGTCTTCATAGCACTTTCCTCACATAGGCACAAGTTCGAGCTGGCAGCACTGTACGTATTGCTGTAGCTAGTGAAGAAACATAACCAAGGAAACGTATACAGCATCTCTTGCACATCAGTTATCTCAGGTGCTTCACTGGCACTTTGCACTGCATAGCTGGGAAGCCTAGAAGACACAGAAGTACCCACCTCACTGTGGTGAAGAACTAGTTTATAAACCCTGAAAGCACCCAGTTGGCCCAAATCATAAAATTAATATTGAATGTCAGAATATAGAGTATCCAGGGGCTTTACAGAAGACTTGCAGACCTCCTTACCTTAAGAAACTTGCTGTATGACTTGCTAGAGCAGCTTTCAAGAGACCAGACAGCCTTCCATTAAAATCATCCAGTCCATGGAAATATGACACATTTCTACAAATAAGATTTTATTCAAAAAGCACCATTTTCCAATAAAACTTTATCATTCCCTCCTTCAAGAAAAAGAAGTTTTCCTCAAAAAAAAAAAAAAGAACAACCTTACATTGGTGTTTTAAACTAGGTAACAGCTGATGGGGAAGGAAAGCCATACTCAAAGGCAAGAAAATACTGGGCTTCAAGAAGAGCAACACAGCAAGGAAGAATAGAGAAAACAGCTAGGGGCTAGTCAGATGTACACTTTTTCACTCACAGGAAGATAACAGACAGGATTCTGAAGGAAGACAGGTGAAATACATTCCTATAATGTTGCTATGCTTTCAGCTCAAAACCACTATTTTGATTTTGTATTGTAAAATTTCAAGAACTGCGTGTAAGACATCTTCATTTTTTTGTTTAATATGCCCTTAAAAGCACGACCTTTATTTAGAGACCCATATTCATTTAAAGAAAAATGACCAAGAGCTGTAAACTGCAAGGAGAGTTAGTTCAAAAAGCCTGGTGTAAAGCTGTGTATTGAGAACACAACCACATTCAAAGTGTTCATTTTGGGAGCCAGCACTAGCCAAAATGAACAACATACTACCACACAAACAAGATCTGTTGTCCCCCGACTCTTTCTAACCACCTACTTCTTGCCCCATTTCTTTTTCTGCTCTTCCAAGAGTTTGGTCTTTTTGCATGGATGTTGCCCAATGTGATTCTGTTGGATTGAGTTGGGTGGTCCAGTGAACAGTGCAATTCTGCAGGAAACAAGCAGTTAGACATACTTTGAAGTTTGCTTCAGCTGTGGGCTGGCTACAGGTGCTATCTTATTCCTAAGGAGAATCTGGTCTGCTTGCTGCTTTACAGAGTAAAGCGAAACTTCAGTACTTCATCAAAAGCCTGCTCAGTCACATTGCAAGCACAGCTGACTGAAAGCAAGAATATCTCGGACTTCCTCACCACAATGTTACTTGCTGTGCTCTGCACTGTCTTAAGCCCTTCATGGCTGGACAAACACTCTATTTTGTTTCAGATGCTGTGACAAATGTCATAGCTAACAGCAACCCGGTAGCACTGACCCATGGAAGACGCTCATCGCTGCTCCTGCACTTGAAGGACAGGCCTCAGCTGAACAGTGAATCCACAGGACACTTAGAATTGTCTAGGTTGGAAGGGACCTTCAAGATCCTTGAGTGTAACCATTAACCTAACACTGCCAAAACCACCGCTAAACCATGTCCCTAAGCACCACGTCCACACATCTTTTAAATACCTCCAGGGATGGTGACTCACTTCCCTGGGCAACCTGTTCCAGTGCTTGACAACCCTTTCTGTGAAGAAATTTTTCCTAATATCCATCCTAAACCTCCCCTGGCAAAACTTGAGGCCATTTCCTCTTGTCCCACTGCATGTTACTTGGGAGAAGAGACTGACATCCACCTCGCTACAACCTCCTTTCAGGTAGTTGTAGAGAGCAGTAAGGTCCAGGCTAAACAACCCCAGTTCCCTCAGCAGCTCCTCATAAGACTTGTGCTATAGACCCCTCACCAGCTGTGTTGCCCTTCTCTGGACATGCTCCAGCTCCTTGTAGTAAGGGTCTCAAAACTGAACACTCTACTCGAGGTGGGGCCTCACCAGTGCCGAGTACAGTGGGACAATCACTTCCCTAGTCCTGCTCACCACACGATTCCTTGATACAGGTCAGGATGCTGTGCGAAATTCAACTGAAAGCTGCAAACCTATGTAAACCTTTAAAAAGTCACAGTGAAAAAAGCCTTTATAAAGTGACAGCAACAGTCCATGCATGAAAAGCCCAGCCCTGGCGCAGACCTGGCCTGGTGACGGAGGCTCGCCCCGCTCCCAGGCAGACACAGCCGTGCTGTGGTAACGTGCTGTCGCTGCAGAAGATCGGGCCCAGCCCGGTGTCACCGGAAGGGCAGTTGGGCCGCCTCAAGGCCCGTCCTGCTGGCCCGGCCGCAGAGCTCCCCCCCGCCTCACTGAGGCCCTGCCGGGCTGGGCCAGGGAAGGTGTGCCCGCCTCCAGCCGCCCTCGACCTCGCGGAGGCTGCCCTGTGGCGCTTATCCCCGCCCCCTCCCATCACCCCACTCCCTCCACCCAATCAGAGCGCCGCGCTCCTCCGCAGCAGCCAACGGGATGGCGCCCTCCTTCCTCCGCTTCGTGACGACATGCCGGTGACATGTCGAGAGGTCGCGTGATACAAGGCGGCGGCGAGCTCCCTCCCCCGGCCATGGCGAGCCGCGCTGCCATTGGCTGCGCTGGGAAGCCGACTGCGCTCTCATTGGCTACTGGCATCGGCCGTTGGGCTGCCGGGCCCGCGGCCGGCAGTGCAGCCAGCCGGGGAGACGGAGGGCAGCGGGTGAGCGCGGGGCGCCGGGGCCGGGGCCGGGGCCGGGGCCGAGGTCGGCATCGGGGGGGCTGGCGGCTGTCAGGCCCTGCGAACGGCCGCGCAGCTCCGGGCATGGCCTGGCGCCGCGGGGGTGGCCGTTGGCTGACAGCCTGCGCGCCCCCCACCCGCCACGCCGCGCCGAGGAGCCCTGACAGCCGCCCGCTGTCCCCCGAGCCAAGGGGAGGGCGGGGGACGGGACGGGACGGGACGGACGTGTATGTGTGCGGAGGACGGGGAGGGTGGGTGTGTGTGTGTGTGGGGGGGGTCTGTTCAAAGTGCGTGGATTTAAACGAGTCGTGCTGTTGGTGACGTCCCTAACGTGGTGTCCGGCCGTGATGTGTGTGTCTGTGCAACAGCCGCCCTTCCGCAGGAGGGGAGCAAATGGATCTCCTGCCAAATCCAGCACCCCTGGCCACGAAACTGCGGAACACTCTGGTTCAGTACCACAGCATCGGAGACAGCGAATGGCGGCTGGCGAAGAAAACTGTGAGTGGTCTGGGAGGCTTCGTGCTCGCGGCCCGATTTGTTCTCTCAGGGATGCTGTGGTCACCTGGTGGGATGAGAAGAGCTTCTTGTGGCATTTAACACGGATGTGAAACCTTTGGCAAATTCTTGCAGGACTTTCATATGAGAGGCCCTGTGAAACCACCCTTCTAGGACAGCGCATTTTTAGATGACAGAATCTTTTTCCTGTCTACAGACATACTCTGTCATTCCTTCTACCAATTTTTAGGGTAGTATCTCACAGAAGAATCCTCCCTGTGTAAGACTATAGGCTTTTCTTAAAGCAAAATGTGAAATACTGTTAGTGCTAGCAGTGTTGCAAGGTGCTTGCTTGTACTTCCAACAAACCAGCCACAGCCAGCAGGTAGGCTCTGCCAGCCTCTGGAATCTCTTTTGTCTATAATGCTTGAACCTCTCATGCTTCAGCTTCCAAATGTCTTCCTGTTAAAAAAATGAGATCATTCTCAATTCATTCATATTACTTCATGTTTCCGTTGCCTTCAGAGCCCACACATTGTCTTAAGTTTCCTTCCGTGAAAAGGAACGCAGTTCCTGCTTTCTCCAAGCAGCTTGCCATAACCTTCTTTTGAGCTGCTTGTCTTTTTTGAGTTTTGCTTCATCAAGCTAAATAGACTTTGCTGGTTCATCAGTTCTAGGCTGGGTGAATACTTTAGTCCTGTCCTGCATAGAAGGTATAAATGTATTTTGGTATCTCAGTGTAGCAATGTGGCAGGACTAGTGTCGTAAATTTCTGTCTTTCCCCTTTTTGTTACAATGGTTTGGGTGAGTCATGTAAGTTTTTTTCCTTTGTGGGCAGGCATTGGTAAGAGAGGGTCAAGTGTTCCAAATGTAACTTGATTATTTGCAAAGTTAAGAGTCTTGAAATGCAGGAACAAAGTATTCAAGCCTTTCACTCTTGCAAAACACCTTCACCGCCTCTGCTTGCTAAATGCTGTTATGTACCTACACCATTGTTTTCCTTTAGGAAGTTACCTGAATCTCACTGTTTCAAATCACATTACTCCCCTGAGTTTACCCCTGTAAAATTTCTGGTTGTACTTTCTTCCTGCCTTCCTTCCTTGTGTTTTGGTACTGTGCCGTGTAAAAGAAATTGAGAACTTTAGCTACCTGCCAGGGAAGTGTGTTTTGCCCCTAAATATTAAACAGTTCTGGATGCAGTACTTATGCTACTGTTCTTAGGACATTTGGTCCTTTTATGCTTACGTAATCATGATTCCAAATAAAAAGGAGCCATATGGTACTTTCTTTAAGGCTGAAATTCAGAGATTTTGTACAGAGGTTCCATTTCACAGTTAGATAAAAATTAGAAGATAATGTTTTCTTTATTTCCTCCGGCTAACTTTAAAATTAATAAACTATTGCTTGCAAGACATTTCTAGTCAGGGATCTGGGAGAGAAGGGTAACTTAAGCTTTCTTGTCTATCACTGTCAGCACCTCCTGCACACACCCGCCTGGTCATGTGTCACAGGAGTGCAAACAGAAGTTGTGTGGTCTTCCTGTCTGAACACTGTCCAGATAATGGCTTTCCAGTTGACTTTTAATTGAAAGGCTTTACAGAGTTTTTTCCATTATTCTGTATGTTTTCATATTAAACTGGCTTGTCCTGCCAAGCCCCATTTCTGTGCAGACTTCTAGCATTTGACACCAAGAAAGGCAATTGAATGAATTTTTGTGAAAGAATGGAAGATTACAAGTAAAATATGTCTGAAACATCTGCTTATGTTCTTAAGAAAAGTGTACAAAAGTGCCCAGGTCAAAGAGCACTTTGGGGTGGATCATAGTTAATGGTAAAGTCTTTTGCTTTTCTTCACAAAAATTGAAGCATTTTCTGGACATCTTAACATATCTTCCATTTTCTTTCAGAAAGATGCAACTGTGTGGCGTAAACCGTCAGAGGAGTTCAGTGGATACCTGTAAGTTTGCCTCCAGAGCAGATACATTTTAAGGTGCCGTAGATGTGTTTTGTAGCAATTAGAAATGAAGGTTGTGGATTCTACACAGAATCTGTGGATTCAGGTGCAGACTCTGCAGAGGAGAAGCTAAGCGGATCATCTGGTGTGCTTGTAACATTTCCTTTTAGTGCTGTATTTTTAAGATTTAGCATTGTGTCTAGAAGAACAAACAATGAAAACTGTGAAACACTCCACAAAACTCCCATTGGCTGAAGTGGGCAACAACATATTCCCAGACCTTTTAGAAAGACGGTCTGCAAACCACAGAATCAAGTCCAGGTTCAGTAGGTCCAAAGGGTTATTGGCTGACAACCCAGTCGGTGCTTGGACTGTTACCATGACTATGCAACTGCAATAGAGTAAAATATCAAGTATGTAGTTCTGGGAAAGATTTGTGACATAAAGGCTCTTCCTTTGTGAGTTTCTGTCACTGGATTCTGTTGGTATCTGTAGGTTTAGGTAGAGAAATAATTACTAGAAAACCACACTTTAAAGGAACGAAAAGTTGTGTGAGAAGGTAATGTTTGAAAGTATCTCAAAGACTGATACGCTCTGTGAAATTTGAGTCTTGGTAAATCTGCAAGAGCTGATGACCCCAGACACCAAGTGTCTGCTGACTGTGCAGGGCCATGGGCACATTGGCATCGACAGGTTGTGTAACTTGAACCACTGTCAAGAGGCAGTGGCTGCTATGTGCAGATGAAGACGCCGGGGTTGTGTATACACCTGGTGAAATAAAGGACACTTTGAAGAACTTTCCAGATACCTACCTAGAAGCCACTGGCATGTACACAGGGTCCCCCAGTTCTGAGTATACAGCTAAGATTGGCTGCAACCAGGTAATTATGAGTGAATATGGGTGAACTGTGCAAGTGAATAGATTAATCTGTTGCTTTACTATTAATAAGAACAGCTTAATGAACAAGAAGTGTTTTGAAAATAATGGTCCTGGTGGAGTCTTCCCCTTCAGGAGCTGGAGGCCCAGTAACTCAAATAAACGAAACGTCTGGTGTCTACTAAAAATATATGATAACAAATGAGTGTTTTGTAACATCTTATGCCAAATTATTTTATTTGGTACTCTTATATGCCACCAAAGCATAACATTATTTCTCATTAGGTTGGTTCTACTACTGTTATTTCTACTTTATGAAAAATGTTTTTCCCATTGTAGTCCTGCTCTCCTTTCTTTTTGCTTTTAACTTTACTTGTCCCTGGAAGACTCCCTTGCTTGCCCAGCAAGAAGAGCAAAATGCCAAATTGTTAGAGAAATAAACATGATGTTTTTTATCTGAGGAAGGAATTTGCCATTTATAAAATATTGATTGCAGCATAAGGACAGAGTTTCCAAGAATAACATTTATTACAGAGAAGAATAGATGCATCCATAGGTCTTTTTTTTCTGTACTGTTTTTCTGATACAGTAGTCCACTGACCATAACTCTGGGTAGCAAGGTATTATAGTAAGCATGCTGTTGCATATTAATGGAATATTTATAAAGAGTTTCTCCTTTTTAAATGTAAATATATGCTTCTCTAGCTACAAAGCTCAAGGCGTGGTGGAAGATGTTACTAACAGAATAGTGGATCATATTCGCCCTGGACCATATAGGCTAGACTGGGACAGCCTAATGACTACAATGGACATCATGGAAACGTTTGAAGAGGTGAAGACTTGTATAAATTCTTAAGGCAAATCTGTGTAGATGCATACATGAATTTAACAGTACAGCAGAGCAGTCGTTCCAACAAATAATACCATTTTTCTGCCTGTTTTCTGCATGTACACGGGATATTGTGCATATGTGCAGTGGGTGACCTCAGATGAGGCTTTGTGCCTGCACAGTCCTATTCTGAAGCTTGAAGTTCAGCTTTCCAGCAATGCTAAAAATAAAGGAGTAAAACTTGGTCAGCCATCATTCTCTTGGACCTGGAGCTCTGGTAGCTTCTGATAAAGTCCCCATATAGAGAGTTACAGTGTGATACTTTATATGCCAAAGCCTTTTCATGCAGCTTGCTTTCTTCTGTTCCACATCAAAAAAAATTGTGGGTATTAATAATCCACACATACAGAAGCTGCAGCCTGTCCCACTTTCTGAAAGACTGACCTCACTGTGTGGCAGGGCTTTGTGCTGGGAGCCAAAATAGTTCATACTGAAGGGCAGGACTTGCTAAAGAAAGGTAGGTTTGAAGTTGATTACAGAAGAGCTGGCAGCCTTCCTTTGGTAACTGGGGACATGCAGTGTGCCTTCAAAACCCTGTGGACATCTGACTTGAACATGGATTGTCTTTTGCTCTGGGTCTTAATAAAGATTTATATGGCAAGGTATTTTTTCTAATTATTCCCTAAAATTTATGCAAACGCTATTGTCTTATAAGAAAGCCTTTTTTTGAAGAATTGTTTGCATTCTGTTTTATTATTCACGTGGTGGATGAAAAGTACTTGACAGAGCATCTTAGTACCGAGAAGGGCCTCTTGCAATTTATCCATGGTCCTTTCAGACTTCCTAAGTAACAATTAAGCCACATAAAAGCAACATGGCTTTCAGTTCCCAGGATGACACAGTTCTCTAGTTTTAGTCAGTATGGTTTAAATGTGCCAGATATTCTCTGCCCCTGCAGCTCTCAGTTGCAGAATGCAAGCCTTTACAAACTTCAGCATTGAGACTGAAAATGACAGCCATTCGGACCTCACTGAAGTTGTTTGCACAGCATAGTTGACAAGAAGCTGTGACCTTTGTGGAAAAGGCTAGCAGCCTACAAGCATAAATTTCCCTGCGTTCATTATACTAAGACGTTTTTGGTTTTTTACCCTCCTGATTCTGTCACTCAACAAGAACTGCTGTGTGATGCGCTACACCACTGCTGGCCAGCTCTGGAACATCATAGCACCACGGGAATTTGTTGATTTCTCTTACACTACAGGCTATGAAGATGGGCTTTTAACATGTGGTAAGGTATCACTTACCTTTGCTTAATTCTCATTTTGCAACAGCTGCTTGGCTTAAGATTTGATTCAAATTAAGTTTAGTTCTGCAGTAAGTGTTCAAAAATGGTGTAAGATGGTCTCCAACAAGTATTTCAAAGATATGTTAACATTTTACAAATTTAAAGAAGTATACAGGTTACTGATTTACCCATGAGCCATCCCTGTGTGCCAAGTGTCATTTACGCCATCTGTGGGACAGGAGAGGTATTGACGAGTTGAGTGCTCTGGCTCAGCTCTTACAGCAAAATGGGTGGAGTAACAACTTGCTCTACTTGCTAGTAGATGGGAGGAATGTCTTTTTAGTGTCAGAATTTCTGCTTATCAAGCTGTGCTTGTCTGTTGTGGAGTTTGGATGAAGAGCAGACAACCTTCATGCATGAAAGTACCCAGACACCCAGAAATGTGTCTGTCACTTCTACTAAATTCCCCTAGCAGAAATTTGTACATTTTAAATTGACTGTACCTTTTTTTTAATCTGTCTCAAATTACTTTCCTTTTTTTTGTTTGTTTTCCTTGACAGGTATAAGCCTAGACTATGGAGAGGTGAGACCTAACTTTGTCCGTGGATTCAATCATCCTTGCGGTTGGTTCTGCGTCCCTCTTAAGGACTATCCTAGCCATAGTCTTTTGACAGGCTATATTCAGACTGAACTGCGAGGGATGCTACCACAGTCTGCTGTAGACACTGCCATGTCTAGTACCCTGGCCAATTTCTACTCTGACCTCAAAAAGGCACTGAAAACAGGCAAACAGTGACTTGAAAGCCTGTGCATTTCTTGCAATCAAATTATATTGTTTAGCTTAGCATAGGTTAGCTACTGAGTTAAGAGGCGAGTAATATTGTTCCTGAATGATACCTGAACCTTTATGATGAGGGATCCAAACAACTTTCCAAGTACTTTTTGGTGTGATACTTAGCGTACATTCCTAGTTCACAGTGTGTGATTCTGTTTCCTGCTCACACTCTGCAGCTGTGTGAGGAGCAGTCTGAATCTATAAACTCCTGGCTTCCTAGGTAGAAAACACAAGATTTGTGTGTGGGCTTGAAGAATGCATCATGAAGTCAGCTCTCACCAACAGTATTGAGAGTGGAGTGCTCAGGATTTTGCTGGTGCAGGTCACTGTAGAGGCAGCGTCTCATTGAAGATGTAATTTTGTAATATATATATTTTTATATTTACTTAAAATTTTTGGTTTGTTTAGTTTGTACAGGTGCATCTGTATTTTTTTTTTTAAATTGCTTTGATATATCATAGGGATATTACACAACTAAGTCATTAAATGATATTATTCATAAGAAAGCTATTCGCTTTTGTTAGCAAAAATAAGCATTGTTGGCATTTCTTCAGTGTTGTAACTGTAATTTAATTAACTGTTGTATATAACAGTCTCAGTGCATAGATAAAGAAATGCCCTTACAGCTGATCCAAAGCTCATTTAAGTCATCAGGTGTCTTTCCATAGTTTTTAGTGGGCTTTTAATCACACAGTTGTCAAAATAGCAAACCTCCAGTGGATCTTCTGTGATACTCTGCACTTCTAAAGAATTTTTTCACTTAAATTTGCATGTAATTGTGTGTGAGTTGGTTTGGGTTTTTTTTGTCTTCCTTAACTGAAAATCCTGGAATTACTAAAGCAACAGAAGGGACCACTAATTTGCTTCAGGTGTATTGGTGTAGCCACAACAGCACAGACTGCCAGTGTGCTGGTACAGCACACCAGAGTGTTCTGTGGGAGTACCTCTAGGTTGATTTTGCAATAAATTAAATCAGCATTGTAAAACGTGAGCAGCTGAAGACCAAAATTCAAGCTGCAGAATTGTTCAGATCTGCAGGAGAACAGAGGGTCAAATTTTTGAGGATATTTAGCCACCCAGAGATGCTGTCAGGTACAGAGCAGAGGCTTTCAAAAGATTACTCTCTGTGCTGCTTGGAACCTGAATTCTCTTTAAAACCTGACATTAAGCTTTTAATGTTGGCATGCATCATTTGCTCAAGTGAGATTGTAATTATTCCTGTGCTTTACCAGTGATTAGCTGTGTAGTAGTTAGGGATATTACCATGGAGCCCTAATATTTTGGGGCCAGTTATATACATACAATCCATGGACTGGTAATGAACTCTAAGAAAAAAAAAAAAACAAAAGAATAGGATTAAAATTGTTCCCCTGCAATATTGGCTCTTTTGACGCTAGCCACTGCAGCTGAAATTTGAAACTTTGAGCAGTGAGGACTTTTCTTTCTCTTTGCTCAAGCAAAAAGGTAGAAAAAACATGACACCAAATACAGTGAGGGCTTTTCCAATGTGCTTCCTGTATTAAGGCTTTTAGTACTGTTTAAGACAGTTAAAAACAGTGGCATCAAACAGCCTTTAGTGTCTTCATAGGCAGAAAGTATCAACTTCCTATTGGGTTTTGTGTATTCTGCAGTTCCCTTTAAACTCCTTCGTTACTCTTCCCATCTTTTCTGTCTTCCTCGTTTCTCCCTCAGTCCTGGAAATTCATAAGGTGATCTTTCACCACCAAAGACACTAAGGAATCAGTGTCACCAGACGTGTTTTCCTAAATGTTAGGGTCCACTCCTTTCTAGTACTGGTACAGAGGCAAGTATGAACGCCCTAGCAATACTGCTCTATGGGATGAATGCTGACATGATTATAGAAGAAGCTGTGTGAAGTGTACCCTATTTATTCTTCCCAGTTATAAAGGCTACATGTATAGTGAATCTGTATGTTCATGTCTTCTTTTTTATAACTGCTGGGACTGACTAATTGAGGGGTTGTGATGCGGATGTATATAGAGAAAAATGTTCCATTGCTCTGTAAAAAACCCAGTTTAAATCTACACAGAGACAACTTCAGTGCTGGAGAAATGGGTCAAAAGGAGCACAAGACACTTAGAGGGTGATGTTTGTACAACTCTAGGCACTGCAGAAAAGAAGAGGTCACTGTTCCAAACTCCCATTATAAGGGCTCTAACACCTCTATCCTATTTTAGTGTTCAGTGAAATGGCTTTATATGCTTTCAGTGAAGATAGGCTGATGAAGCACAGAGCAGCTGAAGAAAGAAGAACTTGTGTTTAAATGGAAGGAAACTGATAGTTTATTTCAAGTATGATGTTGTTTTTAATAAAAATTTCTCTGTGCAGGTTTCCTGTTTATCAACAGAGTTGTTTTCAGTAGCAGGCCTAGAAATGGAAAGGTGTGCAATGATTTACAATGTATGCTGATTACGCTGCTGAAGCAATGCATAGCTGATACCCCTACAGTCATTATCCCACGCAGTTCAGCTATAGAGTAATACGGAACTAGAAGGAGGATGTCCAGTTTCATAGTGTGTTGTATTTATTTGAAACCAAAACTTACTTTCTTTTATATATCTAAGGATTGAGAGGAGTGTTAGATTTTGAAGCAGAACTGTTCTTTAACCAGAATACATTCAGAACCAAGAAAGCCACAAAATCAAGTACTTATCCGATCAGAACCTCTTTTCCCACCATGGCATTGTTTTCCTTGTGCAAAATCTAAATGGACAATCTAAATGGAGCCAAGACAGTAAAAACAGGATAGCAGTTGAAAGGGTAAAGTGCAGGAGCCCATGTTTTGCTCATTAGGAGGTAGTGGGAGACAAAGTAGATTACCTAGTATAGATTTCTGTCATCCTCACAGCCATAGAATTTCTGCAGGTTTGTGACATTCGCCAGTAGTTGAGTTTAAGAGTGTTTCAGTTAAACTAGAATATAGTTATCTGAAAGCAACTTCTGAACAATGTGCCCAAGAATAGTAGAGACCAGTTTTTGTTAGGGAAATTGCATGTATATATACACATCAAAATTATTTTTATATGACTAGTATATTTAAAAAAAAAACAACTTACTTTTTCAGGGGTTTAGGCAATATGACAGTCTAATCTTTGGCACTTTAACTAGGTGGTCTGTGTGTGGATAGGAAAGGTGGCTAAAGATAAGACAAATTTCATGTTTGGCTTCTGTTCCTCATCTAAAACTTCCAGCATTAAACCTTGCCTGTTGTTGTGCTCCTTATTTAACATATGCAGAAGACAGAGATTGGGCTAAATTCAATCTGGGGGCAGTCTAAGGTACTCTACCACAGCCTGCTGGGAGGTGGACCAGTACTTCAGATAGATACTCTGGGAATGGCACAAGCCCTGATCTCAAATTTGATATATTTATAACTGTGAAACATGATGAATTTATAAAACATGAAAAGAGTGTATAATTCCTCCAGTAATCATAAATAACCAGAACTGTTTTGATGGTGTGAACTGGTGATTCAACCTAAGAGGTTCACTGCTGTAAAAGTAGCCATACTTCTAGTGAAACCAGTTAAGTTGTGCCTATGTTCAGAAAGTCAAAGTCAGTCTATCTTAACAGTGGTTTTAACTGATTGTGTTCAGCACTGAATAGATTGTATTTATATTTTGAATGCAATTGCAGAATAAATTAAAACGTGGATTCCAACAGACTCATGATGTGGCTTTTTCAATACTTGTACAGGCGGATGTAGTGTTCAGTTACTTTTTGGGGAGTTATGTCTGATGATGTAGTTCATCTTCATTTGCATGGTGTTCTCTAATGCTATCGATTCATCTCCTTAAATTTGAAAGACAAAAAAAGCCTGTCTTTACTTAGGAACCTGATTTAGGCTGAGGAAGATGCACAACTCGGATTTCTGCTAAACTGAAATCTCTTGAAAACTGTACAAATAGGATTTTCTCAAAGCTTAAATTCTAAAAATGTATATATTTTTTTTTTTTTTTGTAATGACCCCATGATTGCTGTGGAAGAACTTTATTATTTTGTCTTAGTATTACTTACCTTTTAGCATGTTTAAGAAATGATTTATTAACCATCAGAATTAAGGTAACCCAAAACACATGAGCATGTAGCATCTTGCAAAAGGCATAGAGATGTACATCAGAGTCATAAAGCATGCTGCAATGTATATTTTGACATGTATTTAATTAGTACCTACAGAAATAATGGAGGAAAATGCCTGCCTCTTATGTAGAAGCTTTCCTTGTTTCTTGTACTAAGCCTGCGCAAAGACAGGAGAGTTCTGTACCATTTGATTTCAGAGCAAAGAGTTGCAGCCCTCTTCTGTTGCTGAGATGAGGAACTGTGACCTCTGAGACACAGGATGGTCTTGTAGGACATTTATCATGTCACCCTCTGCAAAATGGGGTAGGAATGGGTACAGAGGCCACTTTGGATCTTCAGAAAATTATTAAGGACACTAATTAGCATTATTAAAAAAAACACTGATGTTTAGACCCATTTTCTGGTGAAAGAGAATATGAAAATTGGAGAGAGAATAATACATCTATGCTCTAGGGAAGAATATATCCTGAAGTCCTGGGCCACAATTTAAACTTTGTAATACATTCTGCCTTTTCCAGTCCTCACTGAGTTGTGCTGGTGACTCAGTTTTACAGTACAGGTAGGGACTGATTATTGTGGGGTTAGCCTTCCTCAGGATTGTGCCACTAGCAGGGAGTAAACAGGCACAGATGATAACAGCAGATGACAGGAGATACCTGTGCATGTTTCACAGCTGACCCACACAGCGAGAGATGTCACATCTGAGTTAAGGTTCTCCAAATCCCAACACATTATCCAGAACTGTCTTTTCCAAAGTGATTTTCATTAAGATTTCTCTTTCAGCAAGGCAAGTCAGTATGACTACCTAGTGATCCTCGAAGAAGTTTCTTTGATACAGGCAGCGCAGATGGAGCTATCAGAAGATCAGTTACTGCCCAACATGTAACCAGAAACTGACCTTGCTCAGGCCTTCCGTGGACCAGTTTGGCTGTGCCCTGGGATACCGGATAGAAAGCGTTTCCTGAGCTCCATCCCTGGGCCTGCTGATCTGCCAGCACAGACCCATCTCTGAGGCAGGTGATGACCCTGGAGAGCAAACTACCATTACCAAAAAACACCATCTCAGACTGTGGCCTTTAATTGGGGTTCCAATCAGACAGCATTACTGCTAGTGTGTTGGTGTTACTAATTCAAGCTCCAGGGCTCACTGGGGATGCTGGGCAATGCTCAAGGGGGTGCATCTGAGCAGTTGCAAACACGAGTACTTTATTATTTGGGTACCATACATCCCCTTCTTGTCTGTATGCCTAACAGGATTTTAAGCTCCTCACAATTTGGAGGAAGGAGGACAGAAATCACAGCATACCTGTTCACTGGAGCACGAGGAATGTCCCTACAAACCAGCATCTCTTATGCATACAGGATTACGCATGGAGCCCCTATGGGCACAGCCATCTCTGCTGAATTTCATGGTCTCGCTGTCTTTCACAACCTGTCAGGCTCATTTAAAAGATATAATTAAATCAGAGCAGCTGCCAGGCAGTACCAGCCATTACACCACCTGCCTGGCCCTTCCCTGTATCTGACAGTGCCACAAGAAGTTCTCGTGTGGACATCCTTCCTGCTTGACTGCAGAAATGATAAGTAGTTCGATGAATGGAGCGATGGATTGTTTTAAGACAATCCTGTAATAGCGTGAATAACAAAAAATGGCGTAACCCTTCCACAGGCAGGATCTGCACAGCATGCTGTGCCAGAGGCCTGCTTGATGCCTCACAACTCAGGGTTCCCAGCATTTGAAGGGATGCAAAATCATCTATACTACCCTCTCTTTCTTTGTCGTGTTAGCTCTGACAGGTAGCACTTCAAATGATACTTTGCAGAGGCTGATTGCCTCTTTACTGGGATCATAAGGAACCAACACTTCCTGGTGCAAAACAACAGGCAAGATGAAGAATCAAATTTTGTATATGCTTGACATGGGCAAAGCACCTTTCTGTTCTGCTTGTGTGCGTCCCAGCTCACACCATGGAAACAGAGCATTTGTGGAAGAGAAATCGAGGAAACCTGATGCCCACCACACATTCTACCTGTTACACGCCTGTTGCCTGAAGTGATGGAAGCATGATAATGAAAAAAAATAAATAAATAAGTAAGAGGGAAGAGGCCTTTCATGCATTTTTTTTAATGTCAAATACAAGTATAGCGAATTCACAATGCATGTGAAAATATTGAATCACTTCCCAAACCACCTGCATCCTTGGATATGTTAGGCAGTAAGTTACTTGCACATGTACAACACATTGAAGGAGAAAGGTGTTTTAAATGCTCAGAAGGACATCAGAACTACAAAAACCCAGGGCTTTATAAAGAAGCAGACTGCACCAGGCATCAGCACAAATGCAGACTTTTGTCACTTATGGATGGTTTTGTTTAACTCCCCCGCTATCCTAACTTATGGAGAGTCCCTCTGAGTATTTCTGTCAGGTTACAGACTTGTCAGTTTTTTCTTATGTCGCGTTTTCTTGTTTGTCTCAACCTCGCTATAAAACCAGTGTAATATTGTGTTGTAACACGAGCTTCCACGTGGCTATTTTATGTGCTATTTTTAAGAGGTCAGTCCAAAGCACAAAAATGTTGAGCTCCAGGGGGAACTTGAAGTCCATAAAATACATGCTTTTGACTTTTCACTGCACTTTTCCATTTTGTTACGGAGATGGGAAGAAGAAAATTTCATTAAACTGTAGCAAGAACGTCTTGCCTCAGCCTGGGAAAAGATCCAGCAGCATCCATGGAAGCGCCAAATTAGACATTTTTTCTGGAGCACTGTTACTGTGCAGCACATTTTGCAGAGCTTATCATCATTTATTTCTTACATCTCTCAAGGATTTTGAAAGATCATCTCCCACAAAATGTGTAAAGAGACAGTGCATTCAAGCAGTTTGCAAGCCTAAGGAATTGTAGGTGGCAGGAATAACAAGCTGCCACAGTACAAGACAGTGGCCAGTTGGCCAAACAGCCATTCTGCAGGCCCACGGCAGTTGCGACCCATGGCAAACTGAGCAGGAGGGAACACCACTGAGGGTGCTAAATGACAGATATGGAAACAGAACAGAGAAACAAAAAATAATCCTTCCGACACCTAAGTCTTGCCAAGGCCTCTACTCAGGTATCACGTGCAGCTTTGGGCTTTTGGCTACATAGTTCAAGACAGAGTGTAGTCAGTTACAGGCAGAAAATCCACATGCAAGCAAGAAGAGCAGTGAAACACCCAGGGTGCATGACCTGTGAGGAAGGACTTGGTTCGTGCTGCTGAGAGATGAGGATGCTGAACAAAGAAGCATTTTAATAACCTTTGGACTCATAAGAAATACTTGCAGAAAACAGATTACCATGACAGGCAAACTGTTAACTGCAACAAAAACACTCAGAACCTTATAAAATACCTTCCAGTCACAAGAGTAGCAAAAACGGTTTGGTAGATTGCACAAAGAAGTGGCAGCGTCTTTATTGCTGTAGGTCTTTAAAACAAGTGAGACAAGCATCCACCCCGCATCACCATCCCTGCAGCACAGGGATAGAGCGTGGACAACCTTACAAAGGCCTTTCCAGCCCCCTAGTTCTGTACTCCACCACTACTAAGAGATGTAGTTTGTTATCCAACTGCTAAGGTTTTGAGGGAAGAGGAGAAGAGAAAATGCTACACCAAGTTGTAATTCATTCAAGACTGTGCTACATAAACAGATAACACCGATCATTACATCTCCCTATAATGATGAGTATTGTTCCTTACCCTATGCTGAGCATCAGCTGTCAGCAAATAATAGATGTAAGCATTTCTAGATTTACTAGTTTATTTAGCATCGGATCAGTCATGCAAGCCACTTATTAAAAATAGGCTTCCCACCATCAAAGCATATTCTCATGGCTTATCAGCATTTCCATGCAAGCACACAAGCAGGTACATTGGTCCCAAATACAATACACTGAAACAACAGAACTGTCAAGAATTTCTGGTTCCAATTTCTCTCTGGTTCATTTGCACAGTATCAGAAAAGTTACTACACAAACAGGCTTAGTCTGAAGTAAAAGTGTACAGTTAAGCAAGCAGTCTATAAACTTCTATGTAGTCACTAACATCTTTGCTAGCACAAGCAAGCAGTGTTGACAGCACAGGATTTCTTACACATTAAGCAGTAAAAGAAGGAGTCAGATACATGGGACACGGAGCTAATTTAAGAAAGTCTAATAGCTATATGATGGTTTTGATTGTTATTGTTAAGAGTTAAGCCTCCATCGCTCTGAGATCAACGAGCTTCTGTAACAGGCTTATAAAATACTTTGAGTTGCAAGTCCATAGCACCGTTTGTCTGTTTGTCTTGGAAGCATCAGCACATACCTTAACCATGCAGCATATATTCCTCTTGAATTAACAGAAGCACCAAACTCCCTGCTTAAGGTCTGGTCCTCATCCAGCCTCAAAGCCAAGAGCCACCAGGAGCCTCCAAACCAAGGCTAAGCCAGACACAAGCCCTTAATGTATCACATTTTTTCAGGTTAAAACCAGCTTAAGCTGTTGAGCTCCTTACTGTGGGTCTGGAGCAGCTAGCCAGCCTCTGCTTGGTGCCTCCCAGGCTTGCAAGGGCACGGTGGTATAGAACCTTGGGACTAACAAACTGCTTCCCTAAGGTCAGACAGATTCAGTGAGTCTTCCCCTCTTCTCCAACTCCCTCACAACCTGGATCAGCCACCCTTGCTGTTCTGAAAGACTATCCTTTTTCTCTTAGTCCTAGGGACTAGGGTTCATCCTCCACCTCTCCATCTTTCCTTCTCCCTGAGCACCTAATCACTTCAGAGTTAATTTTCTCACAAGCATAGGCCTCTCAACACTGTGTATTCTGAAAAAAAAAGACCAGCAAAACCCAACCAAACCCCAAAACAATGTCCCTTATGGAACATTAAATGAAATTTCTGCTATCTAATCAGAAGCATTAGCATGACATCTCATGAGCATGTGGTGTGAAAAAGGAAGCGGTTCCTGTTGTGCATAATAGCATGAAGACACAGCTGGGGTTAGCTCTCAGCAGCTAGTAGTTTAAATGTTCTTGTTTCTAATTGCTGTCAGTAAAAAATCTCTTAGTTTGTAATTACTGTTTCCCTGCAGCCAAGATGGTAAAGATTTGAGCAGAGCAAACAAGGCACCTACCACTATACCGAGGGCAGTAGGTTGTTGGTGGCACCAGCCTGGGATCCCCTGCAGGGTCCCATGGATCACTGTCATTCCCAAGGAAGATACTTCTCAGGAAGGACACTGCTACAGCAGGATTTAGAAAACTCTTCAAAGATATTTTTTTCTAAATATGCATGTTTAGTTTCCTGAAATGTTTTCTGACAAACCCCTGTTCGCCATTAAAGACTGCTCCGGGCCCCATAGCAAGCTGAGGAAGAGAGTGAGAGCCATATTAATAGTACAAACAAAACAGCTTTGATGTCTCATAAATGAAAAATGGGGTCAGCGGTGAATTTTTTCCATCTAGAGGTGGCTGGCGCTGGATACATTGCACTACTTTCAGAAACACCACTGATGGTGATGTCTGGAAAATAACAGAAATCAGGGAACCTGAGACTTGGAGGAAACACTTACAGACACTATTCACCTTACTCCTTGTCCAGACAAAGCTAAGAAGGAGCTCTCTTTGGTGTGCTCCGTACCAAAATCCTCTGGTGTTTTTGTTGTGAGCGTTTATCGCTTGAATTGGGGATTTCTGGTGGTGGTTGTGCTCATTCATGTACAGGTAGCATTTGGAAGTAACGCAGTCATGCCTTGGGATCTGTTTTTTCCCTGGTTCTTGCAGGTATAGTAGCTATAATTTCTCACAGTGCAAGACAGCTATTTGGAGCTAACATTTGGAGGGGTTTGTGGTTAATGTGTCTAAAAAACGTGTCTTAATCTGCAAGGATATCATCACACAGGTGCCTTTATTGCTGTGAATAGGCCAATTGATTTAAATGGGCCTAGTCATTTTGGTTAACTTCAAGCAGAAGTGTAAAATGGAGCTTAACAGCAATGTCTCAGGTATATGGCTCCTAAACAGCCATGGGTCTTTGCACTTCAGTCTTCATACACCCTGTTTGGTTTGTTAAGTATAGTAATAATTTGACCACTGGACATTTGCAAAGCCTACAGCTCCTCTTGGCTTGTCCAGGGGGGAGAGAGAGAATTCCTGAGGCAGGATTAAAATAACATTACCTCATCACAGCTAATGTGGCGCCCAACACTATTGCTTTGACAGGGGTTGGAAGGGAGCCTCCCTCAAGGCTGCAGTCTGAAGGAGACATGGATTAACAGCTGTTGACTTTGCGCACAATTAATTTAAATTTCCTAGGTTAATGAAAACACTTTATTTTGGAAGGAGTAGCTCAGAAGGACACAGCAGATGATACTGAGGGCTGATAGGACAAAGCAGACCCCTACACACAGTTCTGTGGATGAATAAGTACGACAATGGCTACTGGAGCATATTCCCTCTGGGATAGATCACATGCCATTTGCAGCTGTAGATCATACCCAATGGCTTGCCTCAGCTTTTGAGTTACCAGAATAACTGCCTAAAGCCTATGACACAGTAATTTCAAATAGGAGAGCCATCCCAGATGGGTGTAAGGATCAGTCTTTTTTCTCTTTGATAGACTTTCCCTGTGTGTACATATGCAGATGCAATGACTGGCTCCACACATTTTGTGTTATAAGTAGATCATTATTTACAGTTCTAGACAACAAACGGGACCATGCGTTATGAATTGACTTCGCTGTTTCTTCTGCCAACACTGTAACTGGCAATGTTGCATACAATATGATACCAAGTATATCAACCAGTATTAAGTAAATGATATTAAGATCACTAGTTACAGCACACATGATATCTGTTGGAGTTCCTAAGCCTGATGTGCTTCTTTGGATTGACCTAACCCACATCTCCACAGCAAGAAAATGGTGCCAATGATGAAGGAGCTTCCTGGTGCTGAGGAGCAGAACCTGGCATGATGCTGTTCTTGTGCTGCTTTGCTCAGAACCCCCCACTCCCAGCGTTAGCAGCTCGTACGGCCAACGCATCTACAGCAGCCCAGGCACCTTCACCTTTTATTGGGAAACTAACTCAAGGGGCTGACTTATTTTCTGGTTCTGTCTGGCATTTGTTGCACAGCACTGGGCTATTTCTGTCAGCCAGGTACAGGCTCTTGAGAAAGGAAACAGAAGGTGCCAGAAACCAGCGCGAGTCTAGGAAATGGGGAGGGAAAGGAGAAACACCTCTCCCTGGGTACTAACTGGCAATGACAAATCACACCAAGGGTGGCTCACGGAGGAATATATTTATACTTGACCAGTAAAACCCAGACTCTTTAGGGAGCACAAGCAACTTGAGGAGCAGGAGCGAAACCATCTGACAGACCCAAGGGCAACAGCAGATTTGTCCAGGCAGCGCAGCTGAAACCTGCCAAGCGTCAGATGGCTCTTCTCCCACTGACTGGCAGCTGACAGCTCTTCCTGGGTGCCCCATGAGGTCCAGGGCCAGGAAAAAAGATGAAGCATAAAGGGGAAGAAAAACAACAAGCCATTTGGCCATGAATGCTGTTAACACTTGCTCTTGAAACCAGAGTTTCAAATGGAAAAACAGAAAAGATCCCTTTATTTTAAGCTTTGCTCTTCGTGTATCGCCATATAACGCTCTGCAATGCTGCAATTTCTCAGGCAGACAGAAAAGTGAGCCGATACTACGGGAGGAGCTCTGTGCTACTTAACAGGAGCAAACACATGCTCTTTAATGTACCTTGGCCAGTAAACAGCTTCCTGCTATACAAGCTAAGTGTTAGATTGTTAATTCTAGGTTACACGTGCTGTGGATGGAGCATCGCTGGGCAGGGACCTCTGGTGCAGTTCAGGGCAGCGCTAACCCATCACAAAATACTGTGCTTGTGTTGTCATCCCGCTTCGGCCCATGTCCTGAGCACGTGAAAGGACAAGGGCACTGAAGCTCTCTTTTCCCAGCTCTGTCTTGGTATGAAGGAGCCAGAGCTGGGGAAAACTCTGTACCGCTGTATTTGTTAACCTTTCATGCCTTGATCTCCATTACACTGAATTCCATCCAGCGATGATCCATGTATACAAGGATGTTAAACACTATGGTTTCAGTTCCAGCTGAGTAATGCTGGCAAAGGGCAAAAGATAGCTTAAAAGGTCACTGCGACTGCTAATGCAGACATGGCTCTTGGGGGCTGTTCGGCAGTCCCTGACTCTCTTTTGATAAAATTTATGTATTTGTGGGTGCATGTACCCATATATATTTTAATATATATAATTTTATTGATAAGTTCAGAATTAGGCCACTCTGATGATGCCATTCTGTTCCTTCTTCTGTAGTATGCCTATCCACACAATATCTGAATGCCTTCTGGTAACAACTAAGTTCATGACTGTGTTCATGTTCTGTGTTCCACTCTGGAGGTATAAAAGAGCATGCAATGTGGGGTTGGTTTTTTTTGCTTTTGCTGGATTTTTAGTTATATGTATGTACATCATTCAATCTTTACATAAATTAAAGGATTCACACTCCAAGGGATGCTCTCCATATTTGCACTGACCCTCCACCACTCTTCACTGTATTACTCTGGCCAGAAATTTTACCTCCCAGACATAAAGCAAAATTTTGCTTATGTGGAGAATCTAGAGTCTTGTCAGTAAAAGTTTATACGCGTTCTGGAACTAAGATCCTTAAATTCCAGATATAACTAGACTAGGTAACTACTTTGTTCTTATTTTTCTCTTCTTCCTTTCTTATAATTTTATTTTCTTCTTATTTTGCAATGTAGCTGATGCTTTTTGTTCAGTGCAACATGGTATTGCACAGGGGCTTATCAGGGAAGCTAAATTTCTTCATAGAAAAGCAGAATTAGCTCCCACTATTGTGGTTGTATGCTGTAACTGAAATTGCTCTGAAAGGGAGGAAAGGACACTCTTTGAACTATTATTGTTTTATAAAGTAACTTTATAAAGGATGTTCTGAGCTGTCTATTTGTTTATCTTTGGTATCTCCAGGACTTGCTTGTATCCCTGCCATTATGCTCTAGGTTTAATTGTGCATCTTGCTTGGTCAGCCTCATTCCTGCTTTTCTCCCATATAAGAAGATGTATTTTTTTTTCACTTGAATGCCATGCCTACATAAGCTATACACTTGTAACCTGAGCAGCAACAAGGTAGACTCAGTCACACAAAACTGAGCTCTTCACCACGAGAAATACACTCTGCACAAATTAGGGGTCAAGGCACTGCGCTGAGACTTGTGAGCGTCCATCAGTCTGTAAGCAGGCAATATGCAGGACACCGTGCAAGGATCTGCTGGGAGTCTTCCACCCTACACTTTCATATGCCACCCTTAAAAAAAAACCCTTGAGAGCTGTAGTGCATGGCTCTGCGTAACAGCATGCCCCAGGGTGTGTGTGGGAGCTGAGGGACAGTTGCCAACTGTTATTCAGAAATGGGTGTTTATTCTCCAGAGTCCTCCTCCACGAGCTACTTAGCAGATACTGCTGTCTATCTGCCAAGCTGGACGCTGACACCTAGCATCTTCTTCCCCTTCCCTGCTGCTGCACTGCAGGAAATGCAGTGTTGTCCTCACTTCCCCCACAGCTGCCAGCCGTGTCTGTCTTCTGCTCCCAGCACGAGTTGTAGGAGAAGCATCTTTATTTGGTAAACAGGGATGCTGGGCAGTTTTTGTCACTCCTCTCCCCGTGCCCGGCAGCCTGCTCGCTCATGGGGACAGACCCCTTAGCACCCTTCTTCTGAAGCATGCGCGGGATCACAAACTTTTGCCTGGATGCTCTTTTGCATTCAGAAGTTTGATTACAGTGTGTCTGCATCTTGACAGCATGCTTGCACAACACAAAGTACAGACTTCAGCTAACAAACCAGCGCCGGGCTCACGCAGTGCAATCTACTGCGTTATCTGCAAAATCGCAAGCAAAGAAGTTCAGAATGACAGGAAATCTGCTCGGTTTTGGAGCAAACCTTTCTGAACTTGTAAATAATCCTGCTGTTGTGCAAAGGCAGGGCATTGTTAGCCATTTAACAGCCATCAGATTCTCAGCCTAGCTCTCAAATATTAGGCTTTAATTGGCTAATACTACAATCTGCCTCTAAAGGAATGTTTTGCTAAGTTCAAATACTTCAAAAAGCTGGCAAGGTTCTCCCTTTTGTACTTGAAGGACTTTGCTACTATGTTGAATATTTTAAAAACGTAAAGCTTAGGTTTTCAACAGAAAACAGCATCAGTAATTTTCTACCTAGTTTATAATCACAGATGTGGAACCGGTCCACCTCCAGTAGCATTTGGGTGTGTTCATATTTTTCAGCCACAGTAAGACACTGGTGGTGTACTCCCAAGTCTGAATTATGGCAGATGCCACTGGGATGTGATTTTTCAGACAGAAACAATGCACGTAACACTCCTTTCTTCAGTTACATGCATACACCCTAGACCTGCTTTCCCTTCTGTATAGTACCGTCATACATAGGCCAGGCTTACTACTTTACTGAGTCACACACTGCTAATTCATTTAGCACAGACATCCTGATTGCTTCATATTGAGCATAATAAAAGAAAACTAAGCAAAACCAACTGAAGCCCCAGAGCCTTTATGCACAAGACGCAGCTGCCTCCCAGATCACGCTGTCACAGAGAGGTCTCCAGTTGCATGGCATCAGTTCGTATTTATGGTACGCTACGGTATAATTTAGCAAAGAAGAACTTTAGGAATCAGCTGGGACTACTTTTCAACTCAGCAAACAGTGCCTCAGATGAAGATATTTCTGCTCAAGCGCTCATAGATGCGCAATGACTGTGCAGCCGGCTCCACTCCTGCAGATCAGAAGCAACTATCCCAAATGAAGGAGGAAACATTACAGAAATCCAGCCTCTCCTGTCAAAGCTCCCCACCAAACTCGGATGGCTTCACCACTGTATAACTGGGGGAGGAGAGCCGTGGCTGAGAAATGCATTCATCCTGCAGTCACCTTGCAAGAGATAAGACAGTAAAAAGTGAAGCAGGTGGATGTATCTATCACCTTCTCCAAAGGGATCAGTCTTACTGTACTTGTTTTCAAGGGAAAATCTGCAAAAGTCTTTTGTTGGCCTGTTCACAGCTGCCATGCCCCCACCAGCTGTTTCAGCTGACCTTAAAGTGTGTCACCTGGGAAAAGGATGGATGCATGTACTTTAAATTTCAACCACGCTTAACTAGCAAACCTTTTTGTACAAGTTTAAAGAGTTATAAGAAATGGATAAAAAATCTCAAATACAATACATTCATTAGCATGCATTCTCACCTAGCAAAGACAGTATCTTTAATCTTCCTTTTTATATTAATCTAGATTACATTTTATTTATCAAACCTACCATAGGAATAACATTGTATTACCCTTTAATTTCATCAGGAAATGTAGCTACTGAATGTTTTATTAGTGACCTGTATTTTCAGTAGCTGATATATTTCTTAAAGGCAAGTTGTGCAAGGCCTAACTTAACATAAACACAATTAAAGCAAAAGAGGAATGTTGAGTGTATTAGGGTCTTAGGTAACTATCAGTATTAAAAAGTTTAACAAACACAGATGACATTGTTGTACACCAGGTTCTTTTTGCCATTTCTGTAATATATCAATAACATTATGAAATTCACGTGCTATCAAAGTGATAACAAACAAATGTAAACGGTCAGATACACTGATGCATGTTAGTTTTTCAATTCCTATCATCGATTATGTTCAACAAAAAAAAAACCAGATAGCTGAAGAGCCTGACCCTAATTTTGCAAGCTGATCCATGCACACAGCTTTTAACCTAACACAACGGAGCTCTGAGTGGATGCAAAATCTGTGCTGGTGGATCACTTTACAGGATGGGTCCTTTGTTAGGAAAATCTGGACTAATTATGCTGACAAGTGGAAACCGGTTACTCATGAGGTTAAACTATCTGGGAAGCAACTAGATTATACTACTTGCTCCCAGACCTTGTGTAAGAGTGTTTCCCTAGAGCAAAACCATTAAGTTGTGGAATAGCTTCCTTCAAGCATTTACAACTTGTATAATTGCAGATTATTCCCTTAGGCCCTATAAAAACATCTTCTAGCTGCACAGTTTAGAAATTAATGAATAAATATAATGGTATTTCAAAAATTTGCATCTACTCTAACCCTCTTTTAGTCTATCGTTTAGTTTTGCTAACACTGTACTAGAGAGTGAAATGGCAGAAATCTGAGTGATTTTGGTTGTCATTAAAATACTGTATATAAACAGGAAAAGTCAGAATAAGGCATTCTCAACACAAGCTTGAGGAACATACATTTTCATGCCTAGT
Organism: Vanellus vanellus; assembly: GCF_965231255.1. Taxonomy (NCBI): domain Eukaryota; kingdom Metazoa; phylum Chordata; class Aves; order Charadriiformes; family Charadriidae; genus Vanellus; species Vanellus vanellus. Next base: position 23,527,401 of record NC_138908.1, read on the forward strand.
GGAACTAACATTTCAATTTCTTCCCAGAAGTAGTGGAATGTTTTTTGCATATAAATCCCCAAATACTTTTTGAATTTTACAGATAAAAAGCATTATTTCATACACGAGTTTTGAAAGCATTGGCTTGGTACTTCCTTCCATTTCGTCTGCTGCAGCACTATGAATCTGGAAGGAATCAGTTCAAAGAAACTCACGACATACAGAAGACACCTACTTCCATAAAACCAAATTAAATAGTATTTTGTTTCAAATGCCATCTAGAAACACTGGATAGATGTATATAAAGCATACGCATTATGGTAGGTAGTTATTTATCCCCATGTTTTCACCTGCCGGTATTACTGCAAATAACACTGTTTCCATGACATGCCTTATGGAACAGTTTACTATTTTCATAAGCAGTCACATGCATTGAAGGTAGGATCACCAGCCAGTGCGTTTGGCACCCCAAAGCAGAACCAGAGAGGCCAAGCTTACGAATCTCTCTTGCTGAATGACAAGTTAGCTGGTGTATGAAATGACAGATCTCAGCTGACACAAGGAAGCACATAGACCTAAGACATTTCTTCCGGAGCTGCTTCTGCTTCCTGAGTGGGTTTCTCTTCGGGTTTGCTGTCGTGGACGGGAGATGGGTTACGGCTGGGCTTGTTGCTGTCATGCGCGCTGTGACCACTGGCGCTGCCAAGGCGCGTTGACGCCACCACAGCTTTTACTGCAGCCTGCAAAAGAGAGGATCAAGCAAACATTCCTTAAAGGACATGGTCTGTCAGCACTGCAGCCTTAGCATTGTCCCATTTGGGAACGTAACCAACCGCGTTTAGTCTTCATGGCAATGTCACATTTGGATATCTGCTTGGGCCTGGACGGATTTAAAAGGCCACCTGAAATACTGGATTAAGGTTTAAAATTGCTGCTTTCACAAGCTTACAGGTTGGCCAACATGAATGGAAATTTTTTATCAGCTGCACATGCTGCATTTCTTTTTAGAAACTACTTTAGATCTCCCATGTTGAAGTTAGATGGCTAAAAGGAAGTTATCTTCCGTCATAATAATAACAACAGTATTATCACTGATTATTCCATGAAAAGTTCACAAAGGGCAACAACATTTATCACTATTGCACTATTGCATATGCCATGCACAATGGTGCAGAGCATACAGGCAACTTCTTATGTGTGTGTGTACATATAAATATATAAAAATACACATTGGGGATAGGCCTTCGTATCACATAAAATGTCACCAAAATGAAGATATGCATTAAGACAGTTATCTTAGCCCTTGCCTTGAACAGAGAGTCTTATTGCCTGAAAAACCAAATATACAGAGGTGAGGAAAAGCAATACTAATCTCTGTGTATGACAACTGTAGCTATTTTTGACTTGGCTTGCTTTTTGGTTAGGCATCACAAAAGAAGAGGGTCTGCAGGAAGGACTGAGGGGTATAGCAAGTTTTGTGGATGGTTTGGAGAAGTAACCATGCAGAAAAAAAAAATGCTAATGAAGATGCTAATGAAAAAACAGCTAATATAGAAAATGAAGTCAAAGTACAAGGCATAAGCCAATAAAAGTGGCAATAATTTCAAAAGTGACCTCTTAAAGGAAAAATCACAGACATCCACATTAGGGGTGAGAGGACTTCAGACAACAGATTACAAGCAGAACAGGCCACTCAATGATATTATAATGTATAAAGATACTTTTAATGTAATTTACTCTCTCACTAGCCATGTAGATATTTATGAAACAAATTCAACACAATCAATGAAAAAACAAATCATGACAGAGCTTTAGAGTTATTCTATAAAAATATGTCTACGTAAAGAAAGCCTGCTGCTGGACACATTTGTTGGGAAAGAGGACAATTTTATATTATTTTTACTAACAAAACAACAAAAACGTGTGTTCACTACATGGTTTTCTGCTTTGTTCTTATTTTTTGGACAGGAATTAATTGTCTAAAAAATTATGGTCCATTTTATATATATATGTGGAAAACTATTAACTCTACAATAACTGCTAACTCCAGTTAATTCTCAATAATTGGAGATTTGCTCATTTAATCTTTAACAGAAAAGCAATGAAGAAATAAACTTATAAAAAGCAACAGCTTTTAAACACAGAAGTACAAATTGGTTGACTATAGTGATCTAAATAAACTGGGCTTAAAAAAAAATCGCTTCAGGGATCAAAGGTGTAAAGGTGTAAAAATACAAAGATAATCAAAATCAAAACATGCAAAAAGGGCACGCATTTCTTTGTGACCTCCTGGGCAGGGAATGCAACAGCTCACTCAGAAATATTGAAATTTATGACTCTGCTCATAGTCTGAAATAATTTTGCTAAAACAACACTGCATGGCATCCTCAGTGAATACACAGCAATCCTGCTGCAAAGCTACTGAAATCTTTCTGAAGGGAACAAAGTTAACAGATGTGTTTAGTCAGTTCTGCACGGGCAAAGCATCACTGCGAATTATTTCTACAGTGTCTGAGACCTTTGTAAATGACAAAACTTTTTTATTTGCCCTGTAGAGATTCCCTGTCACAGTTCCCTAAGAATACTGAAAAAAATGAGCAAAAACAAAGTTAAGGGTCATTGTTTGTGAATTTGGTTTTGCATGGGGGTTGTAAAGCTCTCAGACAAGATGCTTTTTACTATTATTCCCCAGGGCTACAAGGGGAGCTTCACTGTACCTGTTGGTAATAATTTCTGTGCTGAAGTATCTATCCCTGGAAGTCTCTCCTAAGCAGACACAAATCTTATACAACTGAATAAGGAATTAAGGGAGAAGAAAGTTTCCTGATGTTATGTCAGATAGATGCCCACTTGCCTCCCGTTTCCACCTAAAAATGTTTCACTGCTTCTTTCCATGGTAGACATGTAGACTAGACAGTAAAGGAGCATACTGGTGATGCAAAACTTAATGTTATTTTCAGCACAAGTCCCACCTGCACTCCTGCCTTGCAGCGCTTAATTTCTAAAGAATGCTATTGCATATATGCTCTCAGAGGTACTTGGAAATGCATGTTTTGGGACTGGTAATCTCAACCCACACATTTTATGGACCTACATGTCTGAAACACTGACTCTAGATGATACAGAAGGATGGCTTAAGTTCCTGCTTTGTATTGATAGGTATAGAATCTGAGACTGGCTTACAGATCAAAATATGCTATAGTAAATTAAATAGTAAATATAGTAAATTATAGTAATAGTAAATATAGTAAATTAAATATTTTCCAGATTTATGGATGTTCATGAAGAAACTGCTAAGAATTTTGTTCTTTTTGGTCAGTAGTCTATGGGTGCACAAGCAGTCCAGGACAGACAGATGGACCGAAGCAAGAAAGGAAGAATGGACAAAAGAAAAGAAGGGAGGTAAGGAACTTGTGAAAGCTGTGTACATTCTCAGCAGTTCTGTCTGTGTAGATAGTTTTCAATCAACCTCACACATTTTTATTTGTTTGGCTGCAGACATCAACTAAATCTGCTTCAACTTTTTCATCAGTCATCTTAAATAAAAAGCTTCCATACCACTATGGAATGTTGTCCTGAAACATATGCAAGGTTTCTGTAAGGCTACTAATTTAATTGCATGCTTTCACAGCCAAAACAGAGACTATGGCCAGAGACTTGCCTTAAGTTTACGTCTGGCATTGAATTCTTGAAGTTTCTTTTGTGCGTTGTCCATATGTGCAAAGTTTGCTGCCTTCCCTGTGACCCATGGGTGCTGCAAAGCCTGTAGAGTGGTGAGGCGTTTCTTGGGGTCTAAAACAATCAACTTTTTAACCTGCATCACAAGGAAGAAATATAGAAGACTGTTAACCTTATTCTTCATTTACATTTACCAAGCTTTGCATTTTGGGGCTTTGGTCTTGGTTTGGGAAGCATCTTAATGAAACACATTCTAAGAACCCAATAAGAATTTGTGTTCAGGTCTTTGCATGTATTTTATTTCTGGCATTTCTTGGTCCTCCATAAATACTATCTGAATAAGACAACCACTAAAGGGAAAGAGAGAAGAAGAGGTAGCCAACAGTTGTAAGAGTATGTACCAATGCAGCTGGGCTGTATCTGCCATAGCCTGTTGTATGTCTGAATTGCCACATAAACGGTAAGAGATACTCAAACTACCGCCAGCCAGGCAGTTATCTTAGCAGTATCCCTGCCTTTGGATTTGGACAAGGTTTAAACTGGATTAGAAAGTTTAAATTCTACAGTATGCAACTCATGCAGACTTGTACCAAGCAGTCACTGCCGGATGCATCACAAATGAAATGTTTCTTTCAGTCACTATAAAACCTCATGTACACATGAACTATAAAGGGACCAGTTTGGACCAAAGCTCTCTGTATACAATAAATGAGCAGCTTTGCTGCAGGCTGCTGTTTACCTGGGTTTTGATGACACAAGACAGTAAATAATATTGTTTTGACCTTAGAAAAACTTCACATCTAACACAACAGAAAAAAAGTACTTTGAACTTCTACAGTCCTTCCACCTGAAGCATTCTGAAATACTTTAGAAAAACTCATTATGCAGTATTTTATGGAACAGTTTATATAAGTAATATGGAACTGAGCATTTGTGCCTCCAGTGCTAACGAAATACTGAGTTTTGCAAGTTATTGTTGACTAAAAATCAAACACAAGCATAACTATATTTGCAGATCAGTATCTCCTGGATCCAATTTACCTTATCCAGTAATAAAAGAAAACAGTGCAGATAGCACACCAGCCCTTGCATTTTGCTAATGGACTGTATTTAAAAGTAATGAGTCTTTCTTCATCTACTGAGAAAGAGCTTAAATAGACAGAAAAAGGATGTCAGAAAAGTGTGTGTGTGTGTATGTGTGTGTGTGTGTGTGCTTCACTCCTTTTTATATTCTTCCTCTGAAGTTCAGACTTGAAAACTGCACAAAAAATGGGTCTTGCTTCTATGTTCCCCTGAAGGTGGTTGCCCTGCGAAGAAGAATGATGAAACAACTCAGAGCTATCACGAATGGCAGGCATCTATGAAAACTGTGACAGCTGCCAACCATCTGTGGCTTAGTTCACAGAAGGACCCAAACGACCATGGCATTGAGTGCAAAATTACAGCACTGGACTAACAGGAAATATTTAAGAGCACCATAATATACCAGAGGTAATAATAAGAAAAGCAAGGAGTCATATTAACAATTAATTAACCAATTATTCTGCCCCCACCCCAACATGGACTGTCTTTCTTAGTGGAAGTGATACTAGCCAAATATGTATCAGCAGAGATACTCCAGTCTCATTTTTGCTTTACTTACTAAGTCCTTGGCATTCAGGGAGACATCATCCCACCAGGGGGACACAAAGTCATATTCACAGTTCAGGATTCTCTTAAACATGTACTGATCTCCCCTTTCATCATAAAATGGTTCAAAGCCACAAAGTCTGCAAGGATAAAAAAGAAAGAAATTTATCAAAGATTAATTAGTCTGGGATTGTTAGAAACAGTTCCTTTCCCTACTTTGTGCCTTGTACACCACTTTGGGAAACCAGACCTGGATGCACTTAACGAACTCCTAACTCTACAGAGCAGCGCAAAATGTGGTCATAAGCACCTGTAAGCACTAGGAAAGGCCGATTAAATTGTAAATTTTCCATTTTCACATGTCTGTAATTGGAACTTTTAATATAGGGACTTACCACAAGAGCAGTCATACAACAGTTAACATCTGTTTAGCTTCTACATGCCAATAAATATTTTCTAGTAGCTCTTTGTTCTGCTAGTCTCAGGCTGAAGCCACTTGGACTGTTTAGTCATTCCTCAGTCTGAAACCTTTGCTCATCCCTGATCTCTTCCGTGAGTCTTCTCCAGTTGTGTGTCTTTTTGAAATGGGTGCAAATACCATTCAGCGTGGGCACACCACAGAGCTGCAAATTAGTGTAAAGATGTCTTCTATTTTAATCTCCATTTCTTTGCTAACAACTTCTGACCTTGGATCTCCTTTTTTGGATTGTTTAAAAGCACAGTTAATGTGTTCATAGAACAATTATCAGAATACCTGTAACTCTTTCCTGAGGGATAGGAATTAGCTGAAGAACCACATTTTACCTGTGAAGTTAGACGTTTTTATATTTTCAGTTAGGACTATAGGACTGGGCGCGTTACTAATTTCCAAGTCTGGCAGAGATGGATTAAAAGACAAGGATCCAGCCTCCAAATACCGTGTCCTTCAGTAGGTGGGAGCTGGTCACAGCCCCTCTGCTGCTCCCCTCCCATTTGCCTGCCTCTCCCGCCACTGTTTCTGAGCTTGCTTCAGGTCGGCTCCTATCCCCCTGGAGCACCTTTGCTGAGCAGGGTTGTTGGGCCACTAAATGGTTCAGCCAAAACTGGCTTCTGGATACCAGGTCACTGATGACATACAGTGAGATCATGCTTAAGCCTCGCTGTGACTGTGTTGGAAGCCTTCTAAGTGATTCTCTATTTACTCCTGAAAATATTTTCATTGTAACTCACTACTATCACCTATTGTTGTCTTATTAACACTTTCTATGGATACACTTCTACCTAAAAAAAATTTCCATTTCAGCAGACAGATTTTTCGCTACATGCCAAATTAGATGAACAAAACTAGAGGTGCGATTTCAAATTAGATAAACCAGGGTAAGACCCAGCGTGGCTGCTCTTGATTTCATTTTATTATGAAACTTCATTTTATTATGCTGATTCATTTTAGATCCATTACCTACCAAATAAAGAAAAATCAATGTAAACAGCTTCAAAATCAATTAGAAATGACCAGACAGTGTTTTGTGCCCTTTTAAGTAAGTTAGGAAAAAGACACCTTTAATTAAATCCATGCAATTTTGACTATGGCAAAGCCTCTGTATTTGTTGACCACTGTCTGCATCTCAAATGTGCAGTAGCATTTCTAACCTGCTTCAGGAACACAAAAAGACTGGTTGTCTTTGCTGTTTAAACTGTAAATGTGGCTTCCCTGGAATTATGACAGTTATCATCAATAGGTCTTAATACAATTTGCCTCAGGAATAATTGTTCTGTTAAAATATGTGTCAAAGTTTTTCTTAATCCCGTGGTAAGCCCGCTTTGTATTTGTGAGAAGATACAGTTTTATACATGTTTTCTGCAGCATGGTAGTTAACTTTTAACACCCACTCTATTTTAGAGGCACATACAGCAACGCATTTTTTTGACTGTACATACGAGCATTTCCTCTACTAAACTATGAGACTGAGACATACAACAGTGTCCTTTAGGCTGCAGGATTAATGAATTAGTTACTGCACATGCATGTTTCTGGTCTCAGCTTCTAATCCATCAGAAATGTTGATCTACAAAGCTTTACACTCAATAGAAGAGTTTTAAATGTGGATTATTGTTAAAGTTAAATGGAAGGTATGGCCAAGTGGATTAGACTAGCACCCTTTTTGCCTGGCTTGTTCCTGCAGGTCAAACTGCATTTCGAGAACGGAGGAGGAGAGGAACAGACGGAGGAAGTAGAGGAGTATCTGTGCTGGTGGTGTCCCACCCAGAGCAGAAGCTCTCATACTTGTGTTTACTCTGGTGCAGAGGTTTAAGGTGGCTTGGGAGCATCTCCTGAACAGCTGGAAGGTTTTGAAAGGCTGCGTATAGCAAATCCTACTCCATATATTCAAATAGGAATTTGCTGTACGTTCCTGTTTGAATCATTGAATCATAGAATTGTCTAGGTTGGAAGAGACCCTTGGGATCATCGAGTCCTGGAATCCTGGGATGCATCAAAAAGAGTGTGGCCAGCAGGTCGAGGGAGGTCATGCTCCCCCTCTACTCTGCCCTGGTGAGGCCGCATCTGGAGTACTGTGTCCAGTTCTGGGCTCCCCAGTTCAAGAAAGACAGGGATCTGCTGGAGAGGGTCCAGCAAAGGGCTACGAAGATGTTTAGGGGATTAGAGCATCTTTCATATGAGGAAAGGCTGAGGAACTTGGGTCTCTTTAGTCTAGAGAAAAGAAGACTGAGGGGGAACCTTATCAATACGTACAAATACGTAAAGGGAGGGTGCCAGAGGGATGGGAGGAGTCTTTTTTCAGTGGTGCCCATTGATAGGACAAGAGGTAATGGGCACAAGCTTGAACATAGGAAGTTCCATCTTAACATGAGGAGGAACTTCTTCACTTTGAGGGTAGTGGAGCACTGGAACAGGCTGCCCAGAGAGGTTGTGGAGTCTCCCACTCTGGAGATGTTCAAAACCCGCCTGGACGCTGTCCTGTGCAACCTGTTGTAGGTGACCCTGCTCTGGAAGGGGGGTTGGACTAGATGATCTCCAGAGGTCCCTTCTAACCCTGACTATTCTGTGAGTCCAACCATCTACCCTACTCTACAAAGTTCTCCCCTACACCACATCCCCCAAGCTCCCCTATACCGGAAAACAATTTCTGCTTAAGGAAGGCTCTCAGTTTCTCTATATATTTAGACTTACAGTTAAAACAGATTACCAAAAATAAAGCCCAAACAAAGTACCAGGTAGATAAGTAAAATACTTACAGTATTATATTCTTTCTTTGTAAAAGACATAAGGAAAATAATTGTATTATTACACACTGTCCTTGCTGGACACACTTAGTGAGTCCTTGAAGTGGAAAGAAAATGGCCCGGATGTATAAAATTCTCCATATCTTTAATGTATATGTGTAAATCCCATTTTCTTCCCCTAAAAAGCATCCTGCAAGTATCGTATACAACTACACAAGCCAGCTTTAGCATTGGTGTTGCCAAGGGAATAAATGAAGTTAGTTATTCTCCCATAAAGAGAAGTGTCAATACATCAGATACAATTTTCCCTTCTCACTAATCTTCCTCTGAAAGATTCAATCAATACAACAAAATAATTACAATGTTTACCAATTGAATTAGGACTAGCCATATTAAGATGCAGACACAAGTGCCTACCTTTAGACACAACTGTTTGAAAATTTTGGTCTATAGTTGCAACTTCAACTGTTTAAAATATGTATGGCCAGCATCGCTCACAGCCTTCTGTCAACAATATCTTTGGTTATCTTAGAAGACTCTTCAACATTAATCATTTAACCCACCAGACTGATTTGCAGAGTCCGGGCCTGTTCCCTGCCTCCTGGCCTGAGATGCTGTAAGACAGCAACACTGATGCTGCAGCCGAAGCTGTAGCAGTGTCTGTGGCTGACACGGATGGGGCAGATGCATTTGGGAATATTCACAGGCACTGTGAAACTACTGCAAGCCCTTTTAACTTCTCCTTCCCCCATCTGTAGTGGAGAAGCTACTTAGGATGATAGTATATATCACAGTTTGTATGAATGAGAAAAGAAAAACATACGATGCTTTCTGACACTCGTATGCCTGCATTTTTGCTTTCAGCAGCTTCGCTGCTATTCATTCACATTAATAGTGCGATTCTACGCAGACTTTGCTGCTGTTCAGGAAGAAGTGTTGTATTTATCAAATATATAACCTGACTGTTTTGCCATGCTCCTCTAGGATTTTACTTACTGAAATAACATTAGGAATATCATAATTAAAGTTCAGGATCTCACGTTTTCCAACGGCACAGCTCATAATGTCACAAAAACCTGCAGGTGCTCCCAAATGAACCACTCCATGGCACTGTCTGCACTTACAGGATGTAGGTGATAATCCCCAGAGACCACATGTCCACCTCAGGACCATAGGCACATCCCCGTAGTATCTCTGGTGCTGCAAATGATAAAACGCTTGTCAGTAAGAAAAAAGTTGAATGCAGAAATAACAGTCACAAAGCCAATTTAAACTTCATGCACACTCATGTCTTTTAAAAAGTTAAGGCCTGTTTCTTTACGCCCCTAATTAGGCAAATGATTCCCTGCACTGAGTATAAAGCAACACAGGTCATGTCCAAGCACAGCCAGAATAAAATGAAAAGTGGACTTGGGTTTCAAATTGCTTTTTATGTTTGTGAAAGCAACAACAGAAAGCTGCAGCAGCACTAGAGCTGCAGTGTGACAAAGGAGGTGGTACTTTTACTTCAGTATTTTACTTATCTACCTGGTACTTTGTTTGGGCTTTATATTTGGTAATCTGTTTTAACTGTAAGGAAAGACAAGACCATTTCAGGCAACTGCTTTTGCTGCAGTGCGGAGCAGGCAGAAAGGCCAGGCAGTCTTGGGGGGCTCGACAAGAAGGACATGGACCTGTTGCAGCAGGTCCAGAAGAGGGCCACGAGGATGATCCAAGGGCTGGAGTACCTCTCCTATGAGGAGAGGCTGAGAGACTTGGGGATGTTCAGCCTGGAAAAGAGAAGGCTCCAGGGAGATCTTATTGCGGCATTCCAGCACCTAAAGGGGGCCTACAGGAGAGCTGGGGAAGGACTTTTTACTAGGGCATGTACTGATAGGATGAGGGGGAATGGCTTTAAACTGGAAGAGGGTGGGTTTAGACTAAACATTAGGAAGAAATTTTTTACTTTGAGAGTGGTAAGGCACTGGAACAGGTTTCTCAGAGAAGTCATTGAGGCCCCATCCCTGGAGGTATTTAAGGTCAGGCTGGATAGGGCCTTGGGCAACCTGGTCTAGTGGGAGGTGTCCCTGCCTAAGGCAGGGGGATTGGAACCCGATAATCTGCAAGGTCCCTTCCAACCTAAACCATTCTATGATTCTATGACTCTGGCTCTGCACCCGTAAAGAGGAGTTAATCTCTGCCCAAGCAGCTTGACAGACACACCTCCAGGAAAGCCAAGCAGATCACTGTATCCCTCAGACAGTATCTCTTGCCGCTGTGTGTGACTAAAAATGTGCACAGTGGCACACTCAAAACTGTGACGTGCCTACCTCAAGCACCCCTGGCCCCGGCACCCCCAGGGCTTGTAGCTCCACACACCCTCCATGTTTGCCTCCAACTGGGCAAACCCCCCTGGGCAAAGCTCCTGAGGCAGCAGGATGAAAATGCCACATCTCCAGAGGAGGAAATAGAAGTGCTTGGTACTGGGGGAGGCAAGACCCTTCCTTCCCCTCCCCTTTTGCACACAGACAAAAATAACCATTTAATTTAGAAAAAAATAATTAAAAAGACACTGCTAAGCCACACTGCCACGTACCAGTGGCCCTTCTCAGCAACCATTGCATCTGTATTAATAGCCATCAGTGGTACAGGATGGCAGCACAGTCCCTGAGTCCACTAGCGGTATGATGAACATGGGATGGCTGCCATGTTTCTGGGGCACAGTGGATTTGCTGCACCTATGCGCGTCAATGCTGCAGCAGTTACACATCTCTTCACTTTTCCGCATTACACTTTCAGAGCCATGAGCAGCAGGGCCAAGAAGGACTGGGGCTTCCCTAAATGTATGACAGCTCCCTGCTCAGCCTGAAGCTTTGGTTGCCCATCCAGACTGACCCAGGCTGCCAGCATAGAATCATACAATGGTTTAGGTTGGAATAGATCTTAAAGATAGCCTAGTTCCAACCCCCGTGCCATGGGCAGGGACACCTCCCACTAGACCAGGTTGCTCAAAGCCCCATCCAGACTGGCCTTGAACAATTCCAGGGATGAGGCCTCAACAGCTTCTCTGGGTAACCTGTTCCAGTGCCTCACCACTCTCATAGCATGCTCCTGCTTTGCTCCCAGCCTCCAGTGGGAGGTCTCCATTGGGGCAGCTAGCCCTCCTGAAGCACGTGCTGCCACATCCTGAGGGAGCAAGGCTCCCCCAAGCATGATTTCTGTCAGAGTACATGCAACTTCCTAACAGCCTCCAGGCAGCTGGCTCAGAATTCTTCAACTTACCTGAAGGATTTATCTCACAGGAAACACATCAAGCTTTTTTACAAAGCATTAATATGCGGCAAACTACATCAATCTCTAAGTTTGCTATACATCACTTGTACAGGTAGCAGCTGGGCAAACGCTTGCCAGTCTAAGCACAGACCTTCCCTGCCTCCTTATTCTTCTGCTAGGTAAACTGATGAACGGGTTTTGAGAAGGGACATTAGATCCCAACTAATTTTAACTCAGGTCAACCTGCAGCGAACAGGACAGGCTACAGGCAAAGCAGTCAATGGTCTCAGAGAAAGATGGAGATGGACCAAGAAAAGAGATGGTTTGTTCATGCCATGTGCAGGGTTCTGAGGTAAATAGGACAGTTTCTCTGTTTAATGGCCATCTTGGGATATCTTCTTGCCCAGGATAAGGGCAGAAGACACTTTCTGCCCTTCTTTTGCTTTTCTCCTCCTTCCACCTCAGTATTGTAAAATGGCCACAAAGGAGACCAAAGATTTGTATGTACAGGTCTGCCTTGCTATCTGGACTGTGGTTATGCAGTTATATGGCTTGTAAATTTCATTTTTTAATATTTCCAGCAGTTTGCTTTTGGTGAATAGATTTGACTAGTATGTTGCTGTTAGTTTAGATGTTCACTGTAACAGACTGATCATGAATCTCTGCTCTGATTTGGCTTATTTTTATGTGCTACTGTCAGAAATCACTTATGCCCTTTTTGGGCTTAAGTTCACTGAAAGCACAATGTCTCAGCAAGTTAAGTTCTTTGTGATCATCTTGCTTTCAGTCCTCTGCATCACTTTGCATGTCCCAGGGACCCAAGATTGGCAAGTCTTGATGCCAAAGTATCCAGACTCCAGTATGGGGGTTTGTTGCTGTGTCCTTTCTGGAGAAGCTGCTGATGGCTGGGTGGGCAGGATGTGGGAGTTGGCAGCCTATGACTATCAATTATTCATAGTTTTATTTGGCATTTCAACAGTATCCCTCCTGGGTTTCCTCTTCTGGAAAGTAATGCTTGAATATTTTCCAGACACTAGGAATTCTGCATGGTCAGTTAACTCAGGTTGTAAAGAAAGGATTGCAGAACCATGTCTGTAAGCACAAAGCTCCTTTCTCTTCTGCTCAGCACAGACGTTCAGCCTCAACCCTCCTAACCCAGTCATCCCTATGCTGAGGGCTCTTCTATGGGAATAAGTCTTATCCTATTTTATTGTATACAAAGACAGGCATAAAAAGGGCTAAATACTAACTACAGTTTTATGGCATTTGTAGTATAACTATCATGAAAGAAGACAACTAGAACATTAATAGCTAATACATGAAGTACAGTTTTATGACACTAAGCAGGCTGCAATTCAGTGCTACTGTAAAGCATACTTGGCACATATGTGTGTGTGCTTGACAGAGAATGTCATACCAGGTAATGTACTTGTCACCTGAATTGCATTATCATCTGTGCTATGAGGTAACAGAGTAACCTTAGGGTCTTCTCCAATGTCCCCTTTCCTTTGCTTCTACTGTTACAGAAGCAAATGACAAGTCTTTAGTTTCCACATGGCTTGGCTCATCTCTGTCCAAAACTAGCTGACATGCTTACCACCCGGCACGCTGTGAGCAACTTGCAGCCACTTGCAGGAGGCCATTCAGGATCTAGAGTTCAGCAAGAATGGCAGAAATAGGTTTCTTCACAAGATCACATTGGCTGCTGGAGGCAAGCACCCACCATGGGAAGCCCAGCAGGCTTATCCTGGTGTGAATGAGGCCACCAGCCTCCCTGGCCATTAGCTGGTTTGCTGACTGTAAGTGCCTTCCAATGAAGGGCAAGGAGCCTGCAGAGGCAGCTGCAATCCTCTTTTGCTGGAGAGGCTCCTTCATTTGCATGCTCTGGCACTGGAGGATACATTTCTGGCTCATGTTCTGGTTCTGGGAGTCCAGGCAATCTTCTGCGCGTGTCCAGGAGCTAGCTGTCCCCACTCTGACAGCAAAGCTGTGCACAAGGCTGCTGTAGTGGGATCCAGACAGCATACCTGGAATACCCTGCTGAAAGCTGCCAGGCAGTTTATGAGGCTTGGTCCTGCTGCCGACTGCTCAGCCTTGCACGGCTTGGCACTGCCACGGGACACTGAGCCAGAACCCACCAGTGGTCTGCCCTGCTCCGCAGATCACACACCTGCAGGCAGGCTGGAGATGCTCCACAGGGACAGAGCATCCTACAGGCCTGTGCTGTCCCCTCCAACCTGGGGATGCTGCTGCTGAAGAAAAGTCTGCTGTGTGGAGGGGATGGCCAGGCTGGGCCCGACCCCACCTGCAGCAGGACCAGCTCCCGCCGCAGCCCCACGGGCAGAGCCAAATGTTCCAGCTCCACAAGGGGACAGCCGCTGGGGCTCTCCAGCATCTTTTTAATGGTTTTGCCTTTTTTTTTTTTTTTCCCCAAGATCAGTTGTATGCTTGCTTTCTTCCTACTGTGGCAGGAATATGTACTTGAATTCTGGTTTTAGATTTTGGATTTTTGGAGGGGTTGGTTTTAGTTATATCCTCTTTGGATTACTCATATCTAACACATAGCACAGGTATGGCATTGTTTGCCAGATGTTATGCATATGGCAATTGTAGTGTCACTCTCTGATGCACTATTTTTTCCTCAAAGCAATGAAGAAAAACCCCACATTCACAGACTATTACCAATACTATTTTTTTTTTCACTTGCCTATCAAAACCTCACTCTCCCATAAGACAGTGAGGGAACATATTTTTACCTAAATGTGATTCTACAGAAATTTGTTTTAATTTGAGGTGTCAGTGGTGGTCTTCTTGCATTGAAATTAGATGCCTTATGTTATTAAAAGCTACAGGACTGAGAAGAATGAACTAGCTGTGATTTTGGAAAAAACAGAAACATCTAAGAACAGGACAACTGAGATGGAACACAGTTTCTAAACTTTGTGCACATTGTTTACCATTACAGAAGTAGAAGGTGTCCTTACAGGCCACCAACTGAAAAATATAAACCCAACATCATTAAGTATATCATTTCCTGATTTCTAAATTACTAAAGGAATTAAAACTACCATCCTTGAGTAGTACAGTGCTAAGCTCATGAGTTAGATGTTTGCTTGAAGTATTGTGAATGCACAGGCAAATTAGTCATTTTGGTAAGCAGCAGTTCATGTTGACTCTCAGTCTCTTGGTAAAACTGAAGCAAACCTATGATTTTGTTCTTATTTTATTTAGGAAAAAAGAGTATTAGTTAAAAGTGTTGAAGCCTTTTTCCTGCTGAAAGAGATGAACAGATCTACACCAGTTTTCCCAGTTGACAAGATCTGCCACAAAACGCTCCCTGATATTGTGCTCATAATTCTGTTATACAGGTCCCACTCCAGCATGGACCAGAAAGAGGGTCTGAATCAAGCCTGCATTTAAAACCATGTATTTGTTGAACTGATCTGGGTTTAGGGGATTAATTTATGACCCTATTCTAAGGAATAATTTAATTTCCTCTATGTTAAAAAAAAAATACTTTAAGATAAATTCACTGCAAGCAATATTCAAATATTCATAATTGTTATTAACTATACATTTTTAGTGTTTTCCATTATGCCTTTCATAGTTCAAATTTCTACTGATGCGTCTCCAATATTATTTTTGTAATTTCAGCATTTTTACAATGGTAGAACTTATTTCCATGCAAATAATGAACTTGCACCATAACATATTTTTTAATTAATAAGCTTCAGTGCCAGAGAATATGAGTTTAGAAAAATTTAACCCAGTGGCAGTTCTGAATTTCAGGTTTTTATTTCTGCTTTTTAGGGGCTTTTTGAATTTTGACTTTAGGAAGAAGCATTTCTTGGAAAGGGAAAATGTAACATCCTCACATTTAGTGCAGTATACTGTAAATAATAAAACAACGTACCACAGTACCCTGGAGTTCCACAAACTGTCTTCATGGTCACCTGATCTTCCACAATCTTGGAAAGTCCAAAGTCAGCTGTTAAGATTGTACAGGAATATTAATGTTCTTACTTCCTTGTAAAATCACTTTTTTTTTTACTTTCTATATGTAATTAACAGAACATTTATGCTTTAAATGAACTGTCATTTCCAAACATGAGGATCAATTTAAAGAATCTACCCAGACTGCAATCCAGTACCAAAATTTGTCTGTACAAATGAGTATTCCTGGCTCTTGCTTGACAGAAATGTAGCTTGTATTTTATCCTGAAGACTGCACAAAGTCAATATAATGGGATGCCTAAGGGCATACAAGTAGTGATCCAGAAATGCATTTTAGGTGTATATTCAGCTTTCACTCTGTGAGTAATTCAGTAAAATTAACAGAACAATTTTGGGGTAAAAAATTGGGCATCAGTGATTTCTTGGATAAGGATCAGCGAACGCAGCCCCTGCAAGAAAAAATCCCAGCAGTATTTTGATAGAGGGCTTCCCGGGGTATGGAGGTTGTGCCAGAAGAATTACTGATCATCCTTTTTGCAGTGTTTCCACCCTGAATTACTACTCAGACAGCAAGAGACTTCATGACGTTACACGTTGTACTTGCATGACTCATTTTTTTAGAAGACATGAAAACTGAAGTATTCACAACTCTTTTAGTTTTCACTGAGAATAAACTGAGCTCCTTCAAATTTCAATTTAGGTGATGACAATCTGGCCTTACAAAAGCAAAATAAAAGTATTTTTGTTTTGTTACAGTGAATATAAAAGGGAATGTTTTGACTCAAGAGCAGGATAAAAATAGTTCATTTTTTATTCTAGAAATGCATGGTTAGGGTTCACTTGTCCCTAAATGGTTATCAATCATGCATTATTATTTATCTAAACCGAAATACACTTTACTATTATAAACACTGTAACTCATTGTAAATCAGATTTCAATTTAAATAAGGCAATAATCTTACCCAGAACATAAAGAATCACAGCATTTAGGAAAATGCTTCAGAAGTCCCTACACCTCACTGACCATCAAACCAAGGCCACTGGGTGCTGCACTAAACTACCACGTTAGAGCTGTTTAGACCCCTTCCAGGAAAGATAAGAACTAGGATAAAACGTAAAGTAAGATACCATCATCCTGAGATGCAAGATTTTCCTTGAAATTTATATTAAATTGCTTGAGACTAGTTCATGGAAATCTGGCTCCTGAAACCCATGATGAACAGTGATCTGATGAACATGGCAACATTCAATCCTTGTATGCTCCTATGCCCCCACGCTCCATGGTAAGGGAGCATGAGGTGGTACTTCCAAACTGGTTACATACAGCTCAGGAGAATGGCACAGAGCTCCTCTTTGCTCAAGCAAAAACTGGGCATACCCAGCATTTTTGGAGGTCATGCCCTTTGCAAGTGGCCATCATTCCTAACAGAACTGGCATAATATATTACTGTTCAGGAGAGCCTGGTCTCACCTTCTCCCTCCTCAACCCCCCCGTGGTGCTGATCGTGCTTCAGATAGGTTCCCTATGTTCTTTGCGAAGATCACTTCTTCTTATCCTCAAATCTGCCTTCAAAACAGAAGTCAGCCTTGCTCAGTTTGCCTTGTACTGCTTATCTGCACATTTGTACTTTCATGCCAACGTATCTTTCTTCTTAAAATACCAGTTTAATAAAAAGAAGGGGCACAGCAGTGGTGCACACAGCTGTACACTGATCTCATGATCTTTGTCGTTCCTCCTGAGTGCTTTATTGTCTGCCACGTTCTGTGCAATTTTGTCTATAAATTCTCTAAGCAAGCATCTAGTTTTGTATTGTTTTTAGAAACACCATGCACAGCTGTGCTGCTGAAGAAGTAACATGCTGTTCATTTGAGTATAAGCATTAGTTTCAAATAAAGTGGTGGTGAGACATATTACACTGTAAACATCAGTTAGCACATATTACTGATACAAAGGAATTAGGGAAGCAGACATTTAATGCTGCTTACCAATTTTTAGTGGTGCATCTGGTGCTGGCGTTGCATAGAGTAGATTTTCTGGCTTCAAGTCACGATGCACAATCCCATTTGCATGCAGGTACTAGAACAAGAGAAAGTCAAAACATTTAAGCAAGAATTAGATGTTATGGTCAAGCATGAGTTAACACCTTCCTCATAATCTATAGCAGCAGAATAATAATCTGCTATGAGTGAGATACACATTCACTAAACTAATTTTCAGCAACACTTTTTCTGCAAAACTGCTCAGCCCAGGATCCTTGGATGCATATTGTAATCTGAACAGGAAACTACGATCTGGGAAGACAAAGATAGCATCACATCCATTTGAGAAGAAAAACATCTCAGAAAGTATTAGTGACTTTTTAAATACAGTGGTAGCTTCTAGGAAGTAATCTAATAGATGTTGAGATATCAAAGTCTGGCTCAGGGGAAAGAAGTTTCTGCACATTATAACATCCAGAGAGATAAGAAAATGGTCATACAACTATTAAACTATTAAATAGACACCTTTGAGTAGTAAGATGTAATAAGTGTTCTGGGCCAACTATAAAATCCCTGTAGCAGACTTCTCAAGGGTTTTAAAACTGCCCAATTGCAGAGTCTCAAAAATCGATCTGTGTCGCCGAAGCACATGCAGTATATGTGAATTCACCCACCACTGAATTCCTTTAAAGATGTTATTCCTGCCTTGCACTAATGGAAAGAAGAATTTCTGGAATATATGGCTGCCTCTTACACTGCTACAGACAGACAGAGAAAAAATATATAGAATCATAGAATAGTTTGGGTTGGAAGGGACCTTTAAAGGTTGTCTAGTCCAACCACTCTACAATGAGCAGGGACATCTTCAACTACATCAGGCTGCTCAAAGCTCCATCCAACCTGACCTTGAATTTTTCCAGGGATGGGGCATCTACCACCTCTCTGGGCAACCTGTTCTAGGGTTTCACCACCCTCACTGTGAAAAATTTCCTTCTTATCTCTAAATATAAGCTCTTTTAGTTTAAAACCATCAATCCTTTTCCTATTGCAACAGGCCCTGCTAAAAAAGTCTGTCCCCATCTTTCTTAAAAGCCCGCTTTAAGTCCTGAAAGGCCACAATACGGTCTCCCCGGAGCCTTATCTTCTCCAGGCTGAACAACCCCACTCTCTCAGCCTGTCCTCACAGGAGAGGTGCTCCAGCCCTCTGACCATTTTCGTGGCGCTCCTCTGGACCTGCTCCAACACCTCCGTGCTTTTCCTGTGCTGAGATTCCAAAGTATGTAAGATACTGATAGACAAAAAAGGATAAACTAGTGAAACAAATTCTGGTTTTGTTGTTGATAAAACATTCAGCAGAAACATCTGAAGCTCTAGAAGAAAGATGCTTAAGGGGAGAATCATATTATCTTATTTGAACATCTTCTGGTCTACATTTTAGTAGCATCTCTCTCAGCTGTGCTTTCGGTATTAAACAAACCAGTATGCACTGTTACGCAGCAAATGACAAACGGTTGAACATTCATCTAGAAAGCACAATTACAGTGTGCACCTGAGTTAGCATCCGAGATGAATTCTTGACTGTGTATCTCATTGGAATTTTAGTTTGTACAAGTTGCCAGTGATTAAATATCATTAAGAAAGGATACACTGCTCTTTCCTTGGGTTTTGTTTTAGTGACACTGAGTGCTTTTTAACCGTGTGTTTCTCACAGTGCGATAAATGTTTGTTGACTTTCTCTAAAATCTTTAAGTCACAGTATTTGTCATGACGTGGCTCATGGAGATTAGCCAAGGACTCTCATCTACTTTACTTCACAGTGAAATCTAAGTGCTTGTGCCAGCTGTTTCCTACAACACGACAGCTAATCAGTTATCCAAGGTAAAAGCAGGCAATAATATATGGAAACTGATGGACTGCACGCTGCTACATCATTTAATCTGATCACATCTGCGTGGCTGCACACAATTATGTCCACCCTGGATAAAAATGTATCTTTGTCTGCCAATGAAGACATAACTATAGCTAAGATGCTCCCACAGCATAGCACTGGTGTGGGACTGGTGTGTTTGACATCCAGAGCTAACAGTGGCACACAGGGAGTGCACCAAATGCAATCAAGTTGGAGTGGACAGAAAGAGATGTCTGAACTGATCTGTGTTCATGCGCTGCAAATCGGTTTAGCTGACTCTACAGGAGTGAGAAGGATCAGACATTTCCCCATCATTCAATGGAAAGCAGACACTTCCCATTCATTCATACAAAAGACCTTTGACCAAAGTTGTGCAAAGAAATGTTCCAATCAAGTCTGCAGTCTTTTAGCGGCTCCTTTTATACACATGCCCATAATCTTAAAAACATTTTATGGTGCGAGGCTGAAATCACTGAAATTTTCTTCTCTTCCCAGAATCACATTTTTGTGGGAGGGAAATTTGGGAAATACTTTGGGAGAAGCTGTTCAACTTTTCCTCCCTTTTAAGTCGTAAAGTGAGACTGGCTCGCAGGGCTGCTTCTCAAGACATAGCAAGAACCATAACCAATGACATCTGCTAACCGCAATTGCGCCTCAAGACTGACTAACGTTTTAACAGATTTGTATTAAACTTGCAGCCTTAACTCTTTTTATTACATACTCATAAGACCCCTTGTAGGAAAATTTCCCTTCTCTACTCAGCCCAACATTTGCAGAAAATTTGCAGGACAGGGGAGCCCAACAAATGTGAATCGCCTCAATAACCTGCCCCACATCTTTCAAAGACTGCCACTGCAATAGTCTGAGCTCTCTCTCTCATCCCCTCCTCACAACTCCCGCAGCTACTCCTGCCTTCTCCACCACACCTCCCCTTATTTCCCCAGCATCCTAGCCCAGAATTTCTGCCCATCCGTAATACCTCCTCTGACCTCTCCCTGCAGTCCATGTAGATCCTATCATGGTTGCTATAATCCCTAATCTCAGTCCCTGCTGCTCTGTCCTCTCCCTCCCACTGTTTCGCTTGCTTGACTTCATATTTTGGCACAAGATGATACCTGTGGTGCTTGGACAAGCCATGCATGCGGCTGGGGCTGCCTCAAGCTGCGAAGTCATGGGTTTAACAGACCTGTTGGCATCTCTTATCTTTGAGACCTAGCCTCCTGTCAAATTTTGTTGAGGTTGGCCAATAGGGTCAATAGTCTGGTTGTGAAGTAACAGACAAAAGGGAAAAACAGACAAAAAAACCACCCCAGTGTTTTCACTGTTACGGAAATCCCATTCTTCAACCAGACAAAAGTACCAGCTAGCCTCATGGATCCCCAGCCCTCTGAAGGCAGAGACCGCTGGCTGAACTTCTATAAAAGGTACCTGCCTCCAAACAGCCTTGTTACTAAAGGTCTCCAGCACATGCAGTGACCTCCTGTCCTCCAGCCTGAGCCACCTGTCATTCACTGAGCATGTCTCCTGCTCCACAACCCACTACGAATGGGACCTTCCAAGACTGTCCATTTTCAGCATTGCTCCCTTACTTGATAAATACCCTGGGAATTGTCTGAAAATTTTCACCAGTCCCAACAGCTCTGCTCCCCGTGTAGCGTGGGTATTGAAGTCTACTCGGTTTACATTGTCTTGTATATACGTGAACAATATTCTGATTTAAACTATCTTGATTTAGAAATGGATTTAGTTAAATTAGCATAATCCACTTTGTATAACACTTATTTCAATTTATATATGGTCTATTTTGATTGCTCTTCTCTTTATTTCTCACATATTCATTTTAATAAGTGTCACGTTTCTTTGCAGGCAGTGCCTCTGCAGCACAAGTTCAAAGACTCTCCGAATTTGGAGTACAGCTTTGGGGATTGCATACTCTCATTGTAAAACAGATAGCCTGTGCTCTACTATTTATATGCTACATCTCTTAATGACTAACTGATGTGATTAGTGAGGAGATCGAGGCCCAGATATCAAGCCAGAGCAAGCATACTGACTCACTTTACGATCTAGACATTGCTGAATTACATCACTTTCTCCAATCTGAATTCTACGGATGGATTTTAGATGCACAGTGCTGTACAACAGTTTAACATAGCATGCACGTAAAATGTGATCATGACATGACTCTCTTATAGTGGCTAAAATGTCCTGTTGTCACTTTCTTCTGATTTTCAGTAGACAACGCCAACCACTAAAAGAAAATAAAGGCATCGCAGTTCTCTGATTGCAGCTTTGCTAATTTGTGTTAGCAAAGTAAGGTGGATATAGAAAATTTATATTTACATCAAAGTTCTGTATTTCCATGGCAACATTACATGGATATATTTAGCTCTAGTTATGTCCTGTAACATCTATGCACTAAAATGTAAGATTTACTTGTAGAGTAACAGCACTTTGTCTGGCCTGATGAGATGTAGATGGAATAGAGGCCTCCACACGACGTCACAGCAAGGCCTGTGGAAGATCTTGTGGAAAAAGCCTCCATGCACGACAGTTCCATCTGAGCAGTTGGCCAATGGCACAGAGAAGAGAAATTATGCTTTCTCATGTACCTTCTCCTCTGATTATTATTTTTTTTTGAATGCCATATCAAGGCAGATGCTATAAATAGGGACAGTACTGATTTTAAGGAACATATGGCTGTTCCATTTAGCAAAAGAGAATGAACAAGAAAAAGCAAAATGGAAACACTAGAGACTCTGAGCACTCTGTATTAAATGAGTGAATTTAAATGCAAAGGAAATAAAATAAATAGTGAAAAAATACATTTGTGCATCCTATGATCACGCTTCTTTTTCAACTTCTTTGGTCAATGAGATATAAGTAGGCCAGGCTGGAGAATTGGCTGTGCTTCAGGCACACAGTGGGGTACAGCCTTATTAGTGTAGATACCGCAGATAATCTGGGAGAAATGTATTCTAGCAAAATTGAGTATGCTAGTCTTACAACTCTTCGATAAATGTTGAGGACAGACTCAGCATGACACTGAGGTGGGAATAATATACAGGCTCTTTTCTGAAAGACTTACCAGTTAAAATAAAGGCAGCCTTCATCTTAGCCTTTATTCCCATGGTACACAACAGCAACTCATGAGTGAACAATTGCTATGACTCTCATTGTGACTACAGCAGCAAAATTTTTTTTCCTTTTTTTTTTAAGCTTCTTTCTAATTGCTGTGTGAGAGTTCCTTTTGCTCTTTGTTTATTCTTTAATAATTCAGGTTCCTAACTTGAAAGTTTTTATGACAAAAGAAAAAATGAGTAGTGCTTAAAACTCTGGCCTTTTTCCTTAATTTTATTTATGGTACCTATTACACAGAACTGTAGAAAAGTAGGGCTGAAATGCACCTGAATCATCTCCTCCTTTCTGTGCTCCTTGGCAGCATCAAATACATCTACAATAGTTAGTCCAATTTATGCTTAAAGACGTCTGATACTAGAGAGTCCACGATTTCTCAAAGCAAGTGATTACAGGGCTGTGCTGTCTTGACTGTTAGAAAGTATTTCTCTGTGACTTACCAGAATCTTGCCAGAGGCAGATGAAGCCCATTACTTTGTTTCTTATGTACCGTAGAGGCAGAAAGCAGATTATTTTTTGCCAAAACCTTTTAAGTACTTGTTACCACATACACAATCATTCTTCTCTCTAAGGCTAAAGGACTTTAGTTTGCTCAGTCTTTTCTTACAGACCATCTTTGCTAGACCCGTGACCTTTCATGTTGCTCTCCTCCAGGCTGTATCAACTGGCATCAATATGCTGAAAATGCAGAAATGTATTCCAGTTGTGGCCTGAAAAATTTTACAGGGTGTACTCATAAATCTATTTTCTTTTTTTTTTTTTGCAACATAGCCCACTCCTGTCTGCCATTTGATTCAGTGTAACCTTCAGGTCCTTTCTGGTTTGTTCCCACTCCCACGTTTTCACTGTTGACTATTCAAGCTGATGTACAATTTTGTCCTTGACAGTACAGAAAGGACATTGAATTTTACCAAAGATATTTTATTTCTAATCCTACTCTCCAACATACTTGTAGTTTTTCCCATGCTTTGCAGGCTTTTTTTGTGGTCCAATATTTTCATAAGTGTACCCTCTATTTAATCATCCCAGTTTGCCAACACAAACACTAAAAAAGCGGACCAGAGAAGATTTTTTCCTGAACCTCCACTCTCGATCTTTAGATACACTGATAGACATTCTCTTGGAACTGACAACCAGTCTCCATCCAGCTTAAAATCACGTAATTGTGACCACATTCCCCTACTTTATTGCAAGCTTGTCAGTTGAGACAAGTCCCAGAAGCTTTACTCATGTCAAGTATGTATGATACCTTCTGTTCCTCTGCTCCTAACAGTGACTCTTACCCTGCTTGAGAAAGAGTCACACTGATTTGGCCTGACTTAATCTTGACCAAAACTTGCCTCGTGTGTGACCTTCCTGCTTTGTTATCTCCCAGGTGCCTCATATTCTTTTGCTTCATTATTTACTGCATATATTTTCTGGGGAGTTGACTTAAGGCAGTTGCTCTATAATTCCTCCCTTCTTCCTCTTGAAGTGAGTACTACATACATTTGCTTCTCTGCCCAGCCTCCATCAGAAGTGAGTGCTACCTGTTAAATCTGTTTCAGACTTAAAAAGCTTGCTCTTTAAAGACTGTACTATGAAGGTCACTGGGTACAATCAATTAAAAAAGATCTAAATGATTTGAGTACTCTCTGACTTAGTCTTTTCTTGTTCTAGATTTACATTTTACTGCTCAGTCATGCTGTTAATTGTGCTAGGCATCTAGTTCCAGCTGAACTTTTAATGAAAATTAGTGAAAAAAAAAAGAAGACAAAACCACTGCTGCCTTCTCCTCGGCATCTTTCAATTGGTCTCCTTCATCTGGGTTGCTTCTTATGAGGATGATTGATTTTTCTACCCTTCTTATCACATGCTAGATGCATCTCATTTTCTGCCCTGGCCTTTCTGACTTTGCCTTCAAACTCCTGCTATTTTTCCAACTCGGGCTTAAACAACCTGACCTGTTTTCTGCTTTCCGTGTACTTCGTGCCTGTGTTTAACTCCAGGATGTGCTGACCCTGAGCACCAACCTTCGTTCAAGCAGACTGATGAGAAACCAGGTGACCCCTCACCACAGCGCTGTGCTCCCAGGGTCCTGCCCTTTCTCTGGCAGGCACAGGGCCACTACTGGCAGCATTGCAAGTTTCCTTCCGTCAGCAAGTATGGGAAAAGTCCTAAAATACTTCTGTTTCCACTTGTAAGAGTGATTATGAGCTGCACAGCCTTTGGGTTTCATAATGTCTCCTCATTAACCAGAGTACTTTGATGTCAACTGGATGCCAACTCTGGACATGATCTCACGTGTTGCAATGAGCAGAGGCCGTAAAGCAGACACAGCTCTGGTAGCAGAGAGTGTCCTCATGATTACTGTTGTGCATATGCCCTAACTCCTTTGTGAACCTGTCCCGTTCACTGCCCTTAGTCTGGCTTACAGACCCTCCTGCCACGTATGGACCCAGCTCCTTGGTAAAGTTGCGTAAGACAATAGAAGAGATGGTTAAGGGAGCTCCACCTGCACCTCTTGTTCGTGGCCTGCTCAAAGCTGCCCTCCCAGGCAGTGCTGCTTTGTCGGGCAGCGCACAATACCTCTCAGGTTAGCGCTGAACAGCCACAGTCATGGAAACCCTCTGGATCAAGGACCCAGTGCCTCTTTTTCTCCTCAGACAAGATGACGGTTTTCCGTGTGCATTGGTTTACTCGTGGGGAGAAACTCGTGGTCTGATGTGGCTGGGGCAGTGGGTTTATTATATGAATTTCTGTGCAGGATGCCTATAATAGGACTGCCACATTAATGAATACCAGATTCATTCATGTTTTCAAAAGGCAAATTTCTGCTGGTTTTATTACTCTGCAGAATATATTTAGGATGTGCCGTTGAATTTATTACAAAGCCAAGCCTGTAGGGTCCTGAAGGGAGAACCAAAGCCATACGTTCCAATTCAGTAGTGGACATCTTCATCTATAAATGCAGCCACTACATCCTTAAGAAGCTGAAAAGAACATGTTTTTTTTTTTTTCTCCCTTTTCAGGAACATCTAGACTTGTAATTAAGATCTTTCTGTAGCCCTCACAAAAGCCCTTACAAAACTTTGTCATTGCACAATGAAAGCTACTGCACAGTAATTTAATTTGATTACAGCTATATACTGTTTGATAGAGATGTGGTTAATTGACAAAGTTTCTGAAGCAGTTAAGAGAAAGTTTAAATAAAATTTTAATAATCTGACAGGACAAAGAAAAAAAAATACATTCCTGTTTTCTATTCCTAGGAAGGTAAGTGAACTCACTTGGTGTATGCAGAATGGCAAAGCCAGTCTCCACGTAATTTGTGTCTAAAATAACCACTCAGCACAGATCTTACAGAGTATGGAGAAACAAATATGCATCATTCAAAACATACGCTTAGTCATACACTCCACATAGACTTTGGAAAACAAGACATAAGCAGCTTGGGGGAATCAAGAGAAATCTAAAATTTCATAGTTAGTGAGCACCTATCCCCTGTTATAATCTTATGCATGTATCAGCTGATTCATAATTCACACTGCACAAAAATTACAGATTGATATGAGGATATGACATGTGACCTGGAGCTACTGTAGTCTTATACTAAAACAAATGATGCAGTTCCTCTGCACCTCAGGTTCCACGTATTTTAAAACTGTTGTGACATGTAAGCTGCATTTTAGATGTCTGAATGACCAATGCAAAAGGGGAATGGGGATACTTAATAATCTCTTTTTGAAACTGTGCTGTCCCCAGTGAAGTCCATGTAAAATTCCACTACTTCAGCTAATTCAGGCTTTATTTAAAAGCACAGTAATATAGCTACTATGAGTGGCCTGTTTCTATGCTTCCATTTATCTCCCAGGCAGCACATAACTTGGAATGCAGAACAGGACCTGAAATCCTGTATGCTTTGGTTTTGGGAGTTGGATAGTTTGATTTCTGCTGATTATGGAAAAGGGCATTTACCTGAGTTGGTTGCTTATAGGATAAACAATTTATTTAGGGCTAAAATTATTTGTTTTACAAAACAGAAAACAAAATTTGAAATTATTTTGGAAATGCAGGGATTGTTCTGAAGTGTTGCAGAAGCATATCTGAGAATTCTTGCTTAAAGAGCTTTAAAAAAAAGACACTGTCAATGATAGTGTCAGAAGCTGGCTCCCCAGGAATTGACAAGGGTTTTCAGGATATATATGATTTCTTTTCTGGATATATTTCAGCAAGGTTTGGATTTCTGTATTTACATAATAACAAAATGGAGTCTTAAAATGGCACCAAATAATGAAAGCTTCTCCAAACATCTTGCAGAAAGCCTATTGCTTGCACTTGTCTTGCTTTTACTGGTTGCTCTGGGAAATTAAAGTATTCCATATGTTTGCTACTTGATATACTGATTTCCAAATTTTTTCATAAAACTTCAATTAGTTTAGTAGAACTCATTTAACAGAATGTCAGTTTAGTGGAACAAAAAATATCTGCTTTTGTACTTTGTGTAAGCATGCATTAACACAACTAATTTGATTTATGATAACAAATCTGTGTATTATAAAAAGTAGGAAGAAATGCACCAACATAAATGCATAAATCCAAATCTGTTTATTTTCTTTGCTGGTCTACTATATTCAAAGTTATCACAGTATCACAGTATCACAGTATGCTAGGGATTGGAAGGGACCTCAAAAGATCATCTAGTCCAATCCCCCTGTCGGAGCAGGAACACCTAGATGAGGTTGCACAGGAAGGCGTCCAGGCGAGTTTTGAATGTCTCCAGAGAAGGAGACTCCACAACCTCCCTGGGCAGCCTGTTCCAGTGCTCTGTCACCCTCACTGAGAAGAAGTTTCTTCTCAAATTTAAGTGGAACCTCTTGTGTTCCAGCTTGAATCCATTACCCCTTGTCCTATCACTGGTCGCTACTGAGAAGAGCCTGGCTCCATCCTCATGACATTCCCCCTTTATATATTTATAAACGCTAATAAGATCACCCCTCAGTCTCCTCTTCTCCAAACTAAAGAGACCCAGCTCCCTCAGTCTTTCCTCATAAGGGAGATGCTCCACTCCCTTAATCATCTTAGTTGCCCTACGCTGGACTCTCTCCAGCAGCTCTCTGTCCTTCTTGAACTGAGGGGCCCAGAACTGGACACAATATTCCAGATGCGGTCTCACCAGGGCAGAGTAGAGGGGAAGGAGGACCTCTCTCGATCTGCTAACCACCCCCCTTCTAATACAGCCCAGGATGCCATTGGCCTTCTTGGCCACAAGGGCACAGTGCTGGCTTATGGTCATCCTGCTGTCCACCAGGACCCCCAGGTCCCTTTCCTCTACACTGCTCTCTAGCAGGTAGCTCCCCATCCTATACTGGAACCTGGGGTTGTTTCTGCCCAGATGTAGGACCCTACACTTTTCCTTGTTGTATTTCATTAAGTTATTCCCTGCCCAAATCTCCAGCCTGTCCAAGTCTCTCTGGATGGCAGCACAGCCCTCTGGCGTGTCAGCCACTCCTCCTAGCTTAGTGTCATCAGCAAACTTGCTGATAGTACACGCAAATGTTATGAAATATCTCGGAAGAGAAGTTCTAAATTAAGCAATTAGGCTATATAAAGTTTTAACTGTAATCTCCACAATTATTTTCTTTTACAC
The DNA here is from genome assembly GCF_965231255.1 of Vanellus vanellus. Classification (NCBI taxonomy): domain Eukaryota; kingdom Metazoa; phylum Chordata; class Aves; order Charadriiformes; family Charadriidae; genus Vanellus; species Vanellus vanellus. Next base: position 23,555,771 of record NC_138908.1, read on the forward strand.
TTGGAAACAGTTTTATCTTCTGAATGTTCCTGCTTTTAGAAGAGCGAAGCAGCCTTAAGGATGACGACACTATACCAGGTGTGATCAAAGCAAATCATGTACAGTCATTTCTGTACAATCTGACATCTGTAGGAGAGGATAACGCACACACCTTCCCACACAAATCCCAAACGAGCGGGCTTTGTGAAGAGAGCTGTTTGCAGTGGCATGAAATTCTCCTCTTAAACTGTAAGTAGGCCACAGCATCAGAGTAGGTAGAAGAGCTTTGCTGTAGTGCCGCTTTCTTACATCCATCCAGAAGAACCGCCCACTTGCAAACTATTTGAATTCAGTGAAGAATCAACACACATTAACTACGTTCCTCATGCAGCCGCTCTGCTTAAACTTTCTTTTTCTGCGTGCCTGGGGTGCAGAAGACAAAGACTTCATTTCTCTTCCTGCAACTGCCCAGACCCCTTGTGCAGGGGAACCTTCCCGCTGCAGTCTCCACGCTGACCAGGCACCCACCACGTCCCTGCCCTCTGTCCAGTTGCGTAATGAAAAGGTGAAGGATATATGCTCTTCCGGGAAAACTCAGTCATTTGTGATGAAATGACATTAGATGCAGGATAATTCCACCAAATTGCAGTGAGCAGAACTTCCTTAGCACGTGTGACTTGACCTGTCAGAGCTGCCAAAGCGCAGTACGCTTTTTTTTCCCCTCCACAAAGAGATGTTGCAAAAAAAAATAACAGGAGAGCCAAAAAAGAAACCACAAACAGCCCCCTCCCTAGAACAAAAGCCAAAACCCAGCAATCCTGCCCTTGGTACCAGCACCCATTTCCTCTGTAGTTTTGCACAACTCACAGAACCTCTCTGCTTCGCTTACTTCACTTGGATTAACTCTTACCATCCTCCAAAGGGTTCTGAGGTTTTATTGTTTGTACAGTGGTCCGAAGACAAAAAGCATTACATGCACATTACATTGCTACCACTTTGTTCTACTTGCTCCCTGTCTTCAGCATTTTTTACTTTATTGACCACAGTCACAATATAAACAAATAGAAAAAAAACCATAATAAGAAAGCATTTTTAATTAGCTTCAAAATATGGAAAATATTTAGAAAGATGCAATTATCTTAAGACCAAGCTAAAAAAAGAACTCAAAAGCTTCATAAATTCACTTTATGTGCCTTTGTAAATTAATGCCACTACAGCACATTTAAAAGGAAGCAAGGAGGAATTTTGCAAAATCAGGCTTCTTCCTTTAAGCCAATGGCATAAATTTGCAGAAGGTATTTTATCAATCTGCCATCCCTGTATAGAATACAACCTTCAGCAACATCACTGTTATTCTAGCAAATCTAAAAAAAGAAATAGATTCTGTATTCTGAGCAGGTTACTGAAAAACAAGTAATGTTTTTGCAAGTCAGTAACATCTTTGGTTTTGCACTAGGAAACTATAAAGATACAAATGAAAAAAACAATCTAGAATACATCTGAAGTTCCCATACCTGGTGCTAGCTCAGGCCCCAGTAACCTCCAGCATCAGACAGCCATTTAGCTGACGGAAAACATTCCTGGTAGTGTTAGGTTTCACTAACCACAGAGATTTGCTAACCATAGCTCTAGTATACCTGTAACGGGGCCTTAATATAATGCCCTAAATAGCCACAGGTGCACATCTGCTCATTCTACATGAACACATTTTAGTTTTCTTGCAATAATTTAAATTTTTGTATTCTAATCAAAGCACTGCATTTCATGGATGTTGATTAATTTTTCTCCCTTTAAGAGGGATATTTTGTAAAATAATGTAACTCTTAAATGGGTGAGTTAGAGTCTATACTACTTGCTTTTGAAGAATTAGGTGATTTTGTTCTGCGTGTAGAGTACAGTAACACTAATAAATTAACCCATGACAAGGAGTGTACAAAGGTGCTAAAACTCAATTGTCTACACTGTTCAAGTCTTTAGAACAGTCCTTGGGTAAATTATCACTGATCGAAAAAACTCCCTGTTAGTCAAGCCAAAGATTATTCCCACCAGGCAATTTGAAACTGGCCACTTGGTTCTGGAGGTTGGCACAATTTAATGGTATGGATAATGGCTGTTGCAAGCCAGTTGGCACTGCTGACAGAGAGTGACCCCAGCTAATTTACTAGCATGCACAGAGATCTCATAATTAAAGTAGTGGGGTGCTAGTAAGACCCAACTGCTGGAATTTTGCATCAAGGGCGCACGCAACCACAGCAAGACACAGAAAGCCTCACATGCGTATTTCAGTAGGATCAGATTTACAATTGTTTCAAAGGTGAGATTTCAGGGTAATAAATCAATGAAGGAGGATGACACTTCTTTTGCCCATCTGTGAAACTCTCTTCCCAAACTATGCATATAAAAAGTCTATAGTTTTTAACTATATGTATCTAATGAATACTTGTATTTCTTCATTCCAATTCCTACTTATGCATAAGTAACACACAGGTGCTGTTTTGGGTTAATTATACTGCTTTCCTTGAATTGTGAAGCTTGGCCTGCATGTAACAGCATCACTTGCTAAGCCTAATATTGACCTTACATTCAAGAAAGGACTGCCTAGACCATATATATATATATTTTTAATAAAAAAAAGGGATTGCCTCTTTTCTTACAGCCTTCTTTCAAAACATAATTCTAAACAGCACAGCCCTCAAGGTCTACACGCACAGAAGTGTTTCCATTTATTCATCCTCTAGAAGTGATGCAAAGGCCCACCTCATGTCTTCCAGGTGTCATAACATTAAACCACTTCCAGGTGGTGTAGCAAACTTGGACTGATCCCAGCCTCACTGCACCATGACACATGCAGTCTCCTATGCTGAAGCGAGGAAGGAAAAAAATGTATTGTTTCTGGCAGCAACAGCATACATCAGGAGCTGTCTCACTCAAGGTGCACCTTGCAGGCTAGAATCTGCATACTATACTACCCTTTCATGCTTTTGCAACACAAAATTTACATTCAAAACCAGCAAAGAAGGGTACTGTAGCTCTACCATGGTCACTCAGTGACCTCTTCATCTGAAAAAAAAAAAAAATCTTCATGAAGAGTTATTTAGGATCCCCAAAAGAGCTAGAGTTCGTAAGATCCATTTCTATTCTAGGTTTCTAAGCCTGAATTTGTCTCCAGGTGACTACATTAAGGATAAACAATTTTGTTATACATGACAAGATATCAGCAATATTTGTGAAGAAATCATATGTTTAAAAAAATTGAAACCATAAAAAGGAGCTATGCTTGCAAGAACATAACTGGAAGGAGTTAAAAAATTCTCACCTACTAGAAAGAGGAGGAGGTCAGGATGATTAGGCTGTGGATGTCTCTATTATGTAGCTGACTGCTTCCTTTGAAAAGCTATCTCAGATTGCATATTAATATAATTATGAGTTTTCTGGAAAGGAATATTACATGGTTTGTGCAGGCTCTTGAGTGCAAAAGAACAATTCACATTCTGCTGGGAAATGAGATGACCTTATCAAGGCACCTGACATTCGCTTTTTGAATGACTGGAATTCTGAGATACCACGTGCCACTGGAGAAATACTGAATTGTAAACCTGAATTTGCTATCAGCTCCTCTGTTTTCAGAGAGATCAGCAACTGATCAAAATGGGATGTTTAATTTCTGTCTAATAAAGAAATCTCCCTGTGGATTTTGTACTCCAGTCCATAACTTTAAGCGACATTGCTGATTCTTAAAACTCACCATATTATTGATGTCTAATGTACAGAAGGTTAGAAATATTCTACTTTACAAGATCCACCAACACCGGAAGACACAGTAAGAGATTTCATTTAGAATTCTATTTGTGTCAGTGAAAAATTTTCAGAATCCTGTTTCCATACATATTTCTCCTAGTTTCTACATGGATCTATCTTCATTTTATTCCAAATTTTGCTATTGTAATGGAGATCTCTGAAAGAACCTACAAAAAATAGGTTTCTGTTTCTCAGTTATTATGCCATACTCTTTCCAGGGTTCAGAAAAAAACCCTGTAAGAATATTTGACTGGAACAAAACTGTTGTGCTAGGTAACATATTCTACCAAAACTCACAGCTATGGAACTGAGAAGAAAACCTTGGTATTTTGACTTTGGACAGATTGTATTCCCAATGCAAATAAGCCAACCTTTTCCAAACTGCAACCCTCAGGGCTATCTCTGCAGGAAAGTGACAATAATATGTGACAAACTTGTACAATACGAGGTCTTTCCACAGTGAGTAGTGACAAAACACATCTATGAACGTGCTGCCACCTGTGGTGTCTGCCTCAGGTTCTGTGGTCAGAAAAGCTGCTGACAGGAAAAGGCCTGGGGTGCAAAACCAGCTCAGGTGTATGTCTTCAAGTAAACAGTAATTTCCAGTTAGGACTTACAGCTAGAAAACCCACCAGCCACACATCACAAACTGCAATGAATCCTACGAAATCAGTGGAAATGTTTCTGTTATCTTCAAAGAAATCACAGTGTATGTGCTAGTTTTGGTTTTTGTACTGCACTACCATCATAATTCAACTATCTCTGTAGCCTTACAGTCAACGCTGTAACTCTCAAAGAGAGTTGAGACCTTCTGTTTTAAAACTGCAGAATTAAATGCAATGACCATCACTCAGTCGCATGTTATCACAGCACTCTGAGGGATGGAGATAGGGCAGAAAGATATTTTTATTTCTGTATTTCAATTTAGGATTGTGGGTTTTATAGAATCATAGAATGGTTTAGGTTGGAAAGAACCTTGAAGATCATCGAGTTCCAACCCCCCTGCCATAGGCTGGGACACGTCCCACTAGACCAGGTTGCCCAAGGCCACATCCAGCCTGGCCTTGAACACCTCCAGGGATGGGGCCTCAACAGCCTCTCTGGGTAACCTGTTCCAGTGCCTTACCACTCTCAAAGTGAAAAACTTCTTCCTAATGTTTAATCTAAACCTGCCCTCTTCCAGTTTAAAGCCATTCCCCCTCGTCCTATCACTACATGCCCGAGTAAAAAGTCCTTCCCCAGCTCTCCTGTAGGCCCCCTTTAGGTACTGGAAGGCTGCAGTAAGATCTCCCTGGAGCCTGCTCTTCTCCAGGCTGAACAGCCCCAACTCTTTCAGCCTCTCCTCATAGAAGAGGTGCTCCAGACCATGGATCACCCTCGTGGCTCTCCTCTGGACACGCTCCAGCAGGTCCATGTCCTTCTTATGTTGGGGACTCCAGAGCTGGACGCAGTACTCCAGGTAGGGTCTCACGAGAGTGGAGTAGAGGGGCAGAATCACCTTCTTTGACCTGCTGGCCACACTTCTGCAGCCCAGGATATGGCTGGCCTTCTGGGCTGCGATCGCACATTGCTGGCTCATGTTGAGCTTCTTATCAATCAGCACCCCCAGGTCCTTCTCCTCAGGGCTGCTCTCCAGCCGTTCCCCGCTGAGCCTGTATTTGTGCTTGGGATTGCCCCGACCCAAATGTAGGACCTTACACTTGGCCTGGTTGAACTTCATGAGGTTGGCTTGGGCCCACCTCTCCAGCCTGTCCAGGTCCCTCTGGATGGCATCCCTCCCCTCCAGCATGTCTACCTCGCCAAAGAGCTTGGTATCATCGGCAAACTTGCTGAGGGTGCACTCGACCCCATTATCCATGCTGCCGACAAAGATGTTGAACAGTACAGGTCCCGGTACCATCCCCTGAGGAACGCCATTCGTCACTGGTCTCCACAGATATTATATTGTGTACAAGAGATGTAAAGATTAGGGACAGGGTTAAATTTACTCCCATACTAAAAAATAGTCACAGCATAATTAGGAATCTGTCTGGTCCACAGTTTGATCTTTATTGATTAGTCTGGCAATCATTTTGAGAAATAAAATGGATTTGCTGTTACAGAGTAACTTCCAGATTGAGGGGATGATGGTATTAAAATCTCGTTTATAAATTAATTCACTCAAAATCTCAGTAAATAAAATTAAAGCATATAATGAGAAACAAGAATGTCAACTGGGATAAAAAACTTTTTATCTCACACCTCTGAATCTAAAATTAAATCAGCATTAAGAGGAACAAGCTATTTTGGCCTCATGCAAGTAAACACCTACATTCCTACTGGTCAGAGAAATAAAACAATCTGATTGAAGAACTATGAAGAGTCTGATTGAAAATTGTGTTGCCTTTTAACACCCCAGCTTTCACCATCTCACTCTTTATAATGCCATCATTTATGGGTGTTTCTAATCACAGAGGCTTCTGGCTTGCTACGACCTGAATTATGAATGTGAAATACAATGAAGAAATATACAATTAAAAATTCAAAGCTTTGCACTGTTTTGTATGGTTTAAATAAGCAAAGGGAGCCCAAGCCCCCTTTAGCCTTTGCAGGTTAGGGTTGAACAGATTTGCTAGACTAAAAAGTGCTAATGGAAGATAAATCAATGTTAATTTTAACATATTTCAGAACACGGTGTACCACTCCTACCTCAGGTGAACCTCTAACCAAAACACAACTGCACTGGCTACAACAGCAGATGTGAAGGTAAACAGTAGTGCTGAAGGAGAAAGCAATTCTCTGACTATGGGCTATTTACAGAGTGTAAAATCCTCATCTTCAGAGGTTTTGATCCCTTAAACTTCATGTAACAATCACAGATACAAATATGTCTGGATTTCAGTATGCTAGATAATATTACTTCAGATCAGTTACTGGTTTGGCTGAAGGTTGAAGTGAAGAAAATGAAGATTAGTAGCAGAAATGCAAAACAGGCAGGGAATTAACCCAAGTGCAAAGCAGATAAAGTACTTCCAGGAGAGATAGGAAAGAACTTGGTGTGGGGAAACCTCTTCTGGAGAACCAGGGATCAATGGGGAGTGGAGAGGCTGCTGTGTGATGAGACGATGTCAAACTTGCCTTGTTCAGCAATGCAAAGTAAAGGTTTGAAGGAGGATTTGACAGCTATAA